>NC_053145.1:600000-1200000 GCF_016808335.1 Panicum virgatum | reverse complement strand
GCCGCCCCGGCGACGGAGGGTACCGTACCCTCGCATCCGGGCCATTGACCTCGACCAGAACACGGTACATGAAGGGGAGCACTGCATTGCCCATGGCATCAGTCAGTGCCTGCCTACCCAGATCAACCATGCCTGTCTGATTTCTTTCTTGGTGGCTCCATCCAGATTGTGGCCATATCGGTGGGCGTCGTCAGCATCGCCGTCGGGATAGGTGTCCCCGTCTTCTACGAGACCCAGATCGACAATGCCGTCAGTTCTCTTCTCACTCATCGATTTAGAATTGACAGTTAGCACTTACTAGCAGCGTAGATCATAGTTGGCTGCAACTGAAGATCCAAGCTCGATTCTTCCAACTGCTCATGTTCTGTATAAAATATTTAGTGAAAAGTCAGTCTTTGATGCCTTGGTTTTTTTTATGCATGCAGTCAAAGAGGGAGAATACGCAGCCGTGCTTCCCCTGCAGCGGCTCTGGCGCGCGTATGTCATGATTATTATGCCCCAACCTTAAAATTGATGCCTCCACTTTCCTCCTTTCTTCTGTTTTTCATTTCAAACATATATGTATATGGTTAGTGGTATTGGCTTTACGCATGCAGCTGAGTGGTACAGCACAATGTTATGCGTGGTTAACATTACCTGAATTTTCATGTTTCCCAAATACCAGTGTGTGTCCCTCTATCCTCATGACCATACTTAAAAATGGTGGCCCTAAGAAAGCAGTGTTTTCCTTTGACTTTATGAGGAAATAAGGTTGAAATCGCTATATCAATGAAAGCCTTGAACCATAAATTCACGAGCTTCAGTGAACTAATCATGATGCATGGAAAGAAATAGATGATTTCTTGGGCAGGGCAGGGATTGATTGCTACAATACACACAGTATACAGTACTAGCTTGTAACTGGATTGATTCTCTTCATTTTTATTTGGAATAGCATCTATCAGTCCAGAACATTGAACATAAAACCGTTGATTTTCCAGAGGTATGCAGGTTTTGCGCCGGAAAGGGCATTGTTACTGTAGTACTTGGCGCAGGCGAGACTGAAGAATCAAAGTGTGTCAACTGTGAGGGCATCGGCTCTTTGACATGCACCACATGCCAAGGCTCTGGGATCCAACCACGCTAACTTGACCGCAGGTAATATGCTCTTATCCAAAGTTTATGCATGTAATTAAGCATCTCTGTTTCCTTTTTATAATTGATAACCTCATTGCTCGTGTTGTAATTAAGCATCTCTGTTTCCTTTTATAATTGATAACCTCATCGCTCGTGTTCACAAAATGTGGGCACCATCATGGAATTACCAAAATGAAAATCATGTTTTGCACGTCTAAATTAGATGAATCCATACGTTTCTGTCACAAGGATGAAATCGTGCATGGGATGAGGTCCCTCGTTTAGAGGTGGAACATTTGCTTCTCTCAGATAGCCCATATTTTTTGAGTGAATGATACAGAACCTGTCATGTGGGAGATTTCCCTTTTTTTCCTTCGATCCTTGTCCATAAAAATCGAAAGAATCCTATATCAAGTTTTTTTTTTAAAAAAAATGAAGTTGTGTCTAAATGATGTTCCAAAAAATGAATGTAATCTAAGCATACTAGGGGAAACTTTGATAACGTAATGGAGATGAGATGTGTAACAATTTTCATTTTTTACTGGCTAATAATCAGGGAGTTCAAGGACGATGATTGATTGAAGGTTTTGCTTTAATCTTGTGGTGGTGTGTCCAAGGTGCAACATCACTGCCTGATTTGAGGACGGCGTTTGCTTATTCAGAAGAGGTGTGCGCGTACCTATCAGCTATCAGTTGTGTTACTTATATCTGTATATGGCAGCGGAGAAGATTACTCGAACATAAGTGTTGGACATTTTGCAGCTGATGTAAATGTAATATATATACCGTGTTCTTTTGACTTTTGTAGCTAACTAGCATCATTTGCCGTAATAATCTGCAAGTGCATGCTGTATTCCTGCATTGGGGAAAATGCATTCGCGTAGAGTTCTTTGTAGGTTGTGTAGCTGAAGCCTGGATGGCTGTTTCAGGCTCGGGCTGGAAGATAATGTTTCGGAGAGGGGGGAAAAAATAAAAAATCTGGCTTCGCCCGGACTCGAACCGGAGACCTTCAGTGTGTTAGACTGACGTGATAACCAACTACACCACGAAACCTTGCTGGCTAATTAGTTAAGTGTTTAAAGTTTTATTAGAACATAATAATTATGATTTGTCGTCGCTAGCGACTCGGCACGAAGCCATTGACCCTGCTAAAATTAGCAACCCCATCACTGAAGTATAGGCATGCAGTGGGCGAGATTGCATTACGACCATCCGCTTATTACTCGCCATGGAAAGTGGCCACAAGAAACTCTTGACTATTGCAAAAAAGAAAAAATAATAATGAAAACCACATGGAAGAATGAGAAGAGGAGTTGCAGATTAGTGTCGTTGTGCCTTGCAAGCATCTCATCACTCTGGAAAGAAATTAGAGACAGACAATTGCTCCCAGCCACTCATTATTAACTCCACCTCTAAACGTCCGGTCCTCTGCATGCAATTGCCTTTCTCTGATCTCGGCGCTCCTCCGCTTTCTTCGATCGTCCGGTCCGGCCGGCCGGTGTCACCAACGGCACGGCATTGGCATCATCATCAGATCAAATTGCGTAGCTAGCTAGCTAGCTGCAGCTGGTCGGAAGGGCGCGGTGGTCGATGGCGGCGGAGGGGTCGTCGTCGTCGGAGGCGGCGGTGCGGGAGGCGCTGTCGACGGAGAAGGCGTTCGAGAGGGAGAAGCTGCCGGCGTGGTCGGAGCAGATCACGGTGCGGTCGCTGGTGGTGAGCACGGCGCTGGGGCTCTTCCTGAGCTTCATCGTCATGAAGCTCAACCTCACGTCCGGCATCGTGCCGTCGCTCAACATGTCGGCGGGCCTGCTGGCCTTCTTCCTCATGAAGACGTGGACCAGCGCGCTGGAGCGCTGCGGCATCTTCCCCAAGCCCTTCACGCGCCAGGAGAACACCGTCGTGCAGACCTGCGTAATCTCCTGCTCAAGCATCGCATTCAGCGGTCGGTGCCTAGCTCGGTGGTTGTTGTTGTTCATATATATATATATATATATGTATATATATGTACAAATATTTGCATATATGATATCTATATGTGCATGCCTATGCGGCAGGCGGGTTCGGCACCTACATCCTTGGCATGAGCAAGCAGATCGCCGAGGGCTTCGACGAGGCCAAGACGAGCATCAACGTGGAGGAGCCGTCGCTGGGGCGGATCATCGCCTTCCTCTTCCTCGTCAGCTTCGTGGGGCTCTTCTCCATCGTGCCGCTGCGCAAGATCATGATCATCAGCTACAAGCTGACCTACCCCAGCGGGTCCGCGACGGCGCACCTGATCAACAGCTTCCACACGCCGCAGGGGGCGATCCAGGCCAAGCAGCAGGTCTCCATCCTCTTCAAGTCCTTCGCCGGCAGCTTCCTGTGGTCGCTCTTCCAGTGGTTCTACTCGGCGGGGCCCGGGTGCGGCTTCAGCTCCTTCCCCACCTTCGGCATGGAGGCCTACCGGCGGCGCTTCTTCTTCGACTTCTCGGCCACGTACGTGGGCGTGGGGATGATCTGCCCCTACATCATCAACTTCTCGCTGCTGCTGGGGTCCGTCGTGTCGTGGGGGCTCATGTGGCCCTACATCGAGAGCAAGCGGGGGCTCTGGTACGACGCCAAGCTGCCCCGGAGCAGCCTGCACGGCCTCAACGGCTACCAGATCTTCATCTCCATCGCCATGATCATCGGCGACGGGCTCTTCAACTTCCTCGTCATCCTGGTGCGGACCACCTACGACATGTACCTGAAGCGGACCAAGCCGGCGGAGGCGGCGGCCAAGCCGTTCGCCGGCGTGGACATCAACGAGCGGCAGGTGCTGAGCTTCGACGACCGCCGGAGGACGCAGGTGCTGCTGGTTGCTTGGTTGTTTTGTTTTCTGCCATGCATTCTGGTTGTCGATCTGAATCCATCCAATGTTTGTCTGAATTGTTCCAATCCAATCCAATACACTTAGGTGTTCCTCAAGGACCAGATCCCCACCTCCATCGCCACCGGCGCCTACGTCCTCCTGGCCGCCATCTCCGTGGTGGCCATCCCCCACATCTTCCGGCAGCTCAAGCCCAAGCACGTGGTGTGGGCCTACGTGGTGGCCCCCGTGTTCGCCTTCTGCAACGCCTACGGCACGGGGCTCACCGACTGGTCCCTCTCCAGCAGCTACGGCAAGCTGGCCATCTTCATCTTCGGCGCCAGCATCGGGTCCCAGGACGGCGGCGTGGTGGCCGGGCTCGCCGCCTGCGGGCTGATGATGGGCATCGTCTCCACCGCCTCCGACCTCATCCAGGACTTCAAGACGGGGTACCTGACGCTCACCTCGCCGCGCTCCATGTTCGTGAGCCAGGTGATGGGCACCGGGCTGGGCTGCATCATCAGTCCCGTCGTGTTCTGGATCTTCTACAAGGCCTACGACATCGGCCTGGAGGAGGGCTACCCGGCGCCCTACGCCAAGATCTACCGGGGCATCGCGCTGCTGGGCGTCAACGGGTGGAACCAGCTGCCCAAGTACTGCCTCCGCTTCTGCCTCGCCTTCTTCCTCCTGGCCATCGCCATCTGCGCGCTCAAGGAGGTGGCCAAGGCGCGCGGGTGGTGGCTGCAGGACTACATCCCCAGCGCGCTGGGCATGGCGGTGCCCTTCTTCCTGGGCTCCTTCTTCACCATCGACATGTGCGTGGGGAGCGTGGTGCTCTACCTGTGGAGCAAGTCGGACCGCGTCCGCGCCCACATGTTCGCGCCGGCCGTCGCGTCGGGGCTCATCTGCGGCGACGGCATCTGGTCGCTGCCGTCCTCCATCCTGTCGCTGCTCAACATCAACCCGCCCATGTGCCTCAGGGTCTTCTCCGCCGAGACCAACTACCAGGTGGAGGAGTTCCTCTGGACGCTGCGCAACCCGGCGGCAACATAATATATATAATTCACCATGCATGCATCGCTACTCTTACATAGTACTTAACATTATTACATAGTGATTTCTTCTTCTTCTTCAGATTATTATTTCTACTTTCTTCTTCAGATTGCTAAGTCGTCGTGTAGGGTGACAGAAACGTACAGCATGTAGTACTTTCTTCTTCATTTTGCTGTCTGATTTATTTGCTAAGTGTAGAAGGTGCGTGGTTCTTGATCGGTCGATCCTTGTAAAACAGCATTATTACTGTATGAAATGAAATCTCGAGAAATTAACTTGCATTGTCTCTCTACCAAGTCAATTCTAGCCGGAACGGTGCATATTCAGGTTCTCTGCTTGAAATAAATTGCATGCAGTGCCATTTCAATTCCACTATTCTTTTTTCAAAGAGATTCTGTTGTTTGGAGACGAGACAATAAAGCAGCCAACTTGTGTGTTCTAGATAGCCATGGTATTTCATTATGTAATCTTTACAGAAAGAACTCCAATTGAAAAGAGAGTGAAAACTTTACATTCAAACCACACCTTAACTTAACTAGCAAGGTGGCCCGCGCTAATAGCGCCGGTAGCTAGTTTTTTATTTAATTCTTTAAAAATATTTACATTGACAGAAGAGATGTATTTTGTAATTTATTTGCCTCTCATTTGCTCTTGTTGAATATTATACTACTTGCAGCTTTCTATGCATAGGAGTTCATATCAATCATCACTTTTTATGTTGCTTTATTCTATATTATAGTTGCATATTTTAGTACTTAAACCTGCAAAATCTAAATTTGAGGATTGAATTCAATTTTGGATCACCTTGAATACGGAGCAAATTGTACATAATTGTATTCATATAAAGTTTTTTATAATTATGAAATATACTTATATGTATTTGATAGTTATGTTTGCCAACAATCTGTAACTTAGATGTTGGAGTTCGATTTGTATCTTGCAATATTTTGATTAATATTTAGCGAAAATATATCTAGTGTAGTTGTTAGAGCACTTAAGTAGCATCTAGCAGATCTAGACCTGACTCATCATCGGAGCGAAATAAAAATGATCATGGATTAGACAAAAAAAAAGTTATGTTAAAAAATAAGTTGAGGCCTCCTGCTGGCTTTGGTAAATAAATGTTATGCAAAACTTATATATATGCATGCTATATTAATGCATATGTGTTTTAAATTTTTTATTTAACCGAATCTATTATTATTTTTCCCACTTTGGTTACTGCACAATTTATTTGTTTTTAGCCCATATGACTGCATATATTGGTCTACTTTAGAGTTTTGTCATCTCGGTGATAGATAGTTCCATATATATCTTTGTTGTTGTTTCTAACTCTTTTCTTTATTTTTCATTTTCTCTAGCAATTTTTATTGATTTCTCTATCTTCTATTTTGTTCCTCGGTATATTTGAAATCGATTAGTGTGTATCGCATCCGATGCATCTAATGGAGAAGTTTCCTGTTTAGTATTGTGCCTCAGGGTTTTTTTTTCTGAGCGAAGAGGAGCATCGACAACGTACATTTGTTTGAATCATTTGATTTTGTACTGTAGGCAATCGACTTTGAGATAGATTAGCAGGGCTTCAGGCCTGTATCTGTGGCTAAAATAATTTCAGTTGTGGCTTCTTTGATGGAGAAGCTTTTTTTATGGATATAGAGCTGTTTTGAAAACCGTTCGGTAGAACCGCTTCTTCTATTTTTTCATGAATATATGAAAGATGTCAAATGTCCAACAGGACATGGCTATAATTTAATATTTTTCTCATTCTAATGATATTATTTATAGACTAAACCAATAAATTCACTTTTGTCCTTTTCTTTTGCCCTCATTTTCTCATTTTTCCTGCCTTCTTTTTCTATTCTCCTTTTTCTACATTCCTTACCCGTTCAATCTTGGTGCTTCTTTATCTTTTTCTCTTCTCTTTCTCTATACTTCTTTAGAGCTATCGATTACATTTGTGTTCCATGCCTAGTGTGTACTTATAGAAGATTAGATGAGGGTAATAATGTTAATAATTATCTATGCTATTTGATACCTCACATGACTAACTCCCGGATTTTTCCCATGCATCTATTTAGATTGAGCTAATAATAGTCACATTTATTTGTAGGTTTCGGTGCTTTACCCTTTATCCCAGTGATTATTACTTGTATGGAACTATTATATGCCCATAGAATCATAATTCTTTGTTGACCACCATCAGATTAGTTTGTATAACTAAAGTTGTTCAAGAATATGCAATATTTATGATGATAGTTCTTGTTTGGAGAAAGCATTGATTCTTTAGCGGATATTTCTCTCACATTAATTCATCTGCGTATTCATTGGCCCACACTTACAATCATAAGGTGCCAATGGTCTTGCAATAGATTGCAATATGTGAAACTCTGCGCATCATCATTATTTTTTCGTCCCTATCTTGACGTTTGGTTGCTCCAGAAGAAATGGATTGATTGAGTTCGGCAATGATTTTGAGTAGAATCCAGTGTGCTTCATGAAGCTGCATGTACTGAAGGACGTTCTTGAGACTCAAAAAGTTGTGATTCGGAATCTCGGGCAAAGACTATGGTCGCGTCGTAGTGCTGGGCATTCCAAAGATTTTTCAAAGCAATTATCTCTTTCAATAGTACCAATACAATACAACTATGGTCGTGTTGTCACGCTTATGCTGCTGCCATTTTTTTGCATCTTTAAGGAAGGTTAATGCAAGACATAGATGGTAACATGAGTTTTTATGTCATGCGGACCCTATATTTAACTTTAATTGGATACAAACACTTTTTGGTAGTTTAAAATATTGCATCTCATTAAATTGGACATGGACTCTTTTGTCCAATTTAGATCGTTAGATCTTCATTAAATCGAACGGTGTAAATCCTATACACAAATACTATTTAGATCTTCGTTAATTTGGAGTATTTATTAACTTTATTTGCCATGAAACTCAAACTTGGATTTTTATTATTGCATTTGATACTATTTATTTAGCTATTTTTCTTCTTAATATGATTCATAATCACTACACATATCAACAATAATTTTTTATTCTAGTTCTTGCATTTATCTATTTATTAATCATATTTTATGCCAATTTTTTTATACTTTTAATTTTTAATTTAGCTATTTGGCTAATAATATTTTTTTTGTCGTGTGCCAATGCCAATTTTTTTAATTTTATAATTCCAAATTTGCTTATTTAGTAATTGTATTCAACATGGACTCTTTGGTTAAGTCCTAATTTTCTTATTTTTTTAATTCCAAATTAAGCTATATTTACTAATCGTATTTGGTATGGACTCTTTGTCATGTCTTTTTTTTTTAATTTTTTAAATTCGAAATTAGCTATTTATTAATCGTATTTGACATCTCATCGCGTTTCTTTGCTCCATCATTATCACGAAATCGTCCGTCCATCCATCTTCAACATCCCTTCACGTCGGGGCAGTGCCACCACACCGGGGGCACATCGCGTCGGAGGCTCCCTCTGCCAGCTTGTTGCCTGCGACCACCGTGCTGCTAGCTACCAATAATTGCTAGGAATTCAAGTCAACATTATCTCTTTGAAAAGAGGTATTAACAGTCCAAATTGATTCTAAAATATATGTTTTTCCATCAAGCTCACGTATTACCCATGCCCTCCTCTTCTTCAATCTTCCAGAACCCATAATCCGTTTGCAAAACTTTTAACAGGTACTAACAATATGACATACTAAAAAAATTAGTCAACTGACAACAGTTAGACATTCATAGAATAACGTTGGAATTTCTAGACCCTCTCGACGAACGTGATGATTTTGTTTTAACACTCCTTTAATAATATAATAGAATTTATACTTTTAATTTTAAATTTAGCTATTCAGCTAATATTAAATTTTATCTAGTGGTAATGCTATTTTTTTAATTTGATAATTCAGGATTTTCCTATTTAGTAATTGTATTCAACATGGACTCTTTGATTAAGCCCTAATTTCCTTATTTTTTAATTCCGAATTAAACTATTTACTAATAGTACTTAGCATGGACTCTTTGCCATGTCTTAATTTTCCTTAATTTTTTAAATCCGAAATTAGCTATTTATTAATCATATTTGATATGAATTCTTGAGTTAGTTTGAACCGTTAGATCTTTATAAAATCCAACGGTGCAAATTCTTCTCTTTTTTAGATTAATGTGGGAATTTCTAGATCCTCTCGGCGAACGTGGTGGCTTCTTTTAACACTCCTTTAATAATATAATATAATTTATACTTTTAATTTTAAATTTAGCTATTCAGCTAATTTTAATTTTTATCTAGTGGTAATGCTATTTTTTTAATTTGATAATTCAGAATTTTTCTATTTAGTAATTGTATTCAACATGGACTCTTTGATTAAGCCCTAATTTCCTTTTTTAATTCCGAATTAAACTATTTACTAATAGCATTCAGCATGGACTCTTTGCCATGTCTTCATTTTCCTTAATTTTGTAAATCCGAAATTAGCTATTTATTAATCGTATTTGATATGAATTCTTGAGTTAGTTTGAACCGTTAGATCTTCATAAAATCCAACGGTGCAAATTCTTCCTTTTTTTTAGATTAATGTGGGAATTTCTGGACCCTCTCGGCGAACGTGATGGCTTATTTTAACACTCCTTTAATAATCTAATAGAATTTATACTTTTAATTTTAAATTTAGCTATTCAGCTAATATTAATTTTTATCTAGTGGTAATGCTATTTTTTTAATTTGATAATTCAGAATTTTCCTATTTAGTAATTGTATTCAACATGGACTCTTTGATTAAGCCCTAATTTCCTTTTTTTAATTCCGAATTAAACTATTTACTAATAGTATTCAGCATGGACTCTTTGCCATGTCTTAATTTTCCTTAATTTTTTAAATCCGAAATTAGCTATTTATTAATTGTATTTGATATGAATTCTTGAGTTAGTTTGAACCGTTAGATCTTCATAAAATCCAACGGTGCAAATTCTTCTATTTTTTAGATTAATGTGGGAATTTCTAGATCCTCTCGGCGAACGTGGTAACTTCTTTTAACACTCCTTTAATAATATAATAGATAGATTTGACTACTACCATACTACATTGCTTATAGCAAAACTCTAATTCTATTGTCAGCGAACCAAACACAGTGCTCGGACACAGAGATTTAAAATTGTATTCACTTGTAAATTCAGACTGAAATTAACTCAATTACAAGTGGATACAACACGGCAAACTACGCCCCCTACGGAAAATTTACAAAGATCCCAACAAGAAGAAGCTATGTCATGTCCTAGTCAGTGTAGCCAGGAAGGCGTCCAGCTTGACGTTTTCGCTGCTCGACACGAACTTGATGCACATGGGCGCCGTTGCGTGCGTCAGCGCCACCATCGACGACAGCAGGTTCCCGAGCCCATCCCCGCAGATCAGCCCCGACGCCACCGCCGCCGAGAACGTCAGCGCCTTGCCGGAGTCGGCGCGCCTCCACAGGTACATCACCAGGCTGCCCAGGAACATGTCGATGGGCATGCGTGCCGGCACCACGAAGGCGATAGCCACGCAGATGGTGCTCGGCATGTATGGCGCCACGCGCCACTGCTTCCGTGAGGCCACATCCCGGAACACGCTCAGCGCCAGCGCCAGCGCAAAGAAGAGCTTGCAGAGCCACAGGCTGTGCAGGGGCAGCCCCTTCCCGCCGGCGCTCAGCATGGCGATGCCGCGGTACACCCGGGCGTAGGGCGCGTCGAAGAGGTTGGTGTCGCCGTCCTGCGCCTTGTAGAAGGCCCAGAACATGACCGGGTTGATGACGCACCCGAGCCCAGTGCCGATCGCCTGGCTGATGAACACAGCGCGCGGCGAGGTCAGGGTTAGATACCCTGTCTTGAGTTCCTGCATCAGGTTGTTGCTGTTACACATGGTTGCCATCACGATCCCGCAAGAGACGAGGCCAGCGATCACACCGCCATTGTCACAGCCCACCACCGAGCCAACGAGGAGCATAGCCAGCTTGCCGTAGGTACTCGACAGGTTCATGTCGGTCACGCCAAAGCCATAGGCGTCGCAGAAGGCGAAGACCGGAGCAGCCAGGTAGATGAGGGCGACATGGTGGGGCCTTATCTGCGGGTAGAGGTAGGGGATGGCGACGACGCAGAGCGCTGACAGGAGGATGTAGCAGAGAATGCTGACCCCGTTTGGTATATGGTCCCGGACAAACACCTGCGCCCTGCGCCGGTCGTCGAAGCTCTGCATCGTCTTCTGCTGCTCAGCAGCATTGAGGCTGTGGAACGGCAACTGCATGTCACTATCACCATCACTGCCATCTTGTCCTTGCATTGGCTGCCTGCGCCTCTTGTACATGGCGCACAATGTGCAGAGCATGATGGACAGGAAGTTGAAGAGGCCATCGGCGAGTATCATGGACACTCCAATGAAGACCTTATAGCCCCTCATGTTGCCGAGGGTTGCCGTGCTAAGTTCAGTAGTGTACCAGATACCCTCCTTTGCTGCAATGTATGGCGAAACGATCCCCCATGAGATAACACTCCCGATGAACAAGGAGACAGTGATTATGTATGGGCATAGCATGCCGATTGCGATATTGGTCATGCAGAAGTCGAAGTAGAATCTGATCAATGAAATTGAAAGTACAATAATCATTAATTCCATACATTTGCGATGCGAAAATGGATCATTAGCTGGTTGATAGCCTTGCTACGTACCCATGCTTATATGCCTCAAGGCCAAACACGGGGAAGGCTCTGAAGCCGCAGCCCTTTGCAGCAGTGAAAAACCACTGGAATGCGTTCCAGAATATGGTTCCCCCCAATGATCTGAACAGAATGTGCACTTGCTGCCTGTAAGAGCAAGCACATAAATAAGTAAATTTTCGATCCAACAAATGGATTTACTCGTTTTGTGTTCATTCAGCTAGCTGATGATACGTGCCTTGCGTTGTTGGCGCCTTGAGGGGTATGGAAGCTATTGATAAGTTGTGCCGTGGCCATGCCACTAGGGTATGTCAACCCGTGACGAATGATCATGACCTTCCTCAAGGGCATGAGGATGAACATTCCAGAGAAACTGACGAGGAAGAGGAAAGTGATCAACCGGCCAATGCTTGGCTCGACAATATTCTTCCCATCCCCGATATCCCCTCCAGCTGCTTCCTTGCCCATCGCGAGGATGTACGTTCCAAACCCACCTGAAAATGAAATTAGCGAAGCATGTTACAACCTACAACCCACGTAACAGGATATCACATGATAGAATATAGTGACAAAAAATTTGCATGCTGGCATATAAACATATACCACTAAATGTAATGGCGGAGCAGGCGGCGACACAGGTTTGTATGACGGTGTTCTCCTGGCGGGTGAATGGCAGGTGTGCCACCTCAAAATAATCAAGAACACGGATCAATGCACGGGAGAGGTAAAAACCAATGAGGCCGGCCGGAATGGTGAGCGGTGGGAGGAAGCCTGAGTTTAGGCTGATCTTCATGGCGACGGCGCTGAGGGATGCACCAAGGATGAGGCTAAGCACCAATGACCGTAGGGTGATGGTCTCCGACAGCGATGGGATAGGATCTGCCTCAAAGGCGCGTTCTGTTGAGATACCTTCCTGGGGATCATTGACATGCTCCATTGTGGGGGACCGATTAGTTGCATTTGATGGAACAATAAGCTTTAACTATTTGTTCGATTCTGTGTGTATGTCTTGGTTTTAACCAAGACATACACACATAATCAAATGCTGGATGCAATGGGAGAGAAGGGGAGAGAAGGCTTTTATAGGGAGCATGGTAGTTAATTAAGGAGCACTGTTCCTTCTAAGTATAGGGTAACCACATTTGCTGCCTTGAAACTATCTTTAGCTTGCCTTTTATCACAGTTGTGTTTTGTTTCTTCGAGGGACTTATCTGTAACACACATCAAAACAAGATTATTATTAGCATCACGTGACAAAACAAAGCGCAACAAACTAACCATGCAAAGAAAATGACAAGAATGAATGGATCACTACTAAAAATAGCAAGGAAATAGAGTGGAGCATGTGAGGCACGATTAAATTGAAATATCTCCTATAGCCACCCTGCCGTGTCCGTTAATTACCTTCTAATTTCCACAACATTGTATGGTTAGAATTGTCCCTCAATGCCACCAGCTGCAACAACCCAACCTGCGACCTTGTTTTCTCTATAAAGAGCCAAACCTTTTTAGCCAATCAAAATTCTGAAGATCAGCTTGAACAATCGGCGTCTGAGGACAATCTTCCACCCTTACACGCAGCCCTCAACTCTCTCTGACAAGTTGTCATATGCAATTTGTTGGAGAGAGGAAAGGGATAAAGCATGGAGCCAGTTGGTGATCCAAGGGAGGGCCCATCAACAGAGCGCGCATTTGAAGGAGAGCCGGTTCGAGCATGGACCGAGCAGATCACCGTGCGATCAGTGGTGGCAAGCATATTACTTGGCACCATCTTAAGTAGTGTGGGCATGAATCTTGTCTTCATGACTGGGGTGGTGCCATCTCTCAACATCCCAGCAGCCATGCTAAGTCTATTTCTCCTTAAGATATGGACGCACATATTATGGAGATTCGATGTGTTCCATGAGCCATTCACCCGCCAGGAGAACACCATCATCCAGACATGTGTGGTTGCGTGTGCCAGCATGGTGTCCAGTGGTGAGTATATAAATGCATATGAAAATCTAGATGGCAGCTTGTAACAATTTCTCCATCAATGCAGTCATCATTAACTAAAATAATTGGGTGTGATCATGGCTCACCTCTATGCTAGCATGTTATCAGGTGGTTTTGGATCGTTCTTGCTCTCAATGAGTCCAAGAGAAGCAATGGAGATCAAAGCTGGAAAGGACGACATAAACATCAGTGCACCAAGTCTAGGAAAATTGATAGTCTTCTATTTACTCATAAGCTTTGTTGGCTTGTTTGCCATTATTCCGATGAGGAAGGTAATGTCAGCTACCATATTAGCTCATACACAATAATCAAATCAGTATCATTCAGTTAACAAGTAAACGCAAGCAAGGTAATAAATTCGGCATTTGGGCTCCTCTGTCCCCTCTAAATGTGTTCCTGTTTTCTTTTCTTTTGCGTGTTCCTAGACCATGATCATCCGCCATCGGCTAACATATGCAACTGGCACAGCTACAGCACACCTCATCAACAGCTTCCATACCCCCCAAGGAGTTCAGCAAGCAAGGTGAGACATTAATGACTGCTATAATTTGGCTAACAAACTTGTAAACATATTACTAAATCACTTACATTTCAGCACTTTTTGAGTCCAGGAGGCAAGTGTCTGTCATGCTTCAATCCTTCGCAGGAAGTCTGTGCTGGAACATTTTTCAATGGTTCTACACAGGTGGACCTAACTGTGGACTTGCTTCGATCCCAACATTTGGACTCAAAGCATACCACAGAGGGTAAGGGATAGGTAAACAATTAAAAAAATATATGAGGGGGGGGGGGGTAAAATCGAATTTGATGTTACCAGAAAACTAGCAATTATATCTGCATGAAAAATCTAATTAATCATGAGATTGTTTTATATCCTTGCAGCTTCTACTTTAATTTTTCCGCAACTTACGTTGGTGTTGGAATGATCTGCCCAACAGTGGTAAGTATTTCCATGCTTGCTGGTAGCATCCTCTCCTCGGGAATCATGTTGCCCTACATTGAATCCAAGAAAGGAGTATGGTACAATTCAGAATACAAGGAAAGCAGTATGATGGGCATCTACGGGTACAAGGTAATCATGCTACATTTTTCACACATGCTTAGCAACATAAATAACATTGTTAACAATTTGACAACAAATTAGTTCAGTTTCCTGTTAGGATTTTGCCTTAAATGCTTACTTATGGTCATCCCAATTCATTAATGTGGAACAGGTGCTGATCTCCCTAGCAATGATGCTTGGGGATGGTTTATTCCAGCTTCTCCTCATACCATTCAAAGCAATGAGGAATTTACGTAGTAAACAACAACAGCTAGCAGCAACAACCATTGCCTTCAGGAGTGTGGATGCCATAAGACGCACTGCCCTTAGCTTTGATGATCGCCGCAGGACACATATATTTCTCAAAGATAACATTCCCTTCTCCTATGCCATCATTGGCTACACTATACTGGCAATCATTTCTACAATTGCAATTCCACACATCTATTTCCAGCTAAAATATCAGCACATCATCGTTGCTTACATAGTTGCCCCTCTCCTGGCATTCTGCAATGCCTATGGTACTGGTATCACAGACCTAAACCTCTACAATCAGTATGCAAAGATTGTGATCATGATATTTGGGTTCTGGATCACTGCTGCAAAGGGTGGGGTGATTGGTGGTCTTGTGATTTGTGTAATCATGACGCTAATCATCAGCACAGCTGGGGACTTCATGCAAGATCTCAAGACTGGCTATCTCACACTCACCTCGCCAAGGTCCATGTTCCTGGCTCAGGCGATTGGAACAGCGATAGGCTGCATCATCAACCCAATTCTTTTCTGGGTGTTCTATCATTGCTACCTAAATGACTCCACAGGAAGCTACCCAGCACCGTTTGCCAGGGTCTACCACATCATAGCCTTGGTCGGTGCTGGAGGCTTCGTCGAACTACCAAAGTATTCCATTGCACTCAGCATACCCGTTTTCTTTTTAGCAATAGCCACAAGTGCTATTAGGGAGGTCGCCCTACATAAGAATTGGCGTATCCAGCACTATATCCCAAGCGTTGCAGCAATATCAGTGGCATTTCTCATACATCCTACCACATCCATAGATATGTGCGTTGGCAGTTTAATACTTCTAGCGTGGAACAAGGTCGACGCCGAAGATGCGAATATTCTTGCGTCGGTAGTGGCATCCGGACTGATATGTGGCGAAGGGATATTTGCAATACCGGACTCATTGCTGGGGATCTACAATGTCACTCCACCAATGTGCATAAGGTTCTTGGCTTCAGATGTGAATGAGAAGGTAGACGCGTTCCTAGCAAAACAAGCTCCCTAAAGTGTGGTTCGTTAATGGTAGTTGTGTAAATTGGCAGGCAGTCCTTGTGTAAATTATCCTTCTTACTCGATTTTTGTAGCGAGGTTAATGGTAGCTACTGGCCATATGTGAATACCCCTTGTTGTTCTTCTTCGATTTTGGTAATGAGGTTAACTGTAGTTATCAGCCACACGCTGTTGTAAATACAGAATAATTTTCCCCAATTGTGGAATGGGGAGAACACTGCTGTGTACAATCAAATTGCATATATGTAATGTGCGCCTTGAGTAGCACCTTATACCTTATCTGATCGAAACCGAGGATTTGATGAATGATGACCAATGCGAAGCAACATCTGCTGGCAAGGCCAAGGGAAAAGTGCAAGAGTTTCTAGGTTTTCTAAGATTTTCCCTAGTGATTAGTACCGGCGTCTCGAATACAAACGCGCTCAGCTAAATGACAAGTATCGGCAGTAGCAAACAGGAAAGATAAGAGAGAGGTTTTTGTTACTATACTTGTTCAGAGGACGCCGCCTGTCGCCGCCGGTGTACGGACACGCCGAGCAACGCCCGTGAAGGCAAGAAGGGAGGAGTGGCCAGCGCGAGGTAGTAGCCGCTGGGCTAGTGGGCTTCATGCTTGCAAGAGGGAATCATAAGTGGGGCCCAGCTGTCAGTCATACGAGAAGGGTGGGTTGTAAGGTGGGCTTTCGGCTCAAATTGGCCTAGGCCCATCTGTGATCTCTAGGGTTTCGAGGCGACCAACCACGTTCCTTATACAATACAATAGCCTCCCCCCTCCCTACCGCCGCCGCCACTCCATTCTCACTGCAAGCGAAGAGGCGATCAGGCGAGCGGAGTCCTTCTCAGCTTCCCGTGCGCCGCCTTCCACGCTCCCCTAGCTCGAATCAGCCGCACCCTCCCTTCCCACCCGTTGTTCGTCGAGCGACGGGCGCTTCGCCGGCGGCGAACATCCGACAGGGGTATGCTTGCCTATTCCCCTCCTTTCCCATCCTGCTGCTCGAGATCAAACACCCAATCCCCTAACATATGGTATTATACTGGTTCCGCCTCTGCCTCGAGTAGAGGGAGGGAGGTAGATGAATAGAAGCATTTGCCACCACCTTCTCTCCCAGTGCAAAACGCTCAGGGAGCTCCAGAAAATCCACGCCCAGGCCGTTGCCCAGGGTCTCCACCCACAACACCAGCCCGTTTCCTGCAAAATCTTCCGCTGTTATGCTGACTTTGGCCGTGCAGCTGATGCTCGCAAGCTGTTTGATGAGATCCCCCGCCCGGACCTTGTCTCCTTTACCAGCCTCATGTCCCTCCACATCCGGTTAGAGCACCACCGCGCGGCTGTATCCCTGTTCTCGCGTGTTGTTGCCGATGGTCATCACCGCCCTGACGGCTTTGCTGTTGTCGGTGCCCTGTCGGCCTCTGGTGGGGCTGGTGACCAGCAGGTTGGTAGGGCAGTGCACGGCATGATTTTCCGGCTTGGATTGGACTATGAAGTGGTAGTTGGAAATGCGTTGGTTGATATGTATAGTCGGTGTGGGAAGTTTGAGTCCGCGCTACTCGTGTTTGATAGAATGTTTCTGAAAGATGAGATCACTTGGGGTAGCATGCTGCATGGTTACATAAAGTGTGCTGGTTTGGATTTGGCATTATCATTCTTTGATCAGATGCCCGTGAAGAGCGTAGTCGCTTGGACAGCACTGATCACGGGTCATGTACAAGGCAGGTTGCCTGTACGGGCCCTTGAGCTTTTTGGTAGGATGGTACTGGAGGGTCATCGCCCTACACATGTCACAGTTGTAGGCGTATTCTCAGCTTGTGCTGACATTGGTGCTCTGGATCTAGGACGAATCATTCATGGATATGGAACAAAATGTAATGCTAGCTCAAACATAATTGTTAGCAATGCTCTGATGGATATGTATGCAAAGAGTGGAAGCATTGAGATGGCATTTTCCGTATTCCAAGAAGTTCAATCAAAGGATGCTTACACGTGGACTACTATGATCTCATGTTTCACTGTCCAGGGAGATGGGAGGAAAGCTCTTGAGCTCTTTCGGGACATGCTTAGATCTAGCGTAGTTCCGAACAGTGTAACATTTGTTTCTGTTTTGTCTGCGTGCAGCCATGCTGGACTAATAGAAGAAGGTAGAGAGTTGTTTGGCACAATGCGTGAAATGTACAGTATTGACCCCCAGCTTGAGCACTATGGATGCATGATTGATCTGTTAGGACGGGGAGGGCTGCTAGAGGAAGCAGAAGCTCTAATAGTTGATATGAATGTGGAACCTGATATTGTTATATGGAGGTCACTTCTTAGTGCGTCCCTGGTTCATCGCAATGATAGGTTGGCTGAGATTGCTGGAAAGGAAATTATGAAGAGAGAACCAGGGGATGATGGGGTTTATGTGCTTCTTTGGAATATGTATGCCTCATCAAATAAATGGATAGAAGCTCGAGAGATAAGGCAGCAAATGTTGACTAGGAAGATCTTCAAAAAGCCAGGGTGTAGTTGGATAGAAGTTGATGGTGTTGTCCATGAATTCTTGGTAGAGGACAAGACACACGATGCTCGAAGGGAAATTTATGAAACCTTGGAGTACATGAATAGGCAGTTCTCATGGGAACACATGGTTCATCCATCTTTGTTGATGGAGAAATAATTATATAGATTCTAGATTCATATACTGTCCTTTTCTAGTGTGATTGATTCATATGGGTCATCCCACGAAATAGCCTTTTTGTTCCTAAATCGAATTTGATAATCTTATTGTAACTGGGAGCTTATTGATTTGTCTCCATGTGACTCTAGATCAAAATTGTAGGCATTCAATGCTTGTAAATTGATGGCAAGGCATTATTATAAATATGGTGGGATTGCTTTTACATTTTTTATTTCAAACACAAAGTTTCAGAGAAATTTCTTCTAAATAGCATGTCCTTTAGTTTATGAATTTGTAATAACTGTATTTAATGAGCTTGTTTATTTTACTGCATTGTACTCCCTCCGTTCCAATAGGTCGTTTTCCGTTTTCTAGATGCATAATTTTTACTATGTATGTAGACATAGTGTATATCAGGTGCAAAGAGGAAGCTATGTATGAAAGCCAAAATGACCTATAATTTGGGATGGAGTATTCTCTATATGGAAATGTTTCATTTGGCTTCTTCCTACATTATGATGCATGATTATGCATGTCACCTTTTTTTAATTGTGATTCTGTTAATGTTAGATGTGTTCTGGAGATGAGATCGATGGAGATGCTAGTGTTGGACAGAAGGGTTTCAAGGATATAAGGTGCTACAAGTGTGAGTTTTGCACTATTGTCAGGTCAAAGAAATGCCTGATCCAAGCTCACATGGTTGCACATCATAAGGTACAAGCATTCTGTGATATATTAGATGCATGTGCCTGTGCCTTTATCCTTGATAATGGCTGTATTGATATCCATATGTTTATCTTGTTTGTAGTCTTGTATCAGTTTGTTCTCTTGAGCTAGCTATATTAACACCATTTAACTTTGTAATGGCT
Organism: Panicum virgatum; assembly: GCF_016808335.1. Classification (NCBI taxonomy): domain Eukaryota; kingdom Viridiplantae; phylum Streptophyta; class Magnoliopsida; order Poales; family Poaceae; genus Panicum; species Panicum virgatum. Next base: position 1,180,467 of record NC_053145.1, on the reverse strand, counting down.
GCCTTGCAAAGTTTGGAATAATTCTTGTATCATGATGCCCACTTGTCCAGCTACATTATCATTGTTTTGGAGCATTGCAATAATTCCAGAGTTTTCCCCAAAATTTATCTGCAGGATGAACTGGAAAAATCAGAAACTTACAACTCAAATGGGGAAAAGATTGTTTGTGAGGAGGAACATAGGTGCCTAGAGTGCGGAGCTTGTTTCCAGAAACCGGCTCATCTGAAGCAGCACATGCAAAGTCACTCAAATGAGGTTGGTATTTGATCTTCATCATCTCAATGTCCAATATGGACCGAAACATGTCAGATTTTATATTTAATAAAAAACATGCTTTAAACATATTCTATGCATTTATGAGGCTGACTGTAGCATTGTTTTTTTTACTATATGATTCACTAAATACAGTTGTTTTGCAGGATATAGATAGTTAACAGCGTGAAGCATTGGATCCCATTTAAAGAACTCCAAAATGCGATGAGGCAATTTTTTGTCTTGTCTGAACTAGTAACAGGTTGGGATGACCACCTGTGAAGCTTCAACAAGATTGCCTCCTTCACGCTCATTGAGTAGGTTTGTCCTTGTACAAAATTTCCTTTTGTTTTTACCATGGTGCTCATTGGATAGACACTGCATCCCTTAATTTCTAATGAAGGAATTATTTCTCGCTCTTAACACACATGATAGTTTTATGGTTGGCAGTGCTAATTTGCATTGCACCTTTTGTTGTGGATGAATTCAGTGAATTTGGGAGTTCATTTCCTCCTTTGTTTCCTTATCCTCTATTTATTTATTTGGGCCTATAACTTTGGGGGCCTCTAGCAATCTGGCAATCCAACATCAAAATATCATCTCAGAAATCTTGGGCCTTCGCAAAACAGGCTTCTTTAGCTCGTTATGGTGTTGAATTTTGTTCCTTGACATTAAGCACTTTAGTACTGCAAAGATTAGATGCATATGGATCCTTTGGAGATAAGGCTGGAAATATCGCCCTTCCAGTCTGCTATGTCTTCACAGGCTTCCTCATGGAGTCCAGAAGATACTTGAGATCCAATATTAAAATGTCACCTCAGAAAGCTGGGGCCATTCTTCATTGGTTCTCAGCTCGCTATGGTGACAATACTCCTTTACCCAGTCACCATGCAAGGAAAAAACAATGTACCGAAGTGAAGTGCTGAACTTGGTCTCGTGCTTTAAGTACTAGGTGGTATATGGATTCTCTGGAGATAAGGGTGGAATATCCTCCCTTCTGCCATGTCTTCATAGGTTTCCTTATGGGAGCTTTAAGAAGATGCTTGAGGATCCAATATTAAAATGTCATCTCAGAAAGCTAGGGCCATTCTTCTTTGGTTCTCAGCTAGCTATGGTGACAATAGTCCTTGTATAGTAGTATTTTTCTTCTATTTCTGTGTTACACCGTTTCTTTTTTTGCGAACATGATGTTATTCGGTTTTAACAACTACAGTGAAATGATGTTACTAACAGTTCCTGTGTGGTTCCCTCTTCATAATCCAATAGTGTTTACGATTCTGGGTTGTTTTAGATAATCGATTGGTTAAAATGTTTGAAGCATCTAACACAGTTGTAAACATACCAGAATGGAAATATTTTGTTCTTAACCCATATTCTTGCTTTTATTGTAGAGACTTTTCATTTGCCCACTCGAAGACTGCCCCTTCAGCTATAAAAGGAAAGATCACTTGAATAGACACATGCTTAAGCATCAGGGCAAGTTGTTCGGTTGCACTGTGGACGGTTGTGATAGGAGATTCAGTATCAAGGCAAATATGCAACGGCATGTTAAGGAATTCCATGAGGATGAAAATGTCACTAAGAGCAACCAGCAGTTTATTTGCAAAGAGGAGGGCTGTAACAAGGCTTTCAAGTATCTCTCAAAGTTGAAGAAACATGAGGAGTCACATGGTATGTCAGTAGTATGTCAATACTACCAGAAATATAATTAGGATATTAAATTGAATTGACTGAAACTTATTTGCTGCTATGTTCATCAGGACTGTGCAATTTTTTTACAGCTTTTGGTATCTCCAAATTTGAGTGTTTTTATGTGATGTTTTTCTTGCAGTCAAATTGAACTATACTGAGGTAGTGTGCTGTGAACCGGGCTGCATGAAGATGTTCACAAATGTTGAATCCCTGAGGGCTCATAACCAATCTTGCCATCAGCATGTTCAGTGTGAGATATGTGGGAAAAAGCACCTGAAGAAGAACATCAAGCGGCACCTACAAGCCCATGACGAGTTAGCCTCCGGTGAAAGGATCAAATGCACCTTTGATGGTTGTGACCACTCCTTTTCCAGTGTAAGCAATATTCTATAGATTCTCAAGTGTACCTGGCGATGTCTCCTTCCAATCCAATACTTAACTGTTTTGCAGATTTTGAACTGAAATGTTCATGTGTTCTTTTGCAGAAATCAAATCTGACTAAGCATATGAAAGCATGCCATGACCAACTGAAACCTTTCACATGCCGAGTTGCTGGGTGCGGCAAGGCGTTCACCTACAAGCACGTCAGGGACAACCATGAGAAATCCAGCGCACACGTATACGTTGAGGTTAGTGCCACTACCTGACTTTTGTAATTTTCAAACTAATAGATAGCCTTTGCCACTTTACTCTAGTCCTTAGAGGTAATGCTTTTGTTCTCATAGACAAAACTAGAAGCCGTTGAATTGTCTATTTGGAGCATAATGCTCCTTTTGTCCTGTGATCAAATCATGCGAACTTGTCAGTAACAAGCTACCACATGCAGGGAGACTTTGTGGAGACGGACGAGCAGCTGCGCTTGCGGCCGAGAGGTGGACGGAAGAGGAAAGCACTGTCGGTGGAGACATTGACACGCAAGAGGGTGACGATTCTTGGCGAGGCATCATCATTGGAAGATGGGGCAGAGTATCTAAGCTGGTTGCTATCGGGTGGTGATGATTCAGCTCAGTAGCCCCGCGGCGTCTTTTGCTATGTTGGGAAGGTGTCACACTGTTCTGTACATGGGTATATTTTAGGGCATGTAAAGTTTGGTGGTGCGTGTACTGCAGCTGATCTAATATTAGTAGTTTAGTACAGGAGCGCTCGAGTTTTATAGGGAACTTGTTATCTCCGTTGTATTTTGTGGCAGTAGTGTATTTTGACCATTGCTTTTTTAAATGGAAAGTCTGATCTGAGCTATGTTTGTTGGAAGAATGTTGGTTTCTGCCGTCTATTGAAAGATTCTGGCTTTTCAATTGTGTGTTTTCTTGTTCGAGTCATTTGGTACTTGGTAGTTGTGAAGAACTTGGGAAGAATTTCTCCTGCCCCGAGGCTGATACTGAGTCATGATCTATCACCATGCACCAGTATTTCTCCTTGCTGCATGCATTGTATTTGTATAGATACTCCCTCCATATCGAAATAGAAGTCGTTCTGGAGGGAGGGAGATGTTGACAAATAGAAGTCGTTCTGTGGCTTGGCTGATGTTTTGGACGATGATGCCCCTGGCTACGTCAAATTGGGTTTGACGTATAAAAGTGATGTAAGTAGATTCATTTTGAAATGTAGTTTTGTAAAAATATATATTGACTATATTTTATAAATATTTTATAGTAAAAAGATAGTAGTCAAAGTTGTTTTTGAAGACCGTGTTGATGTTCTAAACGACTTCCTTTACAATATAGAGGGAGTATTATGAGGATGTTGATTTTTTTGGTTTAGTCCTTCCCCTGAGAGTTTTTTTTTTTGCGAGATCAAGGAGCATCTTAGAATTTTCCAACCGCTCTATCGATTTTTTTGTTCAGAAAAAAAAAACACAAAAAGTGCCTGAGAAGAACCATTAGGGGTGGGCCCACATGTCAACTGCCCGGTGGGCGCACGAGCCACGCGGCACGCCTCTCTCGCGTCCCGACCATTCCGAGTCCACCGTGCGAGGCGGCCTGCCACGCGACCCCAACCAATCCCACAGCTCCGCGCGGGAAGGCCCATCCCGGCCGTCGGATGCGCTGCACGGACGGCCGCGGCGCCCCCAGCACAGAGGCCACGCGATTGGCTCGGGCTTCCACGCGTCGCGCTCCTATTGGCCCAGGTCGGAGGCATGACGTCCCGGCCAGCGCGACGGGCGCGACGAGATCCCGAGCCCCGTTCACGGCAGCCCACTTTATAATCCGCGCCTCCTCTGTCTCTCTTTCCCCCATCGGAGACTCGTCGTCAGTTCGAAACCAAGGATCGAAAGCCACCCCCTCGAAGAGCGGAGAAGCTTCCAGAGGAGAGGGAGCCGCGTTGGTGCTGCAGCTGGTCGTGGTGAGGCCATGGATCGGGTTCGCGGATCCGCGTTCCTGCTCGCCGTCCTGCTCGCAGGTACGCGATCTCGTCTCGTCCCCCCCTTGCGGTTTCTCCGGGGGGTTTTGCGTGTTCGTTTGTTTTGTTTACTATAAGGATCTGTGGTTGGGTTAGATTTACTGGTGCTCTGGACTCGATCTGCCATGTTTACATACGAATGGATTGGGTGATGAATTGAGGAGATATGAATATGATTGGTAGTGAGGCTGGTGGATCAGAAAAGCTGGTCACTCGGGACTGGGTGCTCAGTTTGACAATTGATAGGACCCTCTAGCCTGTTCATGCGATCTAGGGTTTATAACCTTGTTTCTGGTACCGCCTTGATCTAATACTTGTAGGTAGTTCTGTTCCGCGAGGAATGGCCGAATGGGTATAGTGAATGCGGATTTTTTGTTCTGTAACACTCGATGCACTGGCTTTGACTGGGCTCTCACAGTAGCTAGCGGTTTGATTACATGTAATTGCACTGGTGCCTCGATCTTGTGATTGGCTTGATCGGGATCATGGTATAACAAAGAGTTTGTGCTGTAATGCAAGTGTATGAAGCAAACTGTGTGATTTTCATCTCATGTCCTAAACATCCAAGGGCATATGATTGGAATTGGGTTAAATATAACTGGCTAGTTCCTCCCCATAGTTGAACATTCAGTTTCAGTGGAGTAGTTGGGATGTGTCTGCATTGGCTCCTTACTGATGTCAGTGTCGCCACAAGCCCCACAACTACATTTCAGTTGTAGCTGCTGTATGTGTTCTGGTAACGTTCAGAGCAACCGCATGGTCAATGTCACTTAATCATTCTTGTTCTATGTGCAGGATCCCTGTTTGCATTCTCAGTTGCAAAGGAGGAGACCAAGAAGCTTGGGACTGTGATCGGTATTGATCTCGGTACCACCTACTCCTGTGTCGGTGTCTACAAGAACGGTCATGTCGAGATCATCGCCAATGACCAGGGTAACCGTATCACACCCTCATGGGTTGCCTTCACCGATAGCGAGAGGCTCATCGGTGAGGCTGCCAAGAACCAGGCAGCTGTCAACCCTGAGAGGACCATCTTTGACGTCAAGCGTCTCATCGGAAGAAAGTAATACATCTCTCCCACAGCCTTTTTAATGCATTTCTTACTGTTGTTGTCAAGTGTCCTGACTAAAATGCCAATTGTTCAGGTTTGAGGACAAGGAAGTCCAGAGGGACATGAAACTTGTTCCCTACAAGATCGTTAACAAGGATGGTAAGCCCTACATTCAGGTCAAGATAAAGGATGGAGAGAATAAGGTCTTCAGCCCTGAGGAGATCAGTGCCATGATTCTTGGCAAGATGAAGGATACTGCTGAGGCATACCTTGGCAAGAAGATCAATGACGCTGTCGTCACTGTTCCTGGTTAGTAACCATTCTACTGGTTACCTGTAGTGGTTGTTATGTCAATGCTGTGGCTTACATCTTTCTGTTCCTTGTTTTCAGCGTACTTCAACGATGCACAGAGGCAGGCAACCAAGGATGCTGGTGTCATTGCCGGCCTCAATGTTGCTAGGATCATCAATGAGCCAACTGCTGCTGCTATTGCCTACGGTTTGGACAAGAAGGGTGGCGAGAAGAACATCCTTGTCTTTGACCTTGGTGGTGGTACTTTCGATGTCAGCGTCTTGACCATTGACAACGGTGTGTTTGAGGTGCTTGCCACCAACGGTGACACCCATCTTGGAGGTGAGTGAAATGTTTTTTCTTTTTTTGTCATTAAGTCAGCTGACTATCCCAGTACATGTAGCGAAATATAAAGCTGCTGAGTACTATTAAATCATGATAATGACATACATTCATAGGCTTCTTTCAGAACCTATCTGGCTATGATTCAGACATCATTGTAATTATATACAAGCTGTTTGCATTTAAATTTATTATGATACATGTTCTGCTTTGGGATGAATTAATCAATCATAAATGTGGTATTTACATTCAATCTGGTCTGCATCGACATTCATTGCTTCAGCTCTGTGAGTTATTACATGAGTAATCTATTAGCACATTTATTTACTGTGAACATGTATTGTTGTTGGCATGACTGATGCTGAGTTGTATCATCTCTTCAGGCGAGGACTTTGACCAGAGGATCATGGAGTACTTCATCAAGTTGATCAAGAAGAAGTACAGCAAGGACATCAGCAAGGACAACCGTGCTCTTGGAAAGCTGAGGAGGGAAGCTGAGCGTGCCAAGAGAGCCCTCAGCAACCAGCACCAGGTCCGTGTTGAGATTGAGTCCCTCTTCGACGGGACCGATTTCTCGGAGCCGCTGACCCGTGCCAGGTTTGAGGAGCTCAACAATGATCTGTTCCGCAAGACCATGGGCCCTGTCAAGAAGGCCATGGAGGATGCTGGCCTTGAGAAGAGCCAGATCCACGAGATTGTCCTTGTTGGTGGAAGCACCAGGATTCCAAAGGTCCAGCAGCTCCTGCGGGACTACTTTGATGGCAAGGAGCCAAACAAGGGTGTGAACCCTGATGAGGCTGTTGCCTACGGTGCTGCGGTGCAGGGAAGCATCTTGAGCGGCGAGGGTGGTGATGAGACCAAAGGTTTGTCTCATCTTTCTGTGCTCTCTTTCCGGCTGCTAGCAGAGTTTTCAGTTAATTAGTGATCATCCTGCTTACACAATTGCGGTTTTTGCCTTTTGTGCAGATATCCTTCTCCTTGATGTTGCTCCCCTGACCCTTGGTATTGAGACTGTTGGAGGAGTCATGACCAAGTTGATCCCCAGGAACACTGTCATCCCCACCAAGAAGTCTCAGGTGTTCACGACCTACCAGGATCAGCAGACAACTGTCTCCATCCAGGTAATGACGAGCAGCCTGCTTTGTCTCTGCTGGAAACTCTACTATGAGCTGTGTCCTATAGGTGGTAACCTGCTTTATCTGCGTCTCTGCAGGTCTTTGAGGGTGAGCGCAGCATGACCAAGGACTGCCGCCTTCTCGGCAAGTTCGACCTCTCTGGCATTCCACCAGCTCCCAGGTGCGTTACTGCTATCCAGAAAAGAGATAATAGTCTGTGTGTTTAACCTAGTGAATGAATGTCCAGTCCAGTGTTGTCTGACCGCTGATGGTATGTGAGTTTTGCAGGGGCACACCCCAGATTGAGGTGACCTTCGAGGTTGATGCCAACGGTATCCTGAACGTGAAGGCCGAGGACAAGGGCACTGGCAAGTCAGAGAAGATCACGATCACCAACGAGAAGGGCCGCCTGAGCCAGGAGGAGATTGACCGCATGGTCCGGGAGGCTGAGGAGTTCGCAGAGGAGGACAAGAAGGTGAAGGAGAAGATCGACGCCCGGAACCAGCTTGAGACGTACGTGTACAACATGAAGAACACGATCGGTGACAAGGACAAGCTGGCTGACAAGCTGGAGAGTGAGGAGAAGGAGAAGGTGGAGGAAGCCCTCAAGGAGGCCCTCGAGTGGCTGGACGACAACCAGTCGGCCGAGAAGGAGGACTACGAGGAGAAGCTCAAGGAGGTGGAGGCCGTGTGCAACCCCATCATCTCGGCCGTGTACCAGAGGTCAGGCGGCGCCCCAGGTGGTGGCGCTGATGGTGAGGGTGGCGTCGATGACGACCATGATGAGCTGTAGATGGTTCTGGAAAGCCAAATTTTGTAATGGTGTTTAGGAGGGGGGGACATATGAATGACTCTCGGGGCCGGCGGGAAAGTTACGGAGACCAATCTTTCTTCCTCTGAATGGGTGCATCGCTGCTCTGTCTCTAGTCTTCTGGGTGTAGAACTCTGTTTTTTACTTCCTTGTGATTTTTCTTGTTGTTATAGCGGATTCGAATCAGAATTTATGTGAAGAAAAGAAGATGCTTCGGAATTTATCTTTTGTTGCCTCTGCTCTGCTTGTTAAGTAGCTAGTGCTACTTTATGAATCTGGATTGAATGGTGATGTGGTAGAAAGTAAAGCTGATTGCTCTGAACACAGCCCGGGCCCGAATTCGTGTTCAGCATTGAATTGAATTGCAAATGAGGTTCTGTGCCGTTTTCTGTTTTCTTTGAAAACTGAATTTGACAAACCAAAAGGTGATTTCTGTATGAGCACGAATTGGCTACTGAATCTGAAAAATTAGATGATCAATTCGAAAAGTTTAGAGGATTAATAAGTTGGAACATCCTTATGAAGTGATGAGTAGTGAGAATCTGCTCCTCCCACTGCTGCCGTCTCGGTCCGTCCAGCCCATCATAGACCCCACCGCCGGACCAACCAGCCACCCTGAACCTTCTTCTAAGCCGGCGGGCACCGGAGAACCTCCAAACTTGAGCTCTAACACACCTCAACAGCGGCGGACGCCAGCGTGGCACCGTCTCAGGAGCAGTCGGCGCTTGGCGGAGGAAGGAGCCGGATTGGATGGTCCTAAAAGTGCGCACATATCTTCAAATATTGAAAGATGGATGGACTTCCTACCTTTCAGAAGATGTGTAGAATTGGCGTAAGCAAACGGCCACCCGCTCGGATGGCCCATATGTAGATTGGTTTTTTCTGTAGCACTGGGCTGGCAGATGATGTCTTCTAGGCCCAATACTTTCATTCCTTTCTGACTCCTACCATCCTACACAACTTTGCCCTCCTCAAAAAAAAAAAAAAAAAAAAAACCTACACAACTCTGCTTATTTGTACTGCCCCAAAGAAGAACTCTGCTGAATTAATTGCATCGGATTTCCGATGTTGTGTTTCACTCACCACTCAAGTGCCAAATTGTAAAGTCTCTAAATGATGTACTAGCTGGTTGTTGATTCCGAGACGCAAATCTATCTTGCGATCGACTGTGAGAGATGAGCACGAGAAGAGAAATAGTAAAACCTCGCTCGTAGGGAGTGATCGAAGACTACGGCTAGCTAGATAGTCTGCTAATAAGACGAGCGACCAGGCCTGTCTTTTTTGTGAAGTAGAGACAGGTTTGTCCGTGCGCTCAATCTTCCAAGGACTGGGACGTAGACGATGATCTTGGATCCAGACCGCTGGTGCACGGATCGGACGGTTGCCAGGAGTCGCAACGGTCATTGTGGCCACTGAGGTATAGTAGCCGTCACCGAGCGAGCCATGCCTGTGTGCACGTAGATTAGATAGCTTGGATATTTGGACTATACAAGGACGACGGACGGATGGATCGCGAAGCAACACATTGCATGATGCGTATGTATTGACTGCTTGCTACTCAACTGGGGACGAAATGCATATGCCGCTAGTGCTAGCGTTGTGGTGTAGGAATTAATAGGGACCTAGCGCGCACGTTCCCGAGAGAAGAATCTCATATGCATGGAGTGCTAAATAAAATTTATTTGCGAAACCTCTTTAGGGATGAGTGTAACTTTTCGCGATGAATCTAATGACTGTAATTAGCCGATGATTGGATACAGTGATGCTACGTACAACAACTATCCTCTAATCACGCGGTGAAAGGTCTCATTAAATTCTTCAGGGTTCCTAGCGCAGGGGCTGTGAAGCTGATTTTGTAAACTGGCTTTGTTCGACACCGTAATTAGCGGTCAAAATGTTACTATTCCTAGCACAAGAACAAACCAAACAACAAGACCAGAGAGAGAGAGCGCGCGCGCTCGACCTAGACAATATACAGAATATACCGGCGAATGCCGGGAACGATCGAATTGAAGAGAAATATAAATCTTGAGCAACGTATACGCAGTACGTCGTCGTCGATCCAGGTTCGAGATATATACTAGCTTAGCTGCAGGCCAGTGTAGGAGTATGCATGTGGAGGGTACCACCGCCTGCCGGCCGGGATGGATGGTCGTCAGGTGGTCCGCCCATTCCCAATAATGCAAATATGACGATCGAGCGAGATATTTTCACCTTATCCCTTTTCATTCACTAGTACACGGACTACTCCCATCGGATCCCCATCCGATCCGATCCTTGTCACGTACCGGACGGACACGAATAATCTCACGTCCCTAGCTACCTCTGCCTCCACATCACACTGCTGCTAGTCAAGCTCGTGCGTGCAGACTCTGCCTCCGCTCTGCTCTTAGCCGCAACCCCAAAAAAAAAGCAGTACAGGCCCTCCCAATCAGCAGCGACAGGCCCTCCCAATCCTGCCAACCAGTACAGCATTATTGATGATGTGCATGCATATATGAGAAGACGCATTCATGTTTTTCTTCAGATCTTGGCCAAAAAGAAAAAAAACAAACAAAATTCAGATCTTGGCAGCATGCCGCAAGTGTTTTGCGTTAGCTTCTGCCTTCGCCTTCCGGCTCAGCTCACTTGGCCTGGTCATGCATATGGTTGCTGTTGCATCAAATGTACTCGTAGTAGTAGCTAGTTAATCTCCTCGGAAAGGATATTAACCAAACATTATTACCATGCATTGGGGTGGGGTGGGGGCTTGTACCTTCAGCAGTACAGCTTGCGACTCGCACCGCTCTCTTAGCAGTGAGTGAAGTGACACCACACCACACGCACAGCAAAAGGGCGTAACGTCCTATCCTCCTTGATCCTTGAGTTGGGTACAAACAATCAGCAGTTAACTTTAAGGGCAAATATCATAACATGTTGTAAGGTAGCAAGCCGAATACTGAGATGGAGCTTAAGAAATTTTACGAGAAAGACAAGGAGGCTATATATTCACAGTGAATAACTAACTAGTGTACGAGTAAACTGAGAGATAGGCTATAAATATTCAAATGGTCAGCATTCAACTATATTATTAATCTTGCTCAATCTGATCGACAAAATCAACAACAGTAAGTTTGATTTTTGTGGCCGGTGCAAGCATCTTGCCATTGGTGCAAATAAAAATCCTATAGTACAATTAATCGTCCTTGTTCCCCCAAGAGTTAAAGTATGGTTTAATTTAATAATAAAGTTGCAAACTTCAACATTAGTGAGTCATCAACGCACTAACTAACCCAGCAAGCATCCCCTCGCCTAATCGCGTGCTCCTACGCTAATTGTATCGCCACACATGGCGGATAACCAACGGATTTTTGGGTCATCACCGGCGATGTGATCATCTATCTTATCTAGGGGTGGTAATGGGCCATGACCCTAATGGCCTCTTCACAGCCCAATAAAGCCTTTAAATTTTTTAGTTCAAAAATATATATGTTTAGAATCCGGCCCTTTTAGGGCCCGATCCTTAGATTTTCTAGTTCAAAATGTTAGCCCTTTACCACCCCTGATCTTATCCCATCCAGATTTCGCGGGGGCCCACTCGCCAGATGATCCAAGATGCAGCGCACCTAGCTAGCGCGCCACGGACACCGTAGCACGGGTTTTCCACACGTGGGTAGGCCCGCGCCACCTCATCATCCACTCCGTCTTCTCGGGCCTGGTTCGTCCGGTCCTCCCGGGCCCGCCTGGCGGTGGGTGCTGGCGGCTGCCGGCGAGCTCACCGGGAGGTGGCGGCACCGCTCGCCTCGCCGCTATTTAAGCGGCCGGCAGCTGGGAGAGTGAGCAAGGCACACTCCTCTCCTCTCCTCTCCTGCTGCAGTCCCACTAGCCATGGATCCAACCAAGGTACAAGCCATGCATCCAGGCCTGTTTCTTTTTCGTATTAACTAATAATTATTAATCTCTAGGACTCTAGCTAGTAGTAGTATTTAGTAGAAATGGAATAATAATTGTATACTAGCTAATCGATGGTTGCATTGCATACGGCGGCATGCAGTTCCGGCCGTCGAGCGCGCACGACGGCGGCGTGACGACGACGAACGCCGGCGCGCCGGTGTGGAACGACAACGAGGCCCTGACGGTGGGCCCGCGCGGGCCGATCCTGCTGGAGGACTACCACCTGATCGAGAAGGTGGCCCACTTCGCCCGCGAGCGCATCCCGGAGCGCGTGGTCCACGCGCGCGGCGCCTCCGCCAAGGGCTTCTTCGAGTGCACCCACGACGTGTCGGACCTCACCTGCGCCGACTTCCTCCGCGCCCCCGGCGCCCGCACGCCGGTGATCGTCCGCTTCTCCACGGTGATCCACGAGCGCGGCAGCCCGGAGACGATCCGCGACCCGCGCGGGTTCGCCGTCAAGTTCTACACCCGGGAGGGCAACTGGGACCTGCTGGGCAACAACTTCCCCGTCTTCTTCATCCGCGACGGCATCAAGTTCCCCGACGTGATCCACGCCTTCAAGCCCAACCCGCGGTCGCACGTGCAGGAGTACTGGCGCGTCTTCGACTTCCTCTCGCACCACCCGGAGAGCCTCCACACCTTCTTCTTCCTCTTCGACGACGTCGGCGTGCCCGCCGACTACCGCCACATGGAGGGCTTCGGCGTCAACACCTACACCTTCGTCAGCGCCGCCGGCAAGGCCAGCTACGTCAAGTTCCACTGGAAGCCCGCCTGCGGGGTGCGCTGCATCCTCACCGACGAGGAGGCGGCGCTCGTCGGCGGGCGCAACCACAGCCACGCGACGCAGGACCTGTACGACTCCATCGCCGCCGGCAGCTTCCCCGAGTGGCAGCTGCTGGTGCAGGTGATGGACCCGGACACGGAGGACCGGTACGACTTCGACCCGCTGGACGACACCAAGACGTGGCCCGAGGACCTGCTCCCGCTGCGGCCGGTGGGGCGGCTGGTGCTGGACCGGAACGTGGACAACTTCTTCAACGAGAACGAGCAGCTGGCCTTCGGCCCCGGGCTGGTGGTGCCCGGGATCTACTACTCGGACGACAAGATGCTGCAGTGCCGGGTGTTCGCGTACGCCGACACGCAGCGCTACCGGCTGGGGCCCAACTACCTGATGCTGCCCGTGAACGCGCCGCGCTGCGCGCACCACAACAACCACTACGACGGCGCCATGAACTTCATGCACCGGGACGAGGAGGTGGACTACTACCCGTCGAGGCACGCGCCGCTGCGGCAGGCGCCGCCGGTGCCGGTGCCGGCGAGGCCGCTGGCGGGGAGGAGGGAGAAGGCCACCATCAGGAAGCCCAACGACTTCCAGCAGCCCGGGGAGAGGTACCGCTCGTGGGACGCCGACAGGCAGGAGAGGTTCGTCAGGAGGTTCGCCGACTCGCTGGGACACCCCAAGGTCAGCCAGGAGCTCAGATCCATCTGGATCGACCTGCTCTCAAAGGTATGCTTTGTAATAATAGATGGATGATGCAGTTATTCTTCTTCTCCTTCTTCCATCTGAATTATTCTGAATTTTGTGCGTCATGCATCATGCAGTGCGACGCGTCGCTGGGGAAGAAGATCGCCACCCGCCTCAACGTCAAGCCAAGCATGTGATCGATCCATCTGCAGACAAAGGCAATAGTTGTACGATGGAGTTGTTGTTGTTGAGTCCGTCCTCTGCTAGCTTATATATCGAGCGAGCAATAAGACAGACAGGCGATACGAGCCAGCAGCTAGCAGTGTCGTCTTTGCTGCTGGTTACCACGTCGTCGTCGTTACTGTGTCAGTCCTATATAGGACTATGTCTCATACCCATGTCCTACTCTACTACTACACACTTGAATTGTATTTATCGACGATGGATGAGTTACATCACATTACTGGCTTACTACTAGCTGCTGCTCAAGTACTACTGCTCTACTACTCCACTCTTAATTGAAAGGCAGAGCTCCTGCCATTTGCTTCAACAACAAAAAAAAAAAAATTGCGTTGTTGTGACATTTGTTTGAAATGGTTTGCTAGGGAGCATCCAGAATTTGGATGGTGGATGCATAGGCCTAGATTTGAATTTGACTAGTTGTAGTAGGACTCAAAAGACACTCGAAATCCGCTTTGTTCTCTGGAATCTGTCCGACCAGCGCTCGCCGCCGCCTCCTCCTCCTCCCTCTATATCTCTGCAATCTGGAAGCCGCCGGATCGGCGCTCCCTGATCTCGCAATCTGTTTCAAAGTCGCCGCGCCATGTCCGCCGCCGCCGGCTTCCCCAGTTGGGTGAGGCTGGAGACCGTCGTCCTCCGCAGAGACAAGGACAAGTCTTTCCCGGACGAGGTCAATGCGCCCATCGGGGCGTGCGGCTTCACCTCCTGGGGCGCCTTCTTCCGCTTCGCCTTCTCCTTGGCGGAGCCCCCGCTCATCTCCCACGTCTTCGCGCAGCTGCCGGACTTTCCAAGGAAAGAGCTGCCCTTTGCCATCGTGGGGACCCACCGCCACCTCGCCCTGCTCCGCGTCGGTACCCACTCCAGTCCTCAAGGCACGGCGCAGGAGTTCTTCATCTACGACGCCGGCGACACCTCCAACATCGACAACCCTTTCTCGCTCATACCGCTCCTCCCTTGTACCTTGCCGCACTTGGACTTGATGACCCCCCACCGAGGTCGTGGTCGTCGTTCCAAGGAAGCAGCCCCAGCCAAGCGGGGCCTGCTGGCGGTCAAATCCATGGGCCTCCTGTGCCGAGGAGGCCAAGAACAGCAAGAGTTCGCCGTGGCAGAGCTGCACCTTTTCAAGACCAGCATCTCCGAGGTCTGTGCCGACTGCCGACATCTATCTGCTGAAATCAGCTGGCCGTGAAGAACCTGGCACATGGAGGTCCATGCGTGTGCCCATCCTCTGCAGCGACGCCGACGACATCTGGCAGCTCTGCCTCTGGCAGACCGATGCCGTCGTCCCCGTCGGCCGCTGGCTGTGCTGGGTCGACTACTACCGAGGCATCCTCTTCTGCGACGTGTTCGCGGATCCCAACCCCACCGTCTTCTTCCTCCGGTTCCCTCTCGACAATTTCGCTGCCACTCCCAACCGCAGCAGAGCGTGCAGCTGGCTGTACCGTGGCTTGTCCGCCATCGACGCCGGCCGGGCGCTCAAGTTCGTCGATGTGGCCCGCTACGATGGCATTGGCTATGGGGCGCTCAAGCCTGGCACAGGCTTCACCGTCACCTGCCACACCCTCGCTTTAGACGACGGCATGGTGTGGAACAGCAAGACTCTAGCTGCAGGCAGCAAGGTGTTGTGGAGCAAGGACTGCATGTTCACCTCCGGCGAGCTCTGGTCGTCGGCCGGCAACCCCCCGGAGCGCCTCCCACGCGAGATCCTCATGTTCCCTCAGGTGAACATCGACAGGCCACATGTCGTGCACTTCATCGTCACCGACTTCGTGTACGTGATGAAGAAGATGTGGCTGGTCGCCATCGACATGAACACAGGGACCGTCGAGTCGTGTTGTCAGTATACCAATGGGTTTGAGGACGTTGGAACTGAGAACGAGTACTTGACCAATGTCAGGTCCGGCCTTCCCATGCCCTTCCTCCATTGTGAGTTCTCCAAGTACGCCCATCCCGCAAGGTAACATTGTATTGCATTGCTGCTGGCTTAATTTTATCTACCACCACCTAGCTACTTAATAGTTTTTTTTAGGAAACTACTTCATATATAGTAGATTTTTGCATCTGGTTGCATATTTGTTGCTGCATACATATGCAGGTTGTTTATCAATTTAATCTTTGTCATCGATTTTCAAAAAAAAAATCTTTGTTATCATTTCAGTAGTGGGAGAGCATCCTACCTATTTCTCCAACCAGAACAGTAATGTAGCCTCCAGGCTACATTAATATATAGTGAAAGATGGGCAACATGTTTGTGAACGATAGACTTGTCAATACCTTCTTTCATATGTTGTTGGATTATATTAGCAGTCTGAAGTTGACTGAAGTATAATTTTTTTTCTCGAATACACAGGACATCTGTGTATCTTCGCTGTACAGAAGAAGAAGAAGAAGAAGAAGAAGAAGAAGAAGAAGAAGAAGAAGAAGAAGAAGAAGAAGAAGAAGCCTGGACGCCTACAACGACCTAGTAGGATCCTAGTAGGAACAATCTTATTTTCTATTTTTATGTTGTATGATCGGATAAGACATATCTAGTTTGTGGTGTGTTCCGTAGGTTCGTCAAGAAAAAAAAAATCCGAAGCTCGTTGCCCCCATCCGAAGGACGCTTTGTTCTGGTGCTGGGGGCAAGTGCAAAACCGGCCGCGATGGCGGTGCCAATTATCTGCTTGCAACTATATATGTTCTGCTCATTACAATCCTTTGATAAAAATGACCTAGAATTTTTCACTTTTCAAAGTTTCTTTTTAGAAAAAAAAACTCTAGGTATGATTATTGAGAAAGATTTCAAGTTTTTTTTTTACATTTGTTAGTTTTCACAAGATCGCCGCTGCCCATCAAACTCGTAAGATCCCGTGGAAAGTCTCAACAAATCAACCTACATCAGTAAGTCAATCACAAGAGAATATCAATTTAATGTAGCCTAGAATGAAACGCATTCTGTACAGCCACTAGGGTTCAAAACAAAAACGAAAATTTTCGATTACCGGGAACCGTTTTCGAGATTTTACCGAGATTATGGTGTAAATGAAAATGAAAACAGCTACCGAAAATACAAAAACGAAAATGGTATTTTTATCCGAAACTGAAAGCGAAAATGATTTCAGTCTCTACCGACCGTTTTCGAAAATTACCGTATTTATGCGGTAATTTACCGCCGGTATTACCGTATTTTAGGGATCCTACCGTATTTGAAACCTAGCCCAACACATATTTTCTCGGCCCAATAGCTCGCAGGCTTCCTGCTGGCCCAGCCTTTCAAGTTAACCCTAACCTCAAAATCCCCCACTCCCCACTCCCTGACCCAGTGAGGCAGTGACCCCCCGTGAGGTTGGTTCTTCTCATTCCATTATTGGCTATTGGTTTTGTACTTTGTTATGATAATATGAGTACTAATATATTTTTATATTTGTAGGATAAATTTTCAGAACTAGTCAATGATGATTATGTGGCAAGTGATGATGATGATATGTCTGAGGTTCAGCTATAGGCATAGGCAGCCTGCGGCCCTGCACTAGTACTATTCTTAATGGCATGCTAGTATATGTTTAAGTCCCTATTTGAATTTGGTTAATGATCATGTATGACTTTGTCACGTATACTGTGTGCAACTTTGTGTCATACTATCGTGCATACTACTATGTGTCAGTTATCACAGATTGATTCGATATTTGGATTAATATCTTAATTGAATCTTCACTACTTGCATATGAGATGTATCAAGTCATATTGTTAATGTTATGCTCTATTGTTTGATATGTTTATCGTTTTTTAAATACCATTTTAATAGGTTTCGACCGTTATCAATGTGTTCTCGACCGTATATTTCCGTTTTCGAAATTACCGGAATATCGGCGCCGTTTTCGTTTCCGAAAATACCGTACCGCTTTCGTTTCCGAAAATACCGTACCGCTTTCGTTTCCGATAAAAAAATATGAAAGTAAAAGTGGTGGTGTCTTTCGCCGACCATTTCCGACCGTTTTCATCCCTAACAGCCACAGTATTTCTGCACAGACCTTTGCCAGTCCTCCCAGAAACAGCAGGGGAAAAAAGGAAGAGAAAGCAAAAACAAATTAAAATGACTCTCAAGATAATCTGCTCAAGGATCCCGTCCAATGTGCAGCACCGAGATCCTAGCTAATCAGCTAACCCTATTTGTGCACGTCAAAATAGCCTCCTTCAACCGCTCTTTGTCCAGTGTCGTCTCCACCATTACCTGCGCAGAAAAAATAGAAGCAAATGAAAAAAAAAAGCGATATTGTATTCAATCTATACTCTCTGTTTGCCTAAACAGCCATTTAGTCCGTTTAAACAGCGCCTAAACGGTGGTCACCCGTATTGTTTAGACCCTAAACGGTGAATTAAACAGTTTGACCGTTTATTTAAACCGTCTAAACCGCCTAATTAGATTCGAGTTAAACGTGATTAAATGAGCTAAATGACCATTTAATTTATAATTTAGTCTATAGGAGGATTACAACTACCACAATCAATATCGAACTAATTAGCATCGTAAGTATATGAAATGTCTCAGGATTTAGATATCTTCCAAAAAGATTATTTGGTAGAATAGTTAATTTTTACATGTGCATATTTGACATTATATCATATTTGACATTTACGTACATAAAATATGTATATTTTAGCATATTTGATATTTACGTACATAAAATATGTATATTTTAGTGTTACCATGCCAAATCGTTTAAACCGTTTAACTCTGTCTAAACGCCGTTTAAACAGCCTAAACGCTAAACAAAGGGTGGCCGACTGTTTACCATTTAGCGTTTAGGATAACATTGTCTATACTTAGCAATTATGTTCATTGAACCTGCTTGTGAACTTAAAAGTCCATACCTCTTGCACATTGTTCCCATACCGTGCGAGCAGCTTGTATTTCGGACCAACCACAGGTGCCATGTAAACCTGGCAAGAGAAATCTATTTATTTAGGGAATAAAAGATTTCAGTGGAGGGATCCCAATAACCAAGTTGCGGATCTTATACCTGAAAGGTTGGAGCTAACCCTGGGCTTTGGAAGAATCGTCCTTTATAAACATCTCTTACATCCTCTATTTTTCGCATCTCCTCCATAAGGGCATCCACCTCAGGCCACTAGAAATATTCAAATCGTACATAAAAGGGTGAGTCCACATTGCAGAACAAGGCACTTAATGAAGACCAGGAAACATGAAACGAACAAAAGTAGATCAGTACAAGGCCTTATACTTGATACATGTACACAACCATTGCAGGACCCGAATTATCTAGGCATTGGTACACTCAACAAATATTTACATATCTCTGAAATGAACATGTGACTTTGATCAAAGACAACCAAAAAAGGACTACGATTCTGTTTTTTAAGGAAAAGGGACTATGATTCTAAGACCCCAAAATCATAAGTAGGAAGATCCCAAGCTTAAAATACCGAATTGAATTCAGGTAGAGCACTCCAAGTTCTTCATGGACTCTTAACACAGACATGTCCCTAGGACAACACAAACCCCATGTGTGGTGTGCACACATGCGATACAGGCCCCATCAGCGGAGATGGAATAAAGTGTACCATTGCACGAAGGCTTGGTTCTCATGGTACACACTATGCTTTTGCAAGACAGAACTCCACACCCTTAAAAATATTCATTATTTAAACCATGTTTAATGAAAGATGAGATCGTGCAAACCTCAAAATCTGCTTGTACAGGTTCAAGAGCTCCACCTAGTGATAAGTCCTCACCAATGACTGCTTCCAAAGCACCTACCGATGGATTTGGCTGCATAGCACAGGAAGGGGCAAGAATTAACAAAAGAAATTCTGAAAATCACAAATTTAACATGCTGAAAACTTAAGAGATAAAGGGATAAGCCCAGTACCTTTACATCTTTAAGTGACAAAAATATGCGGTTATTATTATAGTCCAGTTGAATAACTTTAGCATCCACAACCTGCAAATGAAAAAAAATGTATCTCAAGAACTATAATATTATGAGCGTTTTAGCAGTATTGAAAAAGAATAGAGTGTTTCTGTGAGAGTTGAAGGTAGAAAGATAAAATCAGAAGGAAAATAGATGACAATCTATAAGGGCTTCTCTAACATTTTGTCAACATAATCATATCTTTTCCAAGCAAAAGATATTGATCTGCAGTACCTATTAGAGCATATGGAAGAGATCCGATAGGATCCTGCTGTTATGGTAGGGGATAGAATTTGTTAGGATTGATTATTGATTATAAATTTGTAATCACTGTAAAAAGTCATAGCAAAACTGGTAGCGACTTGTACTAGAAAACAAGTGTAATCCCCCCTAAACAATAAAATATGTTGACATACGATTGCTTGAGATCCAAGCCACCATATACTATATAAATAGTCTACGAGGCTCAATACATATCATCCAATATTCGCAGTATATTCATCATCTCACAGTACCAATAGTCCAGCAACTAAAAGAGGGAGAAGATCAATAATGGGAGCATCACAACTGCAAATTGCCTACCTGACTAATTTTGTAAGAAACTGCTGGATCTAAGGTATCATCCCAAGATACTTCCCATTGCTGAATCAATGCAGGAACCCCTTCAACCTTTGAACGAAATAGTCAGCTGCCAATACTTCATGAAAAATCATACAATGACAGATGGAAGATGGAACTGGACCTACCTCGACAAATATCCCAAAGTAAACAAATCGCTTGATAGTGCATTGAACAATATCTCCAACATTAAGCTTAGCCTGCATAATAAGGCAGTAGTGAATAGTGAATACCGTGCAAACCAATTAGAGTAATAGAGAGAGCGTATTTCCATTTCAGCTACAAGTAGGATTACAAAGATGTTATGGATTCGAGTCATGAGCTCGTACTGCACACAGACTGAAAGAGTTATATATTCCATACAAGACTTATCGATTCCCCTGCTACTTGCTGTTAGATATCAGTGCTTTGCACTTAGATAATTTAAACTTTTTATGCTAAATTTATTTTTATGTTAGGAGAAAAGTACCATCAGAGTTTTCTTCTTCTGAATCAATTCTTCACTCTCTTTTGGCTTCATAGAGAAAAATATCTTCTTTGAGTTTCTGTCAGCCAGGACAACTGACACTCGGAGTCTCTGCGAAACAACAGTGTTAAGTACAATAATAAAGATGCAACAGAAAGATAAGACAGTAAATCCGGATGCATACTTGACCAATAAATGAAGACAAAAACTTGGATTTCTCTTGGTTGTATGCCCGAAGAGGATCTTCAAACTTCGGCTTAGATGGAAGAGATTCTTGATCCTCACCAGCTACTTCTGAGACTGAGCTAGATTCAGGTTCTATGTTACTGTCATGAATCTCATAACCATCCTCTAATCCCAGACTCTGCTTGTACAAGGAAGGATCACCACCCTTCCTTCTTAACCAAGTCTCAAAAGCTAAGAATTTCCATTTTGTAGCAAGATTACGGTATGGCAAGAAACCTATCAGTGAGTCAAGTGACACCTAGCAAGGAAGTCGTAACAGAGCTCAGACAAGAACAATGCAATAGTTTGATAAAATAGGCGAATATTCAAAAACGAGCTAAAAACTTACAACAAATCCCTTTGGACTGCAATTTATCAGCTCCACCTCAACTTTTTCCCCAGTACTTGCATAATGCTCTAACCTAGTCCAGTCACTCTCGGTGATGTCCTGCATTAGTGACTCAGTAACTTAAGATTCATATAAATGTCAAGTATACAAGTACAACCCTATATGGAGAACATCTCATCACATCACTGAAGCTACATCCACTCTAACAAGTTTTGGGGTGTTCTGAAAAACCTTGAGATACTGAAGCTAAAATATCAGTAAATTACCTCAAGTTTTGATGGTAAGACATTTCCCCCATCATCAACATAATTCCTATTATCAGTAGCATTCATCTTTTCATCAACTGGAGATGGCAATATTTCAGCAGATAGATTTTCTCTACAAAGTAATAACCAGCATGTTAGTTAGGTGACAGCATGCATAAACCTTCACGATACGATATTTCAAAAAGCAAAAGAGCATGGAACAATGGAATGTTCTTAAAATGTTACCAAAATAATACATGTGCACATGTCATAACCACCTATCTAGTCATGCAACTGCAAGTCTCGGTGCGGAGTAAAGAATAAAATGTGCATGAAACATGGTAAGGAAGTTCATAAAATAAGTAAGGTTTTAGGATATTAGCACAAAAATAGCAAAATGCATGTGTATTAGATAATTTTGTAATGAAAAGCACGTGAATACCATGACGAGAAAATACAGGAATGGAACAGATCTTTCACAACCACTGTAAAAATCCCTACTTTTTAACTAGCATGTCAGTAATATTTCCATGTGAGCTTCAAATAAGGATGCAGATATCAATTGGTAAAAGTTATATGCTAAAATATAATTGCATTGTCCCAGTTCCAGAAGAAAAGTACCTTTTAGGTTTTCCTTGTAAGAAAGCCTGCATAGAGAAATTGTTGCTAGTAGCTGATTGGTTATCCACTGAACCAGGAGAATTATTAGTTTCTTGAATGACAGTTTGACTGGATGGCTGTAGTCCTTGAAAACACCAACATTATATTAGCGTGATAGTTGAAAAGAAACAAATTACAGCTTCCTCATGCCTTCCTTACCTGCACTAGAATCGTCATCAAGCCCAGATGGTTCATGAACGTTTTCAATCACTAATTTTGCGCCAAGACCTGAAATTTCGAACATATTTACAGCATGAGCTTCCAAGGAATAGTTTGCGTGTTCGAGAGAAAAAAAAAGAACAGTTTGCTTTTTGGGTCACAAATTTGGGGGCATTGCGATTCACCATTAGTTTCAAGCTCAAAATCGCGGCTATCCTCTGCAGCAGAAATAGTGGCAGCACTAGCGGAGGCATGGTCCTGGTCTGGATTAGCGATATCTTTTGTAACATCATCTTTTGTAACATCTGGCTTTTGAAGAAGAGAAATGTTTGTTAAGTCCTCATTCATATCTTTCCTCATTTTCAGGTTAATGTTTGGCTTCATTTTCAGCTTTGACTTCAAATCATCATCCTCACTCTCACTGTGATGCACGGTGGGTTTCCGCAAGGTGACATCCACATCAGTTGTTCTTGGGAGGCTCCCCACTTCACTGTTATTTGTTGCAGCAGCTAAACTCTCTTTGCTAGGCCAACTATCTTGTACCGGAGTGCCCCGTACTATTGGCTTGCTCCCAATTGGCCGTGACAAGGTCTCCCAATTGGTCTGAGACAGAGAAGGCTCGTCTTGCTTCGGTTTGCTTCCTGCTGGTCGCAGTAAAGTCAACGGAGGCCCGTCTTGTTTCGGTTTTCCCATCACAGGCCTTGAAATATTCAAAGAACTCTTGCCTTCAACTGGCTTGCTTATTGCCGGTTGTCTCGTATTCATTGGGGATACACTTTCCGGTGTTTTGAAAGCCTGATCCTTCTTATTAGCATCCAAGAACTCCCTCAAAATATCATCTAACTTGTCCTTTTTAGTGGCAATCAGTTTCTCTACATCGAGGGATGAGGCATCTGGGTCTGACTTCTTAACCAGAATCTGAAATAATGATCACGAGACATACAAGTCATGCTAATTGTTTGTAGATAGAAAAAAAATGAAGCAATATAAATCATGCATTCCAAACACAATATCAAGTGGGTTGTGTCATGGTGTACATCAGATAGCATCACGCACAACATGTCAGAAGCAGTAGCCACGCATGGCACAGAGTATTTTATAGGATTGGCATGGTTTCATAATTACTACCAAGGTAATAACTGAAGGTATGAACTATGAAGCAATCGCAGCCACGGGCCACGGCTAAGTTAGAGTGCTAAACCGCAAATAAATGCCGCTGCGACCATGCTAGAAACGATCCTTTTACTGAAAAAATGTGCCAATGTGAAATCCCAGCACGAATTTCTACCGAAAGGGTGCAGAAGACGACATTTTTATCCTACTCATCATAGTATTATCTAGGCATGGGATGATTAGCACTAGAAATACATAGAAATGGGGCGACCTTTGCGAGGGTGAGCTTGGGGTCCTCTCCGAGGAAGCGGCCGAAATCCAGCTCCATCTTGTCCCACTTGTCCAGCGGCGGCAGGTCCCCTCCGTCCCCGCCTACGCGCGGCGGCGGCACCCGGAGGAGGCGCAGCCGTCCGGCGGGGCCGGAGCGAGAGGCGCCGCCGCGCCGGCGGAGGAAGAAGGGGCGCGACGCGGCGGCTCCGGAGCCCGCGAAGACGCCGGCCGCGGGGGCGGCGCCGGCGAAGGCTTCCATGGCCGGAGGGCAGGAGGAAGGCGAAGTGGGGGACGCCGTAACGGATAAAGCGAGCGTGGGCCTTTCGGGTGCGCCGGTGCGGCGTCGACGGCTGGATTTCGGACACGTGGCACCATCTGGACCGCCCGATGGGCAAACAGAGCTCGTGTCCGCCCAGCAGGGTGGAAAGATTCGCGGTCGGCTGGCCCCGCTAGCTGGATGATGAATTGATGATATCGATCTCTACTCACCGCGGAGGAGAAAATGAATGCTGTTTATATCGGGAATATGAATGCTGTTTATATTGATTATTATAAACAGAACGACTAGGGCCCTGTTTTGGTTCCAGGGATTTTTTTAAGTCACTGGAACTTTTTAGTATTTAAAAGTATTAAATAAATATTAATTATAAAACTAACCGCAGAACTCTGGGGC
The DNA here is from genome assembly GCF_016808335.1 of Panicum virgatum. Lineage (NCBI taxonomy): Eukaryota > Viridiplantae > Streptophyta > Magnoliopsida > Poales > Poaceae > Panicum > Panicum virgatum. The sequence continues at coordinate 1,156,185 of NC_053145.1, read as the reverse complement.
TAAACTGCGAGACGAATCTAATGAGGTATATTAATCTATGATTAGCGAATGGTTACTGTAGTATCAATGTAGCAAATTATGAATTAATTAGGCTCATTAGATTCGTCTCGCGAATTAGCACTCAGTTGTTAAAAACATTTATAAACAAATTTTATTTAATACTATAAAATATTAAGATTCTTTTTGATGTGATAGGGACTTATGAAAAAAGTCTGGGAGCCAAACAGGGCCTAGCTATTGCCTACAGTTTAGATGGGAGTATTTAGACACGCATTAAAGTGGTAAATGTATACTAATAACAAAACAATTACAAATTCCATCTGTAATAAACAATGAAACGAATTTATTAAATCTAATTAATCCATCAGTAGCAAATATTTACTGTAGCATCACATTATCAAATCATGGTGCAATTAGACTCAAAAGATTCGTCTCGCAATTTACACGCGAACTGTGCAATTGATTTTTTATTTTGTCCATATTCAATGTTCCATGCATGTATCCAAACATTCGATGTGATATTTCTAGTCAAAAAATTTTTAGATCTAAACTAGGCCTTAGCCCTTGTTTAGTTGCAAAGTTCAAAATTCCAAAAAAAATTCCGGCACCTGCATGGAGACTTAAATCTAGACGAAATAAAAAACGCATTGCACAGTTTGCTTGTAAATCGCGAGGCAAATCTAATGAACCTAATTAGACCATAATTAGACACTAAATTTCTACATTAATGCTGCAGTAAACAACCTCTAATGATAGATTAATTAGGCTCATTAAATTCATCTCGCGATTTACAGACGAGTTCTGTAATTCATTTTTTAATTAGTCTATGTTTAGTACTTCAAAAAATTTATACAGCGCAACTAAACAAGGCCTTAGTTTTTTTGATCAGATCATTTTTTCAATACACATTAATGATATAGTGGATGTGTACGTCCGATCCTTTCCGTTCGTTTAGAACAAGCTAATCAATTTTGAAATTGAAGTAATTAGTTTGTTATAAATCTCCGTAGTTTAAGTTTGTTCAAATTTGTTAGTGTCCTTTCTTTTCAAATTATAGTTCGTTTTAAATTTCTAGATCTATATATATAGTTTTTACTATATAGATTTACGGTATATCCAGATATATAGCAAAAATAACTATATCTCTAAGAAATTTAAAAATAGTTTATAATTTAGAACTACCCGCATAACCTACGTTTATTTATTGCAGATTTTAGACACTTGTTTTCAGTAGAGAATAATTGATTTGTTGTCAGTTTGAAAGTTTTGTTTTCCTGCCCTATTTGACTTCATTTGGAAGGTGCGAATAATCAATGGGAGCATCAGTACTGCATCAACATCTGAACGTGTGGTCCAGTTTGTGGCACGTGCGTACACAGCATCAAAAAGGAAGAATAACCAGGTGGTCTAGTGTGCAGTCTACGCCGCCTCTTCTGTTCTCCTTTTTTTTTTGCCTACATGTCCTGCGAATAAATTATAGGCTAACTAACGGACTATGTCGGCTATTAAAGTGTTATCTCGAAGGGTCATTTGGATCCATGCCACTACAATTTCACGATTTTTGATTTCATGTTGAAATCGATGCCATTGAGTGGCATGATTTTCAACGTGAAACCCAATTTCACGGAGTTGTGGTGGCATGAATCGAATTTTCACTATCTCTAAAGTTCAGAAATAACAGATATCGGTATGGAAAATGCTATGTTACTTACCCATACTTAATTTCACCACAATGTTATTAACTGATAGGAGGAGGAGGAGAGAGGAGTAAAAAGGAAAGAAACTTGTGTATTATATTGTGCCACCCGTAGTGTATTGTAAGTGTCCAAATAAATCAGCACGAGTACAGTCGAAGACGAAATATCCGCGGAGAAAAGAATGGGAAACCATTGAATGCTTTATTCCATCATCATATATGGTCACTGACTTATTTGGTGCGGATGACATCGACAAGATTATTCTTTATTTCGGCACGTAGAGTGGTGGCTTTTAGCCTTTTACCACTTACTCCCTCCTATTTTTATAAAGTATAGTATAACATGACACTCTCTTTCAAGTAACACTTTGATCATTCATTTGTCATATATTATATCACTTGGTTACAAACTTATAATCATGGTAAAATATATTTGATTATAAATCCAGTCATATAAAGTTTACATTGTAAAAAATAGTAAAATTATTAGTCAAAAATTGCAAAGTTTGAATTTTGATATGCGTGTGCATCTTATATAAATAGATGGAGGGAGTATAAGGGGAAAGACTTGTACTACTCTTGGTTTAAGTTGAAGAGAACTAATATAATAGAAGAAAATATGACTAACATAGTAAGAGAAGTATTATAAGTGGCATTGAGCCAGTGGAATCCAACGTGGGAGAGAGAGAAAATAGAAGAGAGAAATAATCGAGCGAATCACCGACAAAAAAGTGGACGGATAGGCTCTCACACGGGTTCATATTGCATAGAGAGCATTAAAGATGGCGGGACCTGCCACCACCACTAGGGCCCTGTTTGGTTGCGCGATGTAAAATTTTTGAAAAAACATCTTTCTATATTTGAAGTACTAAATATAGACTAATCACAAAAATAATTACAGAACTCGTCTGTAAATCGCGAGACGAATCTAATGAGCCTAATTAATCTGTCATTAGAGGTCATTTACTGTAGCATTACTGTAGCAATTTAGCATCTAATTACAGTCTAATTAGGTTCGTTAGATTCGTCTCGCCATTTACAGACAGCAGTCGCAATGCGTTTTTTATTTCGTCTAGATTTAAATCTCCATGCAGGTGCCGGAATTTTTTTTTTGGAATTTTGGTTTTTGCATCTAAACACGGGCTAGGCTGACATGGCCTTTGTTACTGCCGACAGCAGGTTGTATCATAAACCTTGCTCTAAGTAAATTACTAGTACGTATTATAAGCTGTCGATGTAGCAAATGTATGCAAGGAGGTGGCGACCACAGAGTTGTGGCCGCAGGGGGTCGATCGATGATCTCTTTGGGCGCCTGCATGAGAGGCGTACGTGAGCACACGTAACCATACCCCTGACCATCTCTCTCACACACACATCTCTGCTAGCTGCAATAATCCTGTCCTGATTAACCCATTCGCTGTCTACTCAAATTGCTTAATCTTGCTCTCCATCGCCAAGCCCCTCCCTCTCTCTTTAATTTGTATAACAATATGCCACTATTACTACATTAATTAGTCAAACACTCTTTGATTTGTGCATCTTTAATCCCGGCCAGAACCCCCACACGTACACATATGTGGACACCGTCAATCGAACGTATGTGTACATGTATATGTATCTAAACATAACACATATTTAGATGTACAACAAATGCTGTATAATTTGGAATGGAGAAACGCAATAATATACTCAACTATATATATTGATTCTGCATATAGTGGAGTAGCCTGCACCGATTCGATCTTACATTGGTAGGAGTGACTCGTTAGTCGTTCTCTCACTACCGGATTCCTCTTCTTTGCCGAGTGCTCCGCTTTAGACACTCGTTCGCTGAGTGTATTATTTCGTGCACTTGGCAAATGAGCTCGTTGCCGAGTACCTGTGTTTAAGCCCTCGGCAAAATATATTACACTCGGCGTATATCCGATTTCTGGTAGTGCCTATATTCGGATGATTTTTATGTGCACCTTCAATCCTTTATAATTTAAATATTTATACTAGTTCGTCAAAATAAAATCTTATTTAGAAAAAATAGTACTATAAAGTTGGAGGTACATCAAAGTTACCGATTTGCATCCCATTCAAAAGATGTTGATAGATCCCTGCTGCATCCGATCCGCTGCATGATATGCCTGCGTGTACGTCCCCTTCCTCATCGAATCTTTGCAGTACAGGTAGCTTTTTTTTCCTCCTCCAAGTGACCAGTGTCCGATCCTTGTGCGTGGGCCACTTCCTTGTTCGATCCTATCTCTTCTTATCCACTCTGCATGCATGCATCATCAATTGCATGCATGCTTCTGTGTCACGTCTGTGTGGCATCGAGGATCTACAAGGCCTAGATTGCAATATTGCAAAAACATTAAAGTAACTAAGATAGATTATCCATTCATGTTGCATTTAGTATGCATGGCTGATAAAAGTAGCATTAGTAAACTGGGCTTCTTGTCCACAAGTGGTACGGTGGATACATCTTCTTTTTTTTCTTTGCGAGTAACACAAAAGGTAGATATTTTGATTAAGACTTGGGGTATGAACTAGTTTGTTGTTTCAAGTCCTGTGGATCATCACAACTACCCCCAAATATAAAGTAAAGCGTCGCTCACAAAACTAAAAGGATCCAGCAAATAAAACGGGAATGAGTCTAGTCCAAGTCCGTAACATATTATATATCCACTTGCATTGGCTGCCGTACGTACCTGTCAATAGTGTCACCACCAGAACACTTGGACGCATTCGGATCTCATATCTAAAGCGTAATTTAACAGCTATATTTATGTCCTACGTGTGGATATCTTGAACATAGAATAAAATATTAATTAACTGGGTTAGCATTGTTTGTACAACAAGATTACTCATTAGCCACACAAACCTCTTTTGTTTCCAATTTCGTTCATGCATCTATACTATAAGGATTCATAGAAATTAAAACACTTCTCACCAAAACTAGCTCACATACCCACCTCACAAGTTCTATTTTTGGGCCCACATGGACACACCGAATGTTTGACAGGGGAGAATGGCAGACTGAAATCATCGCGCATCCCCGTTGAGTCGCGATCCCGCGCCCCCCTCCGCCGGTTTTTTTGGCAGCGTTCGCCTGTCTACCCACCTGCCCGCTCAACACGGTACCCCCTCCCCGATCTCCGCTGATTCTTCTATCGCAAAAAACAGGAGTCGCGGCGCAACGTCGGGTTGCTGTCCTCGCTCCGCCCTCGTTACGGCGTTGGCGCCCTCGCGACACTGCTGCTGTCACTCCGCCCTAGCTGTGCCGCCGCTCCGTCCGTGGCGGATCCGCGCCGGCCCCATCGCCGATCTGCGTCCCCAGCTCCGCACCGTTCGCGCCGTCCCGGCGGATCCGCGACGCCTGGCCGCCGGTCCACCCCAGACGCCGCTCCGTCCTCGCCCCCCGGATGCCGCCTCCCCATCCCAACACGGTACCTGTCCTGCACCTCCTCGCCTCATGCGTTGCCTCCCCATGCTCCGCCTCCGGCCTCCGGGTCCGCCGCAGCCGTGCCGGCGGCGCCCTCCGCCCTGACGCGCACCGGTTGCCCCCTCAGCCGGACGCCGGGCCCCGCGGACGGAGCGACCTCCGGCCTCCGGGTCTCCAAATAGGAAGCCAGAGAGATGGAGGTGGAGCTCGATTTGGAGGCTGCGGAGATCGATTCGTCGGTGGCGGAGGTCGATTTGGTGGCGGCTGAGGTTGATCCGGCAGCGGAACCGCAACTGGCCGAATCCCGCCGCCGCGCAGCTAGCCGAGGCAAGGCCCTTCGCTGGCGGCGAAGGTGGGGGCGCCACCGCCTTCAACCGTGCCGGGTGCGGCCGCCGTGACGCGCGGAGGTTGCGGCCACCTGACGCCCCACTTGCGAGTGTGGGCGCCTCCAAGCTCGATGCCGCGGTCAGCTGCCGGGATTCCATCTCCCCCTCCGGGCCTTCGAGCGCACCGGGCCAGCGGGCCCCTCCGGCCTCCCTAGTGCTCCACGGCTCGCCCGTGCCTGGCCGCGTACTGCTGCGCACAGTGAGGATTTCTTCAATCTTCGGGTTAGGTTTTGGGGATTTGGGGATTTCCATTATTTAATCTCTTTTTGGCCCTGAGATTTGGGCCACTGCTCCGTTTCTTCCTACTCAGATCTGTGTCGCAAGGTTATCTCCTACCCGCGCTATGTCTGGTATGTGGGGGAAGAAAGGGTCTGTGTTCTTGGTTTCTGAAAATTGCATCGTTTTTTTGTTTTTTTGTAAATGCCACTATGCCAGGATCTAAACTTGCCAGACAAATGTCTCATCACAGGTTTTTGAAAGCCAAGAAGTTCGGTGCGGAGATGCTGAAATGGAGGAAGGACTTCGGAGCCGACACCATCCTTGAGGTGATAGTATTATCATTAATGGTATTCAATTGATAGTGTTATCGTGAATGCTGGCAGTGGGTTCAAGTTGATCTGTGTGAAGGGCTTCATTGACCCAAAAATGTCATCCAAGATTCATGTAAATGCCAGGAATTATGTTCCATTCTTAGATGTCATTTGTTTGCTATAACATACATATATATCTTTCTTCTGTCTGTAGGTTCTTGGTTCGAACTAACTACCAGAGCAAGCTTCTTGAAGTAATAGACTCGAGGTAGGTGGAGATGGCATTCATCTGAACTCATTCTCTAGATATTTTCAACCTTAAGTTCTTGACATTTGTTCATGCTTATACATTGTGTTGCCAGAATTCCTGGGTGGTTCATGCACATGTAGTGACAAGGGTGGTTATCTTGGATCAAACAAAGGGCCATGAAATGATCCTTATATATTGAAGGTGCCATTTATGCATTGCGTTTACCTGGATAACTTTCATCTATATGCTATACTTGTTTTATTATGTACTGATAAATGTATTATTTGTAGCTGATACATAATCTGGAGGATGGATGTGTGAGGGAAATCAAACCTGTTTAGAGCATCTCCAGCAGTTTGGCAAATCGAGTTGCTATCTTTGATTTTTGGCAAAAACGTTAAAAATACTCCTCCAACAGTTTGGCAAAAGACTTGGCAATTTTTGGCAACTTGGGAAAAACCAGCCTCCAGCGCATAAATATACGCGCGCGGCGCGCGGTTGGCATCGTGGTTTCTAGTCAGGTGGGAGGGTGAAAAAAGAAATAAATAACAGAGAAGGGTTCCTGATTTAAGTTTTCAAGAGGTGGAAGGGCATAAATATAATTTTGTTTCTCTCTCAGGGTTCCTGATGTAAGTTAGATCTGGATTTGGCAAGTGAATTATGCCAAACTGTTGGAGATAAGTTCTTTTTTTACTTGGCATATCTTTTTAGAAGTTGGCAAAACACAAGATATGCTAAATAAAATATGGCAAACTCTTGGAGATGCTCTTATGAGGGGGAGGAAAGAAGCTGCCAATCCTGCTGGCGCCAGGGGAGATCGGGGCAACGCGTCCCGGAGCGGGGGGCGCCAGCAGTGCCCCCTTTGGTCGAGGCGAGGCCACGCCAGGGTGCGCGGCAGGCCGGACGCCGCCACCTGCCGAGATGCCAAACCAAGCTGCTCCACAACTTGTTGTGTAGACTGCTGGTCTGAATCTCAGGTGTGTGGTGTACTCTGTAGATTTGCATAATTGCCTAGCTTTGCCACAAATTTAGGTTACGGACTTAGGATAGATATGAATTTGGGGATCAGGCGGCTGATGTGGTTATGAAAGTAGATTAGCAACTAGAGGATTGGAATGAGACTGTCTACTCTCAAACAGTTCATATATAGTTCATGTCCTGCCAACCACCTCTCTAGATATCTACCAAACCAAACAAACACTAACCAACCTGAAAGTGATCTAGGCCCCTAAAGTGGGTTTTGGTGGTTAATGACAAAACACATGTCCGTTTAATCGTGTAATTGAGCATGTGTGCAGGTGGTGAACATGTATAGGTGAATCAAGTGACGATATACGACCCTCGAAAAGGAAATGAAAAAGCGAAGTTCAAGTTTACTCAAGAAATTAGATTTTGATTTTGAAATTTGAGTAAAGGAACGCCGTACTATCAAGAGGGACTTGGTTCAAGGGTTTTGATTTAGATCTAGCGCTCAAGAGAACCTATACAAACATTTGTGAGCCACAAAACAACTCAAAGGAGCCATAAACCGAAGATTTTTCCCTGCCTGACCCGGATACTCCGGGTATAGGGCCGGATACTCCGGACCCCATTGCCCGGAGTGTCCGGGTGCTGTTTCTGGGCTGAAAACTCAGGGTTGCCCGGAGTCTCCGGGCATATACCCGGAGTCTCCGGGTACCCTTTCGCCCAACGGCTATTTCTGGGCTGAAGACTATAAATACTCCCTCCATACCCCTTCAGCCCTCTCTCTTGCCATTTTGAACGAACAGAACTCAAACCTAAGCCAAAAAGAGCTCCTTCACTCTCCCTTCTCCATTCTTGAGTGATTCCCTTGAGGGATTTGAGTGAGAAGCAAGCAAGAGCAAGGATTCAAGCGAGTGAGCCTCATTCCCATCTCTTGAGCGCTTGGTTTTGGTCAAGCCCGCGGATTCAAGTTTGTTACTCTTGGAGCCTTGTGCTCCTAGACGGCTAGGCGTGCTTGTGATTGCTCAACCAAGATTGTGAGCTGCACAAGAAGTTTGTAATCTCCATTCCTCACCGAGGAATCCATAGTAAGTAACCTTGGGCTTGAGAGGTGATCTCACCCTTGGGAGAGGAGCATAGGGGTTCTTGAGCACCGTCTCTCGAATCCTTCCTCAATGGAGACGTAGCACCTTCGGGTGTGAACTTCGAGAAACAAATCCTTGTCTCCTTGTCTTAGTTTACTTAATTTCGTTGTCATTTGCTTGTGAGACTTCTTTTCTAGGGTTTGAGCTCGATCTACTCACTCACGAGTTTCTAGTGAACTTTATTTGTTGGATATCAACCTTAAGGAACCCCTGGTACTCATTCTCTAGCTCGATCTACTTTTCATACAGAGATTCTTGCAGGTTCGGTTCAGGTTGTTCAAACCCGGAGACTCCGGATATAGCTCCGGATACTCCGGACCACCAAACCCGGAGTATCCGGGCATATACCCGGAGTATCCGGGCTAGTCTGTGTCTGACTCCTTTTGTTAAGTGTTTTAAATTACAGATTGCCTATTCACCCCCCTCTAGGCATCTTAAGATCCTTTCAATTGGTATCAGAGCTTGGCTCTCCATTCAAAGGGCTTAACCGTCCGGAGAGGTCAAGATGTCGGATGATGAAAAGAATCAAGAGATTCCGGTTAATGAAGGTGAAAAATGTGATCCTAGTGATAAAAGAGACAAAGACAAGAATGTAGAGCCATCCAACAACAACAAGAAGGGAAAGAATAAGAATGGTGGAGTAGAAAGTGAAGAAGAGACATCCGATGATGAGATGTCTTATGAGGAGTGGAAGGCATGGAGGAAAAAGAAGAAGGAGCAAAGGAAGAAAAAAGACTAGCTCCCGAGTTATCATTGACTCTAGTGATGACTCCGACACCGATTCCAAGAGAAGAGCCCCACGCTCTTCAAACAAGGGCAGCTCATCAAAGTCAAAAGGCAAAGGTGATTATAGAAGAGTTGCTCATGATTACACTTTTTCTCTACCTAGTGAGCATAATGCATCAATTCACATGGGCAAGCCACCTTTCTTTGATGGTACCGGGTATAATCAATGGAAGACTAAGATGTTCGGATATATGAATGCAATCCACAAGGATTTTTGGAAAGTTGTGGAAGTTGGTTGTGAAATTCCGGATGAAGATGAAACTCCAACCCCGGTTCAAGCATATGTGCTACAAAGGAATTTCCAAGCATTGAACATCCTACACACATCCGTGAGTCCCGAAGAGTTTGACAAGATAGAGGATGCTCCAACCGCCAAAGATGCTTGGGACACTCTCCTAGTGAACCATCAAGGATCAAGGAAAGTACGAGAATCAAGAATCAAAACTTTAGAAGATGAATTGAGCTTGTTCTCCATGAAGAAGGATGAAGGTGTGAAAGAGATGTACAACCGCATGAAGAAAATCACAAATCAAATCAAATCTCTTGGTGGTGACAAGTGGGGCGACCGTGAGATTGTGGACAAGCTCTTGACCGTGTATATGGCTAGGGATGTTACTCTACCTAGCTTGATTAGAGCCGAAAGAGGATTCAAGCACTTCACCGCCGAGAATGTACTTGGAAGAATTGAGGCTCACCATGATCAATTAAAGAGAGTCAAGATTAACCAAGATCTAGCCGAGCTTCAAGAACAAGCGGCCAAGAATAGTGGGTTGGCACTTCAAGCTAAATCAAAAGACAAAGAAAAGGCAAACCAATCCTCAAAAAATGAAGGCGCTGGTAGTGATGATGATGAAGAGCTTAATGATGAGCAAATGGCTTTCTTTATCAAGAACTTCACAAGAGCATTAAGGAAAGGCAACTTTAGAAACTTTGGAAAGAATAAGAAGTATGAGCCAAGAAGAAGGTCTAATAGGCCAAGTTTTGGGTGTAACAAAGTTGGGCATTTCATTGCCGATTGCTCGGAAGAGAAGAAGAAGAACAAAGACACCAAAGAAAGCACATTCAAGAGAGATAGATCAAGATACAAGAAACAAGTCGGAGAAGCACATCTTGGTCAAGAATGGGATTCACAACAAGAAAGTGAGTCCGAGAAAGAAGATGTTGCAATCATGGCTTTCAAGGCGTCATCTCCACATCCTCCAAGCTTGTTTGAAGATCTCACCGATGATGAAGATGAATCTCCTATCATGTGCCTCATGGCTAAAAACTCTAAGGTAACATCTCCAAACTCATCGGACGATGAATTGGATAATGAAATAGAAGTTGCTAAACTAGTCAAGAAGTATGGTAAAGGGGCCGCAACTAAAATGATGAAATTAGTAATGAAACTAGATGAAGCGGATGAGACTCTTGAAACACAAGAAGAATTGCTTAGACTTGAGAGAGAAAAATTCAAGGCTCTTGAAAAGGACCTCGCCTATGAAAGGGAGGAAAATAAGATGCTTGTGAACTCAATCAAAGTCAAGGATGGCACTCTTCTTGAGTTGAAAGAGTCACTCTCTAGTGAAAAAGAAAAAGTGGATGATTTGACTAGAAAATTTTCTTTTGTCAATGACACTAACACTTTCCTAAGGAAGGATAATGAGAAACTTCAAGAGAGCATGACAAGCTTACAAGCTAATCACACGACACTTGAAATTCAATTTAATACTCTTTGGGAAAGTACTTCTAAGACTAAAGAGACATCTAATTCATCTAGTCCCTCTACAAGTAATGGATGTGCACGGTGCTTTAATATTGATATTCAAACTTGTGCTACTAACCATGTTGAGATGAATGCAATGAAGAAAGAAATCTCTAGACTCACTCACTTGTTGCAAGAAGAGGCTCCATCACATACTCAAGTCCCAAAGAAAATTCCCTTTACAAGGTAGGTGAATTTGAGAAACACACCAAGGGATTTGGGTCAAGATACATGAGCAAGTTTGGGTTTGAAGTGGGTAAGGGACTTGGTAGGAATGGGCAAGGAACTCCACATGCCATTCCATTTACCAAGAACAAGAACAAGACCGCCTTGGGTGCACAAGGAGGTCTAGTGAACATGACCACTCCCATTCATAAGACAAATGATGTAATTCAAGAAAATGGTCATGTCAACTTCATCAAGAGAGGCACAACATGTGATGAGGGTGCTAAGATCGTTGCATCCTCATTCAAAGAAGATAAGTTCAAGGCCTCTAACCCAACTAAGATCAAGGAACAAGAATCATCTCATGTATCCTTTTATGCCGATTATGTATTGACAAGGAACCACCGTGGTAAAGTGGTTGCCAAGTTTGTAGGACACCGTACGTGGAACACAAAAGTGAAAAAGCATGTATGGGTGCCCAAAGTTCTTGTGACTAACATTAAAGGACCCAAGTATTGTTGGGTACCTAAAAGAAAAGAGTAATTTTGTTTTGTAGGGATACTCCTCCGGTGGATCAACTTGGGTGATTGATAGTGGATGCACAAATCATATGACCGGAGAAAGGAGTATGTTCGAAACAATAACCGCATCAAGTGGAGATCATTTCATTACTTTTGCGGGAAATCAAAAGGGAAGAGTGCTTGGTACCGGTAACATTAATCTAAACTCAAAGTTCACTCTCTCAAAAGTTCTTTTAGTTGAGTCACTTGGTTACAATTTGTTGTCCATCTCACAACTTTGTGATTCGGGCTTCAATTGTTTGTTCACTAACGAGGGTGTAACCGTCATTAGAAGAAGCGATGACTCCGTTGCTTTCAAGGGGGTGCTCAAGGGAAAGCTCTATCTTGTGGATTTTTCTCAAGAGAAGGCTCAACTTGATGCTTGCTTGATAGCAAAGTCTAGCTTGGGTTGGTTATGGCATCGCCGACTAGCTCATGTTGGGATGAGAAATCTCAACAAACTTCTAAAGGGGGATCACATCCTAGGACTAACAAATGTTTCTTTTGAGAAAGATCGTGTATGTAGTGCATGCCAAGCCGGGAAGCAAGTTGGTGTTCCACATCCATCAAAGAGCATCGTCACCACCGTCAAGCCATTTGAACTTCTACATATGGATCTCTTTGGCCCGGTGGCGTACATTAGCATTGGTGGTAACAAATATGGCCTTGTCATTGTTGATGATTATTCTCGTTTCACTTGGGTATTCTTTTTGCATGACAAAAGTGTAGTGCAAGAGACCTTCAAGAAGTTTGCAAAAAGAGCTCAAAATGAATTTGAAACTAAGATCAAGAAAGTGAGAAGTGACAACGGCACCGAATTCAAGAACACTAATGTAGAAGAATTTCTAGATGAAGAGGGCATTGGTCACGAATTTTCGGTTCCATACACTCCTCAACAAAATGGAATTGTTGAGAGGAAAAATAGAACTCTCATCGAGGCCGCAAGAACAATGCTAGATGAGTACAAGATCTCGGATAAATTTTGGGCGGAAGCAATCAACACGGCATGTCATGCAATCAACCGCCTATATCTTCACAAGATCTTGAACAAGACGGCATACGAGCTCCTACTTGGTAAAAAGCCTAATGTATCTTACTTTAGAGTTTTTGGAAGTAAGTGCTTCATTCTTAACAAGAAGCCCAAGAACTCTAAATTTGCACCTAAAGTTGATGAATGTTTTCTTCTTGGTTATGCCTCAAATGCTCATGGCTATCGTGTTTTCAACAAAACCTCCGGTTGTGTTGAAATAGCGTGTGACGTGACATTTGATGAATCTAATGGCTCTCAAGGGGAGCAAGTTGAAAATGTTGTAGGAATGGAAGAATCATCAAGTCAAGCTATCAAGAAGTTGGCGATTGGTGAAATAAAACCTCAAGAACAAGTGGACAATGACGATGATGATGTGTTGATGTTTCAAGGGCCATCTACCTCTACATCCGCTGCAAAACCCGGAAACTCCGGATATGAAGCCGGAGACTCTGGACATATTGACCGGAGTATCCGGACTCCAGGTCGGAGTATCCGGGACACTCAAGCTGAGGCATCAATTCAACATCAAGATCAGTCTCAAGATGATAGAGAAGCTGAACCAATCCAATATCAATCCTCCATTCCACATCCAAGAGTTCATCACATAATTCAAAAGGATCATCCCGTGGATAATATCCTTGGAAGTATAAGTAAAGGGGTAACCACTCGATCTCGTTTGGCTACTTTTTGTGAACATTACTCGTTTGTTTCTTCTTTGGAACCTCTTAAGGTGGAAGAAGCATTAGATGATTCGGATTGGGTGATGGCTATGCAAGAGGAATTGAACAACTTCACTCGGAATGAAGTCTGGTCCTTAGTAGAAAGACCCAAGCAAAATATCATTGGAACCAAATGGGTCTTTCGAAACAAACAAGATGAACATGGCGTGGTGACAAGAAACAAAGCAAGGTTGGTTGCTCAAGGCTACACACAAATAGAAGGTTTGGATTTTGGTGAGACTTATGCTCCCGTAGCTAGGCTTGAATCAATTCGTGTTTTGCTTGCCTATGCTACTCACCATGATTTTAAGCTATATCAAATGGACGTGAAGAGTGCTTTCCTTAATGGACCAATCTCCGAATTGGTATATGTTGAGCAACCACCGGGCTTTGAAGATCCAAAATTCCCAAACCACGTCTACTTGCTCCATAAGGCACTCTATGGGCTCAAGCAAGCCCCTAGAGCATGGTATGAATGCCTTAAGGACTTTCTCTTAAGGAAAGGCTTTGAAATAGGCAAAGCCGATCCTACTCTTTTCACTCGCAAAGTTGATAAAGATATATTTGTGTGCCAAATATATGTCGATGACATTATATTTGGCTCTACTAACAAAACTTGGTGCGATGATTTTAGTAGGATTATGACTAAGCAATTTGAGATGTCTATGATGGGCGAGTTGACCTTCTTCCTCGGATTTCAAATCAAGCAACTCAAGGATGGCACTTTCATTAGTCAAACCAAGTACATCAAGGATATGCTCAAGAAGTTTGATATGGAAAATGCCAAGCCCATCAAAACACCCATGCCAACCAATGGGCATCTCGATCTAAATGAAGATGGCAAGGCCGTGGATCAAAAGGTATATCGCTCCATGATTGGATCCCTTCTTTACCTTTGTGCATCTAGGCCCGATATTATGCTTAGTGTGTGCATGTGTGCAAGATTTCAAGCTAATCCGAAAGAATGTCATTTGATGGCAGTTAAGAGAATCCTAAGATATTTGGTTTTCACTCCTAACCTTGGTTTATGGTATCCCAAGGGCTCATCTTTCGATTTACTTGGCTATTCCAATTCGGATTATGCCGGTTGCAAAGTGGATCGAAAGAGCACTACGGGGACTTGTCAATTTCTTGGCCGGTCTTTAGTAGCTTGGAGCTCCAAGAAGCAAAACTCGGTAGCCTTGTCCACGGCGGAGGCCGAATATGTCGCCGCCGGTGCGTGTTGTGCACAACTTTTGTGGATGAGACAAACGTTGAGTGACTTTGGTTGTCATTTTGATGCAATTCCTCTATTTTGTGACAATGAGAGTGCAATCAAATTAGCAAACAACCCGGTACAACACTCCCGAACAAAGCACATAGACATTCGTCATCACTTCTTGAGGGATCATGAGGCTAAGGGAGATATTGCTTTACAACATGTAAGCACCGACGAGCAACTTGCCGATATCTTTACTAAGCCTCTAGATGAGTCAAGGTTTTGTGCTTTGAGAAGTGAACTTAACATCTTGGATTCTCGTAACCTAGCTTGAATTACTGCATACACTTGAGTGATCATAGATTAAGTGATTATTAAAATGAAAAGTTCTTAAAAACTTTCAAAAATTTGGGTGATTTTGTGTTTATAAAAGGCTTGGTTCTTCACTTTACTCACTTGAGATCATTGTTTCCATTGTTTGATTATTGGCTGATCTCAAGTTGAGTAATTTCTCTCACACCATTAGATCTTCAAAATCTATCTTAGCCAAATCCATCTAGATCAAGTTCTTTTGAACTTCTTTCTACTGAGTCTCAGGGGGAGCCAGAGTCTCCGGCCCAGGGCCCGGAAACTCCGGACTATCCGGATACTCCGGCCCTGGGGCCGGATACTCCGGATATCTGGTTTTTACTATATATACCGAAGGGGGTCGGGGTAAACCGTTACATTCACTCCTTTTACCACAGCCGCCGCCCCCTCTCCTCTCCACTCTCCCACTCACGCCCTAGGGGCGATTCCACTCTTCCAAGCATCAAGAACTCGTAAATCTTTGAAAGAAGACTCTCCTCCCTTCCGGAAACTCCGGGGAGTCATTGGATTTGAAGTTCCCGCGCTCTCAACAGTTTCAAAGGTATTTTTGAACTTCGGATCACCCGATCTCCCAATGTTGTAGGTTTCTTTGAAAAATCTTTAGGGCATCTCCTCCTAGCATGTGTAGGAACATTCTTCTCTAGTTTCATTCAAATCCCATGGTCAAATTCTTAGATTCTTGAAATTTAGGGTTTCAGGTGCTCTTGTCCGGATACTCCGGATATACACCCGGATACTCCGGACCCTCTGGGCCGGAGTCTCCGGGGATATACTCGGAGTCTCCGGACTCGATCTCCACCAGCACATCTTTTTCTTCCAAATTCTATCCAGCCTGGTCTTGATCTTTGTTATCTACCTAGGCATGGTGAGGCCACGCGCTGGTGAGTCCTTGGAGGACGCAGAGCAACGGAGACAAAAGAGGCGTCATGATCCTCACACTCAAAGGGAAGATGCTCCTCGAAATCCTCCAAGGGAGTTGCGTCCACATCATCGTGCCGGGAAGGAACCCGCTGGGAGCAGTTCTAAGGAGCCAAGGAAAGCTCCTTACATTTTGCAAAGCCGAGCAGCAGCTCCTCCATCTCGTCCAACTCCAACAAGCAAGGGTATTGCTCATGACATATGTCCTAAGACCCCTCCTCGTTTGGTAGTTGAGTACCCTCCCGGGCAGCGCACTTATCCTAACATTCCAAGGCTTCATCGACCTGGGATAGTGCCTGGTTTCACAGTAGAGATGGAAAGAAACTATTACAAGCAAGATGTGGCACTTAGGGAGGCACGCAAAGAGAAAGTTTACAGATATGACAAGAGTGAAGGTCTTGAGCGGCGCTTTTGGTGCAAGCTTCACGAAGATTTCTATTCTTCAGTTGTGATGCGTAAGTCTCGTGCTCCCATTGTTCATTGCAAGTACGTGGATTGGAAATATTATGAGAACATGAAGGATCCATTCTTTAATGAGGCTATGGCAAAGTGCAAGGAGATAGGTCTCTATGATATTATGGGTTTTCGCTATGATTGGAATGAAGAGATCATTGGTCAATTTCATTCTTCTTTATATTATGATGAAAATGAGATTGCATTTTATTGGACCACCGAAGGAGTAAAATATGGAGTGGATTACATGACCTTCTCTAGATTACTTGGACTTGGCACTGAGGATGAGAAGAGAGATCCTATTCATGTGGAGGAACAACTCAAGACATATCAAGTACCCACCTTGTTCTACAATCCTATTTGTGCTCAAGAAGGAAAAGCAAACCATCTCTTGCCGGTTTACTATGCAATGAATCAATTCTTTAGAGCAACCATTGATGCAAAGGATGGTGATCCGGTGGCACTTAGATACTATGCAGTGAATCTTCTAGCCCGGACTTTGCCAAGTGGTAGACCTTTTTGCATTATGGACTTCATTTGGAATGAGCTAAGAAGGACTATGATTGAAGCCAAGAAGTCCCTTCCTGCTGCACCTTACATCATGTATATGATAGAGAGGGTGACCAAGGTCACATTTCCGAAGACAGTTAAGCATGAGCCTCTCCACTTGCGTGCCCGCTCAGGTGATGCACCACCTCTTCCTCCCGCTCATGCCGGTGCAACAAGAAATCCAAGACATGATCCTGCTCCATCTTCTGTGGGTGCCTCTTCATCGTCTCGTCACCGTCATCATGATTCCTTTGTGAAGAGGGCCCTCCGCAGCATTTTTGGAATGTGTAGAAATATTGCAAATGATGTGCATGAGAACTCAAGGTCCATCAATGAGATTCGGGGTCATTTGGGACTTCCTTTGGATCCTCACTGCGAGCTCCCGGACTTTGATGATCCATTTGCTGAGTGGGATGCCGCCGATGAGGCCTCTATTGCCGCTACTCATGCTCCACTTCCACGTGCTCGTCGTCAGCCCCGTTCTCCTCGTCGCCGTACTTCTTCCTCCCGCCGTGCTCCTCCAAGTAGCCAAGAGATCTTTGATGAGGATGAGGAGACCGAAGAAGATGAGCCCTTAGGCTGTCGTGAGCACCCCGACTCCGATGAAGATGAGGATACCTCCGAGGATGCCGCCCAAGATGAAAATGATGAGTAGATGGACTTCTTGCGTCTTTTCATTCCCTTTTTGGCACTTGATGACAAAGGGGGAGTGAAAATGCCATATATGTACTCATTTGGGCATGTGTAGCCTTTGTATCGAACTTATGTCGTTTCCACTTCGTTTTAAAACTCTCTTGATCGTTCATAAGGACTATGTGGTGTGAGATCCATTGTAATGAGTGCTACTCTGTGCTTAGCTGTCGAACTTGAGTTATTTTTTAAGAAATTTCTGCTAGTGTGTGACATATTTGAGCTGTGGATTTTCTGTTTTTTCTGTTTTTTCTGTGTTCTGGTTCAGAAAGGCCGGATACTCCGGGCTACAGGCCGGATTCTCCGGATATCTTGACCGGAGTCTCTGGACATATACCCGGAGTCTCCGGGTCCAGCTGACAGATACACTTTTTATTGAGTGGATAACTTGTCATATGCATCACACATATTCTTGGCACTCACCTGTTCACCCCGCTGTAAAACTTATAAGAGCTTTTGTGTTTCTCTCGATAAATATGCCAATTGTTGACATGTCAAGTCAAAATTGAAATTCAAAATTAATGGCATACATTTAGGGGGAGCTCTTATATGCTAGATGTTTTTTCGCTTTATGATTATCAAATGAGTTACATGTGAGTTGTCATCAATCACCAAAAAGGGGGAGATTGAAAGTGATCTAGGCCCCTAAAGTGGGTTTTGGTGGTTAATGACAAAACACATGTCCGTTTAATCGTGTAATTGAGCATGTGTGCAGGTGGTGAACATGTATAGGTGAATCAAGTGACGATATACGACCCTCGAAAAGAAAATGAAAAAGCGAAGTTCAAGTTTACTCAAGAAATTAGATTTTGATTTTGAAATTTGAGTATAGGAACGTCGTACTATCAAGAGGGACTTGGTTCAAGGGTTTTGATTTAGATCTAGCGCTCAAGAGAACCTATACAAACATTTATGAGCCACAAAACAACTCAAAGGAGCCATAAACCGAAGATTTTTCCCTGCCTGACCCGGATACTCCGGGTATAGGGCCGGATACTCCGGACCCCATTGCCCGGAGTGTCCGGGTGCTGTTTCTGGGCTGAAAACTCAGGGTTGCCCGGAGTCTCCGGGCATATACCCGGAGTCTCCGGGTACCCTTTCGCCCAACGGCTATTTCTGGGCTGAAGACTATAAATACTCCCTCCATACCCCTTCAGCCCTCTCTCTTGCCATTTTGAACGAACAGAACTCAAACCTAAGCCAAAAAGAGCTCCTTCACTCTCCCTTCTCCATTCTTGAGTGATTCCCTTGAGGGATTTGAGTGAGAAGCAAGCAAGAGCAAGGATTCAAGCGAGTGAGCCTCATTCCCATCTCTTGAGCGCTTGGTTTTGGTCAAGCCCGCGGATTCAAGTTTGTTACTCTTGGAGCCTTGTGCTCCTAGACGGCTAGGCGTGCTTGTGATTGCTCAACCAAGATTGTGAGCTGCACAAGAAGTTTGTAATCTCCATTCCTCACCGAGGAATCCATAGTAAGTAACCTTGGGCTTGAGAGGTGATCTCGCCCTTGGGAGCGGAGCATAGGGGTTCTTGAGCACCGTCTCTCGAATCCTTCCTCAACGGAGACGTAGCACCTTCGGGTGTGAACTTCGAGAAACAAATCCTTGTCTCCTTGTCTTAGTTTACTTAATTTCGTTGTCATTTGCTTGTGAGACTTCTTTTCTAGGGTTTGAGCTCGATCTACTCACTCACGAGTTTCTAGTGAACTTTATTTGTTGGATATCAACCTTAAGGAACCCCTGGTACTCATTCTCTAGCTCGATCTACTTTTCATACAGAGATTCTTGCAGGTTCGGTTCAGGTTGTTCAAACCCGGAGACTCCGGATATAGCTCCGGATACTCCGGACCACCAAACCCGGAGTATCCGGGCATATACCCGGAGTATCCGGGCTAGTCTGTGTCTGACTCCTTTTGTTAAGTGTTTTAAATTGCAGATTGCCTATTCACCCCCCTCTAGGCATCTTAAGATCCTTTCACAACCGATGTACACCTAATATCTCTGCAGGAATGTACATATTTTCTCTGCAAGGGAGCTCAAACTAAAGAAGCTTACTGCATCAAGTCTGAACTGAGTGCATGATCACTGCACAAGGTCAGGCAGCTTCAGGTATAAACAAAAGACAATCCTGGTCCATAAACAGGGAAGATAGTTAAGGGGCTGACATTTACTCTTTTGTATTTTTCTTTCTATAGAATTACCCATTTTATGTCACATTTCAAATGAAGCTCAACAGCATCTGCCATCCAACTTAACTAATCTCATTATAGTATATGATTTGACTAAATTTAAATCACACAATAGTACTTCTGCTTTTATATGATGCTATGTGGTAAATGCAACAGCCCCTGCAATTCAACTACAACATCAACATTGCAAAGGCCAATATGATTAGGATGCATCGCAGGATGACATCAAGGAGGCTTTTCATTCTGTAAGTATCATTACAGTTCAGAATATCATGAGATATTTGTGGTTTTGTTATGATTTATTAACGTCGTTGATTTTCCATCCCATGGAATGTTACTTTTCTAATTTTGTCCTGGTGATCAAAGTTGTTCCACCTTCAACTGCTACTGGCCATACTATTGCAATTCTTAGTGAAGTGAAAGCTGCTAGGAATCAGATGAGTTCTATTTTAGTCACAGTATAATCTATTGCCTCTTTCTTTCATGTGCTTTGTAACTTATTATTCAACTGCACAAGCAGTAGCACAGCTGCATTATTCTCTGCACAATTTTGCACTGAAGTAACCTGGACACAGTTTCACATGCAATGACTGTGTATATGATTCATATATATATGCATATAAATTACCTCACAATTAATGGCTTTCACATTTTTGGTTTGTGAATATTATATACCTTGTTAGTTGTTATTTATCAGTGCCAGAACAACACAGAGGCTGACACTTCCGTATTGCATCTCCATCTCCATGCCTTTTGCTTGGTTCTGCTGATTGGTTGCCCAGGTAATAACACTAATTAATTCACACATGATTATACCTTACAAACCATTCTTACAGATAAATAAAATAAGAATAGGAGGGTGCCGCTGCTCGGACGGTGACAGAGCAGGAGGGTGCCGGCGCCGGTGCCACGCAGTGCTGGCCGACCAGCACCCGCGCGTGGTGGAGTGAAACGAACCGGGTTGTCGAACGGACAACCCGACTCCCTGTATCGTCGTGATAGTCCCTGGATCAGTAGCTATCACATACAGAACTCATTTCAATTACATATCACAGTCATACTTCGCGATAAAACACAACAAAGGTTTAATTATTACATAACCCAGTGGATTGTGGTACGAAATCATCTGGTACAAGCCCATTGGGCTAAAAGGGAACAACCAGAATACGGAAGCGGTAGCTAGACTTCTTGGGCATCCTTCATCTAGACGTCTTCTTTCATCCACATGCAAACTTGAGCGAAGCATGAGTCGTCCTTAGTCTTTCCTTCAAAATCATCATCGATCTTCGAGTCGGATCCTGCATCTACCAAACTATCCCCAAGGACGGGATAGGTTCACGTCACCATCCGTATGCAAGCTTTAAGTGGATGCATTATGGTATAAGAAATAGTCAACGGATAAGGCTAGGGTTTCCTATGCGTAGCACCAACAAAGTATAGCATCTGCCAAGTCACCTGACGCGGGCCATTCCGGCATCCCGGACTCTATTCTGGCATCCCAGACTCCCGGTCAACTCACACCTCCGAGACTCACCCAAGTCCCTGATAACCAAGTCGGTGCGAGAACTCCCTCTCCTCGCACCTCAGCTGCTATCCAAGCAAGAAAGTAGGCTAGAGGGAGGTAGAAAAGTATCAAGTCACACTAACTAATGAAAGTAACAGAAGAGTAGGAATGTACATGACCGAGTACGCGGCTATACATATAGTTTTCACCCTGTAGGAGTTGTAC
The DNA here is from genome assembly GCF_016808335.1 of Panicum virgatum. Lineage (NCBI taxonomy): Eukaryota > Viridiplantae > Streptophyta > Magnoliopsida > Poales > Poaceae > Panicum > Panicum virgatum. The sequence goes on along the minus strand of NC_053145.1, from coordinate 1,134,691 downwards.
ACCTGTACCCACTCGAATCGCTGCCAGCCGGAGGCCAGCCGACTGACATCGAGACACCAGTCTACTAAGAACAAGAACTAGCAGCCATGGCACCATCCTGCTTTCCTGGGTTTGGGCGCGTTCTCTCGCAAGAGGTCACCCCGGGATTGTGAAGCCATCTAGAATAGGATTCCCATGAATCCCGCGAATCGGGGAACGTCAGGTCCACACCTGCTCCCCCTGCACCGATACTACATCCGCCTATAGGCTTGGCACCACGCTTACTAGCCTCGGACCGGATCCACCCGCATAGTGGATAAATGGTGTGCACGCTCACAAAGTCCCACTAATCATAGTTACACCAACTGGTTCCTTATATGCCGGGGCGAGCATCTCCGTCCTCATGCGTATCCGCCACAGCGGTCCGCGACTGGCACCCATTACAGGTAAGGCCCACAAAACACCTCAAAAGTCCAACCGTGTCCAACGACACAAACATGCACCCGCAACAGGTGCTCGCAGGGTGTGCCCAACACACACCCCCAGTAAAGTCAACTTGCTCGCCCCTGCTAAAAGCCCTAATCACCAACTCCTGATATGGTGGATCTCCACTCACGCCAAGACTATCATATCACGAGGAAATCCCACACATACACATGCAAGCATATCAACCATTCAAACATGGTTTATATTAGGAGTTCAAGGAATAAGGGCACACAATTGGCTATGCAGGTTCATCTCATAACAGTAATAAAGCGATAGCAGTTCTAGCAAGCAATGCCTAATAGGTAATCAAATCATAGATGGGCGTGAACCTGAGACTTCTCGTAGTCGTCCTAGATCTCCAGAGTCTTCTCGTTGTCCGGGACGTCCTCCTGGGTCCTCTGGTCGTCCGGGGCGTCGATCAGCTCCTCCTCGCTAAGGGCCTATTCGCAATTACGAATTACTAAGGGGCCAAAGTGCAAAAGTGCACAAAAGTATCCAAATAAGATCCTAATCACACCAAAACCTACTCTAACGGGTAGATCATGATTTTAGAAAAATTATGAAACTAGTTTCATAATTTTCGGAGCTCCGGTTAATTTATTATCAAATTTTGAAGCCTAAATATAATTTTGAAATTAACAAATGATTTTCGGAAAAAGAAAACACACAGGGCCGACATGTGGCAGGACGGGAGAATGCCACGTGTCCTGCTGACGTCACCATGACGTCAGCGCAGGGTCGGTTCCTGCTGACATCAGCGTTGACTGGTCAACATTGACCAGTCAACGGTCAACGTCCAGGTCAGCGGGGTCCACGTGTCAGTGGCCCCACCAGTCAGCCACTCACTAGAGGATGACATGTGGGACCCGCGTGTCAGTTGGGTAAAAAGGAAAAAGGGGAGTGGCGGCTTGGTCTACTGGGCTGAAAAGGATGGCAGGCCGGCTCAAGGTGATGGGTCTGGCTCGGTCTGGTGGGCTCAAAGGAACGGGCCGGCTCAGATAAAACAGCTCGCAGGCCGGCTCAGACACGGCTCGGCTTGGCAGATCGACTTGGGCTCGGCTCCACAGGCCGGCTCGGGGCGGCTCGGCTTGACGGGCCGAAACAAAGGCCATGACCCAACAACTCTCTCTTTCTCCCTTCTCTCTCTCTTACAGGCGGGTCCCGCGGGACAGTGTAATCCCGCCCGCTAACAGCTGGGTCCTACCTGTCAGCGGGAGGGCGGATCTGGTGCGGCAGACCAGATCCGGTGCGGCTCGCGCGTGTGTGGCCAAGGTGTGCGTGTGTGCTAGGTGTGAACGCCGCCCAGGTGTTCGACGGAAGCTCGAAAGGGGTGGCAACGTCGCGAACGTGGCGTCGTGTTCGTGGGCGCGTCCACCAGGCTCGTGGCGAGGCAGGTCTAGGCGTGGTGGTGTCGAGCCCAGATGGCTAGGTCGGCAGCGAGGCGAGCTCGGGAAAGGCAGGGCACGGTCCGCGGCGGGTCGGTGTTCGCGGCCAAGCCAAAAGGCGGGGTCTCGGTCCGTGCAGCGGCCGTGCTCATGTGTTCGCGGCGGTCTGGCGGCCAGAACCGCGAGGGTAGCACCGGCGGGGCTCAGCTCCTGCAGAAAAAGGTGGGATGGGGGCACCTGGGCTACTACGAAGGCTCATCGGCGGCGTATGGCGGCCGGACAGCAGAACAGAGGCGGAAAAGGGCAGCGCGACGATGGCTCACCGGCGGCTCGTGGAGGAAGGGCTCGGTGCCGTGGCGAGGTGCAGCCGCGACGACTCGAAGTAGTGCCGTGCAGCGCTGCTTCGCCGACGGAGTCGTACGGGGGCGCCGGCGTGGTGGAGGTCCGTGGCGACGGCGCGGCGTCGTGGCGCTCCTCCTCAATTTCTCCCTTGGCGCGGCGGTGGTCGAGCTCCTTCCTCTTCTTCGTGTGCGTGGTGCCGGATCCTCCTTGCTTGGCGTGACGGCGGCGTCAAGCTCCTCCTTCCCTTCCTTGCTTCTCCTCCTGGCTTCTCCCCCTCTTCCTTGGCTTGGAGCGCCTCCTCTGTTTCTCGATGGTGGCGGCGGCGGCGGCGATTGGGGAGAAGGGGGAGGCGTCTAGGGTTTGCAGCATCCGATTGGGGGGTTATATAGAGGGGTTCTAGGGTTGCGCGGGCTTGGGCGAGGCCGGACGGCCGGTGATTTTCGGCGTCCGCGCCGGGACACGTGGCACACATCCGGCCGCGCGGCGCGGGTGCTAGGGTTCGGCGCGGGCACGCAGGCTGTCAAGGGTGTGCGGTTGGGCGGTTTCCCTCTCTTGGCGCGGAGCGGGGACAGGCGGCCGCGGCTGCTGGCATCGGCAGAGCAAGCGGGGCAGGCGGCGCCCGGCAAAAGCAGAGGAGGCGCGGCGGGTGGTTGAGGGAAAGGAGAAAGGCGCACAGTGCTAGGGCTGACGGGCGGGCCCCAGCGGTCAGCGGCAGCAGGCGGCGAGGGGAGCGGGTGGAGCTGGGCTGGCGCGTGCGAGCTGGGCCGGGTGTAAGGATCACCGGGGTGTCCGACCCTAGAGGGGGAGGGGGTGAATAGGGTCGCTAATCGCTTTTTAACCTAGGGCTCAAACTACTTGCATAAGATAAACCTAACACGTCCTACGCATGCTAGTTATGACTAAGGTTTATCTATGCTACTCTCTACTTACCCCTAAAAAGACTTGCAACCTAGCTAATCCTAATCAAACTAACTAGGAAAGTAAAGGAATGCAAGGTAGAGTAAGTGCGGAAACGTAATGCGGTAAGTAAAGAGGTAAGTGCAAGAGAGATGCAAACTCCCGAGTAGACACGGTCATGTAACGTGGTTCGGCATAAACGCCTACGTCCACGGGACACCGAGGCTCTTCCGATCACCGTCTTGCACTACGCCACCAATGGCGATGCCGGCAAGCAAAGGCAAGTGCCCACAAGACACCGAGTCTCGTGCACCGCCACCGTCTCTCTCGCGCCCTGAGACCCGCGAGGGGCGGCTCCCCCTCGACCCCCGTCCGCTAACCGGGTAGCGGAACCCCCGTAGGGGCTGCCCTTCGGGCCTTGCTACGCCTATTTTCTCTTTCTCTTTGTCATCACTTGAACCTAAAAGCCTGAGAATGATCATCTTAACAATCATATTAGTCCAAGTGTTGTGTTGTCATTCGATCACCAAAATCACTCGAAATGGCATAAATGGTGCCATGTTCGTTACAATCTCCCCCTTTTTGGTGATTGATGACAACACAATCAAAGCAAGCATAGAATTGCAAAAATTGACAAATTTAACCACTAGATACCAATTGAAATCAATTGAGAACCGCTTACGCTTGCTTGGATGTTTACCACCATCCAATGACGACTTGGCCTCCCCCTAAAACCATGATTCCCCCTTTGATCCTCCCCCTATGTTGCTACTTCTCCCTCATGACTTGATTCACTTAGGTATTTCTCCCCCTTTGGGATATGCTTCTCCTCCTTGAGAAAATACCTTGCTTTGATCCACATTTCTCCCCCTTTGGAATCAAATCACCTAAAAGGTCTTGTTCCTAAAAACAAGGTCTTGCAAAACAATATAGCTCAAGAGAAGATTAGTAGCCTAGGGAGTTAGTTCATGATTCATGATCCAATTGTATGATATCAATGAAGATACCAATTGAAAACTATACTATGGTGGATCACAAAATCACGAAACTAGCATGACATGAGCTAAGCTTTCCATAAGTATGTGCACAAAATGATAATGTGAAAATCAAGTGCACAACTAGAAGTAATAAATAGAAAGCTTAGATCATATCATGCACGGAGGTAGCTCTAAAGTAAATAGGATATGACAAAGATACCAATTAAATTAGTTTAGAACCTTGCATACCTCCGGGGGTTTACTTTTGTTTACCTTGCATGTACCAATTGAAAGTGATTTGCACAAAATACCACTTGTAAGTCTTTTTGAAGAAAAGCACTTGGTACACCAAGGTTGAGCAAATGTATGAGCACATAGCCTATGAACTTAGATATGATCATTTAAGTTCAATAGAGCATGGCTCAATATGCATGAAAGCACAATTTATTTAACCACTCTTAGAGAGTTATTTGTTCACATTGATCGTGAGAAACATTCTCTTAGAGTGTTAACTCCAAGTGAGACTACAAAAGATAAACTAGAAAACATGTTAGTCTCAAAATCACAAGCTATAAAGTTAACTCCCCCTAAAAGTGTGCATTTAGTGTTTGAATCACCAAGCAAATGTATGCACATTAATTTTGACATAATTAGGAAGTTTACCCCATAGCTTGTGCTCATGGTACACATATGAAAGACATACCTCATGAAGTCCATGTACCATGAAAGGTAACCTTGTGTAGCTTTCTACACACTTATCAAACCATGTAGGTTGCTCATGGGTTAGAGTCATGGCACAAGCAACCCACCATATATAACACTAGGTGATGCGATGCAAACAACCTAGCAAAAAGCAATGGCGCTACATGATGCTTGAATTGAATTCTAGCTACCATTACCTTATATGTAGGGGAGGGGAACTTGGGTCACTAATCTTTTAATCCATAACTTGGCTCTAGCTTAACTTTGCATGATGCATCCCTACTCATACACCCCAAACTTTGCCAAGCCTCCAAATTCCCCGAAGCACTTGTTTGGTGCCTAAGTCTTAGGAACCCAAACCTTTTGAGAGCCATCCATGGTATGAATAATATCCTTGGGCACCCAAATAGGTCGGTTCCATCCATATGTTCTCCACCCTTTGACATGAGCCATCACCTTACCATTCTTCTTCTTTTTAAGTATGTAGTGGTTGCTCTTTTGCTTGTTCTTGTGGGTGGGCTTGGTGTACATGTATGAAGCCTTCAAGTATGGAGATGTGTTTTTCTTGATCTCCTTAGCCTTCTTGTTCTTGTTCAAGTTCTTGGGCTTGCTATTTTCTTTGCCCTTTGCTTTGCCCTCTTTCTCCTTGCATTGGTAGGACTTGTGGCCTTCTTTGTGACACTTGAAGCAAGTCACGGTTTCTCCCTTCTCAAGCTTCTTCACGCCCGCGGAGGTGTTATCTTGAGAAGGTTGGACTTGCTCTTGAGTGTGTTTTCCTTTGAGCCGCCTCAAGTCCTCCATTAGCCTTTCTACCTCTTGTTTGAGCTCATCATTTTCCTTAGCAATGAGATCATCACATGTTTCTACAATCACATTCTCATTGCAAGGGGTTAGATCACAAGAGGTAGACGCATCTACCTTGTCAATGGGAATAGCACAAGGGATATTGCAAGGAAACGATTTATCCGATGATGATTCACTTTTAGACTCAAGACTCTCATATTTCATTTTAAGTTCTTTATGCTCATTGTCTAACAAATTGAATTTGTTTAGCAAGTTCTCATATCTTGAGACAAATGAAGCATGAAGTTTTTCGTTAGCCTTGAGAGCTTTGATTTCTTCATTTTGTTTAGTGAGATATTCTTGTTGATTTTGGAGAAGTGTCATCATCTCACTAATTTCATCGGTTTCAACATCGGATTCATCATTTGAGGAGGAGTCATCACTTACATCGTTATTACCTAGTGCCATAAGACACATGGGAGGTGGTGATAATCTCCGAGGGCGATGGGTGGTGGAGCTCTTGGAATTTTTCTTGTGACTTGAGCTTTCACCACTTTTCTTGGGCTTGTGGATGGCGGAGAGAGCTTGGGCTCTTGACTTGTTCTTTTTCTTCGCCATCTTCTCCATCCCAACCGCACTCCCTCTAATGAGTGTTTTGTACCCAAGCTCATAGAGCTCATGTACATGCTTGGCAATCTTGCGGTGATGGTATAGCACGGCCCTTGGATATTCTTCATCACTTGAGCTTGATTCATCATCACTTTCTTCCTCATCCTCTTCTTCTTCTTCACTTGAGCTTGATGAGTCTTGTCGCCTTGGTTGATGCTTGCACGAGTGCTTGGCGGCGAGACTCTTTTTGCTTGAAGAAGAGGTGGACTCTTGCTCTTTCTTCTTTGTCATCCCCATACTATATTCATGGGCAATGATTTGATTGATGACTTGGTTGGGTGTAAGCTTGACCAAGTCTTCCTTTTGCAAGAGTGTGTTGATGATGTCATAATCGGGCTTGCGAAGGCTTCGGAGGATCTTGCGGTTAATGTCCTCATCTTTAACTTGATTGAGACCTAAGGCATTAATTTCATTGACAAGAGTGTTTAATCGTGAGTACATGTCATGAGCATTTTCATTGGGAAGTTGCTTAAAGCTACTAAGCTCCTCGCCGAGAATATGATATTTTTGATTGGCAACATCCTTTGTGCCCTCATGATTCTCGACAATTTGCTTCCATAGCTTATGAGCATTTTCATTTGCAAAGACACGATTAAACACACTATCACATAGAGAAGACAATAGAATTGATTTTGCAATGGCATCATATTGTCTCTCGGCCTTATTCTCATTTTTCTTGCCCTCTTCGGTGACACGCCAAACATCAAGCCCCCGGGCTTGAAGATGTGCTTGCATAAGCACTTTCCACCGTGGAAATCCCGTGCCATCGAAAAACGGAGCCCTATCGGTACTCATCCCTTCCCCGGACATGATACTCACTCGACGGTTAAGTCGACGGGTCTCCTACGAGCTTTCTCACAAATTTACCAATAGAATTGGCTAATCCTCGTAAGAGGTGTGAGACCAAGCTCTGATACCAAATGTAAGGATCACCGGGGTGTCCGACCCTAGAGGGGGAGGGGGTGAATAGGGTCGCTAATCGCTTTTTAACCTAGGGCTCAAACTACTTGCATAAGATAAACCTAACACGTCCTACGCATGCTAGTTATGACTAAGGTTTATCTATGCTACTCTCTACTTACCCCTAAAAAGACTTGCAACCTAGCTAATCCTAATCAAACTAACTAGGAAAGTAAAGGAATGCAAGGTAGAGTAAGTGCGGAAACGTAATGCGGTAAGTAAAGAGGTAAGTGCAAGAGAGATGCAAACTCCCGAGTAGACACGGTCATGTAACGTGGTTCGGCATAAACGCCTACGTCCACGGGACACCGAGGCTCTTCCGATCACCGTCTTGCACTACGCCACCAATGGCGATGCCGGCAAGCAAAGGCAAGTGCCCACAAGACACCGAGTCTCGTGCACCGCCACCGTCTCTCTCGCGCCCTGAGACCCGCGAGGGGCGGCTCCCCCTCGACCCCCGTCCGCTAACCGGGTAGCGGAACCCCCGTAGGGGCTGCCCTTCGGGCCTTGCTACGCCTATTTTCTCTTTCTCTTTGTCATCACTTGAACCTAAAAGCCTGAGAATGATCATCTTAACAATCATATTAGTCCAAGTGTTGTGTTGTCATTCGATCACCAAAATCACTCGAAATGGCATAAATGGTGCCATGTTCGTTACACCGGGCGAGGCTGGCGGGGCAGGCCGGGCGAGCGGGTTGGGTCGCGTGGGAGGTTTGGGTCCAGCTAGAGCAGGTTAGGATAGTTAGCCTTTAGTTTTAATTTGAATTGGCTTAATTCAAATTAAAACTCACACAACTCAAACAAAAATTATTCAAAACCGAATTTAAACAATGTAGATTCAATTAAACTCCAACTCCAAATATAGCACACTAACATTTATATCCTTATATTTGTTTTGCTTTTAATTTTCTAGGAATTCGAGATGGAAAAGGAGATCAGCCTTACATTATTTCTACCTAATTACACATGCACACAAAAAGTGTTTTTGAAATTTCACATTTTTGCACTATATAACATTCCGTAAAAATACGGGATGTTACATGGAGTGCCTTGGCCAAAGCGCCCGCACCACAGGGGGCGTGAAGGTTGTGGCCGCGTGGTGGAGCGGCTTGGCCGCCAAGCCCGCACTGCAAGGGGACGGGCCGCCTTCGCCGGGAGGGAGCTTGCCTGCGGTGGCCTTGACGGCGAAGGCAATGGAGGAGTCATAGAGCGGGATGAGGGCGAACTGCCTGAGAGGTCGCGAGGGGCTCGAGCCCCCGCTCGCGCCAGGGCAGGTTGCGACATATGTTATGACATGTTTTGTATTCTATAAAATTATTATTTATTATTGTATTTTAAAAATATGTGCGTGTCGCACATGCACTCTGCTAGTGGGCAATAAAGAGATTATTACTAATCCCTTCAAATCACTTGTGCACAGAAATATCTCTTTTTTGGAAGAAAAAACAAAATTAGTTCTCGTAATCGATGGGAATAAATCACGCATTTCCATTTTTGTTCTTTATTTTTAAATATTTGCCTTTTGCTTATACCTTACCGACCACTGATACATCGAACTTTTAAGAGAACCATCCAATGAGACAAATATAAATAAAAATTATGATGTAGTCTTTACATAAGACCATCGGTACACAAGCACCCCAACTAATATAAATATTAATGATCCAAACTAATCGGAACACACAATACACCAAGTTCTTAATTCTTGAGCTCGCTGGCTGACCTAACTAACTAAACAGCCACTTACGGCAAGGCTAGCTGTGCCTTTTCTGCTCCACTTGCCACTTTGTTTGCTCCTACTATTTGCAATTGTAGCCACGACATGCATGACCACAGCTCCAACCACAGAAAACCATCATCCAACCTCTCAAAACCTCTCCTTGTCCTCCCATTGGCCGGCTAGCTACTGTGGCTGCCCACAGCACCGCACATCTTCTCTCTCTCTCTCTAGGCTGGGACGTTTGCGTAGGGAGCAGGGCTAGTACGACTCAATCAAGTAATTAAAGCAAGATTAGCCCCGGTCCAGCCCCCAAAACTAACAAGAGGCACCAAACCAAAACCAAGAAAAAAACAAACTTTCCCGGCCATGCATCATTTTATTCAGCTAAGATTGTAGAACAGCTAGCACATAGTACACACACCATGATGAAGAGGAAGCAGATGAGCTGGTAGCTAGATATACACTAGTACAATCCAGCTGCAATGCCCGGCTATGAGGAGCTCTAGTCCATGAGCAACCCCTCTTCCCCGGCCTCTTCCAGCAGCGCCGCTCAGCACCAAGAGACGACCTTGCAGCAGCAAGAGCAATCCGCCGCCGGCATTACTCTCCCCCCTGCTGCAGCGTTCGCCGACGACAAGGACTACAACGCCGAGCTGTCGCCTCCGCGGTGCGAATGGGAGTTCCGGCTGGCGGCCACCGTGCCGTCCACCGCCCTGCCCGGGGCGTCCGACGCCATCGGCAGCGTCGACTTCGACCCCACCGGCCGCCTCCTCGCCACCGGCGGCATCGCCCGGAGGATCCGGTTATACGACGTGGCCTCCCTGCTGGTGGATAGCGGCAACGACAGCAGCGCCGGCTCCGGCTCCGGCCCCGCGGCGTGCATCTGCGTGCCGGCGAAGCTGAGCAGCGTGCGGTGGCGCCCGGCCGGCGCGCCGTCGGCGGTGGTGGGGTGCGGCGACTACGACGGCGTGGTGACGGAGTACGACGTGGAGCGCGGCGTGGCGGCGTGGGAGCGCGACGAGCACGCGGGGCGGCGCGTGTGGTCGCTGGACTACGCCCCCGGCGCGGCCATGGCGGCGTCCGGGTCGGACGACCGCACGGCGCACGTGTGGGACCCGCGCGCCCCGTCGGCGGGCTGGGCCACCGCGCGCGCTGGCGGCGCCGTGCTGTGCGTGGAGTTCGACCCCTCGGGCGCGCCGCAGCTGGCCGTCGGGTCCGCGGACCGCCGCGCGGTGGTGTTCGACGTCCGCGCGCTGGGCCGCGGCGCCGTGGCGTGGATGGACGGGCACGGCCGCGCGGTGACGTACGTGAGGTGGGCGGGCGGCGGGGCGGCGCGGCGGGTGGTGACGTCGGCGGCGGACGGGACCCACCGGCTGTGGGAGTGGGGCGGCGCGGCGGCGGCGGCGCGGGAGGTGCGGTCGTACAGCGGCCACGCGAGCGCGCGGAGCTTCGTGGGGATGGGGGTGTGGCGCGGCGCGGGCCCCTCGTGGCCAGCGGCTCCGAGTCCAACCACGTCTTCGTCTACGACCTCCGGTGGGCCAAGCCCATCTGGGTACACCCCTTCGTCGGGGGGGCCCACGGCCCAGCCACTGCTGCTGCTGGTGGTGGGTTCGTCAGCGCGGTGGCGTGGCGACAGGGCAGCGACGACGGCGGCGGCGGCGCGCTGGTCGCCGGCGGGTCGGATGGCGTGCTCCAGATGTTCACCTGCCATCGGCGGAAGGCGGCCGGGGACGGCGACGACGCTTCTCTTCTCATGTGACTTCGTTGCTCGTGTTTTTATTCCTCCTTTTTATTATTTATTTTTATTTTCTACCCTTTTCTTTCGGACAAAGAAAAGAAGAATTAAGCAGCGAGGGTAAGTACATGTTAGACTGAAATTAAATGAGTGGAGGACAGAAGAGAGATGGATGATGCTGAAGATGATTCTTTTTCTCTTTTTTTTTTGTTTTTCTTTTCTGGGCGATTATGCACGCATCATCCCTGACAATGTACTGATCTATTTTTTAATGAATAATAAGAAATGCCATGATGACACTATTATTTATTTATCAAATTCCGTGATGAATCCACTCTGCATGTACGCTTCTGTTTGCTTGCATTTGCATTCCATTGCACGAGCTCATCATTTATGAGGCATTTCGCTCTGTTGTTAACGTGCATTGTACTTCGGTTCTACAGCAACATCAGCCAGTTGGACTAGGCCCAACTAAGAACAGGCGAGATGTGGCCTCCAATTGGGCCCTTAGGCTTTGGTTCTTTAGGCCTGTTCTAATAGAAGGCCCAATTTCCTCTCAAAAAAAAATAGAAGGCCCAATTTCTGCTGGCCACAAAGGCCCAAACTGGAAACCCTAAGGCGACTTCCTTCCTTCCCTCTCTACCAACTCGGCGGCGGCCTCTCCTCTCTTCCTCGTCCTTCCACCGCACGCAGGCCATCGAGGTGAGCCTACTGCGCCTGCGTCCTCCGGAACCCTAGCGCGCGCGTTAGCTCCGTCTCCCTCCGCACGGGACTGAGGCGTCGCGCTGTTGTTCTCCGCGCAGATGTCGTCGGCGGAGGCGAAGGCGGCGGTGGTGCCGGAGTCGGTGCTGCGGAAGAGCAAGCGCGAGGAGCAGTGGGCGGCGGAAAAGAAGGAGAAGGCGCTCGCGGACAGGAAGAAGGCGCTGGAGAGCCGCAAGATCATCTTCGCGCGCGCCAAGCAGTACGCGCAGGAGTACGACGCGCAGGTGAGCGATCCGCCTGCCCCGTCCCGGTCTGAGTCCCTCCCTTCGTGCTGCGCTACGCGGCCTGGATGCTTGCGACGGATTTGATCGGACGGTGCGCAATTTGGTTTCGGAAGATTGAGTGAACACTGAATACCTTGTCAAGTGCTATGATTTATAATAGTATAATGCCGATTCTTGACGGGGATAAGGTTGCTGATTTTTAGACCAATTGTTAATTAGACTTTGTTTATTGAGTTTGGAATGTCCTGATGATTTTTTGCGTTATGTGCAGGAGAAGGACCTTGTGCAGCTCAAGCGTGAGGCCCGGCTGAAGGGTGGGTTCTATGTGAGCCCTGAGGCAAAGCTTCTGTTTGTGATCCGCATCCGTGGGTATGAAGCCATCTCATCTCATTTGCTGATCCGCTTGCTGTGCTGAAGTGCTATTTTTTTTTTGGCGAATTTGATGTGTAGTATCAATGCCATGCACCCCAAGACCCGCAAGATCTTGCAGCTCCTGCGTTTGAGGCAGATCTTTAATGGCGTTTTCCTCAAGGTTAACAAGGCCACCATTAACATGCTGCGCAGAGTGGAGCCATATGTTGCATATGGGTAAGTTCAAATCTGTTTAGCTTCCATGAGCGTGTTCTATTTTCCAAATTTAGCTGCTTCAAATCTAAGAATGTGGTGCATTTCAAAGATGATGTAAAAAAAAGGAAAATTGTTGCAATCCTTCACGTCGCACACCAGTAGTAATTCTTTAGGTTTCTGTTAGTGTGGCTGGCACACTTTACTATTATGATGTTTAAAATGCCTGGTTTCTGTAATCAGTTGTGGTATGTACCTGCACCGTGGTGTTGTGACATGAATTCAGTAGAAAGATTTGAGGTTTTTATGGATCTTCTGGTTCTGGAGAAAGGTCTAAACTTTTGTCATTATTCTTGTCCTTGTTTATCCAGTTAGTGGTTCAGTCGGAACCTTGCTGTCTTTTATTGGCATACTGACATGATGTGTACGCTCTTCCAGATTTCGACTGATTACGTGCAATGCGACATGACTCAGCCCTTTTGGTGCCAACTGCCAAAACCTAGTTCGTATTAGTTGCTTTAATGGCTGGATCATAAAGCTGAGTCACGAGAGTCAGGAATAGTACTAGATACCTGTTGTCACTGTGTGTTGATGTTTCAGTTCCTCAGTATTTTAGGTATAAATGATTTTTTATGCTTCTGTATAGCCTGAAACATCTAGTATTTTATCTTCAGGTATCCGAACCTGAAGAGTGTAAGGGAATTGATTTACAAGAGGGGTTATGGAAAGCTGAACAAGCAGAGGATTCCTCTGAGCAACAACAATGTCATTGAGGCGGTGAGCCATCCAAAGCCTCTGTGATCATTCTTCAGATATATGTGTTTCAATTTGAATCTAAATCATTTCCCTCTACTAACTGGCTGCCAGGGCCTCGGGAGTCACAACATCATATGCATCGAGGATCTTGTCCATGAGATCATGACCGTTGGCCCACATTTCAAGGAGGCCAACAACTTCCTGTGGCCATTCAAGCTGAAGGCACCACTTGGTGGCCTGAAGAAGAAGAGGAACCACTACGTCGAGGGTGGTGATGCCGGTAACCGTGAGAACTACATCAACGAGCTCATCAAGAGGATGAACTAAGCTCTTCTATCCTGTGAGATTGATTTTCTAGGTCTGAGAAGTTGTTTTCCTCTAGGGAGTCAATGTTGGATAATGACATATATGCAACTTTGCAGTTCATAGAACTGGGCTCTTTCACAGCGAGACTTCCAATAGGAAATCTGTACTGTTTATGCATGTGGAGATATTTGTGCTTGTCAACTCATGTTGCCATTTATGTGCGTGTTGTGATGTTCAAATCACTTCCACCCACCATCATCATACCCAAGTAAGCTATCAGTTCATGATCAGCATCCCATCATACTGTCTAGATGGATTCTTTATTTTGGAGTGCTTGCTGAGCCTCTCCTGTAACCCAATTGCAGAGAACGATGCGTGTCCAGGCCCTTCAAAAATCGCCATCTTAGGTGGTAGCAGTGTACATCAGCGTTTAGCCTGCAAGGTCAACGTATAATTGCCTCAGAGCTTGCACTGTCCTACATCAATCTACATCACCGCTTGCAAATGATGTCACGGATGAAAGGTGTCCACGTGGTTGCAGTCTATTTCTACGTTATGTCTCGTTTCTGCCATGGCCGATTGGTATTGTGAACTCATGAGGCTTCTTTGGATGCTGATTCCAAAAGATGTTAACTCGTTTCGTCATGGCTGACGCACAATCGGAGCACTCGTGTGGCTACTGAATAATAGCTGTGACATATCCCCTTTTATTCTCAGATGTATAAAACAAGTAGATTTATGTGATCCGCACTGGCTTGAGAACTTGCGAGAAATGAGTCTGCTCGTACACGGATGGCCTCATCTCCTCCACTTTGGGCTTTGGGCGCCGCCCTCGGCACTGGCAGGCCTGCTAGGATAATGCACCTGCACACACTTGGATAAGCTTTTCTTTGCTTGCTTGGTAGGCGATGCAGGACAGCTCCACATACATGGTACAAACATGCCAGAAATGGCGTTCTTGCAAAGGTATAGTAACCAAGCCAATCTCAGCATGCTGTTTCCTAGTTACTATGCTCCAGCATTAGATGAACAAAAACCACAGGAACACTGGCAAATTACCTATTTTTCAGCTCTACTGTTCATTGCATAAACACGTTTTCTTTTTCCTTCTTCCAGATATTCTTTTTGAAGAACACAACATCACAACCCCTAACTGTCATTGCAATGTCACTTGTTCTTCATCATTCAAGCACAAAGCCACCATGATTAGTATTTGGGCACAGATGTTCAATTAGCCCTCCACTCAAGAGCCACAAGAGGGCCTAATTATTCTAGCGTACATGCTTAGCAAGATGACATAGTTTTCTCAGCACTCCCTACCTAATTCTGCAAAGATATACTGACAATTTGCAGTGACGGCAGCCTTGATTATTCGGCGCGTATGTCCTCGTATGAGCTGGACCTGCGTATACAATCCCCCCATCTCGCCTGTCCCTCTGTGGATTATAATTCTCAAGCAAGCAAGCATTGACTTGCATCCCATCATTGCAAGTACAGATGAGCCCCAGTGCATGTTCCTAGTGGCATTGTTTAGTCCCCGGCATATTTTGCACATCACCATTGTTTCCGTGTTCTTTTATTCGTCGGCGAGTTTCAAATCAAATCGTTTCTCATATTTACTTTGCGTTCTAGATGGATGGATGGATGGATGTGACAAGAAGAACAGAAAGTCTTGCTGCTCAGGAAGTTGTTAACTGGGGTGTGGAGTTCAGACTTCAGAGGGCTCCCATTCAGACAAAAGATTCCTTATATCATCCCTCCATTCAGAGCAATGCAGATAGTTTAACCAGTTGCTCACAATTTTATAGTGCAAGATGCGAAATTGTACGAAGATTAGGTGTTTGTCCACATGCAGCTGTGCCCAAGTCAATTTGCCAACAATTATAGTTTTGCCTAGCTTCTACTAGTTTATAGCTGTCGGCTAATGTTGAGAAAGAATTCTTTTGATTTTTCTCGTAACCAAATCGCCGTGTTTGATGCTGAGACAGAGAACAAGAAGGGATTAGGATGCCCCTTGAGTTGAGATCACATGGAATTGTCCTCTCTTCTAGGACATGGTTGCGTATTAAAATTTAAAATAGGACAGAGATATCAAGCATGATAGGACCCCTCCCTCATGCCATATTATTAGCTACCTCTAATTTCTTTCTACGCACTGGATAAAAAATTTCAGCTAATATGTCTCTCTCTCTTATATGGGGTTAACTATAGCTACTCACTGGATCATGACTCTTTGTTTTCGGTTCGTGTGCCTCGCGAGCTTGAGGGCATGTTTCGGTCTTTCAGAGAAGGTGTGGTTGCCAGGTATATACACTTGTTGAATGTTATTACTGTACCAGTATAGATGCGACACTTGATTGCGGGTGGCAATGTGGCCTTATTTATAATATGGTTCTGAATGGTCAGTTGGAAAGGAAGAAACTGCTGGAGTGATCTGATTGATTACCAGTCATTAGTGTAAATATTGACATCAAAATCTAGCCGAGTTCTGTAATTCCCCCCTCTTAATTATGGATCATGAATGTCAGTAGTGTAACAACATACAGAACTTCCAAATCTAAAGATTTTACGGGCAATTGTGTTTGAACTTCATCCATCATGTAGCAGTGTTGACATCGGTTCATCTCAGCATCTGTCGTTATACAGAAGGTCTTCTCTTTTTCCCAAGTGAAGAGCTTAAGAACAAGGAAAGAGAAAAAGTAGCGCCTGCACTTAGATTTGAAAACAACTGCTGCCAGGAAAGGACAAGAACATCAAGAGTTCATTATGCTTAAGTTGTCAGACTGAAACCATTAGTTATCTTGCAATTGAGCATCACGTCATCACTTACCAGAAATCAAGCCAAGTTCTTGAAACAGAGGCAAATATATCACCACGAGGAAAAGGACACCGGTTTGCACACTATATGAAGTTATGACCACACAAAAACGCGTAAACCGACCTGATTAGGAGCTCTGAATAAACCATTCTGCCAACTCAATTGCTCTGACATTGGGTGAAAACAGCACCGTGATTGGCATCCAAGCTCCCCATCATTGTTGGTGTGTGCTTCCTGAGGTCATTGTTTATGCATATACCCAAAGTGCATTTCACCATCTCGATCCCTGCAACGCAAATCCTTCTGGATCCCAACAAAGCTGTCGTTTCTTGTGCCCATGGCTCTTCGGTTCATCCTTGCCCTTCTCTAAGCAGATGCTTCCCAATGATTGCCATCGGAAGAGGGATGGATTGATCATTCAGGCCGTGTCATTGCCAATCCAAGTGTCCGTTCATTTGCAAAGCTCATGTCAATGCTCTCCGCTCATCATTGGTGGAGACAGTCTGACCTTCATTGCGCTGATTATTGGATAACGGCGCTTTTCACTAAAGAAATTGGATCGTACATTATACTAGTTCCTGACCACTTCATCTGAAACTTAACCTTCAGACTTACGGTCTCTGAAAAATACCGTCTCTGAACTGCTGTGCCATTCAGTAAAACTCAGACAACTTTGAAACAGCGTAACCAATACCGCCACAAGTTACGACTGCGATTGCGACAGCTTTGATTCCTGAAACAAAACAGTATGTGATCCTAGTGCCAGCAAGCATTCATATTTCACATCATCATTAGAACTAAGCCAAAGTTTAGTGAGGTACTCTGAGAATCTTCCTTGTGTAATGGAGAGATAGAGGTGACATCCTCTGACCAAGCTCCCCCCTCATAATCTCAAGCATGTGCAGGCAGCCACCTACTCAATTCCCCTCAATTAAACTAAACCGAGAAGCAAAATGAAACAGCCCTTTAAATCACAAGGGGCACATGGTGCCGAGGGACTGCTACTACTGCAACAGCTCATCTTCAGAGACATAAGAGGCGCAAGAACAAGCCTGGAGAAGGAAGAAGACGACGGCAGCGGCGATGGGGTGCCGGTCCTGCGAGAAGCCCAAGATGAACTACCGGAAGGGGCTGTGGTCACCTGAGGAAGACCAGAGGCTCAGGGACTACATCCTCAAGCATGGCCTTGGCTGCTGGAGTGCTGTTCCTGCAAAGGCTGGTGAGAAGATGCTCTGATTTCTCCTATCCTTCCATGCACATTGCTGAATTCTAGTCTCGTCTGCAATCAGCAAGAGCAAATTTTGCTTTAGAAATTTTGTTCAAATTCAGCTTTGTGATCCATTTGAAACGCCACATGCTTGACTAGCGAGGACAAGAGCAATTCATATTTTCAGCTGCAAACTCTACCGTTGTTTCTGACTTTTCCTCTATCCTTTTGGGATGCAATTTGGATTTGGTTCCTCAGGTCTCCAGAGAAACGGCAAGAGCTGCCGCCTGCGTTGGATCAACTACTTGAGGCCCGGATTGAAACGTGGAATGTTCTCTCAGGAGGAGGAAGACGTCGTCATCAACCTTCAAGCCAAGCTGGGAAACAAGTAATTTTCTTCTCTCCCGAACTATGTTTTTCCAAACAATGAAACAAGTATGCAGCAGCAGAATGCTAAAGATACAATACTAGCAAACTAATTAGTACTTTAGAGCCAGATATGACCTTGACAAGCCTAGAGAAAATTTGCTAATTAACTGCAACAAAAAAGAAGCTTTACTGTTAAAGAAAAACACCAACAATTCACATTTCGTACCATGCCCATGTTTCTGATGATTTGGGATATCAGGTGGTCGCAGATTGCGATGCATCTGCCCGGGAGGACCGACAACGAGGTGAAGAACTACTGGAACTCGTACCTGAAGAAGAGGGTGATGCAGGCCCAGGGCGGCTCCAACCCCAAGAGCCCAGCCGAGCTCACCTCCATGAGCACCACCGAGCCGGCCATGTCCATGTCCATGTCCATGCACCACCACCACCAGGTCAAGAACAGCAGCGGCAGCACCACGACGTCGCACGACCAAGATGCCAACATCAGCAGCAACGGCCTGTCAGGGCCTGCGCCCCTGGCCCAGAAGCCGTTCGATCACCAGGCGCAGCAGCAGCCCAAGAACTTCGACTTCTCCGACTGGGTGCCGGCGCCGGAGAGCTACTCGGTGTCCGCGCACTGGCCCGCCTCCACGGTGAGCTCCGGCAACGTGACGCCGTCGCACGGCGGCGCCTTCGGGGATCAGATGAGCGGCAGCTACGGCGCGCTGCCGCCGCACCCGGACCACCAGGCCGGCGTCGGCAGTCATGGTGCCGCCGCCACGGGCATTGCAGGCAGCGGGTACTTTGATCTGCTCAACATGGGGGATATCTATGGGGGATTCAGCTCGACGAACGATGATCTGCTCTTCTGAACTGATGGTTTGGGAGGTGTCATGTGAACAGTGTTTGTGTTGTGCATGAGTGTAAGCAAGAAATGCCGCGGTATACTTGTTCGATTTGATTCTTCTTCTTTTGTCGGAATTAATTAATGTGATGTAGAGAACACACCCTAGGCTGGACATAATTCTTTGGTTTCTTTCTACAATAAAAATGCGCATCAATCTGTTTGTGTAAGTGTAAATGTGAGTTAGTCGACGTATAGTATGCTTCTGACAGGGCTCTCCTCCAGTGTAAAGAGGCCATTGTTCAATTACTTCTCAAATTTTCTGCAGGTACTTGTTTTGAGTTGAAATGGACCTGGAAATCAAACTGTTAAGTACTGCCCTCATCTAATGGACAGACATTACACAGATGAGAGAGATGCAAGCTCAACGGAAATCACTGTAAATCATTGCTTCTCAGAGACACCTCCCTGCTCATGTGAACCAATTTAAATTAAAACTCATTCCAGCTGAAATGTGTAGTAGTAGCATAACAACCTTACATAGATGTTGCCAAAACTACATAAGATTACATGCTTTCTCCGCAACCTCAAAAAGGAAGTCCGGATGAAATACTCTGCTTCAACTCGCATACTGGGAGTCTGGGACTACGGTATTAGGTGCGAAAACTGAAAAGGAACAAACGAGGCATAAGCAAGCTTCAACTTAGTGCTTCTTGCGTGAGAAATGGTTGTCGTTTGGATTTCTTTTCCCGCTGAACATTGCAAGTGCCTTCCTCACTGGAGGTTTCAGCGGTGCCTTATTGTCACCACTGTGTGAAAATATGTCGTCGATGCCCAAGAAATCATCCTCCTATATGAATATTGATAGTTAGAGTGGTGCATCTGAAGTACTTGTAACAAAGACAAGAGGGAGAAGTCATATGCACCCACAACATCACAACTACGATATATAATATTCAAGTACTATAAAGGCCGCATGATAGCATATGAAACTTCTGTCTTCATAAAATTAAGCACTCCAGAGTATGTCCAGTGATTGAAAATATGTTTTTTGTTTACGTTAGAAATGCTACGGCACTAACCTGCTTGCTGGACTTCTTCGATTTAGGATGAAGAACCTTCTGAGGAAGTTGGTCTTCTCGTAGAATGGGGTTCTTAGTTATGGCATCTCTTCCACCTTGGGGCATTGGGAGGGAAAACTGCTAGTGAAGAGGCAAACTGTTACTACAGGAATGGATTCTGTAAAATGGTCAGGTCAGCACATGGAAAGATAAATGCAAAAGATTTCAAACTAATTCAAAATGAACATGAAGGTCCTCATGGACACCATTCTGCAAGAAATGTACAGTCTAGGAAGTCATCATACTGCAACACGTGTCTGCCAATATCACAGTAGATTTCCAACTATTCTTTGAACCTAATTGAAGGCAAACTATTCTTTACTACTGCACTGCTGAACACCATTGACAATTATAAGCATGAAAAGAAATCTCACAAAAACATATATAAAATGTCATGAGCAATACAGAAAACAATCAAGTAATCCACCACCCTACACTACAGGATTTAAGAACATGTATCTAGGCCACATTAAGAAAAGCAGCATAATTGCATAACTACACTCACCTTTGTGCCGCGAAGTGTAACACGTGGGCGTCGTGAGGCCATAGTAATCCCATTTTCACCAACAGTTACTGAAACCTTCCGTAAAGTCCCCCCATTGCCACACTTTGGACAAAATATTTTCCCAACCTCTTGGGTCACCTTATAGCAAGCATGACACCTCAAAACCCATCTGTCAAATAAAAAACCAACTACATATGTAAGGAATCTGAAAAAAAAACATGGACATGGACTTGAATAGCTAGCCAAACAGGCCTGAACATGCTAAAGTCACACACCTATGCATTTGGCGTATTTGCATGCCACCTGGTGCCAAGAGACGGAGGCCAATCTGCAGGATGACATTTTGCATGGCATAGTCACTAGTAACACATGCTACAGTAGACTCAGATAAGGACCTCAGGGCCCAACTCTGCTCACTGCTCTCATCATCCACAGAATGTGCATCATCACCTCCATCACTCTCGCTTTTTATGTCGAGGTTATCCAATTCCTTAGTGCATGCATCAGTATCATCATTTTTGGCTAGTTGATCAGAATGTAAATGTTCTCCAGCAATTTCATGTTCATTCTCTACTTGACATTCCAATCTGTCAGTACTTGAATTGATTTTCTCAGGGGCAGAAGAAGGGCCATCTGTTGGAGTCAAATCATGCTCAAACCCACAATTTTCAGAGAGGACTTTGTCAGCATCAATTGATGGAGCAACAGAACTTGTCTCAAGACTTTGTCCAGATTCCTTAAGGGCGTCACGCCTTGCCTTCCTCCGCAGATATCTTTTGTGTGTGCTGCGGCTAACAGCAGGTGTCCAACCTTCGTTATTCTCATCATCTTCCCATGCAATGCGTGCATCTTTGTTAGGCTGGAGTCCTGCGTCCTCTTGTGCCTCACAAACACTGTTGGTCTCACTCATGGGGATATCTTGATTCTCAAGATCCTTCAGTGGAAGTATCCGAGAATTGATATCTCCACCTGCTTCAGACATCTGATCCAAATCTTCCCATTCTTTCAGATTAGGGACATTAGAGCCCCAACCAGGAAGCGGAGCTTCGGACAGTTTTCTGACATTCACCTCACGCAGAGGAGGAGGGTGCTCCCGCAAATGGCTAGTCCCATGGATCTCGGCTTCTAACATGTAAGCCAAAGCAATAATCTTGATATCAACATCTGAAAGTGTTTGGATGTCACCTGTCTCCCTGGCAAATTTGGTGACTGCAGGCAAATAAGGATCCACAAGTCAGCCTCCCATATGCTATATCAGTACACAGTGCTCAGATCAGGACAATTTGCAGTAGAAGACTAATTATACCAATGTGGTTTCTAATTTGGCAAGGCTAAACACATTGCAGTAAGAACGCAAGCAATAATACCAGTAAGCCAGGATGACATACTAAAATGATCTAAGAGGAATACTAGTAGTTCACTAATCTGGAGATGCTTCAGTTCCCCAGGCACACAGACTACGGGCCTGTTTGGCAGGGCTCCGGCTCTTCCAAAAACAGCTCCGGCTCCGGCTCCTCAGATGGAGCGGCTTCTCTGGTGGAGTTGGAGCCGTTTTAGAAAATGTTTGGCAAAACAGCTTCACTTGTTAGATTGATGTGTAAGCCGCGTGAAGCCACGATTTCATGGCTTCACCTTGCCTGTGCAAGCCGCCGATGGCTTCAGGACCGGCTTCACACGTGAAGCCGGTTACAAAACAAACGTTTGGGAGGGCTTCACCTGGAGCCGCTCGTGAAGCCGCTCCAGAAGCCCTCCCAAACGGGGCCTACATCACTACACAAAACTTGAAACGCACCTAGTGGTTCAGCAAGCATGCTATTTCCGCAACTGAAGTCCGAATTAACGACCACGAGCACAAAGTTCAGGGGAGATATAGCTCAGACTTATCATTTTTATGTAGAAAAAAAAAGAGCAAAGAGGCATATGAGCGCATAAGTCGTGACCTTTCTTGACGAACTCCGGCGGAGGCTCAACGGTCTCGACGGGGACGGGGAGGAGCGCCAGGCGCCGCCGCGCGGCCGCGTCACGGACCTCCTCGAGCACCTCCGGCACAGTGACCAGGCGCCCGGCGGTGGTGGAGAGCGCGGAGCCGCCGGCGATGACGGCGTTGGCGTCCACCACGGCCACGGCCACGCCGCTGGAGTTGGCGCAGCTCGCCACGAGCCGGCTCACCGCCTGCGCAGCCGACTCCTGCACAACGGGCTTCCGCTGCGCGGTGGCCGCGGCCCCCCACGCCCCGGCGGCGGGAGGGGGAGGTGGTGGGACGGCTGCATCGTCGGAGGCAGGGGCCGCGGGGGTGGCGGCGGCCGCGGGGGCGAGAGGCGGCCACGCTTCCATGGGGTCTAGGGTTTGGGGGCTCACTTTTTCTGTTTCCCCCCTTCGCTTTTGCGGTTTAGTATTCACGCGGGATGGGCTCGCTAAATATGCCAGCGTTTTTGCGTTTCAGTACTCCCTTTGCTAGTTAATTCTAATATTTGCACCGCAAGGCAGGACAGTTAAGAACATCTGGGGCCTGATTAGAATATCGAAATGGTAAAGAGGCGATTAGTGAAAACTCACCACCATCCTCACCTCACCAGCATAAAGCAGAGCGCCCCCTCCCCTTCTCGCCTCCGCCCGCATCTGACCCCGGCTCTCGCCTCCGCCAACGGCCGAAACCCTAGTCACGCCGCCGCCGCCGCCCACTAGATCCAGGGTTTGTTCATCCCCCGATCCGTCGGCTAAGTTACTGTCGCTCTTGCCGCTTCCCGCCCAAATCTGGCCCATCCACCCGCCCGCCCTTGCTTTCTCTTCAGATTCGGCGCGCCGCAGCGTGTGACTCTCGTTTTTTTAATGGTACTGTATCGTATGCTTATCGGTGGATATTGTTTTCTCTTTCATTCATTGTCGCGATTGCCGGCTACGTTGATGAACTAATTTCGAGTATGAACTGTGCCCGTACTGTACTCAAAAGTTTGATTGTAGATTTACTTATTTATTAATTTCATTGTCGATTTCGCGCTAGACTTGCCTTGATGACTTACCAAGGACGGTATCTGAGCGAGGAAACTATCCTTGCATGATTATACCTGATCTGAGACAATGTCTGAGCAAGTTTAAAGAATTTATGTTTGTCCTTGTCAAGGATGGTATCTGAGTAAGGTGGCTCTTAAAATATGCCCCTTCTGTGATTAGATTCAGTTTTACTCCACTCTCGCTTGGGTGATGGCTTGTACAAGGACACTATCTGAGCGAGGTGGTGGTTCTGGAGAGACCATTCCTTGCATGATTACATCCAGAACTGAGACTGGTATCTGAGCAAACTTAAATATGTGAACGGAACACTTGCGTTCATAGCTGCCGTTCTGTGTAGCTCCATGAATGCTTTTTGCTGCCTGTATTTTTATGGTTCTTGGCTTAAATGACTTAACAGCAAAACCATTTTGTCAATCTTATCATTGTTTGTACTTCGAATATTCTTCCCTCTTAGAAAATTGGTTGCTGTTTTGTAATATTTTGATTTATTGTTACTTTTCAATGGATAATTGCTGTGAGGACTCCTTTTATGATGGTATCTGAAGGGGAAGTGCACCTCATCTGATTATACCAAAACTGAATATGGTTTCTGAGCAAATTTGGGCATAACAACTAAGGACCCAACCATGGATTTACCCTTTTTATCAACTTATTAAATATGTTTGTTTGCAATGCCAACATTATTAGCATTGGCATGCATTTTTCTACTTCCTAGCACATTTTTGTCTTGTCATCTTTTGGGTAATGCTTGTTCTGTGTATTTGCCGTGATGACTCCTATTAGGACGGTATCTGAAGGGGGTCACTTTTAAGTGCACCCCATCTGATTATACCAAAACTGAATATGGTTTCTGAGCAAGTCCATCCATATGCCAAAGAACCCAACCCGTGCTTTATCCTTTCCAATCGACCTGATTGATGTAATTGCTTTCCTAATGCTGATGTCATTATATCATCTCTTTTCTTTTTTCTTCTGTACCCTCTTTTGTGTCATGCTGATCTGTTTATTTGCCGTGATGACTCCTATTAGGACGGTATCTGAAGGGGTGACTTTTAAGTGCATCCCTTTTGATTATACCAAAACTGAATATGGTTTCTGAGCAAATCCAGCCATACCACCAGAGAACCCAATTGATGCTTTTCCCATTTTGTTCGACCTGATTGATGTATTTACATTTTCCCATTTTGCTTTTCCCAGCCGCATACAGAGTGCATCGCCTCTGTTATTATAGCATTAGGTTAGTCATTTTCTATTTCCAATCACAGTTTGTAATCTTCTCTGTCCTATTTCGAACCCTGCTGGTTTTGTAAAAAAATTCTGTGATGATTCCTCAAGGACGGTATCTGAGTGAGGTTGTGCTGGAAAAGCCTTCCTCCTGTGATTACATCCAAACTGACAAGGAATTCTGAGTATAATTTGAGAAAGTAATAGCATGCAGTCATAGTTTTTTTTAAAAAAAAATTGTGTTTTTTTCTGCATGTTCAATTCCAGTTCTATTCATCTAAAAATATAATAATGGACTTACGTGTGAGTGAGGTTGTGCTGGAAAAGCCTTCCTCCTGTGATTACATCCAAACTGACAAGGAATTCTGAGTATAATTTGAGAAAGTAATAGCATGCAGTCATAGTTTTTTTTTAAAAAAAAAATTGTGTTTTTTTTCTGCATGTTCAATTCCAGTTCTATTTATCTAAAAATATAATAATGGACTTACGTGTGAGTTTGGCTAGCATGGCTTCCAGATATTAATCCTTCGAAGATTTAGATTCTGAGTATTCTCACATAGCATTTACACTTCTTTGCACCTAGCACCCTAGAAGTGTAGTTATCTGAGTTGAGTCATTATTTGGATGTGCTTGCTCACAGTTTAATCATATTTTCTGCTTTATGAATTTTGTAAGCATTATTCTTTGTGGTTGGTTATCGCACTTACATTCTCATGCAGTACACGTTGTCCATGAGCTGCTTAGAGCTAAACTTTCTTACTGATGAGAAATTTTGCCTTGCTCTATGTTCTAATTACATTTGCTAACTTGTGCTGTTGGCTATATTAGGAAGTGGTTTTCTATCAGCTATATTTTGTTGCAATGATGTGATTACATTTTTTTTCTTATTGAAGTGATTTTGTTGGAATATCACATTGATTTGCCTCTTTTGCTAACACTGCATATTTTTAACGCTCTTAATTCTCTGTCAGGATGACCATCCAGCACCAGAATAGTACATCTTTGAAAGCTGTCCACTAGAGTCATGGAATCCGCTCCTGGTCATACCCCTCTTATACATGGTCTTCCTGATGAGATTGCTCTCATTTGCTTAGCAAGGGTTCCTCGGCGGTTTCATAATGTTCTCAGGTGTGTGTCAAAGAGATGGAGAGAACTGCTATGCAGTGAAGAATGGCACATTTGCCGCAATAGGAACAACTTGGACGAGTCGTGGATCTATGTAATATGTAGAGAAACAGGCATCAAATGCTATGTATTGGCTCCGGATCCTTCAAGTCGGTCCTTGAGAGTCATGCATATCATTGAACCCCCGTGCTCAGGGAGGCAAGGTGTTACCATTGAAGCCTTAGACAAGATGCTATTTTTTCTGGGTGGTTGTAGTTGGCTAAATGATGCTACGGATGAAGTTTACTGTTATGATGCATCCTCGAATCACTGGAGCGCAGCAGCTCCGATGCCTACACCTAGGTACTTCTAATGACAATGTTCATTGGTATCTCATGTTTTCCCTTAATCATTATCTGTATATCACATGTAGCGTTTACCTTAAGCTGTATCCTATATATACCATCTCTGTACATATATATATACCATCACATGTTTTACCTTGAGCAGTATATATAGGATGTCATTTATTTTCGTTAAGCACTAAACATATGTAGCATCTCATTTTTTTCCTTAAGCAATACCTATATATAGCATCTCATGTTGTATCAGTGGTATATATATATATAGCATCTCTAACAAAATTGGGGACCACTTGCTGATGCATTGTTGCTTCATTTTCAGGTGCTATTTTGTGTCTGCGTCTCTCAATGAGAAGCTATACATAACCGGTGGACTTGGTTTGACAGACAAGTCACCAAATTCCTGGGACATCTATGACTCGGCTAGCGATTCCTGGTGCGCACACAAGAACCCAATGCTGACCCCGGACATAGTGAAGTTTGTTGCATTGGATGAGGAGCTGGTGACCATTCACCAGGCAGCCTGGAACAGAATGTACTTTGCTGGCATATATGATCCGCTGGACCGCACCTGGAGGGGCACGGAAAACGAGATTGCGCGCTGTTTCTCCAGCCCAACAGTTGTCGTGGATGGGACACTGTACATGCTAGAGCAGAAGCTTGGCACGACGCTGATGATGTGGCAGAAGGACACCAAGGAGTGGGTCATGCTTGGCAGGCTCTCAGACAAGGTTACAAGGCCCCCATGCCAGCTTGTGGCCATCGGCAGGAAGATTTATGTGATTGGAAGAGGGTTGAGTGTAGTAACAGTCGATATGGATACGGCTGCCAGAGTTGATGGGTTCTTGGTTACCACTTCCACTGGTCCATTGGTGGAGCAAGATTTGTCTCCCGAGGGATCCAGGGTTATCACCATCTGAAGGTTGATATGACTGACACTGATTGCCATCCTTGTTGCCCATATTTTTGGGTTATTGGGATTATTCATGCACATATACTGTGAATTCAATAAGGGGTTGTTTGGTTCCAGGGGCTAAACTTTAGACTATGTCTCATTCAAGAGAATCTTGATATTTATTAATATTAAATAAAATCTGATTACAAAACTAACTGCAGAACCTTGGGGCTAAATTGCGAGGCGAATCTAGCAAGGTATATTAATGTGTAATTAGCAGATGGTTACTGTAGCATCATTGTAGCAAATCATGGATTAATTAGGCAAATTAGATTCGTCTCGCAAATTAGCACTTATCTGTCAAAAAAGTTTTATAAATAAATTTTATTTAATATCCCTAAATGATAAGATTCTCTTCGATGTGACTGGGACTAAAAAGAAGTCTCTGAAAACAAACAGGGCCTAAGGCTTCACACCATGCGGTCAGTAACTAGTTGGATTTGTTTGGGCTCTTTTGTAGTTTGTTATGTTTCGACCGACTGTAAGAAAAGAAGGATAAGAATAAGATATGTGGCTGTGCATGCTGTAATACTTGTTTATAGATGACACATGATTGATACCTGTTTATAGCCGAAGAGTGTGATGCTTGTTATGATAAAATAAAAAACATTCATTCTACTCCAGCAGCGATCGACATTGTGTGTTTCACGTTGTTATGTGCACGTCTGTTCTGGCACATGAATTTTGCATGCATGTATTGGTAATAAAACATTCAAGATCTGGCTTATTTGATGCACATTTGTAATGGAGACTTGACATCATACCGTATCAAGTGATTGGATTTCCGGTAGTATTTTGTTTTTGTCAATCTTGACTGAGGATTTTGCACGTCATTTGCAATTAGCCTGAAGATGGATGCTGCGATTTGGCTTTGTTCACTTTTAATACTCTTTTCCAGTTTCGACCCGACTATTCGAATGATACAGAGTATCAGATGAAAAATCTATCTAATCTAAAAACAGGAAAAAAAAAACATATCAGAGCCAGGTTTCGATCCTGGGACCTGTGGGTTATGGGCCCACCACGCTTCCGCTGCGCCACTCTGATGTTTTCGATAGTTGTTATGGTTCTTCAAAGTTCATGGACGACCAACGACGCACCATCTGCGTCTACTGGAACAGGCAAGCTACGTATTGTATTTCTCGTTTCGCACACGTCTCTGAAAACGAAATTGGCAGTCTGTTTTGGCCAGGTCCGCAACGGGGCTGGCAGAAAGAAGCCGAGATGGGCGTGTGGGTCACCGATGGTGGTTTGCGGTAGGCAGGCTAACAAACCCGACGACAGTGAGTGATGACGATGATGCTTGCTTGTTTCTTTCATGGCTGCTCATCCACATCGCGTCGATCGGGTCGCCCCCCTCCCGTCTCTTCCGTCTACCCCGAGATGGCCATCAGTGGCCGTGTGTCGTGTGTAGGCAGTGGCAGCCACCAACGGGCAACGGCCGCCGCCGGCCGGACCGGACTCTCGCCGGGCCGCCTCGCCTGCTCAACCACCGATAGAATCATTCAATGCAGGCGTCCACACTAGTCAGCTGGGTGGGTCGAGTCCTCTGTCCTCCTCCTCCAGCTCCAAGCAGACAGCTGCAGCTGGCGAGAAGGCAGGCACCAGTTCACGTCATCGACTTCATTGCCCATCACTCTCGATGTACGCCTATGTTCGGTAGCTGAAGGTGGAAGCTGGAGTGGTGTGAGAAAAAAATACTGTTATTTGACTAGTAGTTAAAAATTGGTGCTAGAGTGATGTGAGAGAAAAATACTGTAGCCTGGACACTATTACACCAGCCGAACACGGGTCAGCGTCATTGAAATCACAGGCGAACACGGATTGGGCCTGCACGAGATTGTCAAGTCCTATTCTGAACGAACGCAAACGCGACGACTTGTGTTTTTTGAGCAATGAGCGCAACGTTTCTACTTGTACGAACGAATCCGTACCAACGCCCGCCGCATGCGACTCGGAATAGGAATCGGATCCCCGGGCGGCAGCCCTGCTCCTCCGTCCGATTCCTTCTCAGCTCCCGCTCCGACCAGGACCTCCCGGCCGCCCCATATAGCCCCCCTCCGCCGCCTGCCCTACTTGGCAGTTGAACAAACGCAGCAGCCACCGCCGCGCCGCGACGACCATCATATATCCCGCCGCCGACGGCCTCTCGCCAAGTCCCAACCTTTTTCCCATCCCATCCAAGGCCGCGCGAGAAATCTCGAGCCAGCTATGGCCGTGCCCCCGCCGCCGCCGCCGCCGCCGCCGGGCTGCGGGAGGTTCCCGCCGGTGCACTACTACGACGCCTCCGCGCGCCCGCGCCGCACCGTCGCCGCGGACCTCGACGGCACGCTGCTGGCCTCCTCGTCCGCGTTCCCCTACTACTTCCTCGTGGCGCTCGAGGCCGGCTCCTACCTCCGCGCCCTCGCGCTCCTGCTCGCCGCGCCGCTCCTGCTGCTCCTCTACACCGCCTTCTCCGAGGCCGCCGCCATCGCGCTGCTCGTCCTCATCACCTTCGCCGGGCTGCGCGTCCGCGACGTCGAGGCCGTCGCCCGCGGCGTCCTGCCCAGGCACTACGCCGCGGGG
Source organism: Panicum virgatum (assembly GCF_016808335.1). Lineage (NCBI taxonomy): Eukaryota > Viridiplantae > Streptophyta > Magnoliopsida > Poales > Poaceae > Panicum > Panicum virgatum. Next base: position 1,105,358 of record NC_053145.1, on the reverse strand, counting down.
GTGCGCGCCGACACCTGGGCCGTCTTCCGCGGGTGCGCCGCCCGCCGGGTCGTGGTCACCGCGTCGCCGGCCGTCATGGTGGGGGAGTTCGTGCGCGAGTTCCTCGGCGCCGAGGTCGCGGGGACCGAGCTCGAGACGTGCGCCGGGGGTGCCAGGTTCACCGGGCGGATCAAGGCCGTCCTCGTCGGGGAGAGGAAGAGGGAGGTCGTCGAGAGGCTCTTCGCCGGCGGCGACATGCCCGACGTCGGACTCGGCGACCGCGAGAGCGACCACGACTTCATGGCCATCTGCAAGGTAGGACACTAATCCGGCCAACTACCAACCATCCTTTTGGCTTTTGCTTAAAAAAAATGGATTCAACTTTGTTGTCGAATTAACTATGTTGACTACTGCTTAAAAGAGTAATTGTTACTACTCTTTGGTTGGCTCAAGCAAGAAGCAAGAAGCGCAATCAACTTGTTCACAGTCACATCTTCTGGCCCCAGCTTGTGTGGCTGCAAACCTTTCTGCTACAAAACATAATAAATCTTTTCAAAAAAAACAAAACATATGAAAAGAAAATTTTTATACAGAAAAAAAGAGATTTTTTTAAAAAGAAAATTTGTCTGGCACTGATAAATATGTTGTGCGACTGTGCGTTGTGCAGGAAGCGTACATGGTGCCGGCGGACCGGCGCGCCCCGCGCGCGGCGGCCGACTCGCTGCTGTCGCACGCCATCTTCCACGACGGGCGGCTGGTCCGGCGGCCGGAGCCGGCGCAGGCGCTGTTCGCGCTGGCGTACCTCCCGCTGGGGTTCCTCCTGGCTCTGTTCCGCGTCTTCTTCAACCTCATGATCCCGGCGCGCCTCGTCCGCCACACGTACCGCTTGACGGGCATCCGCCTCGCCGTCCGCGGGGCTCCCCCGCCGGCGCCGCGGCCGGGCGCGCCGGGGTCCCTCCTGGTGTGCAACCACCGCACGGCGCTGGACCCGATCATCATCTCCGTGGCGCTGGGGCGGCCCGTGACGTGCGTGACCTACAGCGTGAGCCGGCTGTCGACGGCGGTCTCGCCGATCCGCGCGGTGGCGCTGACGCGCGACCGGCGCGCCGACGCGGCGCGCATGGCGGCGCTGCTGGCGGAGGGCGACGTGGTGGTGTGCCCCGAGGGGACGACGTGCCGGGAGCCGGCGCTGCTGCGCTTCTCGGCGCTGTTCGCGGAGCTCACGGACCGGGTGGTGCCGGTGGCGCTGGAGGCGCGCCAGGGGACCTACTACGGGTCCACGGCGCGCGGCTGGAAGTGGCTCGACCCCTACTTCTTCTACATGAACCCGCGCCCCGGGTACGAGGTCACCTTCCTGCCGCCGCTGCGGCCGGAGGAGACGTGCGGCGCCGGCGGGAGGAGCGCCGTCGACGTGGCCAACCACGTGCAGCGGCTCATCGCCAAGGAGCTCGGCTTCGAGTGCACGGCGCTCACCAGGAAGGACAAGTACATGAAGCTCGCCGGCAACGACGGCACGGTCAGGAAGGCCAAGGCCGGCGGCAGGGATGACGACGATGCTGCCAAGAAGGTTGCATGAACGAAGGAGGAACAACATTATTCTTGGCCGCATGATGGATTGATTGATCGATCGATTGGGAACAGTGTGAGTACACGACACCGTGTTTTTTTTAAGAAAAAAGAAAGATGATGATCACGATGGTGTACATATCTTTTTTTTTGTCTAATGATGAAAGACCCTGCAGTACATGGCATTCTTTCATCTCACCCATCCAATCCGAACCGTGCTATCAAATTTCAAATTTCACGCATTTACAATTTGACCATTGTAGATATTCGGATCGAGCGTGAAACGATTCAAGCAACGATACAAAAACTGCTTGTGCCTGCCGCGTGCACCTGGAGTCCTTCCCGGTGGAGGTGCAGTGATCTGTTGTAAAATAATCGGACTTGTTTTTGAGTTTCTAGAACTGAGATAGATAAAGGACTTTAAAGCGTACTAAAAGTCCTAATCCTTGTCCAGTTACCTGTGGATTGTTTTCGAAACTCTAAGCTTAATTAGCGCGATGATGAATCTGCGGGTGACCGTAAGTTTCCAAACTTTACGGTCACCCCGGGTCCGTCTGCGCGCCCTTCACTCCCCTTTGTTTCTCCCCCCACCGGCGCCTCCTAGATATTTCCCGTCTCGCTCTCTTCGTCTCTCTCGCTCTCCATCATATTCCCCTCCTCTCTCTCTCCGACCTCGGGGTCCTCGGCTCGGCGGAGCAGCCCGGCCGCCGGCGGCCTCCCTCTCTCCTCTCCACATCGCAGCACCCCACGCCTACTCCTCCCTGCCGTCCTCCTCCCCTTCCCCTTTTTTCTCTGCTCCATGGCCGGCGGCGGGGGAGGGGAGGCGCAGCGGGCCTCTCTCTGCTCCATGGCCGGCGGCGGGGGAGGGGAGGCGCGGCGGGCCCCCTCTGCTCCATGGCCGGCGGCGGGGAGGGGGAGGCATAGCGGGCCTCTCTCTGCTCCATGGCCGGCGGCGGGGAGGGGAGGCGCGGCGGTCCGGCGGCAAGGAAGGGAGGGGTGGCGTGGCGTGGCGGCGGCTGGGACGGGAGGCGCGGCGCCGGGCCAGCGGCGTGGAGGGGAGGCGGCGGGGTGGGGAGGAGGCGCCGCCGCCGCGCCAGATCCAGTTTTTTTTTTTTGCAAAAATGTTTCAACAACTTTTTTTGAATTCCTTTGATTTTTTCGGATGAAATATTTTTTTAATGATACAAAAAAAATTTCTTGAATTTTTTCTGCTCTCCATTTTTTTGCTTGAAATTTTTTTTGGTCTCCAAAATTTTTCGTCAAACAAATTTCTCTCTCCAAAATTTCTCTTATAAAAAATTTCCAAAATCGGAAAACGACAAAAAATTACTAAAAATGAAAAAAAAACACGGTCGGGAGATCGACCGTAGGGAGCGGCTCCCTACGGTCAACCGTAAATTAGCGAGACCCCTTAATTAGTTTGGAGTACATATACAAGAGACACTGATGGGGTAAGGCTATGCGATGCCAATTAATCTTTCACGGTACTTAGAACAACAAGATTTTATATCTGAACAAATATGATAGATACACCAAATCCAGTAGGAACTAAACCAACCAATCAATCAATTCCACTCACCCAAAACAATCAGCAAGGTAACTCTTTATTCAATCAAATATCCAAGAGATATATAGGGGAATCAACCTACAATTGTGGCAAACTGAATCCTAGGTCGCAGCAACTCCTCCACCCGTATTCTTGAGGGAACATGATCAGAAGAATGGGGAAAATTTGTTAGAAGCGACGGCGAGAAAACAACGAAGAAAACAAAATCAAACCACAGAAGACACGAGGATTTAATGTGGAAAACCCCTTCAATGTGAAGGGTAAAAACCACGGGCTCCAGCCAGCAAGAACTTCACTATATCGGGTGTTTGTGCACAACGCTTAACGGCGGCTTACAAGAGGAATAATAAACTGTGGAGCAAACCCTAATCAAGAATATATGTATCGTACCGCAGGGGGGCTCCGCCCCCCCCCCCCCCCCCGCACCACCCCAGGCGTCCCTAGCTTGGGCTTCTGCGATGGGTCACTTCCTCCTCCGCTGCACTCTGTCGGAAGTTGGCCTTTTTCTTGTACAATAAATTTGGATCACAATATAACAAAACTCCCAGCACGAGCTCCAGCTTGAGGCTAGATCATGTCTTCTCTCGATCCGAAAAACAGCAGCAAGATAATCAGGGGAACGGGATTACCATCTCCTTTCTATGGGGAAACCTCCACACAAATGACAAAATCAAGTCTAGGGTTACAAGGGGCAGCACCCCCTTGGCTTTTTAGGCACGCAACACTACTAAAAAACGGGCCTTGGGCACCGGCTGAGAAAGGCCAAAGGCACCGGTTTCCCAACCGGTGCCCCGCAACCGCGACCATTGGCCTCTACTTAAGACACCGGGTTTTTCAACCAGTGCCTTAGGCTTCCATTGGTACCGGTTGGAAATACCAGCCGGTACCAAAGAGGCGACGCTGATGTAAGGTGGCAGCCCCTTTGGTACCGGTTGGTATTTCCAACCGGTACCAATGACCTTTTCCCTTTTTTCCCAAATTCAGTTTTGTTTGTTATATTTATTACTGTTTATTCTTTTATAATTGCTAAACGCACTCAAGCTCTACAGTACTCTACGTTCATTGGTTGTTCGTGTTCGTTTTCAGAGAATATTTGAAACTAACTAAAAGTGAAATGCGAGCATATAATTAAGCTAATTAATATATTTACAAATTTACAAACATCAAGGCATAATGTTTAAAAATATTTACAAATCTACAAGTCATGTTGGCCGTCCAACTACTAGTCCCCTCAGGATGTCGATGGAAGTCCTCTATAGATGTGACCGTCGTGGTAGAACTCGCCTCTAGGATCCAAGATCTCGTTCAAAATGAATCCGGCGAGCTGCTCGCACACGGCGTTGATCCGATCAGTAGAGTAACATTCATCCCCCATTTGAGACATCTATCATTTAGGAAAAAAGCATTAACATTATGTGCGTTAGTACAATTATGAAAATATACTAGTGAACGGTTTGGACGTACTCTCGTTTCTTCATCAGTAGTCTTCCCGCATGGAGTCATGATGTGCAAGTAGTCGCATACGTAGTACCCGCACCAATCAGTTCCTTGTTGTTGTCTCGCACACTTAAGGAGAAACAAATAAATTACTCAATTTAGAACAATTTGGGATTATATACTTAACTAGACAAATCTTTATGAATGAACATACCGGATAATCCATGTTAACGTTCAGTTCGGGCCTCCATTGACCACGTCCTTTGTTATTTTTCACAAATTTTTTCCAAACCCTGCGCTCAAAGTTAAGTTTGATATTCAGGAATTGTTATTAACAGAAAAAGGATTTGATTGTGCAAACTGAACTTACCTGTTCAAGGGGTCTACGATATGTTGGATTGCGGACTTTGGATTTCTCATTGAGTCAAAGACTATAAGATTACCGGTCTCTACGGAAAGTATGAGTAAAATCCAATGATAACTGCAGATATAGATAGGATATATACATAAATGTATTAGACAACTTAGTATTTATTTAGTAATATAACAGAGGATTGAGTCGACCAAGGCTTACCCAAAGTTGTATGGTATGAATATATAGGATTTGTAATTTTGCCTAGTCAACGCATCGTACTTGTTTTGGCACGTTTCCTTGTAACTTTCGTTGATCAATTTCTGGTTGACTAGCAAAGGAGACATGAAGCCGATCTGATGGTGCCATTCATGTTTTCGGCTTCTTTGGATGTCCTGTCTAAACAATGCAATAGAAATTTTATAATGCACACATATAATTATGTTCTTGTTAACTAAAAGTATTAATGTAGAGGTAAGTGATACTTACAAAACCCAAATGGTGATGATAGAGGCGTCGAGGGCTTGTCGATGGATAAATGTGATATAAATTTTGGAAGTACACCCAGAAGTCGTCCTCCCCGCGGAAGAAATCATGGTCACGATACTTGACTCCAAACATTTTCCCTTCGTCTTTAATATTGAAGAATGATGGAGGAAATATCATTTCAAGACTGACTAAACTTTGGACAACATCCTCTTGTAGCCTGCTTAAACTCGATGGATCGATTGCCTTCTGAGAAATTGTGTTGAGAAATGCGCATAGCTTTATGATTGTTGCTCGAACATTAGCTGGTAGAATACCTCTAAGTGCAATTGGAATCAATTGCGTCATCAACACATGACAGTCATGGGACTTTACGTGTGCGAATTTCTTCTCTTTCAAGTTCAGTAGCCTCTTTATATTCGAAGAGTAGCCTGATGGGACATTGATACTGTTCAAACAGTCGAACATACTTTGCTTCTCTTCCTTACTAAGAGTGTAGCATGCAGGACCTAGATAATGACGTCCTTTATCCCTTTTTTCTGAATGTAGGGTGGCCCGTTGTTTCATACGTTGAAGATCTTGCCGTGCTTCCAATGTATCATTTGCCTTACCGTAGACACCAAGGAAACCTAGAAGGTTCACACAATTTTTTTTATTAGGTGCATCACATCAATTGCGTGGCGGACGTCTAAGACTTCCCAATAAGGTAACTCCCAAAAAATACTCTTCTTCTTCCACATAGGTGCACGTCCGTCATCACTCTGCACTGATTTGCTGTTTGGTCCTTTTCCGAATACTACTTTTATATATTTGACCATTTCAAACACCATTTTCTCACAACGGTGCCTAGGCTTGGTACGATGATCTGCCTTTCCATTGTAGTGAGCATGCCTCCTCCTTAATGGGGGCTTGATCGGAAGAAATCGATGATGACCCATATACACGATCTTTCTATAGTGCTTGAAGTACATGCTGTCGGTTTCTTCTAAACAATGGGTGCATGCCCTATAACCCTTATTGGATTGTCCGGAGAGGTTACTTAGTGCTGGCCAATCGTTGGTGGTTACGAAAAGCAATGCACGCAGGTTAAAATGATCCTCTGCGTGTGCATCCCACATATGAACACCCTCATCTTTCCACAACAATAGAAGATTCTCAATCAGTGGTTTCAGATACACATCTATATCGTTACCGGGTTGCTTCGGGCCGGGGATAAGCACCGGCATCATAATGAATTTCCGCTTCATACACAACCAGGGAGGAAGGTTGTATATACAGAGTGTCACAAGCCAGGTACTATGACCACTGCTCTGCTCACCGAAAGGATTCATGCCATCCGTACTTAAGCCGAACCTTATATTCCTCGCTTCATTTGCAAATGTTGGGAATGTTCTGTCCACTTTTCTCCACTGCGACCCATCAGCGGGGTGTCTCAACATATTATCTTGCTTACGTTCTTCTTTGGGCCATCGCATCAATTTAGCATTTGTTTTGTTCATGAACAAACGTTTCAGACGTGGTATTAGAGGAAAATACCACATCACCTTGGCAGGCACCCTATTCTTGACACGCATCCCCTCAACGTCGCCTGGATCATCTCGAGGGATCTTATACCGGCATGCGTTGCATACAGGGCATGAATCCAAATTTTCATACTCACCTCGATATAGGATGCAGTCATTAGGACAAGCATGTATCTTCTGTGCCTCTAATCCTAAAGGACAAATAACTTTTTTCTGCCTCGTATGTTGTCTCCGGCAAGGTGTTACCCTCAGGGAGTAAGTTTTTTATAAGTTTCAGCAACTCCTCGAATCCCTTGTCAGACAAACCATTTGATGCCTTCCATTGCAACAATTCCAATGTGGTACCCAACTTCTTTTGGTCTTGTTTGCAATCAGGGTACAACAATGTTCTGTAGTCCTCCAACATACGCTTCAGATCTCTCGATTCCTTTTCTGTTTCGCAACCTTCCTCAGCTTCGCAGCAGCATCTGACCAAGATCATCTTCTACAACATATCCTTCAGTATTTTCTTCAGGCTCACCCATTGCAGTGTCGTTGAAAAAGGAATTATAATTGGCTGCAAAGTCAGGAATCCTGTCCTCTTCTTCTACATTATTATCCAGCACAATTCCTCTTTCGCCATGCTTGGTCCAAACATAGTAGTTCGGCATGAAACCACTATTGAACAAGTGACTATGGATGGTTCTTGATGATGAGTAATCCTTCTCATTCTTACAGAATTTGCATGGACAATAAACGAAACCGCCATACTTGTGTTTCTCGGCCGCTTCTATGAATTCATGCACGCCATCAATGAACTCCTTTGAACGCCGATCGGCCATGTACATCCATTGCCGACTCATCTAGGTCCACAATACATTTATATACATCATTGTAGTGTACAAATAGTTCATTCATACTATAATAAATTTGAATTCAAATATATAATTGATAATGCATATAACTATAATAAATAGATACTATTCACTTATCAAATAAATTAAATGATAACTGCTTCTAAAAACCAATTGCTAAGTTATGGAGAAAAATAACTAACCTTTTTTGAAGAAAAAAACAAAAATTCGCCTCCCCTCCCCTCACTCAGCTGCCATGAACAGTGAGTTCAAGGCAGCTTGGGGGAAGGAGGGGTTGGGGTATTTATAGGCGTGGCTCAAAGGCACCGGTTGGTGCTCAACAACCGGTGCCAAACAAAAGGCATAGGCACCGGTTGATGTTACCAACCGGTGCCTTTGTTGTGGGCACGTGGTGGCACCGGGCCATGGCAAAACCCGGTGCCATTGTCCACCCTTTAGGCACCGGTTGGTTCCACCAACCGGTACCTATTCCTCCTTGTTCTTTTGGTACCGGTTGGTGGCACTAACCGGTGCCTATATTGGGGTTTTGGTACCGGGTGATGCTTTAACCCGGTACCAAACCCCTTACCTTTGATCGCCGCTGGCCAAAGGTACCAGCTGCTTTTGCAACCGGTACTGATGCGTCTTTTGCAGCCGGTACTGATGCGTGGCATTAGTACCGGTTGCAACAGCAGCTGGTACCTTTGGCCAGGACCTTTGGCCTGTTTTCTAGTAGTGCAGACCGGTCACAACTCACTCTAAATGGGCCTAAATACGAACTGGTTTGGCCTAGATGAAACCATCATATTGTTTGGATGATTGCGAGCAGCGCAGGTTGAAATTGAATATGAGGTTGGATCCGTTGGAAACCTACTGAAATAAGCTTTCCAATGAGTACTCGTACATCCCAAGAGGCCTCCGGATGAGGGAGTTATGATTCTGTTGGAAAGCTACTGGAATAAGCTTTCCAACGAGTACTCGTACATCCCAAGATGCCTTTGGACAAGGGAGTTATGGTTCCGCTGGAAAGCTACTGGAATAAGCTTTCTAACGAGTACTCATACATCCCAAGAGACTTCTGGACGAGGGAGTTAAATTCCGTTTACTCGGATCATGTCTGCCTGGAACATACTCGAACACGGACTAAACCGCATGCTTCTTTCCTTCTATTCTTGGACCTAGGCTATATTTGCATTGTGAGTGGCATGGAAATAAAATCTTGCATAATTCATGAGCTCCCTGATTTGGTCGTAAATCACTTGGATTGCTCCTCTTCCATGTGATTTCATTAGCTTTGCATTGCTTCTCTTGCTCAACCAAACAAAGAATAGTGCCTATTTGAACATAAGAATTGTGCTGCATATTGCAAACTGCTACATCCATGTAACATGGATAATTTAGAGGAGCCATGGTCTCAGCAGACACCTTCATGGTCAGGCTACAATAACAACAATAAAATCATCAGCAGCTATCAGTGATCGATCAGAGTAGTATCTGACCAACACGTCAAAGGATGAGAGATCCATCAGTGGCGGCCAACGATGATCTTGTCCATCGGTACGAAAGTAACGATGATTATTACTGCATATTATTTGAGGATCGGTTTGATAGAGTTGTATCAGATTTTGAGTCTATATTTGGTAGAGCTACATCTAATTCTAATCCTTTTGGGAGCTAATTCTCTAAGAGAAGTTACGCTATGGCTGAAAATGATTCTCTTTGATTCTCTAGCATAAACTCTAAAATAAGGATGTACTTTACATAATCAGGAGTACCTCCTTACTTTTTTTACGCGCAGCCTTTTAGTTCATTTCACAGAATCAGCGCAGGCTGCTGCTGCTGACCAAGCACGTCTTCTATATGTCTAATGTTTTTTCTTGGAGTATGTCAATCGTCAAAGTTGCTGGAACTTGTGATAGCGTGAGCTCTACAATTTTATACGGTGTACTTGGGCATCCAACTGCGTGTGTTTCATTGACGATTTTGATAGGAAATGGAAACCTGCTAATAGCGATTAAATACGATGCAGCTCAAATTGCTAGGGAGTCCGTGTCTCCTTGAGAAAAAAAAAGAAAGATCTAACCCAGTTTGGATACAACTATAAGCTGATGCTAGATGGAAGAAGAAAAAAAACTACCCAAATATTTTAATTAATTTTGATTGTTTGGGCCGCCGCCTCCCTGGTAAGTGGTAATCACTGAAATTCGCTTTCACGCTTACCCGAGCCCGTGTGTACCTGGTAAGCGAGAGGATTTTACACCGTTTGCCTCCACCTCTATTACAGCACGGTAGGGATTAGGAAGTGTTTTGCTAATGGCATTTTGGAGAAACATCTTACTAGCTTATATTTGAAGGCATTTTCCCAAAACGCCTTTATGTAGGCGTTCTCACTAAAACGCTTAAAAATCTGGTTGCTTACAAGGCAAAACTGCACAACACCATAATAGTTAATTCTTTTGAAGGTGTTTTCGTAAAATCACTGGTTAAAATAGAAAACATGTTTCAGAGGAAGACCTTACTAATGTATGACATATATGCATATAAGATCCTAAGATATCAAATACTTGTTAAGCTCCCACCACTTGCTAAGCTGAAGGCATCGATCCAATCCAAAAGAGAAACCCAAACAAACACGAGTTCATCCAGGAGCTAGGGTTGAGAGCTCGATCACCCGCTGAGCCACCGCCGCTGCCGAGATCCCCCGTCGAGCCACTCCACCAAGCCTCTATCAGGATCGTCTCCGCTGCTCGGCCGTCATTCTCACTGGTGGTAGATATCACCGTAGCCGCCACCATGAGCTCTCCGTCCCCGCCACCATCAATCTCTTCATCCCCACCACCACGAGCTTGCTCCTATCCTCCCCCTGTCCGGAGCTGCGTCGCTGCAAGGAGCTTCCCTCTTCCCTTGCTTTACTGGATCAATGACCCTGAATTTTTTAGGTTCTGGAAACACAGATTTACAGAAAGGGAATCAACCTTCTCGGGAACTCGAGCTGGAAAGGCGAAGGGAAGAGCCGGCGTGTAAGGATCACCGGGGTGTCCGACCCTATAGGGGGAGGGGGTGAATAGGGTCGCTAATCGCTTTTTAACTTAGGGCTCAAACTACTTGCATAAGATAAACCAAACACGTCATATACATGCTAGTTAAGACTAAGGTTTATCTTCACTATTCTCTACTTACCCCAAAATACTTGCAACCTATAGCCAATCCTAAACAAACTATCTAGGAAAGTAAAGGTACGCAAGATAAAGTAAATGCGGAAACGTAATATGGTAAGTAAAGAGATAAGTGCAAGAGGGATGCAAACTCCCGAGTAGACACGGTCATGTAATGTGGTTCGGCACAAACGCCTACGTCCACGGGACACCGAGGCTCTTCCGATCACGTCTTGCACTACGCCACCAAGGCGATGCCGGCAAGCAAAGGCAAGTGCCTACAAGACACTAAGTCTCGTGCACCGCCACCGTCTCTCTCGGTCACCCGGCCGAAATCCACTACGGAGCTTCTCCATCAAGGAGGGGGTCTCCTCTTCCCCCGCACAAAGTGTCGTTGCCTCTCCACACCAAGTCGGAGGGTCACACGACGGATCACAAGATGCTTGTCGCAGCAAGGCTTTCACTCAAGTTAGTTCTCTCAAGAACTAAGCCTAAACAAGCACTAAGCACTTTCACAAGTGTGCTTAAGCCTATATGATGTATAATGAAGCTCTATGGTGGTTGGAGATGATCTTTGGCTCTTGTATACTTCCTTGGTCTCCAGCACTCACAAATGAGTCGTGGGGTGGCATATATATAGCCCACACACCCCAAACTAGCCGTTGGAAAAAGGCTGACAAAAACCCTTAACGCCGGTTAAACTGACGCTCCCATTTTTGTCATCACCGGTTTAACCGGTGAGTGCATTTTCCAACTAGCCGTTATACTTCAACGGCTACCTCAATCGACCGACGTTAATCAACCGGTGAATGTAATATAAACGTCGGTTCAACCGATGAGTGTAACTTCTTCACCTTCCATGGAAAAACATCCTTCTGAACAACTGCACCGATGTGTTTGACCGGTGATACATCGGATCAACCAGTGTATGTATTTTTCCTGACCTTCATCTGGCAATGAACCGACGTATGCATTTTCTTCAACGTCGGTTTAACCGGTGAGTGTATCTTCAGTTTCCAGCTTCTGGACAATTACACCAGCGTGTGTCTTTTCCTTATCATCGGTTCAACCGATGTATTGAATTTCTTCACGGTCTCTTCGATTCTTGTCCTTTGGACCGAAGGATTGGCTATAGGTTGCAAGTATTTTGGGGTAAGTAGAGAATAGTAAAGATAAACCTTAGTCTTAACTAGCATGTATAGAACGTGTTAGGTTTATCTTATGCATGTATAGTTTCGGGCCTAGCTACGCCTATCTTCTCTTTGTCATCACTTGAACCTAAAAGCCTGAGAATGGTCATATTAACAATCACATTAGTCCAAGTGTTGTGTGTGTCATCAATCGCCAAAACATTATATTGAAATATGGCATGAGAGGCTATTTTCGCTACAATCTCCCCCTTTTTGGTGATTGATGACAACACAACCAAAGCAAGCAAGATGAATTGCAAGAATATGAAATTGATACCAATTTGAAAAGTTAGAAACTACTTAGCTTGCTTGGATGACATTTCAATGCTCATTTTAAAAGCCCTTGATACCAATTGTAGAAAAAATTATAGAACAATGGCTTGTGTGAGGTTTGAACCATATGAGCAATGAAAAATTTTGTACATTAGTCCATGGGATCATCAAATTGCATTTCTCCCCCACATTGACTAAGTACCTCCCCCTATCACCATACATCCTTTTGCATTGCATTTTCCATTTCCCCCCTTGCTAATGGCATCATTTGCTTGCTTTTAGGGTATATTTCTCCCCATTTGTCATCAAACACCTAAAAGCTCCATAACCACTAGCAACAAGGAACATTAGTAGCAAAAGAAATTCACTAGTGATAGAGTGTTATACCAACTAAATTCGGCATATCTCCCTTTGTTTGAACAAGCTCCCCTTTTTTCAAAGCTTGTGGCACCTCCTATCTTGACACCAATTGTGATGCCAATTGTGACTTGTAGGGGTAGTGTTCAAAAGAAATTGAACTCATGGAGATAGCTCTAGGTGACTACAACAAATAGTACTTGTAAAGCATATTAGTCACACAAAGATAAGTTATAGAGTTAGCTCCCCCTAAATGTGTGCATTAGTGTTTGAATCACTTTAAACAAATGTATGCACTTGTAATTCACATAATGGAGATTTAATTTTATAACTTGCTAATCATGGCACCATAAGCAAACAATTGATATCAAAAGCATTTTTACCGCGAGTATGAGAGATATCAAATTGCAAGATATGCTATTAACGACATATGCCATGAGAGGTGTTTTACCTAGCCATGTCTCCCTATATCATTTACCTCTTTAACCTTTGGGAGTTATGGCTTGGTCTTCTTCTCTTGTCCAATCTTTCTTGATCAATTGATACCAATTATAAGATTAATTGCAATGTGCATCATCTTGATATCGAAGGATTGAGTGTATTACCATATGGACTAAGGGAGTGTGACTACAACAAATATCACTTTGAAAGCATGTTAGTCACAAAAACACAAGCTATAGAGTTAGCTCCCCCTAAATGTGTGCAATAGTGTTTGAATCACTTAACCAAATGTATGCACTTGTATTTCACATAGTGGGGATCAAACTCTACAACTTGAAAAACATGACACCAAATGAATACCAAAAAATAGGATTGATACCAATTGTAGACTTTGGTATTTTCTTTCGACAATATGTGTCATGGAGAAGCAACGGTTTTCGCCCATGTAGGTTGCACTAGATGAGAGGTTAGTACTAAAACAACCTACCATATGAAAATTTCTAGGAAGGCATAAATAAAAGAAACCAAATGTAAAGATAAGATCATGCATTCCTAGAGAGGCATTGAACTACAATGATGCATGAAGGATATCAAATGAATTGAGATCATCTTTTTACCTTGCTCATTACCTCATATGTAGGGGAGGGGAATTTGGGTCACTAATCTTTAATTCACAACTTGGCTTTAATTCAACTTTGCATGATGCATCCCTACTCATGCATCCCAAATCTTGTCAAGACTCCAAATTCCCCGTCACTTGGATGCTTACCACCATCCAATGATGGCTTGACCTCCCTCTAAAACCATGATTCCCCCTTTGATTCTCCCTCATGACTTGATTCACTTAGGTATTTCTCCCCCTTTGGGACATGCTTCTTCTCCTTGAGAAAATATCTTTCTTTGATCCACATTTCTCTCCCTTTCGAATCAAATCACTTAAAAGGTCTTGCAAAACAATATAGCTCAAAAGAAGATTAATAGCCTAGGGAGTTAGTTCCATGACTCATGATCTAATTGTATGATATCAATGAAGATACCAATTGAGAATTTACTATGGTGGATCACAAAATCACGAAACTAGCATAACATGAGCTAAGCTTTCCATAAGTATGTGCACAAAATGATAATGTGAAAATCAAGTGCACAACTGGATGTTATAGCTAGAAAGCTTAGATCATATCATGCACGGAGATAGCTCTAAAAATGATAAGAAATTCACAATTGTACCAATTGAATAAGTTTAGAACTTAGCATACCTTCGGGGGGAACAACTTAGTTTACCTTGCGTGTACCAAATTGAAAGTGACTTGCAACCAATTGAAAGTCTTTGAAAGAAGAGTACTTGGTACACCAAGGTTAAGCAATTGTATGAGCACATAGCCTATGAACTTAGATATGAGTATTTAAGTTCAATAAAGCATGGCTCAATATGCATGAAGGCACAAATTATCTAATCACTCTTATAGAGTTGTTTGTTCACATTGATTGTGAATAACATTCTCTTAGAGTGTTAACTCCACGTGAGACTACAAAAGATATACTAGCAAACACATTAGTCTCAAAATCACAAGCTATAAAGTGAACTCCCCTAAATGTGTGCATTTAGTGTTTGAATCACTAAGCAAATGTATGCACATTGATTTTGACATAATTGGGAAGTTTACCCTATAGCTTATGTTCATGGTACACATATGAAATACATACCTCATGAAGTCCGTGTACCATGAAAGGTAATCTTGTGTAGCTTTCTACACACTTATCAAACCATGTAGGTTGCTCATGGGTTAGAGTCATGGCACAGGCAACCCACCATATATAACACTAGGAGATGCAAAACAAACAAATGATGATTATTAAGATGACAATTCTCAGGTTTTTAGGTTCAAGTGATGACAAAGAGAAGATAGGCGTAGTTAGGCCCGAAGGGCCGCCCCTACGGTGGTTCCGCTAACCGATTGGTACCAAAGGACAAGAATTGAAGAGACCGTGAAGAAATCCAAGTCAAAGAAATCAAGACAGAGATACTTCAGTAGCACCGGAAGAATCGATGCTATAGGCATCGGTGCATCCGATGGTTATCGGATGATCCGACGGCCTGGCAATTGGCACAAGTCTGTGCGGCTCTGGACATCAAGTGAAGCACCGGATAAACCGATGGTGTCAAGAGAGGCATCGGTGCATTGGACGTACTGTGTTCCAGAGACGATGCAAGTCGCGCAAGAGCCAAGTCTTCAGCACCGGTTGAACCGGTGAAGCATCGGTGTAATGACGTCAGCTGCCAGGAGTTCAATGGCTACTTCGGGTTATGAGTGACCGGATGAACCGACGCTACCCTAGCCAGAGGCATCGGTTCATCCGATGATACACAGATTTTCTGCTGACCGTTGGAGCAACGGCTACAAGACTTGGTGGCCTATATATACGCCTCACCCCGGCCATTTGAAACTTGCTCGAGTTGCTAGACTTCCCACACATACTCAAGAACACATCCAAGCCATACAAGAGCATAGTGATCATATTCTTAACCCTTAGCACACTTTGAGAGTGTTGTGTAAAGAATATCTCTTAGTAAGTGAGTTTGCAAGGCCTAGAGCCTTTGTGCTGTGGTTCTTAACTGAACCAAAAGAAGATTTCGGTGCGCCGGCACCTTGGAGCTTTGAAGGCTCGCCGGCAACATCATCGACCCTCCGACTTGGTGTGTAGCGGCGACGACATCTTTGTGCGGGGGACGTGGAAACCCCATCCTTTGTGGAGAAGCTCCTTAGTGGAACCCGGGGCCAAGGTGACCGTGATTGTGTTCACGGAAGAGACTTAGTGGCTGAGTAGAAATACTCTTAGTGAGTGCTACAACAACGTGGATGTAGGTGTGCCTTTGTGGCTAACCGAACCACGGGATAAACACCCGCGTTAAGAGTTTGCTATCTCCTATCCTGCTCTTTAACCTTCCGCATTTCATACTAGTAATTTGTATGCCTTTACTTTCATAGAGTAATTTCTTGATAGGAAAGACTATAGGTTGCTAAACTCTTTTGGAATAGGGGTTTCACACTAGAACAACCACAGTTGCATATCTAAATAGTTGTTTTAGTTTAATTTTGTGCAAACTAGTTGGAGTCATAGGTCTAAATTTTGAGTTGCCTAATTCACCCCCTCCCCTTTTAGGTTATAGCGCATTACCGGTCCTTTCATTGCGGCATAAAAATCGACCTCATGTTTCCTTTATTTCTTATATTTTGAAATTGTCAGAAAAATCGACGTCATGTTGTGGGTTAGGTTGGTGGGTCCAGCCCATTAGAATAGCAGGGCCTCCATGTATTTGTCGTGTCGAGTTAACCACCAATGATGGATGGGTGGCAAACTGGCAACGTAATTAAAGACAAAATAGTCACTTTGATCCTTCAATTTTACTTTAAGGGTGAAGTTGGTCCCTCAATTTTTAAAAAGACCAATTTGATCTCTCAACTTTTATTTTTAAATCAAATTTGTCCCTATACTATTATACTATTGTGATGCTCCATAATACCATGAGATAGATGCGAAAAGTCATTTTTATCCTTAGCTCCTCTTCACACTCAATTTTCCATTACTGTATAGTTGTAATTAATCAATAATAGGTCACAATTAGGGATGTAAATGGTACGGATATTTTTCGACTGTATTCGAATTCGATCCGGTCTGGAAGGGTTTTTATCCGTTCGTATCCGATTCCGAGTATTCAATATCCGTAACCGATCTGTATTCGAATACTCAAAAGTTACCTTTTTATGATGTCGACCCCATTGCAATCTTATCTGGCAAAAACTAGCACTATCCGTATTCAACTCTATATTCGAACAAAAATACGAAAACAAATACGATATTAGTAATATCCGTCCGTATCCGATCCGTTTACATCCCTAGTCACAATAGATCTATTATTTTGTTCGCTGGTTTGATGTCTCTCGTATTTGTTAGAACGTCATTTCATATTTATTTTAGTTTATATCATATAAGAATATCATGCACATATTTGATTAACTTGTTGCACCACTGCTAAACATACAAATTATGAAGGAGAGAAAATAGCCAAGGATAAAGGTGACTTTTAAGCATTAGTCTCATAGTATTACAGAGCATTACATCAGTATAAAGACAAATTTAACCTAAAAAAAGTTAAGGGACTAAATTAGTCTTTTTGAAAGTTGAGAGACCAACTTGACCCTTAAAACAAAGTTGAAGGACCAAAGTGACTATTTTGTGTAATTTAAACAGGGCAGTACTTGTGCCTGCCGTGGGCACCTGGAGTCCTTCTCGAGGTGGTCGTTCCAGTTTGTAGAACTGAGATTTCTTAGAAGTAAAAGCGTACTAAAAGTTCTAATCCTAGTCCGGTTACTTGTTGTTATCAAAACTCTAGATTTACTTATCGGTTTAAGAGGTGAGGTGGCAGCCCTTGCCCGGAGCAGCAGGACCGGCCGCGCGCCGCGCCCCAGCTGCCGGTCACCTGCCACTGTTCTCCCCGTGCTCGCCGGTGCCGCGGGAGGCCCCCCCCCCGACGGCCGAGCAGCAGCACGGTGTTCCCATGAAGAGAGAAGATAGAGATATTTTGGTCTTTTCACTTGGTCTGGAGATTGAAAACAAAATGTAAAAAGGAGAAATTGGAAAAAATCTATGAGAAACACCCTAAACTGAAAGCTACCAATGGCAGCTGCAACATGGCACCTCTCCCAATAGTAATCCGCAGGTGACATTCCTGGACGCCAAGGAAAACTTCTTTCACCACTTCAACTTCCTGCGCTACTTCACGCACTGTGATGGCCTGGTGTTTGCTTCCACCAACACCGGGCTCTACCTCTTCAACCCAGCCACCAGGACGCCATCGCGCTGCCGGATAGTCACCGCAACAATCTCCGAGAACGTGGAAGATACAAGTGCTATTGCGCAGGTCTGGCCCTAGACCCGCGCACCGGCAACTACAAGGTGGTCCGGGCCTTCTACCGGTCACTGGATCCCGACACGGGAGTGGGGATCGACATGGGGATGGAGGTGTTCACCGTCGTCGGCGGTTGGAGGGAGATTGCCAAAGATCCCCCGTACCCTGCGAGGAGAGTGCAGACCGCCCTGGCCGGCCGTCGGCGGGTTCATGTTCTGGCGCCTCGCCGACCCCCACCTGGAGCAAGAGCTGTGCGGCATCCTCCTCCTCAGCCTCGACGACGAGGAGTTCGACGTCGCCGGGCTGCCAGATGATCGCAACCCTGAAGACGATTTCTTCCTGGACGTGCTGCACGGCCGGGATCTGTGCCTGACGGCATGTAACAGCAGTCAGACAGTACTGAACATATGGGTACTTCCAATAGCAGACGAGGGCCTGTGCACGATGTGGGAGTGGCTTCGAATGTCTTTGCCACACCATAGCGCTTCCTCCTGCTAGCAAAAACGGGATCATCTTGTGGCAAGGTGAGACTGTATACTGCTACGAGCTGGCAACTGGCGAGGTGAAGACGGTGTGCCAATTGCGTGAGATGAGATACCATCTGGCACGCGACTGGGAAACTCTCTTTAACTTCGATCTCATGTTCTTCACGGAAAGTCTTGTTCGGATCGCCGCTTAATTAACAGCTGATCATGGGAATAAGCAGCTTGCATTGCTTGCTGCAGGTTTTTCTGTCCATAGGAATAGATCGACGAACCGATTGATCCCTGCTGCGTGCAAGCAACATGCTGCATGTCCAGGCTTCAGGGACCAACAACATGCGGATGCCGGCGATCGATCACGAGCTATTGCCCTTGCCCTTGCCCTTGCCCTTGCGCTTGCGCTTGCGTGACGGAATCAATGCATGATCCATTGTCCATCGCTTACGCGCTTGCTTTATTCTGCGTACTTGCGTTACGCGATTCAGTCAGTGTCAGTCACACGCTAACGCTATCCATCACTAATCTTGGCAAACACATCTACCCTATCCATCCATTAGTGTGTAGTGAGGCATCACATCAACTCACCTTCTAGGCCAGCCTTCCAAGCTAACCTGATCGAGCTCACCAACAAGATGTCATATTGTCATGGCCACGCGAGATTTTCGGATCGATCAGGGTTGCCTGCCCAAGCTCGTGCTAGCCAAAGGCCGGAGCCCAACAAGGCATGGCCAAGCTGACAGCTGACAGTTACAGCAGCCAGCACATTCAGTCAAGCTGCTAAGCTGCACAAGAACAACAGATTCACGACAAGAATGCATGACTCCAATAGCCGAGGAAGATTCAGTTGCGTTTAACCACCACCGTTATGGGCGGGCTTACCTCAACGGACACGGTGCCGCGATTTCAGTTATAACTGAGAATCAGTTATAACTGATCGGAGAGCAGGGGAGAAACACCGACCATGCTGCTTGCTGCTGCTGGAAGCTGCTTCAAAGCTCTTTCTGTAACCTCATGACCAGTGCATTGTTCCTGCCTGATGTCCGCGAAACTGATGGCAGCAGGGAACACTCGCATGAATAACTCGACAGTTACCATGAGGATTTTGTACAAATAAGACAGCATGTATTAATTTTCTTTCCTTCTTAATATAATAATGATGCGCAGCTCTCCTGCGCATTTGAGAAAAAAACATCTCAATTTGTTCCTTCTGTTTTTCAGCACGCCGGTAAAGGAGAGAGACGATGATACGGTAGTACAAACTTCAAAATCGATGATCGTAGTAGGTGGTGCACATCAAAGTTTCGCAAGAAGATGAATTATATTTCAATGCAAAAAATAAAAAAGAAACACTAGTAGTAAGGGAAAGGAAAGGTTCAAAGGAATCTCTCTGGTCTCTGCTTGCAAGCAAAGCTAGTAGTAGTAGTACTGAAGCCAGTCTGAACTCTGAAACCACCAAACCTGACGAGAAGAAGAGCACTGGTCCGTTTCAAACGACAACTCGATCCAACGCGCGCTAGCTATAAATTCGAGGAGAAACCGCTCCCCGCTCCAATCCCCCCACGAACTGCAAGCTCCTCCTCGTCCTCCGCTCCAATGGCGGCCTCCCGCCTCCTGGTTTCCCTCTGCCTCGCCGCCGCCGTCGCGGTGGCGGCCGCCGGAGAAGACGCCCTCCGTCTGCCCCGCGACGCCAGCTTCCCCGCGGCGCAGGCCGAGCGGCTCATCCGCGCGCTCAACCTCCTGCCCAGGGAGTCAGGGCCGGTCGGCTCCGGCGATGGCCCCACTGTGGCGCCTGGGGAGCTCCTGGAGCGGCGGGTGAGGCTGCCCGGCGCGCCCGACGGGGTCCAGGACCTCGGCCACCACGCCGGTTACTTCCGCCTGCCACACACGCACGACGCCAGGTGAGCGAGGACGCACTGCCTGTTTGCTCCGAGAGATTAGTAGAATCACGCGCTCTTGGGCAGTAAAGCTTGGACCTTTTGGTGGGAATTTGCTCCGTTTTCTTGATGAATTTAAACCTCCAACGTAATTTGAAAAGACAGTCAAATTGTGCTCTTGGCAACTGAAGGTTCAACCTTTAATTGAAAAAAGGTAGCGTTCTAAGAAACTGAAACTATGGCCTATTTCGCTTTCGCCCTATGAAATTAAATGTCCCAAGCTTGGTAGTTCTCCAGAGGAGAACAATTTCACCATCTGAAATACCAGAAAGATACAACCTTGTTCCTTTCTATGTGGTAGCTTTGCGTGTAGTTAAAGAATAAGCCTTGTGTGCCTGGGTGGTGCTGCAGGATGTTCTACTTCTTCTTCGAATCGAGGGGCAAGAAGGAGGACCCAGTAGTGATCTGGCTAACGGGAGGGCCTGGCTGCAGCAGTGAGTTGGCCGTCTTCTATGAGAACGGGCCTTTCACCATTGCAAACAACATGTCGCTTGCTTGGAACAAATTTGGTTGGGACACGGTAAGCAATGATATTGATATCATACCTCTCTTATGATCCCTGTCACGTCAGGGGAAATCAACCTGGTCACGTATCAAATTCCAGTTTTGACAGACCGATTTGATTTTCTTTTTAATTCAAAATAGGAAGCTTTATTAAAATTTGATGATGATGTTATCAAGCCTTTCATACTAAGTTGACTAGAGTACCAATAGTCAAGCTATTAGTGGAAACAAGGTCAACATCGAAGTATCTTTTAAAGCCACTGGCTCTATTTTTTTTTGGGGGGGGGGTACTTTCTTATCCACAAATCAGAATGTTCATATTTGTTATCTATGTTCACTAAGTTTAGGCAACGGTTAGTCAATTACAACAACATCACCATGTTTGCTATCTTTATCCATTCTGAGTCGACGAACACTTTATTCACCAACTTTTCATAGGTTCGTGGTATTACTTAGTAGTTGCAAACACCAGCAGCAGCAAATATGCTTACTATGGTACTGCAGCTTGACTATTCAGAGGATGTTTCTCCATTCCCCAAAAAACAGATTTTGATATTACTACCATATGTTGAATTTCTAGATATGCCAATTGTATAGCTATTGTTACTTGCCTCCTCCAATTTTGATATGACTTGATTTCTGCAGATCTCAAATATCATATTTGTTGATCAACCTACTGGAACTGGCTTTAGCTACAGCTCTGATGATCGTGATACTCGTCATGATGAGACTGGTGTCAGCAATGACCTATATGACTTTCTCCAGGTCCTACTTTTATGTTGATTCTCTATAGCTGATGTGCTTTCTTTCTTTTGTTGTACAAGTTCATGTGATGTGTTATAACAACATAGAAGAACTACAGAAGTTTGGTCAGTTTATTTTTGAAGAGTACTTGAGGATAGAAACAGAAACTATACTGTTACTTGGCATAAGGGAGCATAACATGCAGAACTCTGGTCCTAATTGTTTCAGAAAAGAATGATTGCACGCAATATTTTATAAAACCTTTATTCACTTCCGTTACGTTCAGCTTTGATTGCACGCAATATTTTATAAAACCTTTTTTCACTAATAATAAACTTTAAACGAGATTTCCAAATGTGACCCTTTTTGGGCATGCCATGGGCCTTCACATGATGCCTAAATGGGCTGCTGCATCAATCACCAAGGATTTGGCCACACAACGGCTTGTGCCTGTCTAAATGTGTCAGATTTGGAAGTCTATTGAGCTAGTTTTGAAAAAACTAAAAAAAATCATACATAGTGGTATAACTACTAAGGCACCAACAGGTAGAGGGATATGTATGCCTAATCTTATATTATCTTCAACTTGTCCATTGTGCGGAGCAGTGCCCTTAAGTACTAGCAAGACTGGGTTTTTGGATATCAATGCTATTGCTATATATTGTATAAATGTATATTTGCCCTGGTAATGTAGATATTTCTTCTTAGATATTGTTAGGGGTCCTGATCGCAATCTCCCTCTACCATATAGTTTTTCAACTTGGAACCAGGGATTCCACTGTAGCAGAGTCGTATATTGGGCTTGATTGTATCGAGTTGAATTGAGTAAAACATGCCAGTCATGGGTTCTAGCTAATTAATCCGAACTGCCATTTCAGGTATTCTTTAAGAAGCACCCGGAATTTGCAAAGAATGACTTCTATATAACTGGAGAATCTTATGCTGGGCACTACATTCCAGCATTTGCAAGCAGAGTTCACCAAGGAAACAAAGCAAATGAGGGAATTCATATAAACTTAAAGGTTTGATCATTGTCCTTTCTGCATCAACTTTGCAACCCTTTTTCATCCTCAGTTCCCTTTTTGTTAACATATGTAATTCTTAACTAATTTTCACCCAGGGTTTTGCTATCGGTAATGGTCTCACAGATCCAGAAATCCAATACAAAGCCTACACAGATTATGCATTGGAAATGAACCTTATTGAGAAATCTGACTATGAAAGGATCAACAGGTTCATCCCACCATGTGAATTTGCAATTAAGATGTGTGGTGAGTGCTACGCAGAAATATTTGAGAACATTGCACACTACTTTGCTCTTTAGTGTAGGAAAGTAGGATGCGTATAATGTGGTCTGGCGCTGGCAAGGGGTGGAGCGACTCCGGTAGTCTGGGCCCGGGGGCTGCGCGTGGCGGCGGCTGCGGAAGCGGAAGCCTAGGTCGAAACCCTAACTCGTGATACCATGTAGGAAAATAGGATGTGTATAATGTGGTCGATGTATTGCATTGAGCCCCTTGGGCGGTATATATAGAGTACATGGCTTGGAGGGCAAGTAGCCTCTCCTAGAGATAAGGAAGGTTATCCCGGGATTACAATCAATCCTAAACTAACCATATCCGGAGTTGCCTAATATACTCTAACATTTAGTATCATCATTAAATCAAGAAATGGCATTATTTTCTGGTTATGTGAAAATCTTTTATTTCAACATATGGTGACCTTTTCCTGAATCTAGAAGAAGAGGATTAGTGTAGTACTTAAAATATTTATTGGAATGACACATCCTGAGGTAACTCCATATTAAGATTATCCATACTAAGCTAATGATTCAGGTACCGATGGGAAAGCATCATGCATGGCAGCTTATATGGTCTGCAATAATATTTTCAACTCTATCATGAAACTTGTCGGGACAAAGAATGTAAGTAAGCAATACCCTTCTATATTAACCTGCCGTTGCAGCTCACTAAGGTGGAGAAACCTTAACATTAGTGGCCCCTTTGCAGTACTATGATGTTAGGAAGGAATGTGAAGGCAAACTTTGCTATGACTTCTCAAACTTGGAGAAGTTCTTTGGTGATAAAGCGGTCAAAGAGGCACTTGGTGTTGGTGACATTAAATTCGTCTCTTGCAGTACTACAGTTTATGAAGCAATGCTCACAGACTGGATGCGGAATTTGGAAGTCAGTATCCCAGCTCTACTAGAGGATGGGATCAATGTCCTTATATATGCTGGGGAGTATGACCTTATATGCAATTGGCTCGGTAAGGATACAGCGTGCTCCATAGTTTAATTTACCTATGTATTTATTTTTTGCACTCTTTTATCTATTGTTGCATCATAATTATGGAAACGCTTTCTCTGTGGACATGGCTGCACATAGATCAATCTTTTGTCGACCATGTTAATTTAATGCGAAACAGAATGACTCAATCACTAGGCTACAAGCAGTAAATTTCAAATAACTGTAGCTCTGACATCCATCAAATCTGGTAATTACTTCAGTCAGTATTTGGTTAGCACAGTATTATTTCAGCTGCATAAATGACTTTTAACAATTACCTCTGTGTCCCCCTCCTCACATTCGAAGACATAATAAGCACACTGAGTCCAGCTGACAAGTTATTTTCTGTCTGCCTGCCTTCTTATGGATGAATCAAAATATTGCTAATATGTTCATAAGAAGAAGTTATTACTACTGCAGATAAATAGGGACCATCTAGAATACATTTGCAAATAATGGAAACCAATTATATCAAATTAGTTCGCTTGTCAGTTCATAAAAGCAAAAAGATGCAAAACATTTTGATGCTAAATAGTCTTTTCTGAAGAACTAGGGGGGGGGGGGCAACATGTACCCTTTTTTGTCTTGTTGTTCTGTCTTATGAGACCGAAAAGACATGTTTACGTCAGATCTACATCTCCACTTTGGAAAGGGTACAAAATGTTAGTGCGTGTCAATTCAACTGCAAGTTGAAAACTTTCAGTTGTGGAGGGGCTTTATCAATATTGATATAACAATTATCCTACTTAAGATTATCATATATTGTTTGCTGTCTTACAGGTGCATCACCAGATTGTTTACTGTTTTTGCAGCTAAGATATCAAGTATGAATCTCTGAATTTTTCTGTTTAAGCAGGAAACTCGAGGTGGGTACACTCAATGGAATGGTCTGGCCAGAAAGACTTTGTATCCTCTAGTGAGTCATCATTTGTAGTAGATGGTGCCGAAGCTGGAGTTTTGAAGAGCCACGGACCACTCAGCTTCCTCAAGGTTGTGATCTAATCTCATTCTTTTCACTTTACCTTGTTTCTTAGTACTCGGTTCTTTCCCCAAAAGGAGATACTTCATACTTCGTGTTGGCAAAATTAAGACTGGATCATCTAGGAATCTAAGTGTACTTTACAAAATGTGCCAAGATAACCTAGTAAAATCTTGTCATAACCGCATACTAAGGACCACTGAACCTGGCTGTCTAATGCTTTACAATTCTTTTGCACCTAAGGATCAACATGGAGGAAAAGCAAATATAGGTAGCATAACAAGGCAAAACAAACTCACGAGGTATATACGTTTTTCCATTCAATTGCAGGTTCACAATGCTGGCCACATGGTTCCAATGGACCAGCCGAAAGCTTCTCTGGAAATGCTGAGGAGATTTACCCAAGGAAAACTGAAGGAATCGCTTCCCGAGTCGATGGTTTATAAGGCAGTGATGTGATTAGCCTGAACAGAGTTGCTTGCTAGGCAGCATGAGTTGTCATTCCAAGGAGTGTGTCGCCGAAGCTTCTTGTTTGCATTAATTTTTATCCACGGTGTGAACTGAAATATACCCCTGATAATAACTTTGGCCTGAAATGTAACTACAGTTCCAGTCATGTATGCTGCTGATGAGAAACCCAGTACACGAAGGGGACAGTGTTGGAAGCCTTCTCTGCTGACTTCTGCTCTTGTAAAGCAGCTCATGTATACATGCTCTGATCCCAAAGAAAAATAATAAAAAAATGGTTTCTGCCTCTTGGCATTTGCTGTCCTAATCCTCTTGGTGATTTGCTGTCTGATCCGCACGCTCACTGACTGGAACTCACATGAAAAGCTTTTGAGGTGTCACTGCGTGATCGCCATTCTGCTAGGCGTGCGATGTAGTAGCAGTGTGTTGAAGGGGTCTTTGAGTTGTTGAAGACAAGGCTAAACAATGTGGCGCGTGACAGGAGAATCGTGTAGGAGCACCAAAAAGGATTTGGCATTCCCTCTGCATCTCCAGCTTGGTATTGGTTTGAGATGTAAGAATGTCAGCACCCAGGGGCGGAGCCAGGAATTTGTTTTTTTCATTATTAGAAGGGGCCAACCATGTTAATTTATAGAAAAATTTAATCAAAATTCAAATATTCGATGGAAATTTGGGGACCATAGGAGGGCCTGCCCGCCCCCCTATCTACGCCCCTGTCAGCACCCAACAGCTGGATCAGGTCTGCACCTGCATACTTAAGACTTCTTTTTTTAAAAAAAAAACAAGTCACCAGGCATGCTAACTCAAAAGTGTGCCAAGCAGCAAGAGGTTGTTTCAGTGCACAGATTTATACAGTGGAAGAGCTAAGATCTAGATAAGCTTGGCTGCTATCTCAGAGTAACTAACCATAGAAGATGTGCTATCGTACCAAAGAAGAGGGCGAAAATTGCAGCAGCATAAGGGAGAGTTGATGGCTCATGATCCAGGTGGTAGGGGGCAGGAAACAACGGCAGTATTTTAAAAAAAATTAACGGCAGTATTTTGAACTTCGCATTGGTCTACAACTTATTGATAGCGAATACCCTTTTTAGGAAGAGATAATCCCATCTTGTGACCTTTCGTAGTGGACAACACTCGAGCCAGATCGACTTTATCCTTACTAGGAGGGAGGATAGACGGGATTGTTTAGATAGTAGGGTGATACCTGGGGAGTGTGTTGTCCCTCAACACAAGCTTGTGGTGCCGGACTTTCATTTTTCGGGTACGTGTTCACCGGGACAAACGTGCCAAGATTATGAGAACGAAGTGGTGGAAACTTAGAGGGGAAGCGGCAAACGTTTAAGGAGAGGATGATAGGTGAGGGGCCTTGAGAAGAAGGAGAAGATGCTGACGACATGTGGATAAAGATAGCGACATGTGTCCGGAAGGTGGCCTCAGAGGTGCTTGGCGTGAGTAGGAGAGCCAAACAGGAAGGGAAAGACACCTGGTGGTGGAATGACGAGGTGCAAAGGGCTACTAAAGAGAAGAAGAAATGTTTCAAGCGCCTCCACCATGACAAGAGTGCAGCCAACATCGAGGGCTATAAATTAGCGAAAAGGGCTGCAAAGCGAGTTGTGAGTCTAGCAAAGGGTAAGGCGTATGATGACCTGTATCAACGACTAGGCACAAAGGAAGGGGAGAAGGATATTTATAGGATGGCTAGGATCCGCGAGCGGAAGACACGGAACATCAACCAAATCAAATGCATCAAGGATGGGACAGATCTACTTCTAGTGAACAATGACGAGACCAAGGGCAGATGGCGAGAGTACTTCGACAAGCTGTTTAATAGGGAGAATGAGGGCACTACCTTTGAGCTAGATGACTCTTTTGACGATACCAACAGACATTTTGTGAGGAGATTTCAAGAGGCAGAGATCGGGGAGCTAGATGACTCGGTTTTCTTGGAATGAGTTCAAGGAAGCTTTTAGAGCACACCATATTCCTATAGGGGTTATCCGCAGGAAGCTCACCAAGTTCTTGGCTCTGAAGCAGGGCAACAATAGTGTGACACAATATGCCCAAGCTTTCAACACACTCTCTCAATATGCTGGGTACCACATGGACACAGATGAGAAGAAGCAGGCTTGCTTCAGACAGTGGCTTAGCAGCAAGCTCCAGGATCGCCTGGCAATGTTCAAGTTCAACACCTTCAGTGAACTGGTAAATGGGGCTATCGTTCAGGAGGAAGCCCACCTAGCTCATAAAGCAGAAAAGAAAAGAAAGGCACCGGCAGCGGGGTCCTCTAGCAGCAATCCCCAGAGATTCCGCCTCGTGCAGACTGGGCCACAGAGAGCCCCCTTCCAGCACCAGCCTGTGCATAGGCCACCACAGCAGCAGTGGGGCTATCGGCCACCACAATACCCACAGCAGCAGGGAGTAGCCAGATTCCCTGTGCCACAGCAGAATGAGCAAAAAGTTGGGGTGCGCCCGAATTTATATCCATGCTACAACTGCGGGCAAGTGAGCCACTTTGCACGTGACTGCCAGATGCCACTCAAGCAAGGCCAGCAATCAAGTCAGCAAAATCAGAAAGGCAAAGTTGCTCACTTCAAGCCGGGGCAGGTGCACTACACTACCCTTGAGGGTATTCCAGAGGGAGCTCCAGTTATGGCGGGTATGTTTTCCATAAACGATCATCCCGTTACGGTATTATTTGATTCTGGGGCATCTCACACGTTTATTAGTAAGGAGTGTGCAATCAGACTTGGGCTGGAAATAGAAAATATGTCGACCCCTTATAATATTTATTCACCTGGAGGGCAATTAATAACCAACCAAACGGTCAAGCAAGTGCCTCTACGGCTTCAAGGAAAAACATTTGTCACTCATTTGATTGTGTTACCAACGCAGAAGGTGGATATTATCTTTGATATGAATTGTATGAAATTTCATGGGATCCTTCTAGACACGTTATCACAGTCTGTGCACATAGATTCTTGTATCCATGGTTCTATGACTTTATCTATAAAGAGCCATGAGTCAACCACGCCCATTGTGAATCACACCGAGGGCAAGGTTTTGGCTGACATACCCGTGGTGTGTGAATACCCGGATGTCTTTCTGGATGACCTGCCTGGTATGTCACTTGATCGTGATGTGGAGTTTGCCATTGAATTGCAACCGGGAACGGCGCCCATATCCCGAAGACCATATCGTATGCCAACCAATGAATTAGCAGAATTAAAGAAGCAATTGCAGGAACTAATTGATAAGGGGTATATTCGTCCTAGCACTTCACCTTGGGGCTGCCCTGCACTCTTTGTTTAAAAGAAAGATCAGAGCCTCAGGATATGTGTGGACTACTGCCTCTAAATGCCGTCACAATCAAAAATAAATACCCTCTTCCAAGGATTGATATTCTATTTGATCAGCTAGTTGGGGCCAAGGTATTTTTAAAAATTGATCTCCGCTCTGGTTATCACCAAATAAAAATTAGAGCAAAGGATATTCCTAAGACTGCTTTCTCTACCAGATATGGGCTCTATGAATATCTGGTCATGTCTTTTGGGCTAACAAATGCCCCTGCTCATTTCATGTATCTAATGAACTCGGTATTCATGCCTGAGCTAGATAAGTTTGTCGTGGTTTTCATTGACGACATTCTTATATATTCCAAGAATGAAGAGGAGCATGCAGAGCATCTTCGCATTGTGCTTCAGTGTCTGCGGGAGCACAAGCTGTATGCCAAATTCAGTAAATGTGATTTCTGACTCACGGAGGTCCAATTCTTGGGCCATATCATTTCGAAGGATGGAATTTATGTTGATCCTAGCAAGGTTCAGGATGTCCTGAATTGGAAAGCTCCCACCTCCGTTCCAGAGATCTGGAGTTTTCTTGGGCTAGCAGGTTACTATCGCCGGTTTGTACCGTACTTTTCCAAAATTGCTAGGCCCATGACTGAATTGCTTAAGAAGGGGGTGAGATTCAATTGGGACGACAAATGTGAATGGGCTTTTTAGACTTTGAGAAAGCTTTTGACATCGGCCCCTGTTTTGGCTCAGCCAGATATTACTCGGACCTTTGATGTTTATTGTGATGCATCAGGCACGGGAATCGGCTGTGTTCTCATGCAAAATTAGCGGGTGATCGCTTATGCTTCCAGAGCTCTCAGACGGCATGAAGAAAATTATGCCACCCATGACTTGGAGCTAGCAGCAGTAGTGCATGCGTTAAAGATCTGGCGATATTATCTTCTGGGCAATCCAGTGCATATATACTCATATCACAAGAGTCTCAAGTATATCTTTACCCAGAGTGAGCTAAATTTGCGCCAGAGGCGGTGGTTGTTATTAATTAAGGATTATAATATGGAGATTCATTATCACCCGGGCAAGGCTAACGTTGTAGCCGATGCATTGAGTCGCAAAGCCAGTTGCAGTTGCATCTCAGCCACAGTGATGCATGCAACTTTATGCCAGGAGATGGAAAAATTAAATCTGGCTATTGTATCTGAAGGCACACTTGCCAATATTACCCTCACACCTATGCTTCGAGATCAAATTGTTGCCGCACAAAAAACAATGCCGGCATGGAAAAGATCAGACAAAGACTTAGGGAAAATGATCCTAAGGCCGCATGTTTTCATCAAGATAATGAGGGAGTGTTATGGTTTAAAGATCGATTGGTGGTGCCTAAAGACTTTGAGCTCCGAAAACAAATTCTGGATGAGGCTCACCTCTCTAGGTATTCCAATCACCCGGGTAGTAACAAAATGTATTAGGATCTCAGACAACGATTTTGGTGGACAAAAATAAAGCGGGAGATCGTCAAATATGTGTCTGAGTGTGACATTTGCAAAAGAGTTAAAGCGAGCCACTTGAGATCAGCTGGTCTTCTTCAGCCGCTGACTATTCCATCAGGAAAATGTGAAGATATTAGTATGGATTTCATTGTTGGACTTCCCAAAACTTCAAAAGGGTATGATTCTATTTGGGTTATTGTAGACCGTCTCACAAAGTCAGCCCATTTTCTTCCCGTAAAAACCATCTATAGGGTACAACATTATGCTGAGTTGTATATCAGTCGTATCCTGAGTTTGCATGGAGTACCCAGGACTATCATTTCTAACCGGGGTACCCAATTCGTTGCACGTTTTTGGGAGCATTTCCATGCAGCCCTTGGTACTCAACTCATTCGCAGTTCGGCTTATCATCCTCAGCCCGATGGTCAAACAGAGAGAATAAATCAGATTCTTGAAGATATGCTTAGAGCATGTGCCCTTACCTACAGTCATAAATGGGATGAATGTCTACCTTTAGCCGAATTATCTTACAACAATAGCTATCAAGAGAGTATCAAAATGGCTCCTTTTGAGGCATTATATGGGCGGAGATGTAGAACCCCATTGAACTAGTCGGAAGCCGGTGAAAGGAGTGTTTTTGGCCCTGATATGGTCAATGAGGCAGAAGAGCAACTCCGATTGATACAGGAGAATTTGAAAATAGCCCAATCCCGGCAGAAAAGCTACGCGGATAAGAAACGTCAATTGATCTCGTTCCAAGTGGGAGATCATGTCTATCTGCGGGTATCTCCAATGAACGGAGTCCAACGGTTCGGGGTGAAGGGAAAGCTCGCACCTCGCTATGTTGGGCCATTTCCTATCATTGAGCAATGTGGGCCGGTAGCATACCACCTGGAACTTCCTGCCCAATTATCTGCGGTTCATAATATATTCTATGTCTCTCAGCTCAGGAAATGCCTCCGTGTCCCAAGCAAAGTGATTGATATAGAGAAGTTACAAGTGGAGCCCGATCTTGTCTATCTAGAGCATCCAATAAAAATTGTTGATCACAAGACTCGGGTCACTCGAAAATCAAACCAGTAATTTCTATAAGGTGCAATGGAGCAATCACTCCGAGCGAGAAGCCACATGGGAAACGGAGAAATTTATTCAGTCCAGCTGTCCAGAGTTGCAACAAACTCACTAAGGTACACCATCTTCCATTTTCCTTTTCAATTTGGTACCTTCCTTAAATCTCGGGACGAGATTTCTTTTAGGAGGTAGGATTGTAACACCCAGGTGCTAATTACATTGACTTAAGGCTAATTACAGTCATTAAGTTCTAAACTGATGTGGCAAATCACTAGGAAAATTTTTTCTATCAATCTTGGGTTGGCTTAGGCTGGACCGGTCTGACCGGTCCGACCGGTCAGACCGGCTGACGTGGGGTCATGTGGCCCCACATCATTTAACCACACTCTCTCACTCACCCAGCTCTCTCACTCTCTCCCGTCGGGCCTCTCCCTCTCTATCACTCTCCCTGAGCTCTCCTCTCCCCAAACCCTTGAAATCACCAAATCCTCCCTCTACACTTGATTCCAAGGCCAAGAAAGGATCAAATCGGCGTGGGGGAGCTTACTCTCCACGATTGCCTTCCCGGGGCACTGTGGATCCAAGTTCTTCGCGGGGAGAAGGCTCATCCAAGGTATTCTAGCTTGTGATGGCTCGATCTCTCATTCTAGATGATTTTAAGCGATTTCCTTTGGTCAAACACATTCGTTTGCATCCCTGAACTAGAGCCTAGGTAGGTTTTGGAAGTGGTGGGCGATTTTTGCCGCGCGCGCGCCGCCGCCCCCCTCAAGTTCGGATTATCCGGCCTAAGGTCGGATCATCCGAAACCTTCCAGTGGCAAAAAGTACTGTTTGGCCGGATCATCGAACCTATGGGCGGATCATCCGACCATGGGGACTTAATGGCAATCCGAAGCCAAAACTTTCTGGTGGTGGTCGGATCATCCGGCGTTGGGTCGGATCATCCGATCAGCACAAACCTTCAGTGCTTGTAAAATACGTAGAAAATTGCAAAAAAATAGGAAAAATGCAAAATCAGTTTTGTTAACTTCGTATTTTTATGCATTATGAGATAGAGCCATGGATGGTATGGTTTGACAACTTTTTCTATGCAATTTTGTTTATGATAAATAAAGACCTTTATAGCTTGTTAAATGCATAAATAGAGTTAGATTCATGCATGCATTTCTCATATCATATGCACACGTGTAGCAATCGCAGCGGAGGAGGTTGTCTACGAGGTGGTTGCGGAGCCACAGGAGCCGCTAGGGCAAGCCCAGTAGGAGGAGAGGCGTGAGAACCCGGCCCAAGGCCCAGTTCATCACAGTACCGAGCAGCAGCCCGAAGGCAAGCCCCGGTGCATGTCCTATTATTTTAAATTATGATTCACCATATATATGTTTATTTATTACTTGTGTATTAAGTTTTAGGAATTATTTGGAACCCTAGTTGCATGATCCTTAGGTTCCCTTGAGATATACTAGTATGTATAGGACGATAGCGATGCCATGCTTAATAGATCTCGGTAGAAGTCGGGTGATTTCTTGTCACTCGTGAGATATAGGATTATATAGAAGTCGAGTAATTGCCGGTTACTCGCGAGAGGTATAATTATCTTTATATACTTCAGTAATTGAGATATGGAATGCAAATGTGGAAATGATGGAAACTTGAGACCGGACAGGGAATGATGGTGATATATAGGTATGGCAGCAGGACAGGGTTCCTGGGTGTCTTAGCCCCGCCTGTGTCGATTAAGGGCCGGTCGTTGTGTGGCCCTGCTGATTGAGCTTGATATTGTACTAACCGCATGCCGGGAGTAGGAGGTAGTCGAAACCGGTAAGCCTAGTACTGCCTTGCTTCAAAAGTATAGAACTTCATCACCACCCCTTAGGGCAATCGAGTGGCCGCGGAGAATTGGGATGCATATGTTTACTTTTGGTAGTCTCTCGTAGGGCTCGGCTGACTATATGTAGGTGGGGTGGTTCTGTAGTTCGAGGTGGGGAAGGGAATGGTTGGCATGTATAGTCCGACGGGGCAAATGTGTGCCGTGTTGGTTAGGTCCACCTTGCAAGGTTAAATCGGATAGATTCGCCGCCAGCCGCTCTCGGATATGAGCACCTTGATCGCAGCACCGCATCGTAGTAAGACTTTATGGATCACGAATGATATGTGGCAATGTTATTTTGGATTAATACCCAATAATTACTATGATTACTTTAGAGATGCAAATAGTAGTTGATGAATTATCTATATAGAACATGGAGCTAAAATATTGCAAATAAAGATCCACTTTTTGTGCTTTTCCGCAAAGCTAACTACTAGCCAAAAGCCTTGCATGTCTAGATATGTGGGCTAAGTATACCCAATAGTCGGGTAAGTCTTGCTGAGTATTAGTTGCTCAGGGTTTGTTGCCACAAATATTTCAGGACACCCGGACGTTGACTTCTGCCCCTGCTGTATCAAGTTCATCTGCCAGGATGTAGAGGGGTGGGAGGTGGTGGAGCGAGACCCTTAGGTTAGGGAGTCGGTGGAGTGCACACTTGAGGGCTGAGTGTGCAGCTCCTTAGTTTTTGTGTAGACCGGTCTGACCGGTCAGTGGGCCGGTCTGACTGGTAGTCAGGGTTTGGTCTAGGCTGGACCGGTCTGACCAGTTAGGTCTACCGGTCTGACCGGTTATGTAAAGGTAGAACTAGATGAAGTCGTGTGGTCGTAGTTTCTTTTCCGTTTGAACTTTGGCTACCCCATTGTAAAATTTGTAAATTATTTAATGTATGTAAGATATGTGTGTGTGTGTGTGTGTGTGTGTATATATCGTGTGGCTCCTATATTTTTAAGTATTTGACGAGCTTGTACCATCTGCGCCCACCTTCGCGTGGGACTACCAGTGTTGTTTCGATCGGGCCGTGGGTTGGGAAAGGACCGTCAAATTAAACCAATAAGTAAATGTGCCTGATGTGTTCAAATGACGGTCATTACGCTTAATTCGGAGTTTTAATTTGGCGGTTCCGTCACAGTTGTAAATCTACAAGATTGAGTTTTTCACTTTTATTGCACAGGGGCGGGCTTTTACATTTGCATCAAGGTCAGTTCATCAGTTTTGAGTCACTCTGATCGAACGAAACAGAGTTTCAGGTTCTAAAAAATAGAAAAAGCATGCATTCCCGCCGGCTCATCGTCTTGTCGTGTTCACACACTTTAGCTTCAGTAAGCCCGTGTTTAGATGCATAAAGATTTGGGTATAAAACATTGTAGCACTTTTTTTGTATTTGATAATTATTGTCTCGTCATGGGTTAACTAGGTTCAAAAGATTCGTCTCGCAAATTATAGATGCAATTAATTATTTTATTTAACTATATTTAATACTTCATGCACACATTCAAAGATTTAATGTGACGGAGAATCTTATAAAATTTTAGAATTTGGAAGGTAACTAAACAAAAGCTAAGTTGAGGGCTGTTGGAATAGCTATAGCTTGTTTTTCTGTGCCCTAGTTTTGGCCAAGCCCAGCAGTTAATGCACCGCGTGATGAGACAGTTATAACTGACAGGAGAAGCTGACACGAGAACTGGCCCAATCCGTTGGCAGCCAGAGCAAACAGTTGGGAGTTGACAGTCCGACAGAAACGTTGACCTGCGATGTGTACTCCTGGCAGTTGCAGGATCCTTCTTGCCTTTTCCCGAGGTGTAGTACAGTACAGCTAGTCAGCGTCAGCTCAGGAGACTGCTACAGTACGGAGACAAAACCGGAAGGCCAGGATGATTTCCGTAAAAAAAAAACAGAGAGGCCTAATCTGTTAACACAGAGATACTAGTGTAGAACTCGTTAACACAGAGCTAGATGCTCTTTTCACAACATGGTTTCCTCCCAGATTTCACAATTCGCACACTTTTTAACGTTTGATGTCCATCGGAACCTATGAAACACGATGTGGTCTCGGTGTAATAATCATGATGCAAATGGAAATATCCACGTGTCCTTACTCGGTTTTGAAACTACGCTAAGGGTCTGTTTAGTTCATTTTGCAAAAAAATTTTAAAGGAATCTTGGTCATTTGAAGTACTAAATGAAGTCTATTTGTAAAACTTTTTGCATAGATTGGTTGTAAATCGCGAGACGAATCTAATGATGCTAATTAATGCATGTTTAATCCATAATTAGCGGATGGTTACTGCAGCATCACTGTTGCAATCATGGATTAAGTAGGCTCATTAGATTCGTCTCGCGATTTATAGCCCAACCATGCAAAAAATTTTGTAAATAGACTTTATTTAGTACTTCAAATTAGCAAGATTCCTTTTCACTTTAATGCGTTTACGATTTTTTTGCGTTTACATGTAAAGAACTAAACATGGCCTAAGTTATTGTGTACTGGTACACCACACCTATGTAGTAAAGTCATGATGGTGTGAGTAATTAAAAGGAGAGCGAGGGGCAATAAAACCTCTTGGCAGTTTATAGAGTAAGGCCCTGTTTAGTTTCCACCCCGTAAACGCAAAAAAGTGCAAAGGAATCTTACTAATTTGAAGTACTAAATGAAGTCTATTTACAAAACTTTTTGCATGGTTGGGCTGTAAATCGCGAGACGAATCTAATGAGCCTACTTAATCCATGATTTGCAACAGTGATGCTACAGTAACCATCCGCTAATTATTGATTAATCATGCATTAATTAGCATCATTAGATTCGTCTCGCGATTTACAACCCATCTGTGCAAAAAGTTTTGTAAATAGACTTCATTTAGTACTTCAAATTGGCAAGATTCCCACGCAATTTTTTTTTGCAAAAACATGTAAAACGAACTAAACACAGCCTAATTGTGCCCGTGCTAACTCTACGAGTACATTTAAGAATTGACCCACAACAGATGATCCATAGTTCAGAACTGACAAATATATATTTCACACAAAGTAGATGTAACATAAAGTTATTATATTAATTACAAAACCACAAAGAAAATCAAATTTAAATTTAAAAACAATATTTTTTATAATTTTAAAATTTTCTCAACAATTTTTTTAAATTAAAAAATACATTACGGTGAAGTAATTTTGATATATTCTCTTGTGGAGGCCTCCTAATGGATAGTAACTGTCGTATATGCATTAAGTTGATACCATTCGCTCATACCTGTCATATTTTTTTTTTGCTGGTGTCTCATACGTGTCATATACTATATACATACTGCAATCCAAAAAGACTTGTGCCATTCCAGACTTACTCCCCAATTACTAGTATTAGGGCATGTTTAGTTAGTGAAATTTTTTGGATTCGACTATTGTAGCACTTTCATTTTTATTTGGTAATTAGTGTCCAATCATGGACTAATTAGGCTCAAAAAATTCATCTAATCATTTCCAGCTAAACTGTATAATTAATTATTTTTTAAACTATATTTATTACTTTATGCATGTGTCTAAAAATTCGATGTGACAAGAAATCTTGAAATTTTTTGGGAACTAAACAGGGCCTACGAAAAGAGGTAACTCGATACAGCTGTCCTACACTGTTAGGACACTAGCATTAGAGCTCGGACAAGCTGCCCGAGCCAAAAAAAAATCATGGGCACAAGGTTCACTATAAATTTATAAACTATTGAGGGGCTCCATGCAAATACCCCTCCATCTCTCTTTTAGCACAAAGACCCTCGAACTCGATATGATTTACGATCGAGCACCCAACCTGGGTCTCCTTCCCCTTCCCCGGGCTTGTCTCGTTAAAAATCCAGTCGAATCCAGGGAGACAAAAGACGCAGAAAATCTCCATTCCCAAACCCGGATTAGGGCTTGACCACCCCCACCGGCCACCGGAGCCCCGCAGCCCGCCTCCGGGGGGCCATCTCCGGCGACGATCCGGCGCCGCGCGGCCCTGTCGACCTAGATCTGCCGCGGACGCATGAGGGAACCCCGAATCGGCCAGATCTAGAAGCTCCCGCGCCCTCCCGGGACCCCCGGGCCTGCCACCATGCAGCCCAGCGGGGGGCCCTCCAGCAGCTCGCGGAGCTCGCCGGCGACGTCGCCGAGGCCGGAGCAGCCGCAGCCGGGGACCCCGGCGTCGGCGCAGCAGCAGTCGCAGCAGCAGCAGCAGCTAGGGTTTAGGAGCCAGGTAGGCCTTGGCGCCTTGCCTTGTCTGCCCCACCCCCGGCTCTGTGGGATTCGAATTTATTTTGGGTGGTCGTTTTTTTTTCTCGGGGGCGATGTGATTGGTGGGGAACCGTGCGCCTGCGCGCGCGCGCGCGGTTGTTGGGATTCGGGAAAAAAATCTTGCGGCCGTGGCGAAAAGGCCTCGCTCCCGTCTGTACGTGGGCTGCTGCCGCAAACGGTAGCGAGGTCTCCTCAACCTTCCCGCAGTGCAGGAGTGTCAGTGCCCGTCTGGTTGGTTGTCTTGTCTTGCCTCCATGGTGTTCTTCCGCTGGTCGGGTTCCGTTTCGATTTGGGTTTGCATGTGTTGTGTGTGTCTCCAGGTCCCCCAGCCCGTGGGGTTTCGTGTAGTCCCCGGTTTCAATTTAGAATTGCTGTCGGCTTCTGATCCCGTCTCAATACAATTTGGTTTTTTTCCAAGTGATTTGGGTAACCTCTGCTCTTTAGTGTGGTTTCATGCGAAAAATTTGTTTGCTTTTAGAAAATCCCAACCATTCAATCGGTTTTGTTTGCTTGTTGTTACAACTGGGTTTTTTTCGGTTATTGGTTTTGCGAGGTTTCAGACTTCTGAACGGGTCACCTTCTGTGGCAGGGAATGATGCATCACCATGAACAGCAG
This sequence comes from Panicum virgatum, assembly GCF_016808335.1. Lineage (NCBI taxonomy): Eukaryota > Viridiplantae > Streptophyta > Magnoliopsida > Poales > Poaceae > Panicum > Panicum virgatum. The sequence continues at coordinate 1,067,301 of NC_053145.1, read as the reverse complement.
CAAGCATACCAATCCGGTGCACCACATGGCATGATGGGACCAGGCGGCGGCGGTAGCTTCCCTCAGTCCTCCAGCCCAGTGCCACCGTTCCAGGGTCAGAGGAACCTGCTGCTGTCTGGCGGACCGCAGGGCATGGTTGGAGGTCAGGTGCACAACCAGATGGCAATGCAGCAACAATACCTGAAGCTTGCCATGCAGCAGCAGCAGCAGCAGAAGGCGGCCCAGGGTATGCTTCTCCAGCAGCAGGCCAAGATGAATATGCCGGGGTCATCGTCAAGAGACCAAGATATGGTTAACAACCCTGCCAAGATGCAAGAGCTTATGGCCCTTCAGATGTTTAAGCGACAAGCTGAACATATTCAGCAGGCGGAGAAGCAGAAAGAGCAGGGACAACCAAGCAGTAATGAGCAAAGAACTGGGGATATGAGGCCTCCTATGCCTCCTCAAGGAGTACCTGGACAGCAGTTGTCGTCAGTGGGTATGATCAGGCCCATGCAGCCAATGCAAGGCCAAGTGGGCATGGCCAGTGCCGGTGGTGGCCCATTAACGCCATTGCAGTTTCAAGCCATCCAAGCCTGGGCAAAGGAGAACAACTTTGACCTGTCCAATCCTGCAAACATGAGTGCGATTTCTCAACTCCTGCCGATCTGGCAGTCCAGCAGGATGGCAGCCATGCAGAAGCAAAATGAGGCAAGTATGGCTGCGCAGCAGCAAGCAACGTCCTCGCAAATGAACAGCGATGCCCCAGGGCATGGCAACGTTGCCAGTCAGGGTGCCCCATTGAAGGCCAGGCAGCCCATTCCCCCGAGCTCAGTTTCTGGTGGAGAAGAGGCTAAGGTAGTGAATTCGAGCAACTTGCAGTTGCAACAACAGTTATCTGCTCATAACAGAGATGGCTCAAATGCTGTGAGGCCACCTATGACAGTGGGTAATGGTGCACAGACGATGCATATCCCACATAGTTCTGGGCATGTGAATAAGGTTCCTGAACAATCCAATCCAAAAAATGTCCTTGCAAATTCAGAAGCGGTGCAGATGCAGCATGCAAGGCAGATGCAGCAGCTTAACCAAGCTGCTGCCCCCACAGCAATCCCTGGTGAAACAGGAGGGTCACAGGCCCCAATTCCAAGTGCCCGTCCGCAAACGGGACAAACGGGTTTCACAAAAAATCAACTTCATGTACTCAAAGCTCAGATATTAGCATTTCGGCGTTTAAAGGTACAATAAAGACAGACCTTAAAAGTCTATTTTGTTTATGTTTATGAGATCCAGCCCGTAATTTTAAGATGTGGTTCAGCTGATCAATCTAATATCATTGTGGTTTTCTTTTTTGCTCCTTTGATTGTCCCTCAATATCAGCGTGGTGATCGTACACTTCCACCAGAAGTTCTTGAATTAATTGTGACTGGACGGCCTCCTGATTCACAAGGGCAGCAGATTTCTGGACCTCAGGCAACGCCTAACCGTGAAAGGCCTGGTGTAAGCAGTGCAGATGAACATGGAAGGCAAATGGAGACTGGTGATAAAGCTCCTGAAAAACAGGCATTGTTGAAGGGACCCTCTTTACCAAAGGTTGAAGTTTCTGCTTCAGAAGACAAAGCTAGTCCTGCTAGTGGTCCTTGTCCCATGCAAGTGATGAAAGCTTCTCCGAAAGAGTCTCTTAAAATTGGACCAGTTTCAGTACCAGAGCATAGTAACAATACTGTGATTAAATCTGAGCAGGATCTAGAACGGGGTATCCAGAGAACACCTGGGAGAAGTGATTACAATGCTGAGAGGGGTAAATCTTTACCAGCAGAAAGTGGTTCAGTAGATGCTGAGCAGACAAAAAGGGCTGCCTCGACAAGCAGTGCCCCAGTTCCAAGAGATGTTCCCCGAAAATACCATGGTCCTCTATTCGATTTCCCGTCCTTCACTAGGAGGCACGATTCCTTGGGACCTGCAAATTACAACAGTAATCTGTCACTAGGTTATGATGTGAAAGATTTATTAGCTCAGGAAGGAATGATTGTTCTTGGCAAGAAACGTGAGGATAACTTAAAAAAGATAAGTGGTTTGCTTGCTATTAATCTAGAGAGGAAAAGAATCCGACCTGATCTTGTCTTGAGGCTACAGATTGAAGAAAAGAAGCTCAAACTCCTAGAACATCAGGCTCGGCTTCGGGATGAAGTTGAGCATGAGCAACAAGAAATAATGGCAATGCCAGATAGGATATACAGAAAGTTTGTCAGACAATGTGAACGTCAACGTGTTGAGCTTGCAAGACAAGTTCAGCAGATGCAGAAAGCCTCGAGAGAGAAGCAGTTGAAATCCATTTTCCATTGGCGCAAGAAGCTTTTGGAGGCACATTGGGCCATTCGTGATGCTCGAATAACTCGTAACCGAGGGGTGGCCAAGTACCATGAAAGGATGTTGCGAGAATTCTCAAAGAGGAAAGATGATGATAGGAACAAAAGAATGGAGGCATTGAAAAACAATGATGTGGAAAGATACCGTCAAATTTTGTTGGAACAGCAAACTAGCGTTCCAGGTGATGCAGCTCAAAGATACAATGTTCTATCATCTTTCCTCACTCAGACTGAAGAGTACCTTTCTAAGCTTGGAGGAAAAATAACTGCTGCCAAGAGTCAGCAACAAGTAGAAGAAGCAGCAAATGCTGCAGCTGCAGCTGCACGGGCACAGGTATTTGACAGTCTTCGCTTTGGACTAGTGAAACAGCTTTGCCCCCTGCTCCCTCCTCTTTTTGTTTCTTATCGCTGCATAGCAAAGCTTCCTGTAGATGTTATCTCAAGCATTGCCTCGCTGCTGCATGTAACCAGGTTCCTTGTTGCTAGTCCTATACATGAACATGCTTCTTGTTTTACAGGGTCTATCTGAGGAAGAAGTGAAGGCTGCTGCACAATATGCTGGTCAGGAGGTTATGATAAGGAACACATTCTCTGAGATGAATGCACCAAGGGATAATACGTCAGTTAACAAGTAAGAAATTGACAAAGTTGAAAATGTACTTATGTACTTGTATCAGATTTTTTTTCCAAGTTGCTATTTCTTTACTTCATAATTTAGATATGCACCTGGAGTAAACTTATGTTGCATTTTTGGTGCCTCAATTTTTTCCCATTTGACATTTGACTATTTGAGGTAGGGTTTGTCAGATTAGCTTCAAAACAACACTCTTAATAAGTTTTTTTTACTTCTTTCATATTTTTAGGTACTACACTTTAGCTCATGCTATCAGTGAAAGAGTTACCAAGCAACCATCACTGTTGCGAGCAGGAACTTTAAGGGACTACCAACTGGTAGGATGTCTACTTTTAACTGAAGTAATATTCATTTTCATTGTAGTTATGTCCTATCACAGGAGATTTAAAATTCATTTTTTTGGTTATCTAGGTGGGCCTACAGTGGATGCTTTCTTTGTATAATAATAAGTTGAACGGTATTTTGGCTGATGAGATGGGTCTCGGCAAGACTGTGCAGGTGTGTAGCATCCCTTTCTTATTCTGGTTTGCTTGCTTTACGCCTGTTATATCACGACATTTTTTTCTTATCATCAATGCTCCCTCTTTTCATTCAATCCAATGCTGCTAGTTTATCTGTATGGCTGCGCTATTTGTTATCACAGGTTATGGCATTGATTGCATACCTGATGGAGTTTAAAGGGAATTATGGCCCACATCTCATAATAGTGCCAAATGCTGTCTTGGTCAATTGGAAGGTACGTCTTCCATGTCATTTCATGCTTTGAGCTATTTTTTTACTTTCCATTTCTAGATACTGTATTTGTTGTAGAAACTTAAAGTTTATTGTGATATCTGTTCTTGGTTCAGAGTGAACTGCTAAATTGGTTGCCATCAGCATCTTGCATATTTTATGTTGGTGCAAAGGACCAAAGGCAGAAGCTGTTCTCTCAAGTAAGCTGCCTTTTTCTTCTGGTAGCTTTTCATATGCCAAGCCTGTACTTACATTTATTTTAGCAAAAAAAATTCTGATACATTTCTTGTTATGAACAAACACAATCAATCCCAATGACTTGCCCTGCCATCTCTTAGTTTGAAAACTTTCTAGAAGGGGATGGGCTATAATCATGCACTGTTTGATTTTGAAGGAACCACCTGCTAAATTAGTATCATCACCCCTATTTTGCATACCATTTATTGGATCTGTTTTCATGTCAACTGTATCTGTCCTAAATATATAAGAACACATCAGCAAACATGCTTTGAACTATTTGAGTAAGTTAAATTGTGCTGTACACGATTCCATTTTAGTTTTCTAGATTGGTCTATATCGATCCCTGTACAGGTGCATTTTTGTGCAGTATAGGTGTACCATCTTCTTGATTGAATGGCTGCTCTTATCAGTTGATCCATGTGTTATTTCTTGACTGAAAGTAATGCTTGCCACATTCTGTTACTTTGCATTGATAAGCTATCTTATAGCAAATACATGCGTATTTTCTTGTATTTAGCTCTTGTAGAAATTTTGCTTCTAATTTTTAACTGGTCTTGCAGGAGGTTATGGCCATGAAATTTAATGTTCTTGTAACAACATATGAATTTGTTATGTTTGACCGTTCCAAGCTTTCAAGGGTTGATTGGAAGTACATTATAATTGATGAAGCACAGCGGATGAAGGACAGAGACTCAGTCTTGGCACGTGATCTTGATCGCTATCGATGCCAACGACGCCTCCTTCTCACTGGTACTCCTCTACAGGTAAACCAGATAAATGTGTATTGCTATTGTTGCCAACATAGCTTTACTAAAAAAAGAGGCTCCCTTTATTATCTACTGATGATAGGAGCCCCTTCTCTTTTTTAACAGTATAGCTATTTTATCATGTCATTAATGCACCTTTTTTGTTGTAGTTATTTGTAGTTATTTAATGCATTTGGGAATTGATTGCAGAATGATCTCAAGGAGCTCTGGTCCCTCTTGAACCTGTTGCTTCCAGAAGTATTTGACAGTAGTAAGGCATTTCAAGATTGGTTCTCTAAGCCGTTTCAGAGGGATGGTCCGACACATAGTGAAGAAGATGATTGGCTTGAGACAGAGAAGAAAGTGATAATCATTCACAGGCTGCATCAGATTTTGGAACCTTTCATGCTACGTAGGCGTGTGGAAGATGTTGAAGGCTCACTTCCACGGAAGGTGCTATCCTTTTTTCGCATGTCACACATTGGTCAATTTGTTTAAGTTTGCAACATTATTAATCTGGCATGTTGTTGCAGGATTCTATTGTTTTGAGGTGTAGAATGTCTGCCATTCAAGGAGCTATATATGATTGGATCAAATCTACTGGTACTATTAGAGTTGATCCTGAAGATGAGAAAAAACGTGCACAAAGAAATCCAATGTACCAGTCCAAGACATACAAGAATCTCAACAACAAGTGCATGGAGCTAAGAAAAGTTTGTAATCATCCTCTTCTGTCATATCCATTCTTGAGTCACGGAAAAGATTTTATGATCAGATCTTGCGGGAAGTTGTGGAATCTTGATAGAATTTTAATTAAGCTTCATAGGGCAGGCCATCGTGTTCTCCTTTTTAGCACAATGACGAAACTTCTTGACATCATGGAAGACTATTTGCAATGGAGGCGACTTGTTTACAGGCGAATTGATGGAACAACAAGCTTGGAAGATCGAGAGTCGGCGATTGTTGACTTCAACAGGCCTAACTCTGATTGTTTTATATTCTTGCTTAGTATTCGTGCTGCTGGTAGGGGTCTGAATCTTCAGAGTGCAGACACTGTTGTAATATATGACCCTGATCCAAATCCACAAAACGAAGAGCAAGCAGTTGCTAGGGCCCATCGTATAGGGCAGACTAGGGAGGTGAAGGTTATTTACATGGAGGCTGTTGTTGATAACATATCTAGTTATCACAAAGAGGATGAGTTGAGAAATGGAGGGAGTGGAGATTTGGAGGATGATCTTGCTGGGAAAGACAGGTACATGGGATCAATTGAGAGTCTCATCCGCAACAATATCCAACAATACAAAATTGATATGGCAGATGAGGTCATTAATGCTGGTCGTTTTGATCAAAGAACAACCCATGAGGAAAGGCGGATGACTTTAGAGACACTCCTGCATGATGAAGAGAGATATCAAGAAACTGTTCATGACGTGCCTTCATTACAGGAAGTGAACCGAATGATTGCTAGGACTGAACGTGAAGTTGAACTTTTTGATCAGATGGATGAAGACTTTGATTGGACAGGGGATATGGTGAAACATCATCAGGTTCCAAAGTGGCTTCGTGTTAGCTCTACTGAAGTAGATGCTGTTGTGGCAAGTCTATCCAAAAAGCCGTCTAGAAATATGTCGTCTGGTGGCATTGCTTTAGACACTAATGATACACCTGAGAAGAGAAGGGGGCGGCCAAAGGGTACTGGCAAGTATTCCATCTACAGGGAGATCGATGATGAAGATCTTGAAGAATCTGATGAAGATTCTGAAGAGAGGAATACCACCACACCCCTGCCTGATGAAGGGGAAATGGGGGAATTTGAAGATGAAGAGGACAATGATGATTCAGTACCTGATAACAAGGATGAATCAGAGGAAGAAGAGCCTATCCATGATGGCAGGTACAATTTTACCGATGGATTAGGTAGCAGAAAATCTAACAGGATGGAAGACGCTGGTTCCACAGGTTCTTCTTCTGGAAGCAGGAGATTACCACCACCTGCACCTTCCTCATCTTCGAAAAAATTGCGGTCCCTATCTGCTCTGGATGCCCGCCCTGGTTCTTTGTCAAGGAGAACTGTATGTGTTGGCATATTGTTGTTATGTCCTTTTTGTTTCTGCTTGAATTTATATGTTAACTAGCTCATCATACTTTTAACTGGTGATTTGCAGCCTGATGACCTAGAGGAAGGTGAGATTGCACTGTCAGGTGACTCACATATGGACCTCCAGCAGTCAGGGAGCTGGAATCATGAACGTGATGACGGTGAGGATGAGCAGGTGCTACAACCAAAAATTAAACGCAAAAGGAGTATTCGTGTTCGTCCAAGACCTAATGCAGAAAAGCAGGAAGATAGATCTGGCGGAGATGGGGTCTTCCCCCAGCGTGGTACTCATCTTGCATTTCAAGGAGATTGTGATTATAATTCACAGTTTAAGTCTGACCTAGGTGCCCGTCCTTTTGCTGATCCAGCTGCCAGGCAGCAAGATGCAGTTCATCCTATAGTCAAACAGAAGCGCAACATGCCGTCTAAGAAGGTTTCGCCTGCTTCTAGGACAGGGAAATTGACTTACTTGTCTGGATCTGGTGAAGGATCTGCTGAACGCTCCAAGGAAAATTGGAGCAGTAAGGCCATTGACTCTGCTTCCCCAGAGTACCGTGGCACAAAGATGTCTGACAGTATGCAAAGAAAGGTATGCACACGAACTTACGCTCTTTGTGCAGTACTGCATTTGTTGGTGATTTGTTCTATTGAATGTTCTTCAAATTGAGCGGGGTTTTCTGGAGGAATTATCTGTACAATTTTGTCGACTTTTCGTACCTCGGGGGTGGGGGGGGGGTTGCAGCAGAATGAGGACTGCCCTCTTCCGTACGAATGGGAAAGGCTTTATCACGAAAATACCATTTTTGCAAAATATAATTTTAGTTTTGACAAGTTATGCTTAATGTGCTGCATATTTTGACAACTGGGTCTATGTAAATGGAATTTAAGATTTAGCGTTATTTTGTGGCTCGTTCTGTTTCGTGGCATGCCATATACTCCCTCCGATCCAAGAAGAATGTTCTTTTAGAAAATTTCAGACACATTACTCATCCTAGGAAATGGCCTTGTTGCCCCTAATTACTATAGCAATTGTGATTGAAAACGGTGTTGTTTATTTGGTTTTCTAGATCCTCAATAAATGTTTATGCATTAGAACTAGAAAAGTAGAATCTACAAAACATTTGATTGGCTCTATTCGCTTTTGTATACAATTTTTTCTTGGTACTCGACAAGTTGACATTACTTTAATTAGATGGATCTTACTACAAGTTAAACAAACAGTCTTTTGTGGGACAAATTTTAAATGCTAAAACAAGAGTCTTTTTGGGACGGGGAGGGAGTAGTATGTACCAATATTATCTTGGCAGGGATTCTTTTGTTCCTTTGGCTTGTCATTGGCTCGTTATGTTTTACCATTTTGTTATATATACTATCCCATATGGCTGAGCTGAAGCTGTTCTCAATCTGAATACCTGCAGTGCAAGAATGTGATAAGCAAGCTATGGAGGAGGATTGACAAAGAGGGTCATCAAATCATACCTAATATATCTTCTTGGTGGCGGAGGAATGAAAATTCCTCATTCAGAGGTCCAGCTGGTAGCACCCTTGACCTACAGAAAATTGAACAGCGAGTTGATGGATTCGAGTATAGAGCTGTAACTGAGTTCATAGCGGACATGCAGCAGATGTTGAAGAGTGTGGTTCAGCATTTCAGCTATAGGCAGGAGGTAGTCCTATTGTCTTGCATCAAACATTGGTTATATTTGCCATCTATGCTTCTACCAGTTCTGAACTTGTGGTTGGTGTTGTAGCCTAATAGAATATTAATTTATTCCAATTAAAAATGCAGGTCCGAATAGAAGCTGAGACCCTCCATAACTTATTTTTCAACATAATGAAGATTGCCTTCCCAGACTCAGACTTCAGCGAAGCTAAGAATGCGATGTCATTTTCGAATCCTGGAGGAGCTGCAAGTGGCGCTGCTGGGCAGTCGACAAAGCAAGCCGCTTTGGGCCATAAGCGCCGTGCTAGCACCAGTGAAGCAGAGCAGCATGGTTCGGGACATAGCAGACATAATCAGCCTAGCGAGGTTCCTAGCCGGCCTCACAGTTCCAGATCTGAGAGGGATTCGAGGCATTCTGGATCTGGCAGCAGGGATCAACTCCCGGATGGTGCTGGGTTATTGCACCCAAGCGATATGTTCATTGTTAAGAAGAAAAGACAAGAACGGCCAAGGAACAGCATTGGTTCTCCATCTAGCTCAGGCCGAGCTGGACCACTCTCGCCAACCAACGCTGGGCGGCTGGGTCCGGTGCCCTCACCCAGAGGTGCCAGGATGCCATTCCAAAGGGATGCGCATACGGCCCAGCAGTCGATGCATTCTACAGTTTGGGGTGCGCATTCAGATCATGGGGGGAGTTCCTCGGCACCCGGCATTGGGGACATCCAGTGGGCCAAGCCAGCCAAGCGACAGAGGACTGACACCGGCAAGAGGCGGCCGAGCCATTTGTGAGGATTCTTTGCATCGCGGTATACATTCTCTGGCATCCTTGATTGGTCTAACCTGTGACTGTGAAGCATGGACTCCAGTGGTCGGGGGCTCGTTCGCGTCATTTCGGCACCCTGTCGAGTCCATCCTTTGCATATATGACCGCCATGCTGGCCTTTTGTTGCAGTGGGCATCAGGAATTTTTTTCCTTTGTATGTTAGGTTGACTCATCATTCTGTAAAGGGGAATTCTTATGGTGGTGTGGTGCAGCTAGAAAATGCATTCACGTAGCATTGAAGATAAGAGGATCAGCCGGCCTTGATAATAAATTAGGTGTTTATTCCCATGTTTTATGGCTCTAGTACCCGAGTGAATTCTGCGAATTTGGTATCATCGCGTTGGGGGCAAAAGCTTGTTGCCCTCTGGATCGGACGTGCAAGCTAGAATCATTAATTCCATCCTCGTGCAGGTCGTGAACCACGGCGTGGCTGAGGATCGGAGGTGGTCCGTGCATTCAGGGACGCCGGCCGGAGGAGAAGCTCCCCTACTGCTCCGACGACCGGAGCAAGCCGTTCCGGGTTGGCCTCCAGCTCCACCTACGACGACAGGCGCAAGACCCGGTACTGGTAAGTTGTCACCCCACTGGCCCGGCAAGGCCGGAGAGGTTCAGGTGCAGCAGCTGGCGGGGACGCTCTTCCGGTTGATCGCCGGGGGGGCTGCCTGGGGCTCGACGGTGACTTCTTCGCGGGCGCGCTGAGCGGGGCGACACGCAGATGAACGTGAACTGGCACCCGCCGTGCCCGGACCGGAGCCTAACGCTGGGCGGGCTGCAGGCCAGGCACCAGGGCCGGTGGATCGCCGTGGAGCCTATCCCCAACGCTTTCGTCATCAACTTGGGCCATCAGATGGAGGTCGCTTAAGCTTTGCATTGCTTGCGTTGGTTTAATTTGGTTGGTCCGAGAGAAAAACAAACAAATAAAAATCTACAATTGTAGTCATCATTGGAGTTACTAGGTAGCTAGTGTTGTTGCATTGCAGATCGTGACCAACGGGCTGCTCAAGAGCGTGGAGCACCGGCCCGGGCCGTGACCAAAAGGGGGAGATGAGAGGAACCACCACCAGCATCAAAACTAAACGCTCCAAACTAGACATAAGAATATGGAGAAGAACAAAGGATCTCAGCAACCGCACTATTTCTTATGTTTTTACATATGACCAACTTGTTTTGTTTTTGTGCACTTTTCTTGAACGATTTTGGAGGGGGACGAAATAAAACACCCCTGCTTCTCAACAACAGAAAGTTTAGCGTTAACTCTCTGGTTTGAAGAAGTGCATTTAATTTGTTTCCTAGGACCAACAGAACTTAATTTTAGGTACTAGCCTATCAACTCGTGCTCCAGCACGGGCTAATTAAAATTAGTATAAAATAAGGCTTATAACTAATAATTATAATTATCTATCTCATGTCTTCTTTCATCAATTAAATATTTCAACACATACTCAAAATATTTTTTTTAATTATTTAGTTGCAATAGATTTCATTTTGTATCACAACTCCATGTGTGTTTGATATGTATTTTATTGAACCATTTATTTGTGAATTGGTATTCGTATCTCTTTCGTTGTATATGAATACATGATGACAAATATCATGGTAGCATTTTTATATAAATAATAACTTAAATAATATATTAATAATGATAGAAATAGTAATTTAGAATTTTTATATTGGTTTTGTTATAATTATAATTTAGATTAGGATTTAAGGGTTACTTTAATAACTTTTAGTAATGACATAATTAGATAATTTTATATGAAAAAATTGCATTATTTTTATTATGATATAGGTGGGTGATTTACACGAAAGATAACATATCCAACGACTATTATGATTGGAGTTAACAGATGGATGGCGGGATATTTCTGATTTTTGTGAGAATTTTTAGAATTTCTCTATTTTTTTGAGTGTCCATCTAGGATCCTAAGTGGCTTCACATGGAGGCTTAAAAAGAGTCTCCAATTAGTATTATTAAGATAAGATAGTAAACCATACTTGCTGTGACACACCGTACCCTTATCGTGCATCACTAGAACTAGCTTAGCTTAGCTGAGAAACGAACAGCGAATAAAGGCCACGCTGCCACCCCTCTGTCTGCCTCTACTGAAAAGCCAAAGGCCAACTGTTACCTAACGGTAGTGATGATAACCTACGATTACTTATTACTTCTTAATACAACAAACCAATTTGCGGAGTGTGCTAATTTGGGTCTAGGTTGGTAGAGTAGCTATAGGGTACCGTGGAGCATCAAGCCCACACTTGAACTTGAGTCCCTTCTTTTTTTTAAAAAAAACAAAAACTTGAACTTCAGTGATTGGCACCCCACCCAAAAAAAAAACTAAAATTGATCTCGCAGAAACTAATTAACTTCCTATCACCGTTGATTGTCGACGATTCCGAGTTAATTAATTATATGTATGGATGCAGCCGAATTATTCCCTATGCGTGTTGGCAATGTGAACGTCTAACTGCACACGGAGGCAAAATTGTATAAGAAAAAAAAGATACATATACCTGTAAAATAATTATTGAGTTTCCAAAACTTCTATAAACAGCAAATGAAAAACATGCATACTAGATGGATCTTTTAATATATTGCTCGAGTCAAATGCTATTGAAAGCAACAGCTAGCAACATGCCAACTTGTTAATTCGTGGAGGATCCAAAAATCTAGCAGAAGCACCATAGCTAGCTTAAGCTTATCTTATAAATTGCGACCGACAACCCTGATAAGTTCAAACGGTCTCATACTACTCACACATTTCTATCCCACTGCCTGTCCAGCTATATATACTTTTGCACAAGCTACATAAAAGAAATATACAATTATTATTTTCCATTTCATTTGATTGTAAAAAGACACCCCCTTTTTTTTTTGCAAGAATCATGTTAGCGTCATGCGCAGTGGCACCATGGCGCGCCACCGGGTTAGGGGTTATTGCACAAGTTATTAGCTGTAAACAAAGAGGCAACTAGTTAGGTTATCTTCATTGACTGGCCACATGAGGAGGAGGGGTCATTTCTCTGGATTAGTTAGTTTCCCATTTGACTATATATACTTTGCATTGGTCTCTGAATTAAATTAGGGCATGTTTGGCAGGGCTCCGGCTCTTCCAAAAACAGCTCCGGCTCCGGCTCCTCAGATGGAGCGGCTTCTCTGGTGGAGTTGGAGCCGTTTTAGAAAATGTTTGGCAAAACAGCTTCACTTGTTAGATTGATGTGTAAGCCGCGTGAAGCCACGATTTCATGGCTTCACCTTGCTTGTGTAAGCCGCCGATGGCTTCAGGACCGGCTTTACATGTGAAGCCGGTTACAAAACAAACGTTTGGGAGGGCTTCACCTAGAGCCGCTCGTGAAGCCGCTCCAGAAGCCCTCCCAAACGGGGCCTTAATATGTGTATGCACAGCAGATGCATGCGCTGATGATTCACGGACCGCAAGAGACCACACGGTCGAGCTGCTAGCTGCTGAGATTATTATTGGCCCTACAAATTAATTAAATGTCAATCAATCCAAATGCTTCTACCTTCACGGTGTTCTGACTCTCACGATTATTCACAAGCACACAAGTTGCCATGCAAGTTGTTGTTGTTGTCCCTCTCGATTATTCACAGGCAGAGAATGAACACGCAAGCTAAGCTAACAAGCTGCTCTCGATCTCTGTTAGTTAGGGTCGTCGTTGTTGGCATATATGTATATATGAATAAATGAAATGTGTTTTGCAAAATTTGGGAATATAATGCTCAAGTCGTCGACGGATCGGACCGGAGATCCACCAATGAAAAGCGTGCATGCGTCAGCTGATGATGATGTGAATGTTGTTCGTCTCTAGCCGTTCGATCGCTGCAAAACATGAAGTATAACTAGGTACGTTCGTTGTTATTATCTCGATCGGTCGAACGAGACAATTAAGTCGGCCCCGTACGTGTAAACCAATAAGTAAACGGATCGGCGGAGGAGCGCGTCAGCCTTGAGCTCCATCTTCCTTTCCCTCGCAAGCAAGCTACTAGCCTTAATTGTGTTGAAGTATTAGGCAACTGCATGATTATATTTCAAAATAAATAAATCATGAACATAATAAGATCTAGCATGAACAATTCTATCATACTAACAAGATACATCATAACCATGATCTCATAAAACATAATTAATAGCTGGGTTAAGAAACTGTGGACGTACCGAGCAGGTGCCGGCAGGAAGACAAATGGCATTGCGACAGGATAAAGACAGTCCTACGGATGGAGTGCAGCAAACGGTGTTGCAGACGATGAAACGTCGCAGCAGCTGGTTTGGACGAAAACCTTTGTAACGAACATGGCACCATTTATGCCATTTCGAGTGATTTTGATGATCGTATGACAACGCAATCAATGAGACTAATGGTTTTGTTAAGTGAACATTTCTAGATCCCAAGGATGAAGTAAAAAGGGCATACAAATCAATACACGAAGAAAGAACACAAAAAAACGCTGAAATGGACGAGTTCTACTGAAATCAGTAACACCGGAAGAACCGATGCCCATAGCATCGGTGCATCCGATGGTTGTCGGAAGATCCGACGCCCAGGCATTTGTGCAGGACTGAGCGCCTCTGGAGATCAAGTGAAGAAAGAAGTGAAGCACCGGTTGAACCGACGGCTTCAAGATAGGCATCGGTGCATTCAACGTACCATGTTCCAGAGACGATGTCAAGCGAGCAGGAGCGAAGTCTTCAGCACCGGTTTAACCGACGGTGCATCGGGGCATACCATCGGAGCAATGATGTCAGCAGAAGAGGGAGGCCCAATGGCTAGTCCAGTTGCTGTATGTGACTGGTTGAACCGACGTCCTTAGCATCGGTTTAACCGATGGTTGCAGTGTGTCAGAGAGGCCAACGGTTACTTCAGAGCGCAGAGTGACCGGAAAAACCGATGCTCTATGCACCGGAAGTTCCGATGACTACGCAGAAAACTGGCCAACGACTAGTAACGGCTCTCTTGACATGGTGGCCTATATATATGTGTTTCCCCGGCCATTTGAAGCTTGCTGGAGTCCTAAGACATCTTATACACACCCAAGGTGACCGTGATTGTGTTCACGGAAGAGATTTGATTGCCGGGAAGCGATACTCTTAGTGAGTGCTTCAACAACGTGGACGTAGGGGCGCCTTTGTGGCAAACCGAACCACGGGATAAATCCTCGTGTCGAGAGTTCGCTTTCTCTCATCCCTCCCTTTAAGCTTCCGCATTTCATATTACAACTTGTGTGTCTTTAATTTCTTAGTGTAGTATCTTGATAGGATTGGCTATAGGTTGCAAAACTCTTTTGGGATGAGGGTTTCACACTAAGGTAAACCGTAGTTGCACATCTAGATAGCTTGTTATAGTTTAAGTTTTGTGCAAACTAGTTGGAGTCATAGGTTAAGATTTTAGTAGTGCCTAATTCACCCCCTCCCCCTCTTAGTCTAGAGCACCCGATCACTTTCAACCTTATTCATCCAAATTGTTTATCTCAAGCCTATACATATCAATGAGATGAAGAAATTAAGCAACAACCCTAGCTCCTTCAGATATATTTAGGACTGAAAATTGTTAATTACATATATATATCATGTATAGTTCATTTTACTAGCTAGCATGCATGATTGTATGGCAGCTGGAGCTAGCACCACAGGAGCCTCCGACTACTAGTATAATTATTAATTAATCTCTTGATCATTCATACAGATTATCAGGATAAATTTTAACACAAGATAAGTGGCTGATCGATTCACCTAATAAGCCGAACCTTCACAAACAGAAATATCTCAACACAGCTTGGATGTATATTGTCAAACAACAAAAAAAAGCTTGTGAGCTTACGTACAGTTGCTGCTGCTGCACGCAGTATGAATGAAACTAGGGCAAGTTTCAGTCGCCGTCGCGTCGACCAGAAAAAGAAATAAGGGGTTGCGCGCGGCAGCAGCCAGTAGGTGTGTCCATTTTTTTTTTCCTGCAGCAGCTGCCAGCAAGCTAAGAATCGATTTTCTCCTTAAAAAAGAGAAGAAGACGAAGCTAAGAATCGATTCTGGACAGGCAGCCGGTTGGCCGCCAGCAGCAGATTCTGATGCTTGGCCGATCCCAGGGGATGAGGCCAGGGCCACATTCCAGTTCCGGTGATGCGGCGCCGAGGAATCCAGTTTCCAAGCATTCTTTTTGCCTCCCCTGTCCTCTTCCAGCGTTGAGCTCAACAGGCTCCAACCCTAGATTAATCCTGACCTGATCCCGTCAGCCTCAATAGTTCACCTTGTTAATTCTTTCATCTCGACGACTGAGCGTGTCTCAGCTCGCTGCATCCAATCTCCACGGATGCAGGCGAGTTTCCAGGCGCAAAATGTCAACTCCCCTGCTAGCTATATATACCCCATCCATGCCGGATCATCAAGCACAAGCTCCAATCGACCACCACCTGCATTTGCATAGCACTCATCAACAACAGCAAGCAAGCTCAAGAAGCTAGCTTGAAGTTGAGGAGGATCGGAGGGAGCCAATGGCGGACATGGAGCTCGGCGCGCCGGGGAGCTCGCTGCACGGCGTCACTGGGCGCGAGCCGGCGTTCGCCCTCTCAACGGAGGCACCAGCCGGCGACTCGGCAGCCAAGTTCGACCTGCCGGTGGACTCGGAGCACAAGGCCAAGACCGTCCGGCTCTTCTCCTTCGCCAACCCGCACATGCGGACCTTCCACCTCTCGTGGATCTCCTTCTTCACCTGCTTCGTCTCCACCTTTGCCGCGGCGCCGCTGGTCCCCATCATCCGCGACAACCTCAACCTCACCAAGGCCGACATCGGCAACGCCGGCGTCGCCTCCGTGTCGGGCTCCATCTTCTCCCGTCTCACCATGGGCGCCATCTGCGACCTCCTCGGCCCCCGCTACGGCTGCGCGTTCCTCATCATGCTCGCCGCGCCCACCGTGTTCTGCATGTCGCTCATCGACAGCGCCGCGGGCTACATCGTCGTCAGGTTCCTCATTGGCTTCTTGCTGGCGACGTTCGTGTCGTGCCAGTAGCCCAGTACTGGATGAGCACCATGTTCAACAGCAAGATCATCGGCACCGTCAACGGGATGGCCGCCGGCTGGGGCAACATGGGCGGCGGCGCCACGCAGCTCATCATGCCGCTCGTCTACGACGTCATCCGCAAGTGCGGCGCCACGCCCTTCACGGCGTGGCGCCTCGCCTACTTCGTGCCGGGGTCGCTGCACATCCTGAGATGGGCATCCTGGTGCTCACCCTCGGGCAGGACCTCCCCGACGGCAACCTCAGGACGCTGCAGAAGAAGGGTGACGTCAGCAAGGACAAGTTCTCCAAGGTGATGTGGTACGCGGTCACCAACTACCGGACATGGATCTTCGTCCTCCTCTACGGCTACTGCATGGGCGTCGAGCTCACCACCGACAACGTCATCGCCGAGTACATGTACGACCGCTTCGACCTCGACCTCCGCGTCGCCGGCACCATCGCCGCCTGCTTCGGCATGGCCAACATCGTGGCAAGGCCCATGGGCGGCATCCTCTCCGACATCGGCGCGCGCTACTGGGGCATGCGCGCGCGCCTCTGGAACATCTGGGTCCTCCAGACCGCCGGCGGCGCCTTCTGCCTCTGGCTCGGCCGCGCCAGCACCCTCCCCGTCTCCGTCGTCGCCATGGTGCTCTTCTCCTTCTGCGCGCAGGCGGCCTGCGGCGCCATCTTCGGCGTCATCCCGTTCGTCTCCCGGCGCTCCCTCGGCATCATCTCCGGCATGACCGGCGCCGGCGGCAACTTCGGCGCGGGGCTGACGCATCTGCTCTTCTTCACCTCGTCCAAGTACTCCACGGGCACGGGGCTCGAGTACATGGGGATCATGATCATGGCGTGCACCCTGCCCGTGGTGTTCGTGCACTTCCCGCAGTGGGGATCCATGTTCTTCCCTCCCAGCTCCGGCGCCATGGAGGAGCACTACTACGGATCGGAGTGGAGCGAGGAGGAGAAGAGCAAGGGCCTCCACAGCGCCAGCCTCAAGTTCGCAGAGAACAGCCGCTCCGAGCGCGGCAAGCGCAGCAACGCCGTCCAGGCCAAAGCAACCACGCCGCCAAACACTACGCCGGAGCACGTGTAGGCAAATACCTGGCAAGTGTTGGAGGGATGCTTATACAAAGAGTTTTTGGCATACGTGAAAGAAAGGTAAAAGTGCTGATGTAGCTCACTGATGCTTGATTGAGGATCAGTGGTTTATTTGGGAGGTGTAAGTCTGTAAGAGAGATGTACTCCTATCATGTATGCATACTAGCATTTGTGCTACTACAAAGATGGTGCATGTGAATGAACACGAACGGAATACAAAGATGAGCCACGGTAATTTTAATTTTTTTCTTCACTGAGGAAGATGTTGGTGTATAGGTTGCCTAGCTACATACAGAAGACCTTCCTTTCGTTGTGACGGTGAAGTACTGGATGAGGAGGATCTAACTACACTAAAAGCTTGAGAAGAAGTGAATATATGAAAGGAAGTTTACAAACCGAAAAGTATTGGATTTATCGCAACAAGATACTAAATCAAACAATCAAGAAAACAAATTATTTCTGTCTCAAGTCAAACAGAATTGATAGCAACATATGCCAACTTAAGCCAAGAAAAGAATGAATGACAAGTAAGTGATGAAGTCAGTGCACTTATCTTTTTTTTTTATAACTTGTGCCACCCACGTATATAGCTATACATTAGTATATAAATTGTTTTCTGACAACCCCAATAAATTTAAATGGTAATCTATTACCATTGGTTCCACCTTCTGTTTCCCATCATAATCAGAAGGCCATAGGTTTCACGGCCTGTTAGATGATTTGTATTGCATATAAGATTGAGGTATACCTAGTTTAGGCTTGAGGTGGTTCTGCACTTCTGCCAATCTATGTACCCTCGCCTACACCAGAGGTGGGATTACTATTCAGTTACAAGATAGAGTCCTAGTAGGATTACAGAGTAATTCTAACAGGAGTTCATCTTCTTCCTTCCTTGCATGTGCTGGGGATCTTATCTCCGACACTTTATATTTAGGATTAAATAAAAAAATTTATTGCAAAAAAATTTTTGTTAGGTGTGTCTAGGTGGGATTTAACTTGATATGTGGGGAACTTTTTAGGGTATTGAGAAATTGAACACCAAGAAAAAAATTTGAAAAAGTGAGATGATGTACACAAAATAGTATATTTTTCTGCAATCATACATAATTCAATAATTATAAAACTGAAGACACCGGAGTTTTTAATTTATTAGTCCATGGAACCCAATATGTGCAAAATGCACCCCTAGCACTTGATGAACAAAAGGTACTTGGTACCCCATTCCTGGAATGATAAGCACCTTGTTGACAACTTTTGTTTTGTACTTATGCTGAAATATTTATTTATACTTGCCATTTGAATGTATTTTCTTTTATATGTGAAATCTATCATTTATCACATTGTGATTCACTACAAGATATTCAATGCTTCCATGCATTACTAGCAAACATGCTGTCAGTCCACCTCACTAGTACCGGATCATCTTCCTACCGATACTTTTGAGGTGGTTGGAAAGGTCCAGGGACCTTCATTACCAGGTGATACTAAATACTAGACATTTACCAGGTGGTGTTACCATGTGGTACTAAAGGTTTCACCAACATTAGTATCGGGTGGTGACACCACCCGGTACCAATGTCTAGCCTTCAATACCAGTTGGTGTCAACCTGCTGGTACTAAAGGGTCATTGATGGTTTACTTCAAAAGGGAATCATCTTTCTTCCTATCACAAGTGTTATGTAGGTGAGATGGTAAGGAGGTACTGCGCGAGGCATGAGGTCATTTCAAGTTAGTTATTGACAATTATGTCGATGATAAACTATCGAGAAATGGCTGGCCAATTTGAAAGCAAGCGTTGAGAATTGTTGTTAATCTTGTAGTGCATGTGGATGCTAATGAAATAGCAAGTAAATTGAATTGTGGTACACAATTTTTTTATTGAAGAGGATGTTGGTGTATATTGTGAAAACACAAAATTGACACGTATTTTGCTTGTGGTGGGTATGGACTGATTGACAAAAGGTAATATGGAGAAAATAAGTATATAAACTTAGAAGTATTAGATTAATCAGAGCACATGCTTTAGTTCTTTGGGTCATCAAGTATGCAACCAATGCACTTGACCCTTCTCCATAAATATGCACATAACCATATTTTGGCAACCCTGATAAGTTTGAAGGGTCAGATACTACCACTACTCTTATCTTATTTTTATTTAGCATTAAGTCAAAATTTTCTTGCAGAAACTAAATAAAAGAGAGGAAAAAAATTAAATAATAACAAAAGTTAGTTCTTGTAACTAGGATTTGACGTTATATTGAGGGTCTATGTGCGCAACCTAAAACATTTGCTTTAATTTTCTAACTTGAGGAAGAATAATATTACTTAGGCTGCAATATTGCTTGTTTTGATTAACCTAAGGACACTGGGGAAATAAATATACTATGGTAAAAGGTGAAATTAATTATATATATTCTGTTCCACTTGTTTTTTTTTTGAAAGTTTGTTCCACTTGTTATTGGCATACTTGTTAATGACATATAAGTTTCTAAAACATTGTGACTACATGCGTGTACTAGCAAGGTGATTTGACTAGCTAACTGTAGCTATTATCTGCCGTTATTTGACTTGAAAACAAAGGTACGTAAGTTATTTGACTAGGTGAGGAGATTTCCATTTTGATGGTTCTCATAGGAACAAATGAACAAATTGGTTGATGCGGGTGATTCGGGACCTCAAAAGGCCACTATACTGTTCATCTGTCGGCGTCGTTGACAATGCAACTCATCTGCAAGTGCTAGTTGAAACTACCGTACAGTCATCAGAAAAATTCTTCTCTTTCGTGTTTTATACTAGAAGTTGATCAATACGATGCCAAAAAAGCAAGCATGCTCAGCTGGGCGAATTGTTAATTTGGCCGATGGCCATTGGATTGCTGCAAAAGATGCAGCCAGCAGGTTAATTGGAAACAAGTCGGCCCAGTAAACACTTTAATTCATACGTACCAATGTATTCTCAAAGTAACAAAAAGAGCACAATTGAGATTTTTTTTTTGCGAGGAACGTTTGAGACTAAAAAAGAGAGAGAAAAAAAGAATATCTGAACCTAATCTGCAATTGCTGCACAACTGCTTACAATTGCATCAGGTATGAGTATGAACATTTTATTTTTTATTTTACTTCAGTTTCATTCTTGCTGCTCGATTCTGGACATCAGGACATGCACCCAGATGCTGATCCTTGGCTGCTTCAATGGGATAAAGGCCACTCCAGTTCCAGTGATGCGGCGCCGAGGATTCCTTCCTTTTCTTTTTTTGCTCATTCTTTTTTCAGAAGAGCTGCTGACATCTTCCCCTTTCTGGACTAATTAATCCCGCTTTGATTCCATCACACCTAATGATCGACCGACCGTGTTAATTCCAAATAACTCCACAGTGCTTGCATTAATTACGTACGTCGCCTCAAATTTCACCAATTCCGGTCGCGCGTTTGAAGTACAGGAGGCGTGAGTATGTAAATATGCTCATTACCGTACCGTTCCAGCGATAAGAAAAAACGATGCGCCCTAAAACAAGTAGATTTGCTGAACTTTTGGCTTAAAAAATAATTCAATAACCTCCCTTCAAAAAAGAAAAATAATAATCAGCAACCTGCAAGCGAGCCTACACCTACAGTAGGTCAGTGCGTCGTCCGTACACGCATAAGTCTCAATTGTATGTATGCCGTTACAAAATGAAATGCAAGTTGAAAACGTATATATGGGAGTATGGGACAATGCAACACCTTGTGTCCCTACCATATCTGTACGTACACGTGCGTGGACGATCTCATCCAAATTAAAATCTGACTGATGAACGCACTCTGTCAGTTGGTCTTACGACGACCATTTTCATGTTATTTTTTTTGTTTTACTAGGTAATTATGCTCATGAGTTGCTATGGATAAAATCGGTATAAGTATCGGATACATGTCGTTATTTGTTCGTTAATTTATAGGGATATGTGTGATCGAGTTGTGGAAGAAGAGCTGATCCGACTTGCATGGACTAATTAAGGTCCACTTGGAAATGATATAAGACAAACCAAACCAAAAGTTTAGATGAAAACTTTACTTACTTTAGACATAGATAGTCAATTGTGCTCGTGCATTGCTACGGACAAAGATAGTATAAGGATCGGATATATATTGGTGCCCAGGCATTAATTTGTAGAGATCTACGTGATCGAGTCGTGGACAGAGCGAGTTAGTCTGACGCGTACAAGATGGACTAAGTCCCGCCTGTTAATAATACGAGACGGATCAAACCAAAAAATTAGCTGGAAATCTTACTCAATTTAGAAATGATATAGATATAGATGGACAAATATGTCTGTGGGTGCTACGGATAAAGCTAGTATAAATATCGTATATGTTAATCTACAGGGATCTACGTGATCGAGTCGTGAACGGAGGGTTTGTCCGACTTGTATATGGGATGGACTAATGTCCGCATGTTAATGACACAAGACGGACCAAACCAAAATATTATGTGGAAACCTTACTCAATTTAGTAATATATATCGGTATATAGATAGATATAGATCTAGATTGGAACGCACGTACAACTCTGATCGAAACATGCATGACTAAACTCTCTCGGCCTCGCTCAATCGTCTATCACATTTCAGATAACTGTATGTCAGCTACCATTCAAACAACTCGGTTATTGGTCTTAAAAAGGCCGTTGACCGCCTCTACTCAATGTCCATGGCTCCGCCACTACCGGCAGGCTCCGCGGAGGTGAGCCAGCTCTGCGGTGGCCGTGGCGGCTGCAAGGACGAAGCCGGTGATGGGCAGATGACACAGGTGCAGCTCTTTTCCCTTTCCCACCCAATGGCCATGGCGGGTGCCCCTGCCCCTGCCCCTGCCCCTCCGCCGGAGCTTCACGGGAGAGGGAGAGGATAGGGTGATTTGGAGAATCAATTTGGAAAGACGGTTGGTTACCATATTTTTTGGAAAGTTTTTTGTTTTTTTACCTAGTCTGTTACCTCTTTATTTAGCTAGCATTTTTACCTAATATGTTGGAGATGCTCGGCTGGAGGTCCTCTCTTCTAAGTTTTTTGAAATGCAGGGGTATACCAAGGTATTTGATGGGATACTAAGATGAACTTCATATATATATTGTTTTGACACTGCACTGTTATTATTTAGGTATATCATATATGATGCGCATGACAACATGCATTAATTTCCCGCGTACATTAGCAATACGTATTATAGAGTATTACACAACAAAATGTAAATTTGTACTCACTATAGTCCGTACATATGTGCCTCAACCTTTATTGAATTTCTGGCGTATACATGCATGATACATGCAGTGGCGGAGGACCCCATGTGGCAAAGAGTGGCAGCTGCCATACCTTGGCCAAAATAATTCAATGGATACAAACTTGTTTTCAATCTAAACAAAGTCATATTTATAGCGTTTCTCTCTCAATTTCTTAGCGTTTATCTATCCCGCCATACCTAATTTTTTGGCTGCCCTCCGCCGCTGGATACATGTATGCTCCCGAGTAAGTATAGAGAGGAATGTTGAGTACTCTATCCTTCTTGTGATGAGTGAATTGTCAACTGTGCGGTGTGATCGTGCGCTTGGTCTTTGGATTGCAGGTACACGGGCGTCGAGTGTCGACGGGGAGCTGCCGTGGAGGTGCTGTGGCCGATGGACCGTGCGGTGGACGGCGGTGAAGGGCAGCCGGGACCGGAGCTCGGACCGAGCGGCAGCGGTGGCGTCCACTCCTGGATCGAGGGCGCAAGCGGCGACGGAAGGCGGGTTTCTTGGTTTGCGCCACAAAACCAAGGAGGCGGACGGCGGTTGAAGACGCCAAGTCGTGGAGGCACGGGCGTCGGTCTCGGGACTGACGGAGGCGACGGGCGTCGACGGCGTCTAGGGCCTCGCTGCGGGCGAGGAGGTGACGGGCGTCGGGCGGCGTCTAGGGCCGTCAGAAGGCCGAGGCGGGAACGGCATCTAGGGCCACGGCGTGGAGGCGGGAATCTTCCCGCGCGTGAGGTTTTGGCGGTTTTCTCAAAACCGGCCACCTACCCGGGTTTCGCGGACCCTTCAAAACCGCGGACTGGATCTTCATCAAGACGGCGGCATCGCGGAGAAGACTTCGTTTCGAAGAAAGAACCTCGGCCGTCGGATGAGATCATGTACAGGGGGTGCTGCAGGCCAACCGGTCCCTGGCACCGGTCTGACCGGTATAACACACCGGTCTGACCGGTCCAGCGCACCGGTCTGACCGGTCCCACGGGTATAAATACCCCTTCACTTGTGTTAGGTTGAGGGCGGCTTTTGTAATCTGTTCGTGGACTCTCTGTTTCCCCAGGCCGCCGCCCCTGTGTTCCTCTTCCTCAGTTCATCTCTTTAGGGTAGATTTGAATGTTGTTTGTGTGAGAACTCTTGTGGATTTGATTGGGAAAGGAGGCCCTAACCTCCTCGTGCCCTCTGGGCGATTTGAATCAATCCATCTCCTCGTTTTGTGCCTTGTTTGATGAAATTTCGATTTCGTTTTTGGTGCACTTGATTGCGAGGAGTCCATGAGTTCTTTGCTGTGATTCCCGTGCTCCCAACTCTAACCTAAACCCTCTGGAATCACTGGCGTGTTTGAATTCGAGTTCTTGAGTATTTGAGAAAACCCCAATCCCTTTTGATCTCTCCCATAATTCTCACGATTCGGTGATCTTTAGGACGAGATCTTTTGGGGATATGTTCACGGGGTAGGGGCGAAGCAATCCCCCAAGTTTCATCGGATTTCGTGGTCGTTTGCTCGTTATTCACCGTTTGAATCAAATTTCTCGGGGGTTTTCTGGGTGCTACAGGTCAGACCGGTAGGCACGACCGGTCAGACCGGTCCAGCGCACCGGTCAGACCGGTCCTGGCAGATCAGTTCTGCAGTTTTCCCGATTCGCTTCCGTTTCGCTTCGTGGTTTCGCTCGTTCGTTCGTTGCCTCTTGTGTTGGGTTAGCTTTTCAATAGCTACTCCAAACTTTGGCCAGAACGCTTGAGGGCTTGGGCGATTTTGGGACATAGGCCGACGATTCGAATTTCGAAGAAATTTTGATCGGCTCCCATTCACCTCCCTCTGGTCGCCGGCTTCGGTCCCACATATAGGAACATTCAGAGATCATGGGCACCAACGGCATGCCGGCGCCTACGCTTACTGTACGCCTCAGACGTGCTCCGGCGTGTTGTTTGGCGGCGTGGCGGCGGCGGTGGCCTCGATCACGTTGCGCCTTCCGCGCTCGGAGCGGCTGTTCTCGGCGAACTTGAGGCTGGCGCTGTGGAGGCCCTTGCTCTTCTCCTCCTCGGTCCACTCCGATCCATGTCCGGTAGTTGGTGACCGCGTACCACATCACCTTGGAGAACTTGTCCTTGTTGACGTCACCCTTCTTCTGCAGCGTCCTGAGGTTGCCGTCGGGGAGGTCCTGCCCGAGGGTGAGCACCAGGATGCCCATCAGGATGTGCAGCGATCCCGGCACGAAGTAGGCGAGACGCCACGCCGTGAAGGGCGTGGCGCCGCACTTGCGGATGACGTCGTAGACGAGCGGCATGATGAGCTGCGTGGCGCCGCCGCCCATGTTGCC
Source organism: Panicum virgatum (assembly GCF_016808335.1). Classification (NCBI taxonomy): domain Eukaryota; kingdom Viridiplantae; phylum Streptophyta; class Magnoliopsida; order Poales; family Poaceae; genus Panicum; species Panicum virgatum. The sequence goes on along the minus strand of NC_053145.1, from coordinate 1,042,333 downwards.
CCAGCCGGCGGCCATCCCGTTGACGGTGCCGATGATCTTGCTGTTGAACATGGTGCTCATCCAGTACTGGCACGACACGAACGTCGCCCGCGGCACTGTCGATGAGCGACATGCAGAACACGGTGGGCGCGGCGAGCATGATAAGGAACGCGCAGCCGTAGCGCGGGCCGAGGAGGTCGCAGATGGCGCCCATGGTGAGACGGGAGAAGATGGACCCGGACACGGAGGCGACGCCGGCGTTGCCGATGCCGTCCTTGGTGAGGTTGAGGTTGTCGCGGATGATGGGAACCAGCGGCGCCGCGGCGAAGGTGGAGACGAAGCAGGTGAAGAAGGAGATCCACGAGAGGTGGAAGGTCCGCATGTGCGGGTTGGCGAAGGAGAAGAGCCGGATGGTCTTGGCCTTGTGCTCAGAGTCCACCGGCAGGTCGAACTTGCTCGTGATCGCGGTATCCTCCGTCGAGAAGGCGAACGTCGGCTCGCGCCCCGTCATGCCGTGCAGCGAGCTCCCCGGCGCGCCGATCGACGAGTCCACCATAGGTAGCTAGCTAGCTGCTCTCGATCGGTAGCTGCTGAAGCTAATCGATCACTGGGAAGGGTAGGGTCCTTGGGATGCTTCGCCCTGCACTGGGTTGATCGGTATTTATAGCTCGTGGTGGAGTTGACATTTTGCAAATAAAACTGGGATTAGCAGTCAGTGTCTGCTGGTATGTACGGCAAGCGTACGAGTTGGGCTCGCCTGACAGTGAGGGCTGAACCGGTGCTTGGCCTTTGGGGCCATGGATAAGTACGGTCGACTATAGGCTGATGAGACGACAGGATCGATCGATAACCTTGTCAAGCTGTCATCATTAGTATATTTATTTATTATGTAAATGGTGGAACAGAAACAGCAAGAGCCAGAGAGATGAGCTGCGCGACTGCGAGGCTGCAGCTGAGCTGGAGCGTTGAAACTGCGCTGGAGAGAAAAGAGAGGAGTGCTGCAAGATGAGAGGTTAGAATACTAGCTCATAGATCACATTAAAGTCAGAGGCTTAGAGCTTTAATTTGTTGGAGGAGAAGCGTACCTGCGCGCCGCATCTCCATCTCCAGAGACGGACGCTGCAGCTTGGGGGGAGTGAGAGGGCGTCCTCTTCTCCTTGACTTCCCATGCATGGCCATGGAATCCTCCAAGGATCAGGACAACAAGCCGGCCGGGGTCACCGCCTGCTCGGGGTCGGCAACGCAAATCCGGCAAGGTCGTCGTCTTGGTCATTCGTAGCTGTGCGCCTGTGCCTCGCTCGCTTCTACAGATAGTAGTGTTCAGTCTTTAATGTTCTGTTCATCGCTACACCAGAAAGATCGAGCTTTACTGCATGCTCGTCGTCCTCATCTCGTCCTGCTGCCGTACATTGTAACAGATCAGCCCATTGGCCCAGTGGGCCAAAAATGAATAGTGCTGGGCCGATGTTACTGTAGCAGACGAGGGTACTATAGCTCGGGCACTGTAGCTGGATTGGGCCGGACCCAATCTCGGTACTGTAGCTCGGGTACTGTAGCACGTCTGGTACTGTATCGACGGGGTACTGTTCATCGCGGAACACTGTAGCTCGGAACGATGATCCCATACTGAAAGTTGAGAACGAAACAGACCAGCTTAAATAGCCGGTCGCGGGAAGCTAATTAATTCCGGATCGATCTTTTTTGCGCGAAGCGAGGACGAAAGCGCAAGAGGATTAATTAGTAGGTGTGGTTTACTCAACTTGAAGAGTAGATCTTAGCCGTTATCCCGGGCCGGGTCGTTACATACATGAAATTCAGCAGCTGGTTGTTTCAGACTTTCAGTGGATGCACGCAAGTTGAGAACTTGGTCAGATCCATCAGTGTAGTGCAGCATCAGCTTGTTATTGGGAATTTTCAGAATATAGACGATAATAGTCTATATGTGTTAGCCTACAAAAAACATCTTTTGCCGGTATCGAACGGCCACAATTACAGCAGCATGGTGCAAAGAAGAATTGGAGACGACGACAATAATGCTTGAATGCAATCCATCGGTCTGCTGGGTGTCGATCAGACTTTGGAATCAATATCTGCAAACGACGACACACGTATGCCGACCCTGACAGGCGACGACAATGCATCTAGCTTAGCGAGCTAGCTCCTGCTGGATCAGCTAGCTACAACCAACCGTGTGAGTGTGACCTGACGGCATGGGATGAACAAGCTAGCTACACGCTGCCTACTCATCGAGCACAGGGCCGGGAATGGAAGGGGACAACAAATGCGAAATAAAATGACCTCTTATGCAATAGGATTAATTGAATTGGTATTCCAATATATATATTCACTTTGTCCAAAATTATTAGTAGTTTTGATTTTTCTATATTCATAGCCTTTGTTATGCATCTACATATTTAACCAAAACGACTAATAAATTAAGATGGAGGAAGTATATAGGTAATTAGTTGTTGAGACACAACAAAAAAGAAAATAGCTTTTAGGAGAAACAGAGATAATTAAAGTGAGGAATGAGAGTACTCTATTCTGCCTGTGATGAGTGAATTGTCAACCGTGCGGTGTGATCGTCGCTTGGTCTTTGGATTGCAGGTACACGGGCGTCAAGTGTCGACGGAGAGCTGCCGTGGAGGTGCTGTGGCCGATGGACCATGCGGTGGACGGCGGTGAAGGGCAGCCAGGACCGGAGCTCAGGCCGGGCGGCAGCTGTGGCGTCCATTCCTGGATCGAGGGCGCAAGCGGCGACGGAAGGCGAGTTTCTTAGTTTGCGCCACAAAACCAATGAGGCAGACGGCGGTTGAAGACGCCAAGTCGTGGAGGCACGGGCGTCGGTCTCGGGACTGACGGAGGCGACGGGCGTCGACGGCGTCTAGGGCCTCGCTGCGGGCGAGGAGGTAACGGGCGTCGGGCGGCGTCTAGGGCCGTCAGAAGGCCGAGGCGGGAACGGCGTCTAGGGCCACGGCGTGGAGGCGGGAATCTTCCCGCGCGTGGAGTTTTGGCGGTTTTCTCAAAACCGGCCATCTACCCGGGTTTCGCGGACCCTCCAAAACCGCGGACTGGTACTTCGTCGACGTGGCGGCATCGCATCAAAGACTTCGAGTCGAAGAAAGAAGCTCCGCCGTCGATCGAGTCTGTACAGCAGGCTGCTACAGACCCGACCGGTCTGACCGGTCTGGCCGCAGCAGCCAGGTATAAAAGCCCCCCCTTCTCCAGGTGGAGGGCTTTGAGTCTCTTGAGTCCTTTTCGGTTTTTCCTTCCCCCTTCCCCCTGCTCAGGTTAGGGCCAAGGTCTTCAACGCAAAGGGAGTTTAGATTATAGCTATTCTCTTCAATCTAGTGGGTGGATGATGGGCGGATGGCTCTAGCTGTTGTATAGGTGAATTCCTCTGAGAATTAATGGATGAAATTTATTTGAGATTCACTTGTGTGTGCTGAGCATCTCGTCCTCCCCTTCTCTCTCTTGCGTTTTGGGTTCAATTCTCCTCTTTTGGTGTGTTTCTTGTTTGGAGGAGACCAACCCTTGATTTCGTGGTTTGATGAACTCTTTGGAACGATTCCTATTCATATAGCCTAGTGCTAAACCCCCTGGAATCATGGGTTCTCACGAATTGGCGATTTTGTGTTCTTGAGAAAACCCCAATCCTCTTTGATCTTTCCTCGATTTCTCTCGATCCGTAAATCTTTTGGGTGAGATCTTTTGGGGATATGTTCACGGGGTAGTTACGAAGCTTTCCTCCAAGTTTGGTTGGATTTGGACTTCGTTTGCTCGAGATTCATGGTTTGAAGGTTTGTTTGCGGGTTTTCTGGACGACACCGATCAGACCGGTGGGTGAGACCGGTCAGACCGGTCTGCTAGTTTTTGAACAGCCGCGACCAGTCAGACCGGTCCAGTACACCGGTCAGACCGGTCCTGGCAGATCAGCTCTGCGGTTTCTCTCGATTCGCTTTCGATTTGCTTCGTGGTTACGCTCGCACGTTCGAGGCCTTTTGTGTTGGTTTAGCTTTTCAATAGCTACTCCAAACTTTGGTCGGAACGCTTGAGGGCTTGGGTGATTTTGGGACATAGGCCGACGATTCGAATTTCGAAGAAATTTTGATCGGCTCCCATTTACCCCCCCCCTCTGGTCGCCGGTTTCGGTCCCTCAATTGGTATCAGAGCTTGGTTGAGGTTTTCAATACCTTAACCGGTTCGAAAACCACTCGGCGACCATGGCGAGTCTTAGTAAGATCCCGGTGTTTTCCGATGAGGATTATGCCTACTGGAAGGTTCGCATGAGAGCCTTCCTGCAGAGCATGGGAGCCGATGTCTGGGAGATTACCACGAACCAGCTTTACGAGGTGCTTGCTGTTCGGACCACACCTCTCCAGGTGACCCAGCACGAGGCTAACGCCAAGGCCGTCAATGCCTTGTTCGCTGGCGTTTCTCGTGCGGAGTTCTCACGCGTCCAGGGTTTTCAGGAAGCCCACAAAATTTGGACGTGCCTTGAGAACTACCACGAGGGCACACCTCAGGTGAAGGCCAGACTGTTCGAGACTCACCGGCGTGAATACGAGACCTTCACACAAGAGCCGGGTGAGAGCATTGACTTGATGTTCAGTCGTTTTCAGTCGATTGTGAACAAAGTCAATGCGAACAAATCTGCTGATGCTCTTGAGTACACAGAGCACCAGAAGGCTCTCAAGTTGCTCTACGCACTTAATCGCTTAGTGTGGGATCTCAAGGTGAACACCATCATTGAGTCTGCTGGCTATGAGACTCTGACGGTGAACGAGCTTTTCAGCAAGCTCAAGGCCACAGAGGTGGATAACCAGACACGAGCCAAGCTCAATGGTGCCCCTCCTTCCAAGAGCGTCGCTCTTGTGACTGGCCCAGTTGGATCGAGCTCTAACGCTAACTCTGCTCTTGGCTTTTCTCTTGCCTCTTTGCCTTCTGTTTCAGATGAGCAGCTGGAGACGCTGGGCGATGACGACTTGTGCCTCCTCATCAGCAAGTTCCAGCGCGTCTACCACAACAGGCAGAGGAAGAAGAACCCCGGGTGCTACAACTGCGGTGATTTGAACCACTTCATCGCCGATTGCCCCAAGAAGTCCGGCGGTGGACAGAACAACTCCTTCGACTACTACCGCCACCGTGACCGCAACGAGGGAGGCTCCAACAAGGAGCGTCGGCGCCACAAGCACCGCAGTCGTGACCGGGGAGGACGCTTCGACAAGGAGTCGCTCAAGAAGCGCTTCCAGTACAAGGCCAAGAAGCGGGAGAAGGTGTAACACCCCGGGTGTTTACACAGTAATTAAATAGGTGTCTGCACAGTAATTGTGTTTGTTGCTATGCATCTTGTGCTTGAAATGCGTAAAAAGGATCTTTTGGTAATTATGAAAGGTTATATGTGTAATTATGTTTTTATGCGAGGTCCTTTATAAAGTTATTTGTGTAATTATAGTTTTAGTGGAGGGTGTTTGTGCAAAATTTCAGTGCATTTAATGCATGGTAGTCATTTTGCTTGTAAGTTTACATTTGAAGTGATTTTGCATTGAAAAAGACAAAATTCCTAGAATTTAAAATCCCTCTTGTGTTTTCAAATTTAGCTCTCTATCCTTTGGTCAAATAAATTTTTGCACAACATCAAAATTGTAGCTCTTGAAAAATTGAACAACTTTCATGTTGGGCACTTTTTCATTTGAGCTTTGGTTTAAAAGTTATCGCTGTTTTACAGTGGGGTCCCTGGAACTTTTGGTAATTGCAAAACGACCCTTTTCTTCCACCTCAACCCCCTGCTCTGCTTCTCGCCGCCGGCCACCGACAGCGCCGCCGTGGAGCGCCTTCCCGGCTTTCCCGGCCATTACTTCGCCGTGCGCTGGCTCCCACGCGTCGCGGGCGAGCTCCTCCCCCTCCTGTTGCTTCGCGCTGGAGCCTCCCGGCCGTGCCACGCGCGCCGCCGAGTCCAGAAGCGCCCGCGCCACCGCCACCTCGCCGTCGCGGTGGAGAGCCCGCTGCTGTGGCCGCCGTCCCCTTCTAGCGAGCGCCCTGGGCCTACAAATACCCCAGAAACTAATTCCTACCGCCCTTCTTCGCTCTCCTCGCTCCCACGCCGCAGAACGCCGCCGCCGCCCTGCTTGAACCCCGGCGAGCTCCACCCCACCGCGGAGCCGCCAACCCAGACCCGCTCCACCCCTACATCCCCCACCATTAGCACCGCCTCGACCTCGCGCAGCTCCTAGGCCATTTCCCCTCACCCGAACACCACCGGAGCCACCCCGCCGCCGTGCTCCGAGCCCGCAAGCCGCCGCTCGCCGTCGACACCCCCTCTCCGACTGCCCTAGCCTCGATTCCAAGCACCCAGAGGTGCGCCTTGAACCTGTGAGGCTCACGCACCCCTCCACCCTCGCCGCCGGTGAGCCCCTCGCCGGGAAACGGCCGGTCAAACCTCGCCTCCCCTCTCTGACCCGACCCAAGGACCGCGTACTTGAATTTGAGAAAACCCAGGGGGTTATCTGCGATGTCAGTGACTCATTGCAATAGTGCCTTAGGGACTGGTTTGCAATGTTTTTCAGTGATCTTTGAAATTCAATATCAATTCGTAGAAAATTCGTAAATTAGCAAATCTTGATGTTTTCGAATCCTCTTGAAGAGCTCTATGCAGTAGAACTATAATATGTTAGGCTTTAGTTGCAAGTTTTTGCTGTAGATGTTGTTTTGTGTTACTAGGTGTATAAATACTAGTTCTTTAATCTTTTTCTTATGTGATACTTGAAAGCTGATATTGCTCTGAAATTTTGGTGGTAGTTTACTCTTGTTACACTAGCTTTTCTATAAAAATTTCATGATCAGTTCTTTGTTGTAGCTTTTTATTTGATTTAATCCTGGTTTAGTATACTTTATTTATGATAAATAGTTTCTGTTCTTGGTAAATCCTGAAAATATTCCAGAGTGTTCATCTAGAATATCTTAACTTGTCCAAGAAGTTTGAGCATCAGTTAATGGCTAGAACAGGAGCTAAAATTGAATCTTTCTAAACTGATGTCTGTTTTGTTTATTTTCTCAGAATTATTTCTGTGTAGATAAAATCGTGATAAATTCACAGTAGATAAATCATCCCTGTGTAGATCTCCTGTTAAATTTTGATCTTCTACTTTGCTACATTTTAGTCTGTATAATTCAAGCTTGTGCTAGGTGTTTCCTGCATAAATGATTTATTGTGATTAAATGGTTTCATGTCTTGGCATAATTTTTGCAGGGTAGCTTAGTATGTTAATGTTCTGTTTAGGGTAATTTTGGTAGAATTTATTACTATTTGTACTCTGAGTTGTTGTTTTATTTACAAACCATGGCTAATTTATATAGGGAATCACCACCCCTCATTTTATGAAGTTAGTTAACTTCTTTTGTGATGTGGATCATGATGCCTTGTGTAGTTAAATTTGTTATTTAACTACTCTGTAAACGATTGCCCATGTTTGTTTATAATGTTGTTCTTGCATTACATATAGACACGACTGCCTTATCGGACGGGACGTACGAGTTGATCCCGGAATCTGACGGAGGTGATCTAGAAGCTCAAGTAAACACTGCGGAACTAACTGAAGCCCCGAACCAAAGTTCGGAAGAGCCTAGCGCTGAAATAGTTAGCAATTACCGAGAAGGCAAGCCCCGGACATAACCCATATTTCAAATTATTATCATTTACTGTTATTACTTACTTGTGCATTTACAGTTCTTAGGATTTGAATTGAAACCCTAGATGCATGATCCTAGGAACCTATGTACTGAACACTAGAACTGAGTTCGACTATCTGCTAAGCTTATAGGAACGGTAAAAGTCGAGTGATTGCCTGTTACTCGCGAGCTTTATAGGATTTGCTTGTTTACTTTCTGTTATCAATATAAGGACGACGGACGGGGTTGTGTTCGATATCATGTCCTATGTGAGACCCCGTCTGTGTTGATGAACTTGCTAAGGTCGCGGTGTGTGGTAGTGCTGGTTAAGTTTTTGAAAGTACTAGTCACATGCCGTAAATATGGTACACGGCAAGCCTAGTAGCCGATTGGACCGGGGAGTGGATATACCTTTCACTCTCTCAGTAGGGATAGGTTTTATTATTATGTTGCGCAACACTACGACTTCAAGGGACAAGGTTCGGCCTTGGAGCCCTGTAGTCGGGGAGAGTGACCCTATCCACAAGCCGGAAAGAAAGGTCAACGGTTGTTTGGGAATGACCCGACGGTATTCCAGACGTGTGTGCTAGGTTACCCTTGCAAGGTTGAATTTCGATTCAGAATCGTCCGCCTCTCACGATGAAATGAGACTGCTTGATCTCTTTGCCACACAGAGTAATAAGAGCAACAATATTCTTATTAATCTTGATGTTTGCTTAGAAGTTCCACCATGTTTGGTTAGTAGATGCTTACATAGAATGGTTAATCAACTAGAATCTTGAAGCTAAAACTTGAAAGTAAGGACCTACTCTTTATTGTTTTTCAGTAAAGGAAAACCAGAGCCTTACAAAGCCTTGCATAGTCTAGCTAAGGTGGGCTACTTATACCGTTGTCGGTTAAGTCTTGCTGAGTATTAGAATACTCAGCCTTGCTGTTGAAACCCTTTTTCAGGTATGAGTTTTGAGGATCAGATCGCTAGCTTGACCTATCCTTGCTCGTTGCCTCCTGGCTGGTCCGTAGAGTGGGATACGTCTTCGGCCGGCAATAACTTTGACGAGTGATACCTTGCTTGGGCTGGCTTGGTACCATTTTTGCGACGTGTTGTAGCCGTCATGTTTTACCTTCCGCTGTTTAAACTCTGAACTTACCCTTATGTTTTGTATAACTGTTTTACTTAAGTTGGTTTTGTAATAATCTTTTGAACTGGTTTGTAATCTTTAATATGCCTGTGTTGTAAAATTGTGGTTGTAATATCTCTGAAACTCGCCTTCGTGCGGGGTATGCTTGTTCGATCCGAGAATCGGTGGTTGTATCGGGACGTTACCCGACAGACCAAAAATTGTTCCGTTTGAAGTGCATTTAAGCTAATGTTGCCTTTATGGTGATGGTTTACGCACTTGAGCCGGGATAATTTAGGCGGTTCTGCCACAGCTGGCATCAGAGCTACAAGCATATACCAGAGGTGTTGGAACCTTAAAAATCGCTTTCCATATAAAATTGGAACCATAAAGATTTTCGGAAAACTACGTTGGATTCGTTAAGAGTTGTGTTTAGAACGTAAAGTCCTAGGGAATTTATGGGAATTACTAGGTGGTTATTTTTGTATGGTTTATGTTATCTGACTTCCAGCACTTTACATTTTGTCAAACCATACTCACAAGCAACTCTTAATTCTTGTAACGACGCACCTACGTAAGGTAAGATGGTAAGGATCCTCAGTCAGCTGAGGGAGTCTGACCTTCCCGTCGGCGATGCGAACCGAACGCTGCGCTCAAGCAGTGACTTACTTGAGCTGCTGCCAATATACCGATCTCGATCGACTATATTGGGAGTAAAGAAACTTGTGAATACGCCTCTGAGTAGCGTATGCTAACGTTGGCCATACGGCGGAAATTGTATGGCTGCCGCTTCTATAGTGAGCGGTAATGTTTGGGAATGCTTTCATGAGTGCTGGCATGAAAGGTTCATTGGGGTTATATATTTATGTTTTGTCAATCTTCTGCAGGTACACTAACCACGATTCGATAAGTTAAGAACGGTTAGAATGTATCGACTAGTTATATAGGGAGAGCCGTATTTATGTATGCCACCGTGCTAACCACGTAAGCCCAATGATAGTTGGCAATTGTTTATCTTGTGAGGACGGTTAGGACATGCATGCATATTGGTTGATGTTTACTTTGGTTCCTAGTCTGTGAAGTTGTTACATAAGCTTTGTAAGGAATTTCTAGTATGAATCCTCATAGATAAGTGTTAGTGTGCTTAAAACATGAGTGAGTGAAATTTTGATTTTAGGAGCATGCTTGTTAAATGCTTAGACTTTCTTGGTTGAAAAATATGGTTTCGAGTCATGCCTTCCTCCTAAGCCCCATCTTGTTGTTATAAGGATCTTTTCATTCCTTAGAATCTCAAATGATGAACCAGTACCAATTGTGGTTTATTATTCTTTGAGTTGGAATCATATCATCTTGTGAATTAGAGTCACATTTGTTTTACCGTAGTCTTCTTAAAGCTTTATTTGAGAAGTCTTGAGATAATTATATTACTCACATTTGAATCCTTTTTGATTCAGATGGCGACTTGTTCCCAGATCTTTTGGGATGAGGAGGGAAATGCTCATACCGATTGTCTGTACTGGGAGGGTTTTCCGAGGATTCTTTGGGATTCACTTCGTATCTTCCACTACCCAGATCCACCCCAGTAGGACGCCAGTTTTCGGAGGATGGAATTAAGAAGAACAGAGTTAAGATGATCATTCCTCAGCACCCCACCTTGGAGTGGCCACCGATTGAGATTGAGGTGATTGGGTACCGTCTTGTGGATGCTTTTGAGAAAGCAGCTCTCAACGCTATCACCACTTTTTGTGAGCACCATCCCGAGGAGGTAGCAGCATATCCTATTGGTTTGTTTCCAGCAGTCCGTACTGGCGATGCAGAGTGGCTGTTCAGAGTCACACACTTTGGGCACTTGATTGGAGATGTAGCGGATGAGACTATCGAGGCAGTAGTCAGATATATGAATGCTCAGTCTCATTACCAGATACTTCAACAGCGACACATGGACCAGGTGATAGACTTGGCCCAGAGTTTTCAGCGAGGCCTTCGTTTGAAGGATATTCAGATTGAGGGACTTCAGGATGCCGTTGCTGGGAGGGACACTGCTATTGCACAGTTTGAGCATCAGGCTATGGAGTATGGTGCTGAGATAGAGCAGCGCAACACAGTTATCGGTTTTCTTCAGGCGCAGGTGAATGAGCTGCAAGCAGATTGGGCTGATGCTTTAGCACATGTTGGTATGCTCCAGGAGCAACTAGATGCCCCAGCTGAGCCTGCAGCAGCAGAGGAGGACCCAGAGGAGATTGAGGGAGTATCTGACTTAGATTCAGAGCACGCACTTGCTGAGCCTAACCCTCAGCCGGACGACTCTTCTTCCGGTAGTGCCTCTTCTGTGGGCAACCTCGACGACTTCTAGGCGTCTTAGACTTGTCCTAGATAGTTGTGTTCTCTTGTTGTAGCATATGTATATAGGGAAGATGTTATTGTAAAATAGCCTTAGGGAGGAGTACCACTTGTTGTATTATATGTGGTAAGGTTAAGTGATGTTAGGTTGTAAGAACAAGGCTGCTTTGGATGTAATATAAGTAGCGACTACCAGTTTGGAAATAATAATCTTTCTACTTAGCAAATCTCTTTATTTGTGCATTTTCACGCCATTTGATGAATACAAGAGGTTGCAAATTTTTGTGGCATATGTGCTCATCAAATGTTAGCATGTTGAATCTGTGAGACTAAATTTTAGTCCAACCCCTTCTATGATCTCTGTTGTTTAGCAACATAGCACATAGCGATGAAGAGCGAATTGATAGATTATTTTCTTTACCCTTTGCTCTCAGCATTGAGTCTCTATACGATGGAGCATGAAGCTATCTAGCAGCTGACCAGTTTTGATTTTTGTGGGTTGCACATTTATGTGTTGTGCACATTGTGCTACACCGCATCTAGTTACATTTTTGCTGATTTTGTTTTATCCAAATGTATGATCATTGCATGTACCATTGATTTTGGAAGCGAGAAATATGTATCTAATGGATGTCTTCCATGATTACAGATGGTTGGTCATACACGCGGAACTCCTGATGGCTTCGGTTGTGAAAATGGCAGTGGATCTCAACAACCACCGCCACCCCCGTCGAATCTGGCCGAGTTAATGGCCATGCAAACAGAGCTGCTTCGCCAGCTAGTCCAAGGGCAACAAAATCAGCCACGCCAACAGTATGGAGGAAGGGAGGCACAACCAGCGGGTTACCAGGAATTCTTTGGTACCCAACCTCCACTTTTCAGCAAAGCTGATGACCCATTGGATGCCGATGCTTGGCTTCGTACAATCAATTCCAAGTTTGCTTTGTTAGCGGTACCATGTATTGATGCGAACAAGGCCCCCTTTGCCGCCCAACAGCTTCGCGGTCCTGCACGTATATGGTGGGATAATTATTGTGAAATGCAGCCTGCTGAACATATCATATCTTGGGAGGAATTCAGAACTGCATTCAGATCACATCATATTCCGGATGGACTAATGGAAAGAAAGTTGAATGAAATCTTGGCTCTAGATCAGGGAACCCGCACTGTTCTTCAATATGCACAGACCTTCAATCATCTGTGCCAATATGCGGGTCATCATGCTGATACTGATGCCAAGAAACGTGATCGTTTCCGTCGTGGCCTCAATACTAAGCTCAAAGAACGTTTAAACTTGGTTCGGCCCAATACCTATAATGAGCTGGTTAATATGGCCATTACACAGGAAGATTGTATTGCTGCACATCGTGCTGAGAAAAAGCGGAAGGCACCAACGGGACCCTCGAGTGCCCAGCCACCGAGGTATCGCCTGGTGCAAAATACTCCACCAAGGCCTCCACAAAGAAATGCCCCAGTGGGTTGGTTTGTCTTTAGGCCGCCTCAGCAACAAGGAGGATTCAGACCTCCAGTGCCTCAGCAACAGCAACAGCAGCAGTTTAGCCCAAGGCCGAATGCCCCACAGTTCAATAGTGGGAATAGTAATAATCGATGTTTCAACTGCGGCAGTGCTTCTCATTTTGCCAAGAATTGTCCACAACCCAGAAGGAATAATCCAGGGCAAAACTCTAATCAGAACAACAACAACAACAACAACAACAACAACAACAACAACAACAAGGGCAAGGGCAAGAGGCAACTGGTGCAAGTCCGGCAAGGGCGAGTTAATTTCACTACTCTTGCAGACCTTCCAGCAGGAGCACCAGTTATGACGGGTACTTTCTCTATCCACAATAAACCCGCAGTCATATTATTTGATTCTGGTGCAACTCATAGTTTTATAAGTGCAAAATTTGGAGCAAGAGTAGGATTGGACTTTTGTCATACTAAGGGATCTTTTATGATAACAACTCCTGGTGGGAAGATAGCTTCCAATCAAATCACTAGACATGTGCCAATTAATCTGGGTAGTAAATTGATCAAGACAGATTTAATCTTAATGAATTTAGAAGGCATGGATGTTATTCTGGGCATGGATTGGATGACTAAACATAAAGTACTGTTAGATATCTCTTCCCGAGCTGTCGAGATAGATTCACCACATCAAGGAGCCACCATACTCTATCTACCACAACGAGAGTACATTAACTCTTGTGCTTATGCCGCAAAAGAAATTAAACTTGAAGATATCCCTATTGTGTGGGAGTATGCGGATGTATTTCCAGATGATTTACCTGGAATGCCTCCTGATAGAGACATCGAGTTTGTTATCGAACTTCAACCCGGTACCGCCCCTATTTCTAAGAGGTCGTACCGAATGCCTCCAAATGAATTAGCAGAATTGAAAGTCCAACTCCAAGACCTTCTTGACAAAGGTTTTATACGTCCAAGTTCTTCACCCTGGGGATGTCCAGCCCTGTTTGTGAAGAAGAAAGACAATAGTTTGAGGCTATGTGTTGATTATCGACCACTCAATGCGGTCACTATTAAAAACAAGTATCCTCTTCCCCGCATTGATATTCTATTTGATCAGTTAGCTGGAGCTAAGGTTTTCTCTAAGATTGATCTTCGTTCTGACTACCATCAAATAAAGATCAAGCCTTGTGATATTCCAAAGACTGCTTTCTCTACCAGATATGGATTATATGAATATTTGGTTATGTCTTTTGGTCTTACCAACGCCCCAGCATATTTTATGTACTTGATGAATTCAGTCTTCATGCCGGAGCTGGATAAATTCGTCGTGGTTTTCATTGACGATATCTTGATCTACTCCAAGAATGAAGAAGATCATGCTGAACATTTGCGTATCGTTCTCCAACGATTACGAGATCATCATCTTTATGCCAAATTCTCCAAGTGTGAATTTTGGTTGGACAGTGTGAAATTCTTAGGTCACACTATCTCCAGTGACGGTATATCTGTTGATCCAACTAAAGTACAAGAAGTGATGGATTGGGAATCTCCTATTTCAGTTCATCAAATTCGCAGTTTTCTTGGTTTAGCTGGATATTATCGTCGATTCATTACTGATTTCTCCAGAATAGCCAAGCCTATGACGGAGTTATTGAAGAAGGGAGTGAAGTTTGTTTGGAATGATAAGTGTGAAGAAGCTTTCCAAACTCTCAAAGCAAGATTAACTACCGCTCCAGTATTGTCTACACCGGACAGTACTAAACCTTTTGATGTCTATTGTGATGCGTCGGGTACGGGACTTGGTTGTGTGCTTATGCAGGACAACCGGGTTATCTCTTATGCATCAAGAGCTCTCCGGGATCATGAGAAGAATTATCCAACCCATGATCTGGAATTAGCAGCTGTCATTCACGCTCTTAAGATTTGGAGACATCATCTTATGGGAACTCACTGTAATATTTACACTGACCATAAGAGCCTCAAATATATCTTTACTCAAGCTGATCTCAACATGAGGCAGAGACGCTGGCTAGAGTTGATAAAGGATTATGATCTAGAAGTGCACTATCATCCAGGAAAGGCTAATGTGGTTGCGGATGCACTCAGCCGCAAGTCACAATGCCATTGTCTATCTGTAGAACCATTCAATGAAACTTTATGCCAGGAAATGATGAAGTTAAACCTAAAAATGGTACCTCAAGGAAGTTTGAACCATATATCCCTGGAGCCTACACTTCATGATAGCATCATCATGGGGCAATTACATGATGAGGGTATCAAGGTCATCAAGGAAAAGTTATCACAAGGTGAACCAAAGTATAAATGTTTCCGAGTGGATCATAGAGGAGTTTTATGGTTTGAATCTCGACTAGTTGTACCCAAGAATCATGAGCTTAGAAAACAAATCCTTGATGAAGCACATCTATCGAAGTTTTCGATTCATCCCGGTGGTACCAAGATGTACCATGATCTCAAACAAAATTTCTGGTGGACTCGAATGAAAAGAGAGATCGCCAGATATGTTTCTGAGTGTGATGTCTGTCAAAGAGTTAAAGCTAGTCATTTGAAAGTAGCTGGTACTCTCCAACCTTTATCTATTCCATCCTGGAAATGGGAGGACATCAGTATGGATTTTATCGTTGGTTTACCCACTACTCCTCATAAGCATGATTCTGTTTGGGTAATCGTTGATAGACTCACCAAGACCGCTCATTTTATTCCAGTACACACCACTTATTCTGCCAAGAAGTACGCAGAGATTTATCTCGATCAGATTGTTCGTTTACATGGTATTCCAAAGACGATTATTTCTGATCGTGGGCCTCAGTTTATAGCACGTTTCTGGGAGCAAATGCAGGAATCCCTTGGAACAAAATTGATTCGTAGTTCAGCTTATCATCCACAAACAGATGGGCAAACTGAACGAATCAACATGTTGAGGGCATGTGTTATTCAATATGGCAAGAATTGGGTTAAGTGTCTAGCACTGGCAGAGTTTTCATACAATAACAGCTATCAATCCAGCTTGCAAATGGCACCATTTGAAGCATTATACGGTCGAAGGTGTCGAACTCCTTTGAATTGGTCCCAAGCAGGGGAACGCAAAATTTTTGGGCCAGATTTAGTCTCTGAGGCAAAGGAGCAAGTCAGAGTTATCCAGGTTAATCTTAAAGCAGCCCAATCAAGACAGAAAAGTTATGCAGACAAAAGAAGAGATCCTTTACAATTCGAGGTAGGAGACTTTGTATATTTGTGAGTATCTCCTACTAAAGGTGTTCAACGCTTTGGCTTAAAAGGGAAATTAGCACCCCGATACATCGGACCATTTGAAATTATCGAAACTTGTGGACCCGTTGCCTACCGACTTCGTCTTCCCTCTCAGTTGGCCGCCGTTCATGATGTCTTCCATGTATCACAACTTCGGAAGTGCACCAGGGTACCTACTGAAATCCTTGAACCACAGGATATCGAGATTGAATCCGATCTATCTTATACGGAGTATCCAATCAAGATTCTTGACACAAAAGAAAGAAGTACTAGAAGGGAGAAAGTTAAAATGTACAAAATCCAGTGGAATCAGCATACTGTAGAAGAAGCTACTTGGGAAACTGAAAATTTTCTCCAAAGAAACTTTCCCGACTTTCTTAGAACCAGTCCAGGTACCAAGTCGTTGCACCCTTTTCTTACTGTAATCTCGGGATGAGATTCCTTTTAGGGGGGAAGGCTGTAACACCCCGGGTGTTTACACAGTAATTAAATAGGTGTCTGCACAGTAATTGTGTTTGTTGCTATGCATCTTGTGCTTGAAATGCGTAAAAAGGATCTTTTTGTAATTATGAAAGGTTATATGTGTAATTATGTTTTTATGCGAGGTCCTTTATAAAGTTATTTGTGTAATTATAGTTTTAGTGGAGGGTGTTTGTGCAAAATTTCAGTGCATTTAATGCATGGTAGTCATTTTGCTTGTAAGTTTACATTTGAAGTGATTTTGCATTGAAAAAGACAAAATTCCTAGAATTTAAAATCCCTCTTGTGTTTTCAAATTTAGCTCTCTATCCTTTGGTCAAATAAATTTTTGCACAACATCAAAGTTGTAGCTCTTGAAAAATTGAACAACTTTCATGTTGGGCACTTTTTCATTTGAGCTTTGGTTTAAAAGTTATCACTGTTTTACAGTGGGGTCTCTGGAACTTTTGGTAATTGCAAAACGACCCTTTTCTTCCACCTCAACCCCCTGCTCTGCTTCTCGCCGCCGGCCACCGACAGCGCCGCCGTGGAGCGCCTTCCCGGCTTTCCCGGCCATTACTTCGCCGTGCGCTGGCTCCCACGCGTCGCGGGCGAGCTCCTCCCCCTCCTGTTGCTTCGCGCTGGAGCCTCCCGGCCGTGCCACGCGCGCCGCCGAGTCCAGAAGCGCCCGCGCCACCGCCACCTCGCCGTCGCGGTGGAGAGCCCGCTGCTGTGGCCGCTGTCCCCTTCTAGCGAGCGCCCTGGGCCTACAAATACCCTAGAAACCAATTCCTACCGCCCTTCTTCGCTCTCCTCGCTCCCACGCCGCAGAACGCCGCCGCCGCCCTGCTTGAACCCCGGCGAGCTCCACCCCACCGCGGAGCCGCCAACCCAGACCCGCTCCACCCCTACATCCCCCACCATTAGCACCGCCTCGACCTCGCGCAGCTCCTAGGCCATTTCCCCTCACCCGAACACCACCGGAGCCACCCCGCCGCCGTGCTCCGAGCCCGCAAGCCGCCGCTCGCCGTCGACACCCCCTCTCCGACTGCCCTAGCCTCGATTCCAAGCACCCAGAGGTGCGCCTTGAACCTGTGAGGCTCACGCACCCCTCCACCCTCGCCGCCGGTGAGCCCCTCGCCGAGAAACGGCCGGTGAAACCTCGCCTCCCCTCTCTGACCCGACCCAAGGACCGCGTACTTGAATTTGAGAAAACCCAGGGGGTTATCTGCGATGTCAGTGACTCATTGCAATAGTGCCTTAGGGACTGGTTTGCAATGTTTTTCAGTGATCTTTGAAATTCAATATCAATTCGTAGAAAATTCGTAAATTAGCAAATCTTGATGTTTTGGAATCATCTTGAAGAGCTCTATGCAGTAGAACTATAATATGTTAGGCTTTAGTTGCAAGTTTTTGCTGTAGATGTTGTTTTGTGTTACTAGGTGTATAAATACTAGTTCTTTAATCTTTTTCTTATGTGATACTTGAAAGCTGATATTGCTCTGAAATTTTGGTGGTAGTTTACTCTTGTTACACTAGCTTTGCTATAAAAATTTCATGATCAGTTCTTTGTTGTAGCTTTTTATTTGATTTAATCCTGGTTTAGTATACTTTATTTATGATAAACAGTTTCTGTTCTTGTTAAATCCTGAAAATATTCCAGAGTGTTCATCTAGAATATCTTAACTTGTCCAGGAAGTTTGAGCTTCAGTTATTGGCTAGAACAGGAGCTAAAATTTAATCTTTCTAAACTGATGTCTGTTTTGTTTATTTTCTCAGAATTATTTCTGTGTAGATAAAATCGTGAGAAATTCACAGTAGATAAATCATCCCTGTGTAGATCTCCTGTTAAATTGTGAGCTTCTACTTTGCTATATTTTAGTCTGTATAATTCAAGCTTGTGCTAGGTGTTGCCTGCATAAATGATTTATTGTGATTAAATGGTTTCATGTCTTGGCATGATTTTTGCAGGGTAGCTTAGTATGTTAATGTTCTGTTTAGGGTAATTTTGGTAGAATTTATTACTATTTGTACTCTGAGTTGTTGTTTTATTTACAAACCATGGCTAATTTATATAGGGAATCACCACCCCTCATTTTATGAAGTTAGTTAACTTCTTTTGTGATGTGGATCATGATGCCTTGTGTAGTTAAATTTGTTATTTAACTATTCTGTAAACGATTGCCCATGTTTGTTTATAATGTTGTTCTTGCATTACATATAGACACGACTGCCTTATCGGACGGGACGTACGAGTTGATCCCGGAATCTGACGGAGGTGATCTAGAAGCTCAAGTAAACACTGCGGAACTAACTGAAGCCCCGAACCAAAGTTCGGAAGAGCCTAGCGCTGAAATAGTTAGCAATTACCGAGAAGGCAAGCCCCGGACATAACCCATATTTCAAATTATTATCATTTACTGTTATTACTTACTTGTGCATTTACAGTTCTTAGGATTTGAATTGAAACCCTAGATGCATGATCCTAGGAACCTATGTACTGAACACTAGAACTGAGTTCGACTATCTGCTAAGCTTATAGGAACGGTAAAAGTCGAGTGATTGCCTGTCACTCGCGAGCTTTATAGGATTTGCTTGTTTACTTTCTGTTATCAATATAAGGACGACGGACGGGGTTGTGTTCGATATCATGTCCTATGTGAGACCCCGTCTGTGTTGATGAACTTGCTAAGGTCGCGGTGTGTGGTAGTGCTGGTTAAGTTTTTGAAAGTACTAGTCACATGCCGTAAATATGGTACGCGGCAAGCCTAGTAGCCGATTGGACCGGGGAGTGGATATACCTTTCACTCTCTCAGTAGGGATATGTTTTATTATTATGTTGCGCAACACTACGACTTCAAGGGACAAGGTTCGGCCTTGGAGCCCTGTAGTCGGGGAGAGTGACCCTATCCACAAGCCGGAAAGAAAGGTCAACGGTTGTTTGGGAATGACCCGACGGTATTCCAGACGTGTGTGCTAGGTTACCCTTGCAAGGTTGAATTTCGATTCAGAATCGTCCGCCTCTCACGATGAAATGAGACTGCTTGATCTCTTTGCCACACAGAGTAATAAGAGCAACAATATTCTTATTAATCTTGATGTTTGCTTAGAAGTTCCACCATGTTTGGTTAGTAGATGCTTACATAGAATGGTTAATCAACTAGAATCTTGAAGCTAAAACTTGAAAGTAAGGACCTACTCTTTATTGTTTTTCAGCAAAGGAAAACCAGAGCCTTACAAAGCCTTGCATAGTCTAGCTAAGGTGGGCTACTTATACCGTTGTCGGTTAAGTCTTGCTGAGTATTAGAATACTCAGCCTTGCTGTTGAAACCCTTTTTCAGGTATGAGTTTTGAGGATCAGATCGCTAGCTTGACCTATCCTTGCTCGTTGCCTCCTGGCTGGTCCGTAGAGTGGGATACGTCTTCGGCCGGCAATAACTTTGACGAGTGATACCTTGCTTGGGCTGGCTTGGTACCATTTTTGCGACGTGTTGTAGCCGTCATGTTTTACCTTCCGCTGTTTAAACTCTGAACTTACCCTTATGTTTTGTATAACTGTTTTACTTAAGTTGGTTTTGTAATAATCTTTTGAACTGGTTTGTAATCTTTAATATGCCTGTGTTGTAAAATTGTGGTTGTAATATCTCTGAAACTCGCCTTCGTGCGGGGTATGCTTGTTCGATCCGAGAATCGGTGGTTGTATCGGGACGTTACCCGACAGACCAAAAATTGTTCCGTTTGAAGTGCGTTTAAGCTAATGTTGCCTTTATGGTGATGGTTTACGCACTTGAGCCGGGATAATTTAGGCGGTTCTGCCACAGAAGGCCTTCCTGGCGCAGCTCAGCGACCTCGACAAGAGCTCCGACACCGATCGCTCTTCTTCACCGACCTCCGACGATGATGACAAGAAGAAGAAGAAGCGGGACAAGGAAGCCACCGGCTTCATCGGCCTTTGCTTGGCGGCCGGTCGGCGCAAGAGCTTCTGCACCATGGCGGGCGAAGCCGATGGTGCTCGTGCGTCTTCGGGTGGACATGCTACACCGACGCACTCCGGCTCTTCTCCTGGATCCGAGAGCGATTCAGAGGTAAACTCCACGATCGACCTGCTTGATACAGAGGTTAGGGAGTTGTACGCTGCTCTCGACAACCAGAAGAGGCTGCTTAAGGAAGCAGCTAGAGAGCGTAGAAAGCTTAAGGCTGAGTTGGCTGGTGCTAGGGAGAAGTCTAGTGAGGATGAGTGCGCTGGCTGCATATCTCACATGAATGATCTTGTTGCCCTCTGTGCCAAGCATGATGAGAATGTCGCGAACTTAGATGTTGCTAAGACTTCACTTTCTGATGTGTCTCACGAGCTAGCCAAGGCCTCATGAGCTTGAACTTGTCAAGGACGCTCCCATTGTTAGTGATGTGCTTGAATGCGATGAGTGTTCTATCTTCAAGTCTGATCTAGCTTCTTTGCAGTCCAAGTTTGCTACTGTTGTTTGTGAACTAGAGGAGTTTAGATCTAGGCCTGCTTTGCTTGGCGCTTGTAAGCTTTGTCCCATGCTTAGGTCAGAGCTAGAGGAGAAGAACGCTTTGATCAAGTCTTTTGGAAAGACTAAGGTCGTAGAGTCTAGCTCACCTATTGACTGCTCTGTTTGCCCTGGTTTGATCTCTGATTTGGATAATCTTGCGGTAGAGAAAGCCAACTTGGAGAATGAGAACACATACCTTAGGGCGATTCTGAGTTGGGTTTCTAGCAGTGAGCCGCAGTTGGGCATGATGATTAAGCAGTTCAAGCGTGGTGATGGGTTTGGGGTCGGTTACACATACACGAAGTCAGATTTTGACAGGTTGTATGGTAAGATTGGCAAGGCTGCTGGAAACACTGCTAGCACGAGCACACAGCCTTCGCTTGTTGACCTCGCGGATGGTGTGCTTAAAGAACCACCGAAAGCACCTCCGCAGAAGCAGGTTTGGGTTCCAAAGCCCAATGCGCTGAGGAATCCCCTCGACACGCTCCCTGCTGCCACAGCCCAGGTTGCCCAGAAGAAGAGGGCTGCTCCTCCCCGTCCGCAGGCTAGGCCTCCACCTCCCAAGTGTGAGGTGAGGTACCACTGCGAGTTCTGTGACAGGGAAGGTCACCTGGAGGAGTTTTGCTTCAGGAGGAAGCGGGCTGTGAAGAGAGAGCAGGAGAGACGGAACATGAACATGTACTCTGCTCGGGTGCATGGTCCTTCTCAGCGTGGTGGTAGGCAAGATGCTAGGGCGCGCCATGTATGTGGAGGTCAGGGAGACGGTGGTGGTTACCGTGCTCCAGCGGGTGGTCGCTTTGCCGGTCGTGCTCCTGGTCGTTTTCAGTACGGCTATGGACCACGGGACCGAGGCTTTGGAGTTGGTTTCGATGCTCCACGCTTTCCTCGTGGTAGTGATCGTCAGTCACGCGGTAGACGGGACGGGGGATATGCTTTGTCTGGTTTTGCTAACCCTTCTGTAGAGAAAATGGCTCGACACTGGTTTATTTCTCACTTTGCTAACCCCAGTGTTGAGACATTTGCTCACCCTTTGTCTCACTACTGATGTGCTGGTCGGAGGCTTGGAGAACAGGTGGATCATGGACTCCGGTTGTTCGCGCCACATGACCGGAAATGACAAATGGTTCTCCAGCCTCACCCCGATGCGCTCAAAGGAGTACATTGTGTTCGGGGATAATGAAAGAGCAAAGGTACATGGACTTGGCGCAGTTCGAGTTTCTGATCGATTTACCCTGAGAGAAGTTGCCTTGGTTTCAAATCTTGGCTTTAATTTGCTCTTTGTTTCGCAACTTCTTGATGAGGGGTTTGAGGTTCGCTTCAAGGAGGGTTGTTCGCGTGTTCTGGATTCCAGCGGAGATTTGGTTTGCCGGATTACACCTCGCGATCAGGTTTTCTTGGTTGACTTCTCTGGAACTCCTCTTGGCCTCTCTCGTTGCTTGTTGGCTGGTCCTTCTTCTGATCTGTGGAAGTGGCATAGGAGACTTGGACATTTGAGCTTTGACTTGTTGTCGAGACTGAGCTCACTTGGCCTGATCCGAGGATTGCCCAAATTGAAGTTTGAAAAGGACCTTATTTGCCATCCGTGTCGTCACGGGAAGATGATTGCCACTTCACATCCGCCTGTTTATCAGGTGATGACCTCTCACCCTATAGAGTTGCTACACATGGACACTGTCGGTCCTTCTCAGGTGATGTCTGTTGGTGGGAACTGGTACGTTCTTGTGATTGTGGATGACTTTTCTCGCTATTTTTGGGTCTTTTTCATGAGAACCAAGGATGAGGCTTTCGAGTTTGTTCGAGACTTGATCTTGAGGTTGAAAAACGAGTTACCCCGGGCCATGAGAGCGATCCGCAGTGACAATGGCACATAATTCAAAAACGCTCGTTTTCACTCTTTTTGCAGTGATCAAGGGCTCGAACACCAGTATTCTTATCCCTACACTCCACAACAGAATGGAGTTGTAGAGCAGAAGAATCGGACGCTGGTTGAGATGGCGAGGACGATGCTTGATGAGCATAGGACTCCTCGCAAATACTGGGCTGAGGCGGTTAACACCGCTTGTTACGTGTCCAACCGTATTTTCTTGCGTGCTTTCATGCACAGGACTTCTTATGAGTTGCGGTTTGGACGCCAGCCCCGTGTTGACCATCTCAGAGTTTTCGATTGCCGGTGTTTTGTGCTGAAAGATGGAAATCTTGATAAGTTTGAGTCTCGCTCGTCTGACGGTATTTTTCTCGGTTATGCTTCTCACTCTAGAACCTACCGTGTGCTGATTATTGATACTAACATCGTTAGAGAGACTTGTGAGGTCACTTTCGACGAGACTGCACCGTGCAATTCTTCTGTCTTTGAAGTTGCAGGAGATGATGAGCTCGGCACCTCCATCTTTGAAGATGAGGAGGAAGAAGCTGCAGAGGGCGACGCTGAGGCTACCACGCGTGATGTGGACCTTGCTATCTCTGCCACGAGCTCGGACGATGACGACGGCCCCGACCCGACTACGTCTACTTCCCGGGGGCCGATCGAGGAGGTGACTCAGGCTTCACCAGCTGCACCTGAGGAGACACCAGCTTTGGTTGAGGAGGAGGTGACTTCGACATGGGAAGCACCTCGACACATTCAGAGTCGTCATCCACCTCAACAGATGCTAGGTGATCTCAACGAGCGAGTCACTAGGTCCAATGTAACAAGTATCGCTGGCTTTGCTCATTCAGCGTTTGTTGCCTCTTTTGAGCCCAAAGATATTGGACACGCTCTTTCTGATTCTAATTGGGTCAATGCTATGCATGAGGAACTTGAAAATTTTGAAAGAAACCAAGTTTGGGTTTTAGTCGAGCATCCACCTGCTTGTAATCCCATCGGAACGAAGTGAGTTTTCAAAAACAAGCAGGGTGAGGATGGGTTGGTTGTTCGAAACAAAGCTCGTCTTGTTGCCCAGGGGTTTTGCCAAAAAGAGGGTATTGATTTTGAGGAGACTTTTGCCCCTATTGCTCGTTTGGAAGCTATTCGAATCTTTCTTGCATTTGCTGCTTCCAAGGGTTTTAAAGTTTTCCAAATGGATGTTAAATCTGCCTTCTTGAATAGTTTTATCGAAGAAGAGGTTTATGTGAAGCAACCCCCTGGTTTCGAAAATCCCAAGTTTCCAAACCGGGTTTATAAACTTCAAAAAGCACTTTACGGTTTGAAACAGGCCCCTAGAGCGTGGTATGATAGATTGAAAATATTTTTGCTGGCTCAGGGTTTTAAAATGGGATGTGTGGATAAAACTTTGTTCCTCATGCGATCTGGCACTGATTTTCTTTTAGTTCAGATATACGTGGATTTAGGTGGAGAATTTTGAGAAAAGTGATCGAACAAGGGGGAGACTTGTTTGATTTTTGAAAAACTTGTTGTGCACATGGTTTTGAGAGTGCATCATTTTGGGAGAGTTGCACTTGTGAGAGGGAAAAACTTTTATTGGGGAGTTTCTGCTTTGGTTTTGGCTCCTGGTTTCCTCGTTTTCCCTCTGCTTCTTCCATGACTGCGTCGAGCGTTACCTCTGTCTTTGAGGAGTCATGTTTTGGCTTTTGATCGATTGCGTCGAGCCGTTGCCCTTGTCTTAGGGAATCGATCTGTGCTTAAGTAAGTGACTATTCTTGACTCTCTGAGCTTTTTGTCACTTGCTTGAGTTCTTCACTTTTTGCTTCTCTATTTTATCACTTCTCTGGTTTTAGGTGGTGTGTTGACAATGCACTCATCAAGGGAAGATTGAGGAATGAGAGTACTCTATCCTGCCTGTGATGAGTGAATTGTCAACCGTGCGGTGTGATCGTCGCTTAGTCTTTGGATTGCAGGTACACGGGCGTCATGTGTCGACGGAGAGCTGCCGTGGAGGTGCTGTGGCCGATGGACCGTGCGGTGGATGGCGGTGAAGGGCAGCCAGGACCGGAGCTCAGGCCGGGCGGCAGCTGTGGTGTCCATTCCTGGATCGAGGGCGCAAGCGGCGACGGAAGGCGGGTTTCTTGGTTTGCGCCACAAAACCAAGGAGGCGGACGGCGGTTGAAGACGCCAAGTCGTGGAGGCACGGGCGTCGGTCTCGGGACTGACGGAGGCGACGGGCGTCGACGGCATCTAGGGCCTCGCTGCGGGCGAGGAGGTAACGGGCGTCGGGCGGCGTCTAGGGCCGTCAGAAGGCCGAGGCGGGAACGGCGTCTAGGGCCACGGCGTGGAGGCAGGAATCTTCCCGCACGTGGAGTTTTGACGGTTTTCTCAAAACCGGCCATCTACCCAAGTTTCGCGGACCCTCCAAAACCGCGGACTGGTACTTCGTCGACGTTGCGTCATCGCATCAAAGACTTCGAGACGAAGAAAGGGGCTCCGCCGTCGATCGAGTCTGTACAGCAGGCTGCTACAGACCCGACCGGTCTGACCGGTCTGGCCGCAGCAGCCAGGTATAAAAGCCCCCCTTCTCTAGGTGGAGGGCTTTGAGTCTCTTGAGTCCTTTTCAGTTTTTCCTTCCCCCTTCCCCCTGCTCAGGTTAGGGCCAAGGTCTCCAACGCAAAGGGGGTTTAGATTATAGCTATTCTCTTCAATCTAGTGGGTGGATGATGGGCGGATGACTCTAGTTGTTGTATAGGTGAATTCCTCTGAGAATTAATGGATGAAATTTGTTTCAGATTCACTTGTGTGTGCTGAGCATCTCGTCCTCCCCTTCTCTCTTGCGTTTTGGGTTCAATTCTCCTCTTTTGGTGTGTTTCTTGTTTGGAGGAGACCAACCCTTGATTTCGTGGTTTGATGAACTCTTTGGAACGATTCCTATGCATATAGCCTAGTGCTAAACCCCCTGGAATCATGGGTTCTCACGAATTGGCGATTTTGTGTTCTTGAGAAAACCCCAATTCTCTTTAATCTTTCCTCGATTTCTCTCGATCCGTAAATCTTTTGGGTGAGATCTTTTGGAGATATGTTTACGGGGTAGTTACGAAGCTTTCCTCCAAGTTTGGTTGGATTTGGACTTCGTTTGCTCGAGATTCCTGGTTTGAAGGTTTGTTTGCGGGTTTTCTGGACGACACCGGTCAGACCGGTGGGCGAGACCGTTCAGACCGGTCTGCTAGTTTTTGAACAGCCGCGACCGGTCAGACCGGTCCAGTACACCGGTCAGACCGGTCCTGGCAGATCAGCTCTGCGGTTTCTCTCGATTCGCTTCCGATTTGCTTCATGGTTACGCTCGCACGTTCAAGACCTTTTGTGTTGGTTTAGCTTTTCAATAGCTACTCCTAACTTTGTTCAGAACGCTTGAGGGCTTGGGTAATTTTCGGACATAGCCCGACGATTCGAATTTCGAAGAAATTTTGATCGGCTCCCATTCACCCCCCTCTGGTCGCCGGTTTCGGTCCCTCATAAAGAAAAAAGACAGTAGTTTATTTGTCCATTGAATAAGCTAATCTAAGCTAAAAAAAAGAAGCTAATTAATCTAAAGAAGTGTGGTTGGCCCTTAGAACTTATCTGGTCTGCCGACCCTGTTTATGCGTACCTTTCCACGATGATAAGCTATGATTAAGAGAGTCAAACTACAAGGATGACACAATGCTTGCTCATATATAATGTTATATTTGATGAGTAGGTGTTTGACTTGCGCATCCAGGCAAATAATCGCATCGCTAATCAAATTTATCTTGGCTTTAGTACATAAGCCGTACGAGGGCCCACGATCTACAAAGTTGCATTGCTCTTAGAAAAAATATTATAATAATAATATTCATTCAAACAAACGAAACTTTTTTTTTGTGGAGGGGAACAAACGAAACTGAAGCCATCTGATCGAATTGGCCTGGTTTTCATCGTTCTTAGCAGCAGCGGGCCTTTTGAGGCTTGTTTGCCAAACATGGCCTTTTTCTCTTGGGCCGAAGGCATTTCTATTTGAATGGGCTCTGGGTTTGTCGTCATGGGCCCATATAAAGCACTGAGAGCGCTTTTTTCTTTTTTATATTAAAAAAAATCAAAATTTCAAAATTATATGTCTATTTTGAAAAATTTTAAAAATATACCCCGGTCGCCCTATGGGGGGCGACAGGACCTAAATGTAATTTTTTTCTTCAAATTTGCAACGAGGTCCCTGGCCGGGGGCGCGTGCGCAGGCCCCCCAACGGGCGACAAGGGGGGCCTGTCGCCCCCCTCGGGCGACCGGTGGGCCACGTCCACAGGCGCGACAGGGGGGCCTGTCGTCCCCCCCCTCGGGCGACCGGGTCTTGCCCTCCTATATAACCATTCTACCCCCATTCCCTCCTCATTTGCGCCCAAAAATTCCACCAAAAATCCAGAAAAAAGATAGGGGTGAGGAGAAGAGAAACGGCGAAGCCCTGCCGGATTCCGTACTTGTGATCTGCAGGTTAATACATTTAGTTTATGTATTTTTGCATTTGTATTGTAGAGTAATTTAATTTAATTAGTGCTATAGTAGAACCATTTAAGTAGGAGTTTAATGATACTTTAGTTACGTAGTAGTAAATTAGTTTAGAAAATTAGTACTACACATTTATTATTACAATTACAGTACTATTAGAGACGTGTTTATAAATTAATTACGATTTATAATAGAATTTCGCATATGCAGTATAGAATTTGAGTGTCATCACATAGTTATGAATACTTATATGTTGTAGTTGAATTCCATACTTAGTTTTTACGGATTATTGAATAAGTTAGTGAAGTAAAGAGTATAACTCGATAAGTATTCTATGATATACAGATATGTCGAGCAAGATGCAGTTTCAAGTATTTTATGGTGGCTACAATGTTTTGTATGGGCTAAATGGAGTAGACTTTTCTGCCTTTAAGTGCACATCTAGCGCCATAGATAAACCTCTGGAAAGGAGTTTTGATTCCATATGTAAGTGGTTGCGGCGTGAGTTCCGTGTTGATCCGTTGACACATGTGATGACCGTCCAGTCTCTTGTTAATTGGGAGGTAGAAAGTGATTTATGGGAATTGATGATGATACACAGCACTGATGACTGGCAGAAGTACATGCAAGCAGCTCTAGAGTGTGGGTGGCCTCTGGCCATTCTTGTTCAAATCCGGGAGAAGACACAAAATGAAATCCAACATGGTGCAGATCAAGCAACTCCGAGTATTCGAAGAGAGACCAACTATGTTGAGCAAGATGAGTCAGAAGGGATAGAGAACCAAAACATGGGACCACAGGGCCTTGCTGATGAGGGAGAGAGGATACATAGCATTGTGGACGAGATGGAGGCAGAAGACCAAACCGCAATAGAGATGGAAGAATATGAGGGCTCATCTGATGACGAGCAGTACTCATTGCCAAAAGAGTGGAAGGAGCAAGGTTTTGACAGTCATGTCGCAGAAGACGTACGAAATCAGGAGTGGGAGTACAGAGGCAATGAGGTAGTGCAAGGTGCAACATATCCAAACATTGAAGCCGTAAAGGATGATGTGAGACTATGGGCAATATCATTGAAATGAGAATTTAGAGTCGTAAAGTCTGGCAGTAAAGAATATGAGGTGAAGTGTGTGAATGATGGAGGTCTATGGCGAGTACATGCATTCAAGGGAAAATGGAAGTCGAACTGAAAATATTCTATTGTGACAGAGCACACTTGTTTGTTGTCAGAAGTTCTTCCCTCGCATCGCAATATATCATGCGACTTTGTTGCAAAGCAAATATATGGATTGATTATGGACAACCTAAATTATGAGCCAAAAATGATTGTTCGACACATTGACCAGACTTACCAGTACACCATTAGTTATTTGAAATCATGGCGGGCTAAACAAAGGGTGTTCGAGATGCGGTTCGGCACATACGATGCATCATATGATAACCTACCTCGTATGTTATCCCAGGTTGCTGCTAGAAATCCTGGAAGCTTTTATGACACATACCTCGTACAAGCCGTGATTAGGGGGCAAAGCATTCTGCAACGAGCCTTCTTTTACATAGGTGCTTGTGTTAGAGCATTTCAGTGTTGTCTTCCGGTGATCTGCATTGATGGCACATTTCTGACTGGAAGGTATAAAGGTCAGATACTCACCGCAATTGGGGTAGATTGCAACAACCAAATAGTTCTGCTCGCATTTGCATTTGTTGAGAATGAGAACTTAGACAGTTGGTATTGGTTCCTTGAACGAGTGAAGGTTCATGTTGTTGCTGCACGTCCAGATGTGTGCCTTATTAGTGATAGGCATGCAGGTCTGCTGCAATCAATACTGAAATTACAACGTGGAACTGCGACAACGCCTCCATTGTGGCCCGATGTCCAAAACAGGTGGTGCATTAGGCATATGGGTGCAAACTTCTATGACCACTTCAAGAACAAGGATCTTAAGAACATGTTTAAGAGGTTGTGTACCCAAAATCAACAGAGAAAATTCAATGCATTATGGCAGATGCTTGATCAGTTGACTGCAGAGCTAGTGAAGGTAAGGGCATCAGGAACAAGCACGAGTCAGGCTGCAGAGTCTAGGGATTCAATTGAGAAGCCATTTTTACACTGGATTCGAGGTGCACCTAAGGAGAAATGGTCATTCTTTTATGATACCAATGGAATACGGTATGGTATTCAGACAACGAACCATGCAGAGTGTTTCAATATGGTTATGCGTTCTTGTCGTGCTTTTTCTCTTGTGGGAATTGTTGAGTTCATCATGTATGGGTGCATGAAGTATTTCAGAGAGCATTACATGGTTGCAAGCATAAATATCAGCAACCCCTAAATTCAGTTTTGCACAAGAGTGACAATATATGCAAGAGAATATTGAAAAGTCCAAACTGCATCGCGTCATATCGACAGGTACAATGGAGCATAGATTTGAGGTTCTATGCAAGGATAGAACCGGTCATGGTATCCGTAGAGATAGGGTGGTACATGAGAGTTTGATTACAGTAGATGGCAAAGCCTTCTGCTCCTGCATGAAGTCTAAGTTATTGCATTTGCCATGCTCGCATCTCATTGCGGCATGTGCAGAGTCTGGGTTACAGCCAGGAATATTTGTTTCACCTTACTTCAGCAAGGAAGCAGCTGTATCCACTTGGGGACATGAGGTATACGGGATTGGAATAGTGGGGCCTTTCATTCAGGATAATGAGAATAAGATGTTTATTTCTGATCCAGCCACTAAGAAAGGTAAAAGCCGCCGTCAGACACGTCGTATTCGGAATGGTATGGACGAGTCCGAAGCAAGCAAGGCACAAAAGCGTTGCAGCCAATGTGGAGCATTGGGTCACAACTACAAGAAGTGTCATAAGAATGCACTTCACGATGCTGCTGACGTCGGTCCTTCCGGAAATCCCAGAGATGGAGCACCTCCTACGTTCAGACGACCATCGGCGAGAATTGCTCGTGGAAGGCATTCGGTGTCGTGATCCACAATTGTATCGAACATATCTGTAATATGTAGTAATCGTGCATCCAGTTTGTATGGAACATATCTGTAATGTATAAATATCGTGCGTGTAGTTTGTATCGAACCTAACAGCCTGACTCCAGACTCACCTGGCGCACACGGTCACCCCGATGTCTTGGGGTATTCACAGCTAGGAGGAGCACCACTTGGGATCTCTCAGCAGCAGACACCGCAGTCCCTTTTGCGTCCTGAGAGACAGGTGAGGTCTCCGGATCGTCACACCTACTCCGAGGGCCATGTTCGTGCCCAGCAGAGGGCTAAGAGGGTCCAACGCCCTAGGGGTGGTTAGATATATCCGATGTTTGTATCTCTGATATTTATTTGTAATGAGATAGCTGTAGACCGCTTATTTGTATCCGATGTTTATGATTGTGGTAGTTTACTTGTCATTTGTTTCTATAGATACTATTGATGTGAACTTGTTATGTTTGTGGGTTCCATAATGCTCGTGAAATAAGGCAAGTTCTTGTGAATTTTTTCCGTGATTTAATGAAGGACAAGTTAGGTGCGGTAGGAGTTAGCGGCCGAGATCCCGCCGACGATGATGACGATTACCGCATACAGTGTAAACTTCGTGACACGCTCGAATAGCTCAAAATAGGGACTATAGTGTATCTAGCTGCGAGTACGAGATCACAGGTTGCCACTTCTCAGCACGGCGACCACGAGTTTCCCAAATGTCGCATTGTTTTCCCAGACATACGTGACAAAAGACGACAACCCAATAGCAGTGCCCTTCCACCATTTCAAAAACATGTGACAACACAGCAATCACACCAGCTCACCTTCAAAGCAGTCTCTCTGGCGAGGACGACGGACCTGTCATTCTACAGCGAAAGTCTGTGGCGTGTAGTGGGGAAGGCGGCATCTAGGCACGATCGACCGAGCGGCAGCAATACAGTGCTGTGAGTCTGCATGCACTTAGATGCTCTACATGCACAGAGAGGCATCGAGTAGTCATTTCGAGAATCGAATCTAGCATTTTCAGTGTTAGGTCAGCTAGCCTCTTCACTGTGTTGTCATGTAGGCTATCCGGGTATCAGACTTTTGTGCGCCTATAAATACTCCGAAGTTTGTGAACTCCCAGCAGCACTCAAACACCAAAACTCATTGTATACCCAATGTCTGGAGGTGGGTCTAGCAGAAAGAATTACTATGGTTTTGGGAAAGGAAAAGGGGGGAGAAAGGGAGACCCCATAATATGGGAGGGGCCTCTTGGACCTGATTCTTTTTCAGAACCAGTGTTTGAGTTTCCGCCACAGCACAAGAGTGAATTTATCAATGAAACTCCTCTTCGACAATACGATAACCGTAGAGAACCGTGGCCAAAATACAGACATGGTGAGGACTGCTTAGTGCAGATGTGCACCGACGGGATGGATAGCGGTCGGCGTTTCTTTAAATGTCCAGACGCATGGGTAATACTCGGTTGTTTCATTTCTTTATCTTCAATGAGACACCTTATATGAAATTTGTTTTGCAGTCTTCCGATGCTCCAGAAAACTGTGGTTTTACTACGTGGGTCGATCCTGCACCAATTGATTCTGTTCAGGAGTTCATCGAGTACCTCCAGATAAAGATCTTTGATCTGGAATGCAAGGTGAACCATTATGAGGAAGTGAGCGAGGGTAACAAAGACGATGAAGATGATGATACCAGCAATGCTGCCGGTTCACAGGATGAACCATGCACTATTCCTTACTGCAACTGTCCTTGTCACAAGAAGAAGGGTCCTGCGCCTCCGGCACCACCTCCTGCACCACCTGCAATGGGTGGATACTGCGGAGAAGGCTCAAACGCAGTTTGCTACGTGGGGGTACGGCTACTAGGACTATCCTAGTGCTAGTGACATGCTGCATCGTTGTGTTTGTTGTGTTTTTTTAATTACCTAAGGCATGTTAGGTTAGTCCAGAATCTGTTTACCGTATTTTGCAACGGGTTCTGCCATGCCACTGCATGTGTGACGTGTGTTTCATTACCGTTGTATTATGATGTAAATTTGATGGTTCACATTATGTAATGCATTTCTTAGTTCTTATTTCTTCTCATTATATTAATTAAATGTGTGCTTTTTAGTATTTTAGTGACATGAAAAGCTCCGAAAATATTAAGGACAAGTTCAAAGATTTCATAGATTCCCGGCTACAACTGCAAATTAATGGTAAAAATTACAACACATAGAGTTAAGCTCTCAACTGAAAACATAAACAACTAATTGCAGTGGCATGTGCACGCGACAAGGTAATTTCTTGTTGCATCTAAACCTACCATGCCTTATGGAATGTAAAATACCGGGATTACATTGTACTACTCTACTGAGTGCACCGAGGATATTTGCCCTTCCTAATTGTTTCAGGTCCGGCTTCCTTCGCACGGCGTGCCCTCTCTCGCTTTCTCTCCCTGTCAGCTTCACGTTCCGCCGCCGCCTTACGATCCACCTCCTCCATCCTCTTGCGGATCTCTTCTTGCTCTTTCTTGCGCTTCTCCTCTTGTTGTTCCTCGTGCTTCATTCGGCGCCAACGTTCTGCAGCCCACCTTGCTTGTTGTTCCACAAAGTCCTTTGCCTGCTGCGACTGCACGGTGTCGAACCACTGCATAAAATCACAAAGAGGCGGAGGAGACTTTGTCCAACAAAAGTTAGAATCATAACTCAATGTTAGGCCACAAAGAAAAATAGCGCATGTTGTCCTGCTACCTTGGCCCAGTCTTTGCCGTATTGCTTAGGTGGATCATATTCGTAGTTCTCACACATAAAGAACCTCTTGTCGTAGTCATCTCCTAAAACCTCAGATTGCATGAACTTGCATAACGAACCGCAAAAGCATATTGGCACATCAATTCCTTCAGGTACGGTGGCTTCACACTTGCTCCACGGAATGTAGGTTGATCCTGACAAAGACATTGGCGCTATAGTGTGGTGCGCCAAATGACGAACAATGATTTCAATAATGCACATATCGTATACCAAATCGATGCGTGAAAATATAGGTACTGTCATAATTCTATTGTCTTATGCTACAATATCAATAAGATATTGTCATAATTCTATTCTAATTCATAATTAATTTAAAAACAAGTCTGTAATAGTACTCAAATTGTAATACTAAACGAGTGTTCTAAAGCACCAAATCTAATTCAGTTAATTCGCTAATTAAATTAAATTATTATACAATATCAACGGATTCATACGGAAGTTACTGGTAGATCACAAGTGCGGAATTCGGCAGAACTTCGCCGCTTTTCTTCTCCTCGCCCCTCTCTTTTTTCTGAATTTTTAGGCTCAAATGAGAAGGAAATGACGGCCAGAGCTTATATGGGGTGGGAGAACCCTGTCGCCCCTTGGGTGGGCGGCAGGCCCCCTCCCCCAGGCCAGGGATCTCTTTGCAAATTCCAAAAAAAATTACATTAGGGTTCTGTCGCCTATGGCTTGGGCAGCAGGACCCCTGTCGCCCCCCCATAGGGCGACAGGGGGGTATTTTTGAAATATTTCAAAACAGACATATATTTTTGAAATTTTGATTTTTTTTAAATATAAAAAAGAAAAAAGTCCGCACTGAGATGGTTCTATTGTGGCCTGCTGTCAGTCACACAGAGCATCTCGGCTTGTTGTTTGTTCTCGAGCATTAGTCAGTCTGTGTCCTGCTATAGCTATAGATACGATGGATTAGTAGTACGTTGATTGCATTGCATCCATTGCATTAATGCAAGGCTACTACCTGCACCTCCAATCTAATCCAAGTGTGCCACTAACGACAACAACTGCAGTTAACCGATCCAGCTAGCCTCCTTACCTTGATTCCTCCTCTGAACCGCAGCAGTCTCAGCTAATGAAGGAGACAAACCAGATCTGCAGTCACCGATCGGTAGCTTACGTGTTCTGCCCCTGACCCTCGAGACCCGAGTTAGTGACGGATTAAACAACTCCTCAAGATTCTCTGCAGGGAGATCAAGAACATGGGCTCAAATGATCGGCGACCGGTCGACCTTGATGCGGTGGCAGGGCAGGTAGACGAGATTAGCAGAGACTAAGTTCAGTTCCTGCATCGGCTGTTCTTGCTAGATCCCTCCAAGCTGGACGGCATCATAGGCTGCACATCCATCGGTTGGTACGAGCCATGGGTATATAACTATATATAGCCAGCACTGCGGACTGACGACGTGTCCTGGACTCCTGGTCGTCGAGCACAAGAACAGCCAACAGCAGAATAGCTTCGAGCTTTGCTTTTGATTCAGTATGGGGCATGGAAGTGGTCCTGCTGCTGTTGTTGACCAGCCAGGCTGCAGAGTCCTTCCCGTCATCGAGGAGGAGCCGGAGCCGGAGGGGGAGGGGGCAGGCTCGCCGGAGATGACGAGGCTGGCCGAGCGCAGGAAGGCCATCGTAGCCAGGATGCGGGAGCTCCTCAGCCGGGCCGCCGCCGCGCAGTCTGCTCGCTCCAAGCTCCACCGCTCCACCGTCGCCACAGCCAAGAAATGGAAGGTACCCACTCATTGCTAGACACTCGAGAGAGGATTAGTTGACGCCTTACCTCAACTGTCTGAATCATCGTTCGTGCTTAGTGCTTGCAAATTGCTACATGTCTGCTAATACGATTTTAATCCTGCCCTTTCGGATCTTTTTTATCAGAGAGCCGTCGGCCGGATCCAGAGGAGGAGCACGAACCATCAGCAGGTAGCAGATCTGCAGGAAGACGGAGACGGCGGCATGCTGAGCTCGTCGTCGTCGTCCATCTCCAGCCAGAGCAGCTTCAGCTGGGACGCCGCCGCAGAGAGCTGCTGCTCAGCGTCTGCCAGCTGCTTGTCCCCTGCCAACGTCTCGCCGCTGCTGTGGCCGGCGTTCGTATCTGCACAGCGAGCCGAAGCGACGGAGGATCAGCAGCCGGCGACCAGCGTGCTGCGTCTGTCAGGTGGCAGCTCCTGGTCGGAGGACGATGACGTGAGGATGGCTCACTGGGTCACCACGGATTCAGACTGTAAGTTCTTCATCAAAAAGAAAAAGAAAAAAACAATTGATCTTCAGAGAAACCTTTGTTGACGATGTGCATTGTTTCAACAAATTGTTCAGTTGTCGTGTTGGAGCTCTAGCCATGGGAGGGAGACGCTCCTCAACAAGGATCGATCGGGGCACAAGCAAGAAAATTAGGAATTCCAGAAGATTATTGGCAAGAAGATTCATAGACGTGCATTGGCCCGCGGGCTAAGTGGGCCACCAACATGGGCCGTAACAGACCTGCGATTTCTTGACAACAGGCAGGCCCACATGTTGCGAAGCCTCATTATTTTTGAGGAAATTATGTGGTATATATATATATGTATGTCAGTATGTGGTTCTGTCAACTGTGTACTGCCACCTGGACTATTTAGCTAATGACATGACACTCGGTTGCATAGCCCAACTTAAGCATCTTCCGAAGTCAAGATATGGAGTAATACAAAGTTGTCATCGCCACCATGCACAGATAAAAAGATGCTAGCAGCACTGGCACTTGGTCAGTCTTGCCCTATTTGCCAACTCTTCCACTTCCCCAGGCAGAACGTAGCTGCTCTGCTACTGACCAGAGAGAGAATCGCAAATAACAAAACAAGAGCTGAAAGTTCAGTGCATGCATGCGTTGGAATCAAGCACTTGGAATCTTGAAAATTGTATTCTTTAAAGCCTGCTGTTCCATATGTACTCGGTTTGTGTGGAGAGGTGAGTTGAGCGCAAAAGCACTCCCAAACCGACATGATACGAGCCAAAAAAGTACGTGTACAGCACTGTTCCAGCATATCAGAAGAAATCACTAGGCTTTCCTATCCTAATGTTCTCCTCTTGCAAGTAGCTTGTGACAGCATTCTTCTGCCAGCCCTTGAAGCTCCTACCAAAGCAAACGCCAAAAGATTAACAATGTCAAACTTAAATGGGTTGAGCTTGCTTCCTATTGTAATAATAGTAATAAACAGACGAACGCAATGAAGTAGCATCTTCAATAGATTAGATGCACCAAACTGGTTAACAGGTTAAGACACTTACTTGTGATCAAGATGTGCGATAACTTCACCGCCAGGAAATGCTGCCTTTGTGGC
The DNA here is from genome assembly GCF_016808335.1 of Panicum virgatum. Classification (NCBI taxonomy): domain Eukaryota; kingdom Viridiplantae; phylum Streptophyta; class Magnoliopsida; order Poales; family Poaceae; genus Panicum; species Panicum virgatum. Next base: position 1,006,046 of record NC_053145.1, on the reverse strand, counting down.
TTCATAGGAAACTTTGATGGAGTGCTTCCACATTCCAGCAACCTCTCCACAAGTCTTTCCATTTACTTGGGATGGTGTGTCCATCGGCAATGAGTAACCAGAGAGTAAATGACCCACCCATACACCATCTTTGCTGAAACATTTTGAGAATGCCACTGTTAGAATATAGGTATTCCTGAAGTACATTAAAATACTCATTCTGTCCTTAAATAAAAAATCTAAAAAATAAAGATAGAACACAGGTTTTCTACACTTAACTAATATCACATGATACACAAACAGTTTAAGATCAAAATAATTTTTCATTGACACTAGCATTATATTGTCCCCTCACTTGAATAAGGCAAAGTATGATGTTCTTTTTACCAGGGAAGATCTACAGGGGAGACAGCATATAATTAGAAATTGCCTTCAAGAATAACTTCACCGCAGTGCTTACATGACAATATCCATGTGACGAGGAGCATAGTGACCGCCTCCTATACCTAGTAGAACCTTTTCACCATTCCTGCATAACAAGAAATGGGTTTTCATGTGCTTAAATAAACAAAGAAAAAAGGGGAGTGAGAGGGTAATAAATATATGCTTAGAAGAAAAAGAAAGGTCAAATTAGGTGGATGTGGATGCCATCACAAAAAAAAGAGCTCATATTTGGAAAATACCATCAGATGTAAAGATGACGGATGGGCACATATCTAAGAGACAACATATCTAAGAAAGCAAATGATAAATAAAATGTATGTTATCAACAGCGGTACATAAAGAAATCTAGATATTGGGTTAAGCAAAATAGCCATAGCCTGGATGGTGACCATAACAGGGTGTTCACAATGGGACTGAAATTAAACAGTCATTTGTCCCAGCTCTGGAAATTCATGGCTTCATACAAACAACTGGATCTGACTCTGCTAGTCATGTCTTCACGTATTGCTGTTTGTTTCGACCTTTCTGTTTGTATGTTCAGTCTTATAGATTATCTATATCCTTATTTATTATAATGATTAATAAAAAATCATTAGGGCTCTCCCCTGATATAATCCTGAAATAAAAGATTGACTGTCCGGAATTGTGCTTGAAAATTTTTCAGTACTCCATTTTATAATGTACAAATAGGGAGCAAATGGCATTCCCACTTTTCATTTTAAACTTAGTATCCAAAATTTTGCCTACTCCACCAGAGAAGAGGAATCTATTTGTGAACCCTGGTTCACCTAACGGGATCAGTTAACGAGTTATAGATGGTGCTAAAGGAACGACACTTTCCAATTTGCAATCCATCTTCACACAATAGAACCTTAATTTCCCAGTGGTATATAACGATACTGACTCAACTCCACTCTGGTGCCTTGTCTGTGTGCCTTGTCACTAATGCATTCCTAATTTGCAACAATGTGCAGTACCTAGGTTCTATCCTACTTTTTACTGGGGATAGTACTTTGTATAGATTATAATCTGACAATATCCCCATCGATGCCATAGTATATATAACAAGGGGGTAAAATGAAATGCATATCGACATACCCCTGCCAACTTCCAACATCATTTCCATCCTCCAGACCAAGACCTTTCCATAGAACCTGCAAGTATTGAAAAACTCAATTGCCTGTTTCCAACAAAGGTTGCTTTACAAGAGAAAAGTTAAAAGATAACATTCCGACTAACGGGTAAGACAAGTAAGAGCAATATTTAGTTGGGCACATAGCAAATTAAAACCATCGTTTTTTCAAAACTTCGAAATGTTTGATCTGTGTTGTTTGATTGTCAACGGAGGGCAATGAACCATATTGAATCTAAAAAATTGGTTGTATAAGATCTGCTTTGAAACTCTACATGCTATATGATCTTGACATCCCAACAAGGAAACACTCTTGATCTCACAAAAAAAAAAGGAAACACTCTTGTCTGCTCTTGCAAGTAAGGAAGTATATCATAATAAAGAGGGAGGGAGTGATAGGACTCACCAGAGCAATTGCCTGCGCAGCATCTTGTCTACCCCAGTATTCTTCCGTACTTCCTGGATATTTATAGCAGTCCAGAGTATTGAAGTTAGCAATTTACCACATGCATTGATGGCAGTGTAGATCCTAATATTTGGTATGCCTATTATTTCAGCTGCAGGATTGGTGCGCTGAGCTATATTGAGTTGAGTTCACATAAACTCAATACCCTTTTGAAAAGGTTGACTAGAAAGACTGGTTGCTTGCATCTTGTTCATCATGTCCATGTTATAAGCATTATCTCTTTCCAAAATTTCAAATGCTTAAGGTAACTACCTCTTATTTGGAATTTTTTCAAGGATGTGACCATATTCATGTTACCTAAATCTGTATGTATTACATAAGGCAGCAACTAATTCTTCCAGCCCAAAAGAACAAAAAAACACAGTGCATATAGCTTGTGTAAACCATGTAAATGTATGTTGACACAACTAAAAAAACAACTGGATACAGATCATTGTAATGGTTGAGCTTGAAAAATATGTGTTCTGTATAGAAATGTCATTTTTTTGTTTACATTTTGGTTTTTAAAAGAATGTCATCTTGGGTTCCCAAGGCTGGAATTTTCTAATAGATGGCCCTATCTTTTGAGTGTTGGTAATGACAATAGAGCTACTGACACACAATCAATAGGGCAAACTACAATAGAAAGCAAAGTGTTAACTCACTCCTTGATTTGCGAGTATGGAACTAAAACAAAAGGTAATTTAACTCGAGGGAGTATACACTAACTTGCAAAGTAAACTCAACATGGAAAACCCAAAAAAGGGATAACTACCCACCCACAAGTATAGTATGGATCCAGCTTTCAGATATGCCACAAATCAAAGAATATGTTGCACAGGTAACTATGGATTATGCAATACATGTAGACCTCCAACTCCAATGCAAAGAGGACACAACTAATGTGTAGTCCAAGAGGTTGCTAAGCTAATTTTAAGATTTTTTTCTGGAAACTGTAGAAAGAACTTTCAAGAGGGTGGACGATGATAGCATGCAAGAAACAAAAATGGTAAGGATGGACATAAGCTTGTACCTATCTCGACAAACATGGTGGGCGTTCTGGTAACTGGTCCATGGTGAGTAGCCTCAAGCGTAATCTTCAGAAGCGGTCATAATTAAAATCAGTTGACTCAGAAAGATATGGGTCACTGACGGAGAGAAAACTACCTCAAACTCTGGAACAAGACCTTGTTCTGCAGCAATCTTTTGCATCAACCGGAGCCAAGGACCAATTCGAGGATTTGGTATTGCTGCCCATCCAGGAATCCCTCCTTGGGGTAGGGTTCCATCCTCCCTAAGATGTGGCACACCTTTATATGTGCAGTTACCACACCAGTAAGGACCCATGTACATTATCAGGATATCAACGGTTGATAAAACAAAAAAATTGAACAAACCAACATGTGTCTATGCTTGTTGTTGAAGAAACATGACGGTATAACTAGTAAACAATAAAATAAATAAATACATGTAAGGCTATTGCAGAATATACTGGATTGCGCTGTTTCCTAACAAAATGAAATTGCATGTATGCTATATAACGCACAAAGTTGATTATCCTCTTGTATTTACTGTAACACATATATTTATATGAGATACCTTGTGACGCAATTGGTGTTCAACAAGAAACAACAAAAAACATCAAGCATTTGACCTTGCCATTGGGATAAATGACTTTGCGAATGAAAGAAGAACGGACCAATTGGATGCACTGTGAGTGCTGGACGGTTGGAGACTGCAGTGTGCTTGCTGAGGAATATGACCTCAGACACAGGCTCTCCAGTGGCTTCCTGCCATCGCCGGTCAAGATCGTCCTCTGCAATAATGCTGCGTTGATGCTTCAATAAGCGAACATTCCCATTAGTAAAGCTCTGCATCCCCTCCTGCAAAACAAATTCGGGCAAAAATTAATTGGGAACCATGATATATAGGCGTTAGATTATCCATCTACAGAGCGTCAAAATGTCAGCTAACGCCTGTTGGATGCCTTCCGTGGCGCAACATATAAAAGCGGATAAAAGTTTACTTCAGTTTTGTGCCACTAGCTATGCGGAGTAGAAGACAACCGGACGGACTCCATCGATCCATTTAAAAGATGGAAGGGAAGGGCCCAAGCGGAGCCCCAAGGGGGGAGTTGATTACAGTACAGCGATGGGCGGGCCGGGGGACCATCCCGGCATGGCGAGGAAGGCAGCGGCGGGGCCGATGGACGCCGGGTCCGACGTGGTGGCCACCACCAGCACCACCATCTTCCGCCGAGGCTGCTCCGCGACCTATCCCAACTGAGAGACGCTCACCGCCGTCAGGACTAGCAGGAGGAGGATCTCGTATTCTCGTGGCACAGCGAGCTGCCGCTTCTGGTTTATCTAGCTGCGTGCGTGCGGCGGTGGCCACCGCCCACCGGACGGACGGGGTCCCAATCTGCGGGCACGCCGGCGGCGACACCCACCTGGGTTGGTGGCCGGTGTCGGCGGGTGGCTTGGCTTTCATTGTGTACTTGGGCCTGGGCTCTGAGGTGGGCCGCACGTGCAAATGTGAGGAGGAATTCAGCCTGTTGGGCTTTCTTATGGAAAGAAAGAACACTCCTGTCTGTTTGATTTTTTTTAGCCCCCTTATTAGTATGTGATCATCCGGGCACACACGCAATCACACCGCCACTTAGGCTGTCCGCACCTGCTACCGGGAGCCATCTGGTACCCGATCCTCCACCACGCTTTTAGCGTAAAAAGTCACGCACCGATGTACTGGAAGGAAGATGCTCTCTCTCTATTCCAACCTCTGTACGCTCCACCGCTTCCCGGCGGCATGAGAGAGATAAGGGCAGCAGATATGTTGGCGAGAGAGGTGGAATGGAGTGAGGAGAAGAGAGAGAGAGGGGCAGGCAGAGTGGGAGTGGACGTGGGAGACACAGGAAAAGGGAGGGAGGAGAGTGAGAGAGTAACCCAAGAGGGAAGGAGGAAAAAAGAAAAAAAAATTATTGTGTGGGCTTACCGGCTGGTAGTTGGTATAAAAGATAAGATATAATATGAAGGGTGCGGAAGAAATTGTTATGGAGGAGAGAATCTCCATAATCAAAAATAAAATATTTTTTTAAAAGATGAAAATAGAATAGTATAATGAGTGCAGACAGTCTTTTTCAGCTTAAAAAATATGCCGTCCTTGATATCGACGGAGTCCATACGAGACTCCGCTCACAGCGGGGATGTCGCACTCTCCTCTGCCTCTGTGGCACGACGCATGAGAGGCCAGATAATTTATGTTTATATTGGGGATAAAGATAAACACGGGTGAGTTACATGAGCTGAACCCCGCCAGGAGTGACTCTGGGCTCCTCTGCCATCCGTGCTACTCGCACGTAACCTTAGCTTATGAGCAACTCCGACCTTTGAATACACATATGTAACTTTATTTTTATGAACAACTTCAAGAGACCGAAACTGCAAATTCTGGTGTCTCGCTGTCAATGGATACGTCGCCTACCATTGAAAGAATAGCGCCGGTTAAATTCTAAAATAAATTCAGAAATGCAAGCACATTGTGCCAAGTCGGAAACTCCAACTCGAGCTGATAGGTTATAGCCGGTAAGAATCCTTACCGGCTGAGCTACTACCATAGAGTGTTGATTCAAACACACACTAGCTATTACTGGTTATTATTGGCGGTAGTATATATTAAGATAAAGATACGTGTGTCTCTTTCTAAAATCTGCGCAAGAGCTAGCTACTCCCTCCGTCCTGAAATGTAGGGTATTATAGAATTCAAAATTTGTCCTCAAATATAAGACATTCTAGGTTGAAAGTGGACTCAACCATCTTAATTGTGTATTGTTTTCGGATTTTTCCAATAGAAGACGTGCATGCAACCATGTAAAGGGAGGTGCATGTGGGGGAAGTGCATAGAGAAAGGGCATGCTACTTTAATTAGCACATATTTAATGACCCAAATAGAGTCCCAATGCATAATAATTAGTGGTAGGAGAGTCTTTTCTACACAATCATAATCTGTCCTAAAAACTCTAGAATGCCCTATATTTCAGGACGGAGGGAGTAGCTAGCATTCATACTACAAATGCATGTGTATTTATTATTTATGCATACAAATTAGGTAATCCATACTAGTATTAATGATTATTATCAGACATGCTCCGGCGGCGTGGCTGGGCCGGCGAGGATGGCGTTGCGCCTGCCGCGCTCCGACCGGCAGTTCTCGGCGAACTTGAGGCTGGCGCTGTGCCGGCCCAAGCTCTTCTCCTCCTCGCTCCACTCGGAGGCGTAGTAGCTCTCCTCGTCGGCGTCGGCGCTGGGCGGGAGGAGCATGGAGCCCCACTGCGGGAAGTGGACGAGCACCAGCGGCAGCGTGCACGCCATGCTCATGATGCCCATGTTCCGGATCCCCGTGCCCGTGGAGTAGTTGGACAAGGTGAAGAAGATGAGCTGCGTGATGCCGGCGCCGATGTTGCCGCCGGCCCCCGTCATGCCGGAGATGATGCCCAGCGAGCGGCGGGACACGAAGGGGATCACGCCGAAGGTGGCGCCGCACGCGGCCTGGGCGCAGAAAGAGAAGAGCACCATGGCGGCGATGGAGGCCGGGAGCGCGCTGGCGCTGCCGAGCCAGAGGCAGAAGCCGCCGCCGGCGGTCTGGAGGATCCAGATGTTCCAGAGGCGGGCGCGCATGCCGCAGTAGCGCGCACCCATGTCGGAGAGGACTCCGCCGAGGGGCCGCGACACGAGGTTGGCCATGCCGAAGCCGGCGGCGATGATGCCGGCGACGCGGATGTCGAGGTCGAAGCGGTCGTAGACTCGTAGTAGTACTCGGCGATGACGTTGTTGGTGGTGAGCTGCACGCCCATGCTGTAGCCGTAGACGAAGACGAAGACCCAGGTCCGGTAGTTGCTGACCGCGCGCAGGAGCACCTTGGAGAAGCCGTCCTTGTTGGCGCCGCCCTGCTTCTGGAGGCTGCGGAGGTTGCCGTCGGGGAGGTCCTGCCCCGTGGTGAGCACGAGGATGCCCATGACCACGTGCATGAGGCCCGGCACGAAGTAGGCGACGCGCCACGCCTCGAAGGGCGAGACGCCGCACCTGAGGATGCCCTCGTAGACGAAGGGCATGATGAGCTGCGTGGCGCCGCCGCCCATGTCGCCCCAGCCGGACGCCAGCGCGTTCACCGTCCCGATGATCTTGATGTTGAACATGGTGCTGGTCCAGTACTGGCACGAGACGAAGGTGGCCAGGGAGACGCCGATCAGGAACCTGATGGTTATGTATCCGGCGGCGCTGTCGATGACGGCCATGCAGAAGACGGCGGGCGCGGCGAGCATGATGGTGAAGGCGCAGCCGTAGCGCGGGCCGAGGAGGTCGCAGACGGCGCCCATGGCGAGCCGCGAGAAGATGGCGCCCGAGACGGAGGCGACGCCGGCGTTGCCGATGTCCGTCTTGGTGAGGCCGAGGTTGTCGCGGATGATGGGGATGAGCGGCGCGGCGGCGAAGGTGGAGACGACGCAGGTGAAGAAGGAGAGCCAGGAGAGGTGAAAGGTGCGCATGTGCGGGTTGGCCAGGGAGAGGATGCGGAGGGACTTGGCCTTGTGCTCCGAGTCCACCGGCAGGTCGAACTTATTATTGGCGGCGGCGGCGTTCCCCTCGTCGGAGCGCCCCGCCTCCGTGGAGAAGGCGACGAAGGCCGGCTCGCGCGCCGACACCCCGTGCAGCGAGCTACCCATCGGTGGCGCTCCGTCACTGGCCATATATGCCCTCTCTCTTCTTCCTCTTCTTCACCCTTCAATTCCCTGATGAGAGTTGAGAGCTCGATCACTTGATAGCTAGCTACGAAGTACTCTTCGATGGATGGGGTGGTTTTATAGGCGGCGGCAAGCAGGCCGATAGATCGAGCTCACATGCATTTTCTATATATTAATTAGGGCTAGCTATAGCAGCTTCCTGCTGATAAGTACTCTTGGATCCCGGAGAAGTTGACATTGCCAAGCAGATAGCTAGCTAGAAGTCAGCAGCAGGCAAAGCATGGGATGCCGTGCGTGGTGCACTCGCTCCCCAGCATGTGTCGGTGCTGCCCTTTACATGCTACGGTCGTTTCTGACTTTGTACCAGGTGAAAGCGACGTCGTCTCAGCGTACGTGAGCTTTTGCTACCTTAAAGTGAAAGGCACAGATAGCACAAACTTTGATCAATAATTAAGAATATTAGATAAATTCAGTTTACAAAATTAACTCTCCAATCTCTGTTATACTTTGTGAGACGAATTTAATGAGCCTTTTGACCGCACGATCAGAGATTGGTTACTGTAGCATTAATATAGCCAATCATCGATTATTTACCGTCATTAGATTCGTCACAAGAAATTACACCCATCTGTGAAATTAGTGGATGGTTAATGTAGCATCACTGTTGCAAAACATGGATTAAGTAGGCTCATTAAATTCATCTCGCGATTTACAACCCATCCATGCAAAAAGTTTTGCAAATAGATTTTATTTAGTACTCCATGCATGTGTCCAAACATTCGATGTGATATTTTTTGGTGTAAAATTTTGGGATCTAAACAAGGCCTTTATCAGCATGGAACGTTTAGATTGCGCTGGTTTTAGCCCGCCTGTCTACAGTAAATAGCAGCTTGAGCTATTGTGGATCTGATGCTTTAGAGCCTGCTTGGTTTGTTACCAATATTTGCCCTGCCAAAATTAAGGCATGCCAAAAAGATTTAGCTATCATTTACTTCATGCTAGAAATTGGTCATTGTGACCAAAATTTTGGCAAGTTACTGGAAATTTCTGAAATCTTGCAAGAGAAGAGATTATTGGTTGGCACCAAACCAAATGAGTACCTAAATTTTTTGCTAACACTTTGGCATACCCTAATTTTGGTAAGCCAATATATTGGCTTGCCATGATTTTCAATCAGGCCCTTGGTCCGAATATTCGTTCTCGACATCGATGCATGCATCGACATTGCTTAGATATTACTCCCTCCTTCCCCGTTTATAAGGCATGGTGGAACATGACACGGTCTTCTAAACAACACTTTGACCATTTATTTATCATATATTATATCACTTTTGATTATAAACTTATAATCATTGTAAAATATATTTGATTATGAATCCAATCATATGAAATTTGCATTATAAAAATAAAAATTTAATAGTCAAATTATTGGTCAAAGATGACAAGGTTTGAATCTTGATATACGTGTATGCCTTATAAACAGGGAAGGAGGGAGTAGTATTTTTATGTCGTTGGGACTGTCTTTGACCTTAGCAGTCAAATAAATGCGTCTGATAAAAGTCGCCTACTGTTAGTTGGTACTCCAGCCGTACAAGCACCCACGATCCATTTCTTTTAAACAAAAACTTCTCCGCTTCCAAGTTGTTAGCGCTGTTTAGATCCAAAACGCAAAATGCAAAATTTTTATAAATCATTTGCATTGTGTACTAAATATAGTCGAAAAATAAATCGCATTACACAAATGGACTGTAAATCGCGAGACGAATCTAATGAGCCTAATTAGGACGTGATTAGACACTAAATTGTTACAGTAATGCTACAGTAAATATGCTCTAATGATGAATTAATTAGGCTCATTAGATTCGCCTCGTAGTTTACAGATGAGATCTGTAATTAGTTTTGTGATTAGTTTACATTTAATACTTCGAATGTTGAAGATTCCCTTCCAAAAATGCAAAATGCAAAGTGATCTAAACAAGATCTTATTACTATGGCTGCAGGGTAATTTGACCTTGTGATTCATACAGCCGGTTTACATGTTCCTGTAATACTTACTCTACAGCCGTGTTTAGTTCGCAAAAAAATTTATAGCACTTTCATTGTTAGTTGGTAATTAATATATAATTATGGATTAATTAAGTTTAAATAATTCGTCTCGTCGTTTACAGTTAAATTGTATAATTAGTTATTTTTAACTCTATTTAATGTTTCATACATGTATCTAGAGATCTAATGTGATGAGTGCTGTAGGAAAATTTTTGGCTACTAAACATGTCCTAAAATGATGGGCGCGTTGCTTGCGAATGGGGCTTCCGTACGGCGGCCTCCGTAGCATGCGGTGTTTGACTTTAACTACGTCGGTGCGCAGTGCAAGAATCGGCCCCATATGTAGTGAAAGCAAGGTTTCAACGAAATCGTCATTACTATTTAAGTAATAATCCTTCTGGAATAGTCCTACTGCTTGCATTGCTTACTCCTAGATTATATTATTACTCCCTCCTTCCCTGTTTATAAGGCATGGTGGAACATGACACGGTCTTCTAAACAACACTTTGACCATTTATTTATCATATATTATATCACTTTTGATTATAAACTTATAATCATTGTAAACTATGTTTGATTATGAATCCAATCATATGAAATTTGCATTATAAAAATAAAAATTTAATAGTCAAATTATTGGTCAAAGATGAGAAGGTTTGAATCTTGATATACGTGTATGCCTTATAAACGGGGAAGGAGGGAGTATTAACAAAGCGAGCGATACGCGGTCGATAAGTTGACATTTAGGCCAGCTACACGTACTACCGCACACCATACTATTGTAATCGCACGGCAGTACTATTTTACATTCTAGTTGTACACCCACTATCTATTACTAGCAAAAATAATCATCAAAATACTGAACTAAAGTTACTAAATTACTGAACAATGTTCAATAATAGTTCGCCGGCACTGAACTGCTGAAAATTTGTTCAGTAATTCAGCTCAGTTTAGTTATTAATGGCGTAAAATAAACCGTTACACCTATGGTGTAATATCGCACATGGAACAGCTGGATGGCTAGCCCTCTCTCTCTCAATAAAGTAGTGTAATCAAGTTAAGCAAATGAAGATTGATTACTAAGTCTGTTGATGCTGAGGCCGGCCGGGCAGCTGTTTGTCTTCTTTCGCAACGCATATGCAGTGATGTGGAACAACGTCTTTCTTCTTTGAAATAAAGTTAATTATTAGCCGTCGAAAAAAGGGAGAAAATAGTATTTTTGCCGAGCATACTTCATTCCAAACACACTCAATTTATGCAAACTCTTATTATTACTCTCACCTTTTATACCATGCATGTCCTGGATCTTATTAATGCTGTGTTCATGTGGAGTATATATAGAATTGTAGATGATCACTCTTTTAAAGTTTTTCATGCATGCATCCTCGTCATATTTTTAACTACTAGCAAACTAAATTCATGGCTTGGTAGTAGGTAGCTCCTTGATCGAAAACAAGATCATATCAAGTACTGCAAAAAGTCGTCCTAATAAGCCTGAATCGAATAATCGAGCAAGCTAAGGGCAATCCCAACCTAAGACACCACTACTAGTGCTTTCTTAATTGTCATGTCATATAAATACTACTCGTAGAAATTATCCTTAATGAATGGTTTCTTCAAAATAAATTGATATCCAATCATATCTTTTCTCTTTCTTTTCTTCTTCCAATCCTCTCTCCTTTTATATTGGTTTTCGCGTAGGCCACTGGCGGAGCTACATGTCGGCAAACATGGGCCGTGGCCCCTCCTTGGCCCAAATGAAATCATATAGCATCATTTCAAGTTTTGTTGGTTCAGTGATTTCCTTCTTGGTTAGAGTATTCAGAGAGCAACCACTGTGCATGATGTCTTCTTTGCTTCATTTCCGGTAAGAATATAAAGAGAAGAAGTGGTTTTGATGTCTTCACAGTACAAGGTTTTGACACACTTGAATGATAGATTGTTTCGGTTGCTTCTCACTCTACCAGTTTCATTTGAGTGTGTGCTTTTTCTACCTTGAAGATCATCAAAATAGGGTTGCGCAATACGATGGAAGACGAATTTCTTTGCAACATCTTGCTAGTATATATGTTTATAAGTTAGGCAAAATGCCCCCCCTACGGCTCATTTCCAGCTCTGCCACTGTCGTAGACATAGTTTTTTTCGCATGAGACATGAATTTTTCATATTTTTTCTTCTCTCCTCGTTAACTCTCCTTTCATCTTAGCTTTTACTTATATGCCAACGTATTTAATGCTCTAGAAACGAGCTGAGTTGGAGAGTTGAAACTGCCCTTACCACAAGCAAGCTAAACGACAAGCAAGCTAATAAAAGATAACTTATCTGCTGGGTGGGCTGCCAACCCTGCTATATGCATGCACGATAGGCTATCTCTCGCTAAGATATTTGGTCAAACTGCTATGTAGCTTTCCCTCCCTCCGATCCAGCCAGCCGGCCGCTCCCCTGCTGCTTCTTGGTCTTGGGTTGGGTCCCAAATCCCAATGCAAAATATTCCTTCTCTTAACCTCCGATCCACGTGTAGCCAACTGCTTGTTTATACGACTTTGACTTGAGCGCACACACGCAGCTAGCTTGACCAATGTACGCCAGCCGTACCGTACGTACAGCTATCAGCAACCACCCAACCATCACCATTATCTAGCTACTTCGAATAAACAACTCCTAGCTGCTTAACTATATTAGTATGTGTTATGATGGATATATACATATATGTATCCACAAAGATCTCAGAGGTTTTAAAGCCCTCCTTCTCATCGGAAATACAAGTAGTCTGTCTAAGAGCATCTCTTAGAGCTCTTGTATTTATGGATAGCTAAAATCTTGATATAGCTATTATGTAAAATGAAATAGCTAGCGAAAAAGGGATGAAATCCAACAATTTCTCCAAAATCCAAAAAGAGATGGCTAGTGCTCAGCGCTAGGTAAAGATGCCCAGCGGGCACCCCTCTGGATAGAAAACGAGGATAGAAGACGAGGTAGATAGAGGTAGATAGAGTTTCTATTGGATAGGAGTTTTTTTGTCTTTCTTTTTTTTAACTAACTCACCCAAGATAAAAAGAGCTCTTGGAGATGCTCTAAGTTAGCACATAGTAAGATTTTAATCTGCTCCATCTGTTCTGAAATATATGGTGTTTCGATGGTTATATTTCTATATATAGGAGGGAGAACCTTTTTAGCTTTAACCATCAAATGAAATCTCATATTAAGTTCACAATATAAGGTTGATGTCGACAGATTTATTATGATATACTTTTACATATATAACTCTTTCTATTGAAAAAACAAATGTACTCAACCTTCATAAAAATATATAAGACATTGGTTATGTATGTACCTGGACGAGTAGTACTACTTGTGCATATGCATAGGCCATATAGGCGGAGGGAGTGTATATTTTATATTTGTGATTAGGTGAAAACAAAAGGTTTTACGCTCCTATTTTCGAAGATTCTTGTATTGTATTTTTCTTTTGGTTCTAGAAGCCCGGCTTCCTTCGTTTTTAACACCCCGGCCGGGCTGCAAAGAATTTGAAAGTCAACTCTAGACAATGCATCCTGACACCCGTGGTAATAAAATTGGATGAACAATAACGCCCCCCTTACCTTAATTATTACTATTCAAAGGTGGCTTTATTTGCTCTCATATGGAGTAGTTATGTTGCTTGTTCTCTCTAAGCATGCATGAGCACGCAATGACTTGAAAGCTCATACGTACTTGGCCTCGCTCTCGGGCCGCCATATGTCATTAGGTCATCACCAACCCATAGTGTTTATAGATGGTATTTAAAGAGAAAAAAATATAAGAAACTATCCATAGACACTACCTCCCCAATGCATAGTTTCCATAATAATAATAATAAAAAATTTCATCTAATCTTCTCTTCTCTCTCCTTACCCCATCTTATCACTCTTCTCTCTTTCTTGGTTCTTGCGTAGATATAGTGTCTTGCATGAGAAACTATGTCTATCTTTTCTCTCATTAACTCATTTGTCCTGTCATCAAACTATTTATATGGCATCCTCATTAATGCTATAGAAACCATCTTAGTGGGAGGGTTGGGACGGATCTTATTCTCCTGTGGTCGATCTGTCTTGGATGCAGCGTCTAATGTCTGATCCAATGCATCCAAAGCTATCCTCCTCCCTCTAGCAGACATCCGAACGGCGTATGTTCCCAGTCCTAACCGACCACCTTACCTTGATGGCCAACTAATAACTTCTTGGATCATGAGTTTTAATTCTGAATCCATCCATCGATCCATCCATCCCAGTTACTCATAAAGCTAGCATGCATCTATCCCAGCTAATGCAATGCATGTACTATACTATATATATATTCTGGATCATTTGGTCTCGCAGAACGGCAGAACAGTAGTTTTTTCCCCCTTAATCTGCACCCTGCAGCCGTCCAAAGCAGACGATCTGTAATCTCGGGAGGATCAGAGATTCGTCTAGTATAAACAAGTTGTAACACCACTGGATTGGTTACTACTCTTGAACAAGTTGCAAGCGCAAGTCAACTATACACGCAGCTAAGACTTGGGTGAGTCAGTGCACGCTTGGAACCACATCGCAGATGGACCCGATAGTAAATAGGAATCTAGATTCATAGATCAAAAGACTTGATCTCATATGCAATAGGGCCATGGAGGGATAGCAAAGGAACTCATGTATACCCACAACGTAGTGCTGAGTTCACCTTATGGGCATTACCAAATTTCACCTAGCAAAACTGACCTAAGAATAACGAGAACTTGCATACTGCAGCCGAGCAAAAAGCATCAATCAAAACGTGAACTGACAGATGAAGAATAACTAAACGCCTTCAATTTAACATAATAATAGCAGCTCACACTGGCAGTGGAGGACCTAAACTAAGCAAGCAATGCTGTAAGAGCAGCTCTCACACACCGGCAGTGCTGTAAGAGCAGTCACAGACTGGTGTCAAAACTAAGCAATAAAGGAATCTGGGGGCATTGGGCTTACTCTACACATGTGTTAGAGGAAAGGTTTATTTTCTTAAAAAAAGGATCATATATAGCCATGCTCTTTCCTCTTACATGTATCTTTCCTATACTGCATTTTTTAATAGAATATTTTGATCGGCATTAAATAAATCAAGAAGGAGAAGGGCTAAGGTATACTGTATGTTAGCTCAATCAGCATGTAAGGAACTTGGCACAATTTATGCCATTTCGAGTGATTTTGATGATCGAATGACAACACAATACTTGGACTAATATGATTGTTAAGATGACCATTCTCAGGCGTTTAGGTTCAAGTGATGACAAAGAGAAAGAAAAGATAGGCGCAGCAAGGCCCGAAGGGCCGCCCCTACGGAGGTTCCGCTACCCGGTTAGCGGACGGGGGTCGAGGGGGAGCCGCCCCTCGCGGGTCTTAGGGCAGCGCCCTGAAAGCTCTTCGGTCTGAAGCACCGGAAGAACCGACGCATGAAGCATCGGTGCATCCGATGGTTGTCGGAAGAACTGACGCCATGGCAGAAGGGAATCAAAGCCAAGTCAGCTTATGAGCACCGGATGAACCGACGGGTCAAAAAGGGGCATCGGTGCATTGGGCGTCCTATGTTCCAGAGACGATGTCAAGAGCCCAGGAGAAGATTCTTCAGCACCGGTTAAACCGGTGAAGCATCGGTGCATACCATCGGTGTAATGACGTCAGCTGTCAGGAGAAGATCCTTAAGCACCGGATGAACCGGTGATGCATCGGAACAAAGCATCGGTTGAACCGATGGTCACTGTGTTAGCTGTCAGGCGTTCAACGGCTACTTCGGGTTATGAGTGACCGGATGAACCGGCGCTACCCCTGCCAGAGGCATCGGTTCATCCGATGATACGCAGATTTTCAGCTGACCGTTGGAGCAACGGCTAAAAGACTTGGTGGCCTATATATATGCCTCACCCCGGCCATTTGAAGCTTGCTGGAGTTGCTGAACATCCCACACACACCCAAAAACATCTCCAAGCCATACAAAAGCATCAAGATCATATCCTTAGCCTTTAGCACACTTTGAGAGTGTTGTGTAAAGGATTAGCTCTTAGTGAGTGAGATTGCAAGGCTTCAAGCCTTTGTGCTGTGGTTCATTAGCGAACCAAAACAAAAGCTTGGTGCGCCGGCACCTTGGAGCGTGAAGCTCGCCGGCAACGTCATCGACCCTCCGACTTGGTGTGGAGCGGCGACGACATCTTTGTGCGGGGGACGTGGAGACCCCCATCCTTTGTGGAGAAGCTCCTTAGTGGAACCCAGGGTCAAGGTGACTGTGATTGTGTTCACGGAAGAGACTTGGTGGCCGAGTAGCAATACTCTTAGTGAGTGCTACAACAACGTGGATGTAGGTGTGCCTTTGTGGCTAACCGAACCACGGGATAAACACCCACGTCAAGAGTTTGCTATCTCCTATCCCGCTCTTTAAGCTTCCGCATTTCATACTAGCAATTTGTATGTCCTTACTTTCATAGAGTAGTTTCTTGATAGGAAAGTCTATAGGTTGCTAAACTCTTTTGGGATAGGGGTTTTACACTAGAACAACCTAGTTGCACATCTAGATAGCATGTTTTAGTTTAAGTTTTGTGCAAACTAGTTGGAGCCATAGGTCTAAGTTTTTATTAGTGACTAATTCACCCCCTCCCCCTCTTAGGCTAGAGCACCCGATCAATATCACAGCATAATACTGCGAGCTGTTTTAGTATCCCCAGACTTGCACTATTCTTCATTTTCCCTGCAAGGAAGCAACATTCATTTTACGATTTGAGCTAAAACTTGATAAATCTATGTAATGTCCTCCCTTGACATTTGTGGAAAAAGAGTGTCATGGTAAGGACTGCAAGAAAATGGAACCACAAATATTCTGACCAACATTGAACTGGGGAATCTAAATAGCCTGCTTTCTCAGTTTATTATACTGAACCTAACCCAAACCATATTCGAGGGAGGCAAAAAAGGTCTCCAAATACTGACCATGAAACACGCAATAGACATCGGCTGGTATCGATAAGGCATACGACAAAACAAGCATCAGTAAACAAAGACAGAAACATCATTGCATACCAATAAAGTAGAGGCAAGTATGCAAATTTGTTTGGGGTTATAATTGCAACTTATTACTGTCCTATACAGAACAGCACAAATACTGACTCATCCTTTTCATTTGAAATTCTATGTCCTGACATGCTACCAGTCATATTACATCACTACGATGCATCAATGGAGTGAGCGTTGTGAAGAGAAGAACGTTATAGCAGTCAGGTGTCTCTCTTGCACATCAGGTTATCAGTTCTGCTGAGAACCATCTTTGCCATAAACAGGCAACGTTTCGTTTTCAATTACTCCTTTGAGAATCAAAACTGCCGCCGCCTTATCCAGATTCTTGTTATATGCGCCACATGCAAATGACTGGATGCAATTTGGGCAACCATCCAAGTTGGTACAGCCGCATGCTGAAATAAGTTGTAAAGCGGCAACCAGCAGCTCCCCAAAGAGCAGCTTGACCTGTGATGCCAAGCCGATGCCACCGGGGTGTTTATCATAGATCAGAATTCTGTCAGGAGTTTCAGATGTTTGTTGAGGGTCTGCACACTGTGTCCCGAGATCAGAAGTACTGCACATCATATGCAAAGGTACTATACTTAGAAGAGCATGCGACGCAGCATGAACACCACCTTGAAATCCCAATTTCCTTTGCTCGATGGCTGCCCTTGTCGATTTGGGAACACTAACCCAAGCAGCTTGAGTGTCGAAGGAGTATGGAGGCAAGTCAAGCTTAATGCTGTCAGAGAACAGGTTGTTCGATTTCCAAATCCGGTCAAAGCAGACCCATTTGGTCGTCACCTTGCAATCGTTTGCTTGAGCAGTTGTCCTGATCATGTCAGTTTTAGATGACGCGCTTGTAGGAAGCAAAGCAATATCACCTTCAAGGACACTGATCTCGGTGTGGTCTCGAATTTTAGTGTAGTACTTGAGATCAGCTACTCTACAGTAAGCTGTCCTTGAGGAGTGATCAAGCCTCTCAATTAAATAGCTGCAGCCTTGATGCATGTAAACAGCACCTTCATACACCTGAAAGAAAGCCTTGCTTTCCTCGATCTCCTCTAGCACTCGATAACCTTGCTTGTCAATCACCTTGTACCGATCATGTTCTATTGCTCGTATGCTCACCGTACGCGAAGGGCTCTTGTCAGATCCAACATATTTCCACACGCCTGAATCTTCAGCCTGATTGTTCATCAGACATCCTTTGTCTTTCAGTGTCACCATCGCACTGTTCATACCAGAACCAAAGTATCTCTCATCGTGCTCCGGATGTAACGGCTTTTCGAAAGCAGCACAGGCAAGATGCTGCCCCAGGACCTTCTGATTCTGGGAATCGACCTGGCAACGCTCAACCGGCTTACCAAAGAGCTTCTGTGGGAAGTTCATGAAGTACTGATCCAGAGCACCCTCAAAGCCAACATAAACAGCAATTGATTGCTTCGATCTCCGTCCAGATCGCCCTGCCTGCTGCCAGAAGCTGGCAATGCTTCCGGGGAACCCGAGATGCAATGTCGCATCGATGTGGCCGACATCGATCCCAAGCTCAAGAGCATTCGTCGCCGCCACGCCGCGAAGTTTTCCCCCAAAGAGGTCAGCCTCGATCTTCCTCCGATCCTCTGCGACATAGCCACCACGGTACACGCAGATGGAATCCGCGAGCTCCACCGACGTCTCCTCGAGGATCTCGCGCGTACGCGCGAGCACCATCTCGCAGAGCTTCTTCGTCTTGCAGAACGCGATGCAGCGGAGCCCGTGCTGGACCATCTCGGCGAGCAGGTAGGAGACCTCCTGTATCGGGCTCGGGCGCCTCTCCTGCGCCCTGGCCACCGCCGGGTTCCACAGGAGGAAGTACTTGGAGCCGCAAGGACTCCCATCGTTCTGGACGAGCTCGACGTCGTCGAGCTTGGCCAGCTCCATGACGTGCTCCCGGGGGTTCGCCAATGTCGCGGTGCAGAATATGAACTTGGGATGGCTGCCATAGACATCTGCGCAGATGCGCTTCAGCCTCCTCAGGATCAGCGCGGTGTGGCAGCCGAAGGCGCCCTTGTACGAATGCGCCTCGTCGATGACAACGTACTCGAGATTGGACAGAATTCTCCTGAACTGCGCGTGGCACGGCAGGATGGACATGTGCAGCATGTCCGGGTTGGTGATGAGCAGCCGCGCGCCGTCCCTGACCTTTGCACGGTCTTTCATCGGAGTGTCGCCGTCGTAGATGCTGACATCCAAATCGCACTGCTGCCCCTTGGTCATCTCGAGCAGAGTCTTGAGCTGGTCCTGCGCGAGCGCCTTGGTCGGGAAGATGTAGAGCGCGCACGACGTCGAACTCGGGCTCGAGACGGACTCGAGCACGGGGACGTTGTAGCACAGGGACTTGCCGCTGGACGTGGAGGTCGAGACGACGACGTGCTTGCCGGAGACGGCGGCCTCGATGGCCTCAGCCTGGTGGCTGTACAGCCTCGTGACTCCGATGGCGTTGAGCGCGTCCCTCGTGGGCTGCGAGAGATGAGGAGGGAGCGGGGAGAAGGACGCCTCCCTGCCGGGGATCTCCTGGACATGCCTGACCTGGCCGTGCTTCCCGAGCCCTTGCTTGAGGTGGTCCACCATCGGCGCAGGGCCCAGCGGCTGCTCGCCGTGGCAGTAGAAGGACGATGAGGCAGGGTTGCTGCTGGCCACCCCGGCGATCTTGGCATAGACATCCTCTCCGTGCCAAGAGGACGCAAAGAACTTCCTCTTTTTGTCCGAGGCGAACACGGGCGGCGGCGCGGGCCTGGCGGCAAAGGGGATGAGGGAGACGAACTCCCCCAGGGCGAGGGACAGGCCGGCGAGCTTGGCGTCGAGGAGGAGCTTTCCGCCGCGGAGGAAGAGGTGGAAGGCCGAGGCGGCCTGCGCGGGCGGGAAGGAGGCCCGCAGCGCCGCCTTGAGGTCCCGCACGGAGGCCGCGGCGGGGAGGCGGACGGTCGTGGTGCGGCCGTCGAGCGCGCGCACCGGGAGGAGCACCACCGCGCGCTGCTCTCTCCCCGCCATTGCCGCCGACGAGGAAGGGAACCGCAAGCGAGATCGCGAATTCGCGATGCGTTGCCGGCGGTGGTGTGTTCGACACGGAGCAGGAGTCCGAGCCCGACCAAGTGTCAGGCCCGTTTAGGATGGCCCACTCGCAGTCAGGGCCCTTCAACCGGATTCACGTGGGCCGAAGAACGAGCCAGAAAAACGAGCCACGGACGTGCGGCCCGCAAGGCAAGATAAGCGGCCACAGACTGGGCCAAGTGTCTTGGGCCGCAAACGAATTTTGAGCTCCTACCACTGCTGGAAATTTTTTTCTGACAAAAATACATTGCGAGAAGAGACTAAAGTTATCTAGAAGTACAAGTAAGTCCCTCCTAATAATTATCCTGGATCCGCCACTGCCGCTGAACCTCTCTGATGATGCTGTTGCTTATTGTAAGAATGGAGGATCCAAGTAAATTGTGGCAGAGAGTTTCAGCCATCTGCTGGTTTCCCTCAGGACGATCCTAGTGAACAGTTTGATGCACATGTACATGCTCGACAGAATATGGCATTTGGCCGTCATGGCGTGTGTTGCAGTTGCGTGTTTGCGGCAAGCATACCATGCTCATGCATGTGTCGCCGCCACCTGCCGCCGATGAATGATTGATCCTTGGATCGATTTGGGTTCGTACGTTCCAACTAGCAGAGCTCGATGATCCCCAACTCCCAAATTAAAGGCAAGCAAGGTACACCGGCATGCAGGCGGTCGATGGATCCATGGATGGAAATGTCATCAACATGGTTGCTGATGCTTCACCAAACGCGTCTAGCTAGCCAGCAAACCATGCACAAGAGAAAATTAAAGTTGACAGACAGAATTGTATCTCGCTCGTATTATTTTAGATGATGAGCCAGGGAATTGAATGGAATGCAGGGTTCATGCTTGGTAATGGTTTCAGGCTTACATGTAGTAGTAGCTCCATTGTTGGAGACAAACACACATCCTACTCACTGACAAGCAGGGGCCCAGCCCTGTTGGCCCCACATGGAGGTGGGCAACTTGCATCTGATGATCTAGGCAGTGCTGGAACAATTATTCCAGTGTTAAATAAAATTAAATACATCATCATTACAGTAGTGAAAGGTGCACATACACATGCATATACTTTGGAAGCTGCTTAGCAAGAGGGTTTCACATGGCCTGCCCAACCTCAGTTTATCGTTGCCTGCCTATCTAATATCCATCCATCCATCCATCCAGGGGCCACATGTGCGCATGCATGTGGCTTACCTAGCCAAGCAACTAGTAGCAGCTAGTAGGGTGCTGAGGCTGTTAAGCCTAACCGAATTATATTATTCCCCTTCCTTCTCCATGATTAATCTGCATGTTTCTCTCCATGTTAAATGATTCCGATATATATATTGCTCTTCTACTTTTTTTTTTGCAACAATAAGGTACGGCGCCCTCTCTTGATTTCACATGCAAATAATTCCCTCTACTCTAATAAATCGATCTGTACTTTTTTTTCCATGGGCATATAGAGTCTGCTAATTGTCGTAAATTTTGGGAAGGAATTATCAATATTTATTTAGAATAATTAAAGAGTGCATTCTGACTCATACTACACCTATCTATGACTGCTAGTAAATACTAACCTGAAATGCATTCTTTGTTTTCCTCATATTATCAAATATCTGTATTACAATGTATCATACTGCAACTGTACAATACACAATGTCAGCTTAATAGTGCTATTACCAAAATTTCAACTTCAATTTGATGCGTCCAAGGGAAACTGCCAACCTGCTGAACCTAACAAATAAAGCTGACAGCAGACACCAAAGATGAGATGTTATATGTTCCACCCAAACCAACCCTTCTCCTCCTGCATGAAGCGGCAACAAGCGCACATAACATGGGAAGATTCTCGTGCCAACACAAGGGTGGCGAAATTCTCACTAGCTCATCTCCCACTGGCCATGCAACATGCACCCCAACTAATCATCCATAACTCATAAGGGAGAGCTAGCTTTGTTTATTACTTGACGGTTGCATTAGTGCCGTCTAGCCTGTTCGATCTGTCCTTAATTTGATACTGCTGCTTCTGAATGATTGGTGAGAGAATAATTGCCAAACAAGGTGAGGTAGAAACCAGCAGGGAATGAGAACTTCAGGGATTTCTTATGGTTTCAGTTATCTTTGGGTTTTTTTCTTTTTGACTTTTTAATCCTGGAATGATAGCAGGACAGGAGTCATGGATGGATGGTAGCTTTGGGCTGTGGAAAACTCCTCGAGTTGCGCTAAAGACAGTGACATCTCCGTCATGTCTGTTGAGACATTGTTTGTTTGCTTATTGCCCCTCCTGTCGGTTAATAAACATGTACGGAATTTATCCAGTGCTCCAAGCTTAATAAGACTCAAGTCAATCGTTTATGTGAAAACTATATATACTGCAACCATGCATCTTGTTGCTATGCACAGTGGAAACTTTACATTAGTAGACGACACATGACAAGTCCATAAATGCATCATGAAACTTACTAACTGAAAGATCATTTCGCAACAAGCCGGTGCAAAATGATTGAGTGCTGCATGGATATTACATGGAATGGAAGCAAAGAAGGCTGGCTACCTAATGATGATAGAATGTCACTACAGGCTAGCATAACCAACTTTGAGGGATCCTTTTTTTTTCCTCAACACATCAAACTCATGTCTGCATGATTAAGTTTGGTTGGTGCCAACAGTTGCTTAAATAGCACAGCACGCCATTGCATGACCTGCTGATCATCTCCATCTTGAGTACGTTAGCCTGCACCTCTAGCTCGCTGCACATTGAAGTCTGAACAGCTAGCTCAAAAGTTGATTAGCCATATACATTAAACCATATAAATTGGTTTGGTTTTTGTTCCCTACTCCCTAGCTAGGCTTTGTATTAATTCAGCCGTTTTGATCAAGATGTGTTTCTAGACGTTTTGGTGTGCTGTGGCACGTCACTTTGGATACTGGCATTCTGATGATTTGTGCCACATACATCAAAGTGGAGTAGAAACACAAGTTGATCAGATACCTTCAGTGCCTCCTCGGTTGTCCAATGGTGTGCTTGTCATGAATTCAGCATTCCTCCAAGGTGCAACAATCAGATTTATCATTCAGTATTCGACATTACAAAATGGTGCATAAAGGTGTGGATGTATAATTTGCAGAAGACTTAGGAGGTTAAGCCTACCTTATTTTTGTTTCTGTTTCTTTCTTTCTTTCTTCTTAGAATTAAGATCAAATAAAAAAGACTTGCTATGCAGTGCAAGGCATTCAGACTCCAGAATAATGAAATTAAACAAGAGCATTGTGTCCTCCTTTTTTTTTTGCCCATTCCGGCATTTCCTGGTGATCAACATTCTTTTGCTTCCTGTTTGTCTAACCTTCAATAGGTTATTCGCTTCTGATCACCATTAGTAAATTGGCAGCATTTACATGTTAATTGCTAGTTACTAAAAGGCTGAATCAGTGTCTATTAAACATCTTTTTCTTACATTTATTATCTTCGAAATGCCTATAATATTACAAATATTTCAGTATTCTCATAGGGGTGGCATCCTAAGGCCTATATGCCTATACTCATGGCTCCGAGCCTCTGAAAGCACAAGATTGACAGATTTTGTAGAGTATCAGCTAGGGCTTCACAGTGTAGAAAGCTAGAGGATAGCTGGTTGATACTATCCCTAGTACCAATTGTTAAAACAAAGACCATGAAATCAGTTTGATACTTGATAGACAGCAATTACTTGGTTGTGGTGTTCTTCTGTTCATGTGCGAAATGTTTGTTTGCACTTTTACCTTGCTCAGTATATGAACCACCTGACCTCTTTTCACTAGTTCTTTTTTTCCATTACGATCAACTGGTCACACTTAATCGATTAATTACTCGGATGGCAGAAGGAAGCTTCTACAGTTCAATTCTTGCAATGCCAGTTCCCTGTTTTCTTATTTCAAAGAACTTCACTGTCTGTTCTATGTTCTAATGATCCTTTCCCTGTGCAATGATCATGCTACTCTTTTGACGACTTGATCAGATATGAACAAGTGCATATGGCAGCCTTGCAGGCCAATTTTACCAATAACTTGTGACTCTTTTCCTGAATGCTTTAGCAGCCTTCTGAATGTGTCAACTCTGTTTTTTAATTAACCCATTTAATTATGCTGCTAGTACCTATGTTGCCTTCAATAGATGCAGTTGTGGTGACATTCTACTGGGGGCATGTGCCAAGCAATGCACCAGCAATCCTCTTGTCAGAGAACAGCAGTAACAGCAGCTGCTACTGCTCACTGTCACAGGAATGATTAGCATAAATTTTATTTTAACAAGGTCAACTTGGGCAGCCTTAACACATGCACCACGGTACATATCCTCCAGGACGGGTAAACTTTCTTTAATTTTTATGAAAGACATGTGTCCAGATCTGAGCTAGGGTGCTTGAATCAGGACAACAACAAGAACATACCCTCTTGTCTCCCTTTGGGTTAACTCTATTCTGCAATGGAAGCATCATGTTCCTCTAACTGGTATATGGCATAGTATGAACACTGCTTGATTTGCTAAAAATCATAGTACCTGTTATTGTCCTCATGGCTTCTGTGTGTAGTGTACCGTAGAGAGTAGGAACTAGCTCCTACAGTCCTACTGGTGCTCCTAGATCAGGATCAGTTGAAATGTTAGGCCAGCATCTACACAACAAAATGCAGAAGCTGATCTGTTTCAGAGCTTCATAAGCAGAAGCTAGCTCCCAAAGAATAGGCCGTACAAATACCCAGTTTACAGCAGGTCGGTCTCTGATTATTAGTACTACCTACAAGTAATCAGACCCTGAAAGCTAGAGCAGCTAATCTACTGTCAGCAGTGACAGAGAATGTAAATTAAGCATGCTATTAATCTACTCTGATCATATGGGGGCAGGCACAAAGTAAAAGATTAAACAATGCCACATTGCCCAAAAGCAGGTTGGAAAAGCCATGACTTTAAAACACATTCCCTCCATGTTCCATGTTCTCATGTTCCATCCCCTACCAGCTCCAGCTCCGGAACCCAGCTCACATTCGTTCACTGGGTGAGGTGTCCAGGCACTAAACAAACAACATGGTGGCATGTTAAGAAATGCCAAGAAGATTCATTAGATTATTACATGCTTTAACCAATCTTCTAGTGAGAATGATATAAAGCCTTTTCTGCCATCTTCATCTTCTAGCTAGCTGCAGCCTCTGCTCTTCCTGCAGATGCGGTGTCAGTGAATTAGCTAGGCAAGCCAGACAGTGCCTCTGACATGGCGCAGCACTAGAAGCAGCAGAGGCCCTGCAGCCAGAACAGGTGCTAGAAGCAGCTGATTTCAGCTGCCAAAAGCGCTTCTAGGAAAGTACTAGAACATTCTAATGGAAGCAAGAGCGCCAGTTCTGGTCCTAGCAGTGACACTGTCCTTGATCTTGGCTACCGGCGTTGGTGCGGCCGGCGGCGACGATCGGGCGGCGCTGGTCGCGCTCAAGGCGGGCTTTATTGACTCGTTGGGCGTGCTCGTCGACTGGAAGGATGGCGGCAGGGCCTCGTCGCATTGCAGCTGGACCGGCGTCGGGTGCAACGCCGCCGGCCTCGTCGACCGCCTTGATCTCTCGGGGAAGAACCTGAGTGGCAAGGTCACCGACGACGTGCTCAGGCTGCCGTCGCTCACCGTCCTCAACCTCTCCTCCAACGCGTTCTCCGTCGCGCTGCCCAAGTCTCTCGCCGCGCTGTCCAACCTCCAGGTGTTGGATGTGAGCCAGAACTCCTTCGAGGGCGCGTTCCCCGCCGGCCTCGGCTCCTGCGCTGACCTCGTCACCGTCAATGCCTCCGGCAACAACTTCGTCGGCGCCCTCCCCGCCGACCTCGCCAATGCCACGTCCCTCGAGACCATCGACCTGAGGGGCAGCTTCTTCGGCGGTGCCATCCCGGCGGCGTACCGGAGCCTCACCAAGCTCAAGTTCCTGGGCCTCTCCGGCAACAACATCACCGGCAAGATCCCGCCAGAGCTCGGCGAGCTCGAATCGCTCGAGAGCCTGATCATCGGGTACAATGCGCTCGAGGGAGGCATCCCACCGGAGCTCGGCAACCTCGCCAACCTCCAGTACCTCGACCTCGCCGTCGGCAGTCTCGACGGGCCCATCCCAGCTGAGCTCGGCAAGCTTCCGGCGCTCACCTCGCTTTACCTGTACAAGAACAACCTCGAAGGCAAGATACCGCCGGAGCTCGGCAACATCTCCACACTCGTCTTCCTCGACCTGTCCGACAACCTGCTGACGGGCCCGATCCCCGACGAGCTATCGCAGTTGAGCCACCTCCGGCTGCTCAACCTCATGTGCAACCACCTCGACGGCACCGTGCCGGCGACCATCGGCGACATGCCGAGCCTGGAGGTGCTCGAGCTGTGGAACAACTCCTTGACGGGGCAGCTTCCCGCGACGCTCGGCAAGAGCTCGCCGCTGCAGTGGGTGGACGTGTCGTCCAACTCCTTCACCGGCCCCGTGCCGGCTGGGATCTGCGACGGCAAGGCGCTCGCCAAGCTGATCATGTTCAACAACGGCTTCACCGGCGGGATCCCGGCCGGTCTCGCGTCGTGCGCGTCTCTGGTGCGCGTGCGCATGCAGAGCAACCGGCTCACCGGCGCGATCCCCATCGGGTTCGGCAAGCTGCCGTCGCTGCAGCGGCTGGAGCTCGCCGGCAACGACCTGACGGGAGATATCCCCGGCGACCTCGCGTCGTCTACGTCGCTATCGTTCATCGACTTTTCCCGCAACCACCTCCAGTACTCGGTGCCGTCGAGCCTCTTCACGATCCCGACCTTGCAGAGCTTCCTGGCGTCGGACAACATCATCTCCGGCCAGCTCCCCGACGAGTTCCAAGACTGCCCGGCACTGGCAGCGCTGGACCTGTCCAACAACCGGCTCGCCGGCGCGATACCGTCCAGCCTGGCCTCGTGCCAGAGGCTGGTCAAGCTCAACCTCAGGCACAATCGGCTCACCGGCGAGATCCCGAAGGCGCTCGCCATGATGCCGGCGATGGCCATTCTTGATCTGTCGAGCAACTCCTTGACCGGCGGCATACCGGAGAATTTCGGGAGCTCGCCGGCGCTGGAGACGCTCAACCTGGCGTACAACAACCTCACCGGGCCCGTGCCCGGGAACGGCGTCCTGCGTTCCATCAACCCCGACGAGCTTGCCGGCAACGCGGGGCTGTGCGGTGGCGTGCTCCCGCCGTGCTACGGGAGCCGCGACACGGGCCTGGCGGCGCGCCCCCGCGGCAGCGCGCGCCTCAGGCGCATCGCGGTGGGGTGGCTGGTGGGGATGCTCGCCGTCGTCGCCGCGTTCGCGGCTCTGCTCGGCGGGCGCTACGCGTACCGCCGGTGGTACGTGGGCGGCGCCGGGTGCTGCGACGACGAGAACCTCGGCGCGGAGTCCGGCGCCTGGCCGTGGCGGCTGACGGCGTTCCAGCGGCTGGGGTTCACGAGCGCCGACGTGCTGGCGTGCATCAAGGAGGCGAACGTGATCGGCATGGGCGCGACCGGGGTGGTGTACAAGGCGGAGCTCCCGCGCGCGCGCGCCGTGGTCGCCGTGAAGAAGCTGTGGCGGCCGGCGCCGATGGACGGCGACGCGGCGGCGGCGGCGAGCGAGCTGACCGCGGACGTGCTCAAGGAGGTGGGGCTCCTGGGGCGGCTCCGGCACCGGAACATCGTGCGGCTGCTGGGGTACCTGCACAACGACACGGACGCGATGATGCTGTACGAGTTCATGCCCAACGGCAGCCTGTGGGAGGCGCTGCACGGCCCGCCGGAGAAGCGGACGCTGGCGGACTGGGTGTCGCGCTACGACGTCGCCGCCGGCGTGGCGCAGGGCCTCGCGTACCTCCACCACGACTGCCACCCGGCGGTGATCCACCGCGACATCAAGTCCAACAACATCCTCCTCGACGCCAACATGGAGGCCCGCATCGCCGACTTCGGCCTCGCCCGCGCCCTGGCGCGCACCAACGAGTCCGTCTCCGTCGTCGCCGGCTCCTACGGCTACATCGCGCCAGGTAGCATTCCAAAATTTGAATTCAGAGAATTCAAATTCAATCTCGAATGAATTCAGAGATTGATGGGACGAACTTGATGTGCAGAGTACGGGTACACGCTCAAGGTGGACCAGAAGAGCGACATCTACAGCTACGGCGTGGTGCTGATGGAGCTCATCACGGGGCGCCGCGCCGTGGAGGCGGAGTTCGGCGAGGGGCAGGACATCGTGGGGTGGGTGCGGGACAAGATCCGGAGCAACACGGTGGAGGAACACCTGGACGCGCACGTCGGCGGCCGGTGCGCGCACGTCCGGGAGGAGATGCTGCTGGTGCTGCGCATCGCCGTGCTCTGCACCGCCCGGGCGCCGCGGGACCGGCCGTCCATGCGCGACGTCATCACCATGCTCGGCGAGGCCAAGCCGCGCCGCAAGAGCGGGAGCAGCGGCGGCAAGCCGGAGCCCGCCGTGGCGGTGGACAAGGACAGGCCGGTGTTCAGCACCACGCCGGACTCCGACTACGCCTAGGCGCCAAGGCTTACTTAGCCTGCTGCACATGCTTCTCTCCCCTTTTCAGTGCCTGCTAATGATTTGTTCATGTACGTAGATTTTGATGCTGCAGGGTTTTGAGCCTGCAACCTAGTAAAAAATTTGCTGTGAAGATTAACTAGCCGTAGATCATGTAGATTATGAATGTAAGAAGGTGGATAATAAGCTCAGGTATTTTGATTCACATACATACATATAAAAAGAAAGAAAGCAGACTCAAATGAGCATGCCTGTTTTGCCACTTGTGTGATGAACTGATGATGCTCAGGCCCTCTGCAAATAGTGATGCTATATTTGGGAGGCTCTAAATCTGGCTTGCAGTAATTGTCAACGGCTCAAAATTAGCCTGACACTTGTCGAGACTTGCAGGTCCTGTTAGGCTCTATATAAACGGACGCTGAAGCGCCTGATTTATCCAGCAACAACCTTCAAAGTAGTGTGATACTAATTCTGAAAGCTTGAGCAAGCAGATCGTCGGCGATGTCGAACATTGAGTACCAGGCCGGCAAGGCGCAAGCCGAGGCCGAGGTGAGCGTTCGCTTGCTGCCTAGCTAGTAGCAACCATGCTCTGAATTCATCCATGCCCATGATCCATGTGTGCAGTGCCAGGCGGAGCACGCCGCGCAGTCCGTCAAGGGCGCCGCCGGCGCCACCACTGGCGCCGCGGCCGACGCTGCCGGAGCTGCTGCCGACAGCGCGCAGCTGCAGCAGCACCGCGCCACCGACGCCGTTCAGAGGGTAAGTTTAGAATTCAGATGCTGCTGCATACGCAATGATCGTGCTCAATACTCCTCTAATTCCGTTGGCTGCGGCGCGCAGGCTGCCGATCAGGTGGCTCACACGGCCGGGGGCGCGGCCGCCGCCGTCAAGGACACAGTCACCGGCGGCAACTGATGGATCCGTCTACTGATCTACGAATCAAATTCACAATGATGCATGGCCAAGCAGGGTTCCTGAAGCTAGGAATGGCGACTATTGTTTATTTCTGTTTCTATCGTTGTTTTTCCTATTTTACTCAAGTCTAATGCTTGAGGACTTTGTTGTTCCGAGTTGTATCACATTTATTCCGTTGGAAATTTTTCATAACCCCATCACATCCAACGTGGGTAAGCTTAATAATGCTTAATTGAGATATTTCAATTGGCTTTGCCAGAGGCACTATACTCTGCATCTCTGTCAAACAATATCAATCCAGTCTATGTGGAAATACTTCTTCCGTCTCAAATTATAAATCATTTTTGGTAAATCTAGATATATAGCAAAAAATATGTATGTGTATTTAGAGTTAGACTAGTACAGTGCCCGGGTGTTGCTACGAATAATCGGGTTCTGTTTGGGATTCCGATTGATTTGTCCGAGTTCCAATTATGATTTTGATTGATTTGTCCGGATTCCCATTAGGATTCCTCATTGACGAAAGGCCAGTCCGACTCGCATACGAGATGGAGACCCACCTGTCAATGACACAGACCAACCAAAAATTTAGGTGGAAACCTTACTTGCTTATGTTGCTACGGGTAATATAATAAATCTACGTAATATCACCAACAAAATAATATCACTAACTTTGTGCTCGTTCACTCCATGTACGTCTGTTTTGTGATGCGAGGTTTTGATTTTGCAGGATCCGATAAGTAATATCACCAACTTTATGCTTGTTCACTCCATGTACCTCTGTTTTGTGATGTAAGGTATTGATTGTGCGGAATTCGATTGAGATTCCGATTGATTTATTCGGATTTCAACTATGATTCGTATTGATTTATTCAAATTAAAATTAGAATTCGGATTGATGAAAAACTCATGACTCGCATATAGAATGAACTAAGTCCCACCTATTAGTGACACAAGACAAATCAAACCAAAAATTTAAGTAGAAACCTTAATCGCTTTAGAAATAGATAGATTTACCAAACCAACCTACAATTTGGAACAAACAAAAAAGATAGAATTTTTGGAGACCTTTCGTGTAGGCTAACAATGCATTTTTGGAGACCTTTCGTGTAGGCTAACAATGCCAAACATAGTATGTGACATTCTACTCTTCATCCTCAACACTGACGATTGCTTTTTTTTTCTGCACTACAACGCAAATGATTTTTCTGCACTAAAACGCAAACGAATCCGTATATGCGTCCATGACAGTACCATCAGCATGATTACTCGTCAAGACTATTCCAAGTTAACAAACCAGCTATACTGCTCTCACAGTTACAGCCAACGAGCACAGCCTGCACAGGCACAACTGTTTGCAGGGTTAGCTGTGAACTAGAGCCACAAAACATTGAAATTTCTATAACGCACGCACTGCTCACCAAAACGATACATGAAAGCATGGAGCAACGAATTCAGATGTTCGTCTGGATTGAATTTAAAGTACGACAAAACAATGCTTCCATAGTATCACGTCTAAATAGTTCAGACTGTACAACTCAGCCAAAAAGGTTCCAATTTCTAGCTTCTGCGGTTCTCGATGACAACATCCAGACTTAGTTGGAAGCAGCAGCAGCCTTCTTGGGGGTAGCCTCAGTACCTGAAAAGAGGTAAGCAAGTTACTAAATTGGAGACAGAAACAACTCCACGTTCATGTCCACTCTCAAGGTAGGATCAACAAATTAAGGTAAGTACCTTCTCTGAAGTTGCTCTTGAAACGGCGAGGCACATGTCGGAGGTACCTCATCCTCCCAGTTCCAGTGGTCTTGCGGCGGATGGCCTTCACACTCCAGTTATCTGGAATGATGGGCCGCTATGTTAGCATCGAGCTCATCCAAGTTTTGAGATAAATTACCACAAACTAAATTGGAAGTGGAATCAAACAGCTTAATCAACAGGGGTAAACAAAACCCAATTAGATGAACATGTGAAGCAAAAACATTTGAAGTCACTAAGAAGGTGAAGTCAAAAGATAAACAGACATAGTTTACTGCATAAGTGAGACTGCAAACAGAGCCCAAAACAAAGATGAGGTATCATCAGAGACTTAAATACTTGGGAATCAAAGGAGTATAACTCCATCATATTGTTGCAGTTATAATACTCATCATTTGACAATGCAGGATAGCAAGAAAAACACAACAGCACATTGCAAAAATTACAGCAAAATGGAAACAAAATAAGCAGCAGTATGAGGCTCAAATACTTTAAATGCTAGAAATTTTCAAAGTGAGGAGCAGCAATAATCAGACTACAGTGAAATGATGCTGCTCAGAACATGAATTGTCTCACTAATGCCATAAAACCTATTTTAAGTCTGTATGAGAATAAACACATGGATAATAATTTTGATTCAAGACAAATAACCTAAGAGGATAAAGGAGGGACCATCAGAGACTTAAATACTTGGGAATCATAGGAGTATTACTCCCATCATATTGTTGCAGTTTATAATCATCACTTGACCCTCGACAGTGGAAGCAGACAAAAAGGTATTTAGATGAAATGGAAACTAGTATAATGAAACAGATATTTATCTCAAACATTTCCAAAAGAGTGAAGCAGCAAAAGTGACTTAATAAATTGGGTTGAAAACATGAAACCAGTGAAGAATCAAGACAAAATAGTAGAATGCAGCTCAGAACATGAAGCATCTTCTCATCAATGCAATAGCATCTCTGAAGTCTGACATGCGAATATATTTCATGATTCATCATAGCAAGAGATACAGACAGTACAGTAAGGTGTCTAATTGAGAGCAATGTCCAAACAAGAAAGGCATGAAGAAACTATGATTCTGCAGTGCTACAGAATCAACATTTGGCAGAGAGGGATCAGCTGAAAAACATTGTTGTCGGTCACGGATTATCAGAAACACGGACCAATGTTCTCTTCATCGTTTCCCTCTAAATTGAATTCAGCATATATAGTAAACACCTAGCACATAAACAGGAGCAAAGCAAGAAACGTAACAAGTAACAACCAGCCAAGTACCAACGGGTCATCAAAGTTGAAACTAGATTCAGGCTGCATACATCTCAGATGACTTGCCACCGTCACACAGCAATCAGGTCAAACCCTCGCATCTCACAGAGAGAAAGACTAAACCTAGGTAGATCTAGCATAGGGGAAAACGGAGGGGAGAGAGAGAGAGAGAGAGAGAGAGAGAGAGAGAGAGAGAGAGAGAGAGAGAGAGAGAGAGAGAGAGAGAGAGAGAGCGAGCGAGCGGATCTTACACTTGCGGATGCGGGCGGCGGGGTAACCGCAGGAGGAGCAGGTGCTCTTCTGTAGGTGGAAGCTCCGGCGGCCGCAGCGGATGCAGAGCGTGTGCGTCTTGTTCCGGCGCTTGCCGAAGCTGCCCGTACCCTTCCCCTGCAAGAATCACGGACGCCGCAGCACGGAGCAGCACGTTATTAGCCAGGCGAGAAAACACAGACGGAGGCGGAGGCGCGCGCGTACCATTCCTTGGTCGTTGCTCCGGTGGGCTAGGGTTTGAGGCGGAGGCGCGGGGTTGGGAGGAGTGGCGGCGTGGGGGAGGAGAGGGGTAAAACCCTAGCGCTTTATAGCTGCAGGTATATTCGCACGTTTGATCGTCGAATGGGCTGCTTCTGTTTGCTGCTATGGTATATGGGCTTTCACTAACCCGATGGAGAGGATACTGACTGGGGCCCAACAACAACTGGCCCAAGAGTGGCCGGAACGATCTCAAGCGACTAGGTGAGCGTCTACCATCCTAGGGTATTATCTTCGGAGATCTTGACATCGATGATGGTTCCCATGGTGACATCCTATGCGCTGATGTCTTGATCTTCTGTGCGCTTTCCTGTGCTCTCGGTGTCCTCGACGGCAGTGGCGGCGCCGACTTTGTCACCAATGACATGGCGGTTGGTCAGAGGAGGCTTGTTGGGTTCTTTTGTTACTCCTTTGTCTTCGTCGCGGACCTCGCCGGCGTCGATCTTTGGAGTTTAGTTTACCAACACGAGAAATCGGGTTGGTTTTCATTTCCCACTGTTGGTGGTTTCCCACCCACTGCCTGGGGTGGCTCGTCGTCCGGTGTGTCGGGATTGTTGGTGATTGAAGCGCCAGATCCCTTGCTGTCCGGCGATGTGATGGCCATTGATCATCTTGTTAGGCCTGTTCATTCAGCGTTGATAGGGCATGTTGGTGTCCCCAATGTGCTATTTATGGTGCCATTGAAAATCTCTTATATCCATCGTCGGGAAGGTGGTCGGCTTCACGGGCGGCAGTTTCGACCGTCGGCGACGGGGACAACCGGGAGCATCTTACAAGGACTTAGTTGTAATTTGTTTTATTTTCAGAGTTGTCTTCATAAGTTGTGGGATGTAAACTACCAGAATTTTATATGAAATGTATTCCCGGTTTCTCAAAAAAAAAAGGTGAGCGTCTACCATCGCAGGTGATAACGATCGCGTTGGATTCTGCCCTATAGTTCCCCTCTGGAAAAAGATCAAGAATGATCCTCCTTACCCTGCTGATAGAACTTTTACCGGCGTGAGCATCGGCGGGTACATGTTCTGGCCTGGCGCTTCGCGAAGCCGAAGCACGATGTGCAGCCGCAGCCGCCTGCTGGATGAGGAGTTTGGCATCACCGGGCTGCCGGATTCACTGGACCCTTCCCAGGACGATGCCTTTCTGCTGGACGTGCTGCGCGGCCGGGAGCTGTGCCTGACGGCCAGCAACACTGACGAGACGATGCTGACCATGCCGGTCGTCGTCGACGGCGCGGGCCGCCTCGAGAAGAACCTGTCGTACGTGGGAGCGGCGCTATGTGACAGAAACGCTAAGTTAAATGGTTTAATTAAGTATAATGTCCATCATTTGAACGCATCATACGCATTAGCTTAATTAAGTGTAACCTGACAGCCTGTTTCCAACCCACAGGCCGATCGAAACACACCAGAAGTCTCGCACGACGGCGAGCGCAGACGGTACCAGCATGATACAATTTTATAAAATAGTAAACAATATTAAGCTATTTACAAAATGACTTTTACAAATTAAAGTTCATATAATAGATAACAGCAGCGGTAGAGAGAGTCTAACCTGAGGAAAATTTTCATTAGAAACCAACTGAAATAAATTGAAATAAAACGATAACTACGGATACGTGAGGACGTCACATCGAGCCCACCGATGTGAATCCGGGTTAGCTCCTATACCTGAAACAGGGTAAACAACAAATCCTGAGTATACTAATACTCAGCAAGACTTACCCGACTAAGGGTATACTTAGCCCATTATCTAGACATGCAAGGCTTTTGGCTGGTGGGTTTGTTTTGCCAAAAAGCATCTAAAATAGATCATTAACTTCAAAATTTTAGCTCCAAATTATAACAATAAATTGGCTAAACATCTATGATTTGCGTATCTATAGCAACCAAGGTGGAAACATAATTAATTAGATAACATCAACATTTATCAACTCGTTTTGTTTCATTTCCTTACTACGATGTGACTCGGAGATCAAGGTGCTCATGTCCGAGAGCGACTGACGGCGAATTGATCCGATTTAACCTTGCAAGGTAGACCTAACCAACACGGCACGTATTTGCCCCGTCGGACAATACGAACCAACCATTCCCCTCCCCGCCTCGAACTACAGAACCGCCCCACCTGCATATAGTCAACCGAACCCTACAAGAGACCACCAAAAGTAAATGAAAAGATCTTAAGATGCCTAGAGGGGGGTAAATAGGCAATCTGCAATTTAAAATACTTAACAAAAATGTGATACACAGACTAGACCGGATGCTCCGGGTATAGGCCCAGATACTCCGGGTTTTGTGATCCGGAGTATCCGGAGATATATCCGGAGTCTCCGGGTATGAATGACCTGAAAGAAAACTGTAAGAATCTGTGTATGAAAAGTAGATCGAGTTAAAGTAAGAGTACCAAGGTTTTTTAAGGTTGATATCCAACAAACAAAACTTACTAGAAATTTGTGAGTGAGTAGATCGAGCTCAAACCCTAGAAATGAAGTCTCACAAGCAAATAGTAAAGAAATCAAGTAAACTAACACAAAGGAGATAAGGATTTGTTTCCCGAAGTTCACACCCGAAGGTACTACGTCTCCGTTGAGTAAGGATTCGAGAGACGGTGCTCAAGAACCCCTATGCTCCTCTTCCAAGGGCGAGATCACCTCTCAAGCCCAAGGTTACTTACTATGGATTCCTCGGCGAGGAATGAAGATTACAAACTTCTTGTGCAGCTCACAATCTTGGTTGAGCAATCACAAGCACGCCTAGCCGTCTAGGAGCACAAGGCTCCAAGAGTAACAAATTTGAATCCGCGGGCTTGACCAAAACCAAGTGCTCAAGAGATGGAAATGAGGCCCACTAGCACTAATCCTTGCTCTTGCTTGCTTCTCACTCAAATCCCTCAAGGGAATCACTCAAGAATGGAGAAGGGAGAGTGAGAGAGCTCTTTTTGCTTAGGTTTGAGTTCAGCTCGTCAAAGTGGCAAGGGTGGAGGCTGAAAGGGTATGGAGGGGGTATATATAGTTGTAAGGATCGATGGACCAAGAGGGGGGGTGAATTGGGCCTTTTTCAAATTCTAAAACAAAGTAAAGCAACCTTAACCTATGCAATGCTAGTAGGGCACCAATTCACCAACCGGATAACTAAGCTTCTAACACAAGCTAAGAGAGCTAAAACAAAGTAAAGCCTAGCAAGGTAGAGCTAAGTTATGATCTCTAAGTCAAGCACATGAGTAAATTGCATGAAAGAAAATGCTTGAATAAGAGGAATGGACAAGAGACAACCGGATTTTTTCCCGTGGTATCGATGTGTTGGCACACACCCCTAATCCACGTTGTGACACTCACAAAGAGTATTGTCACCTCCCAAGTCACCGAGACGAGGGCGCTCACTAAGAGTCTCCGTTCACCATCCCGGCGTGGTGGAGATCAAGCCACGTACAATCTTCTTCTCCGGGCTCCCACAATACTTGGCAAGCTCCGCGAGAAACACCTCGATCACCAAGATCGCCTAGGTGATGCCAATCACCAAGAGTAACAAGCTAAGGCCTTCACTTGAGCAAGAACCGATCACCAAGAACGGATGCACACTAGCTTCTCTCTACTCAAGTCCTTAATCTTGCTTCTTGATTGATTGAATGCACAAGTATGTGAATGATGAAGCTCAATGTGGCTCTTGACTATAGTTTGAGTGTATGGATGTTGCCGGGTGTCAAGAGTGGGCGAAATGACCCATTGGAGGGGTATATAGGCAGCTCACACAAATAGAGCCGTTGGAGAAAAGCTGCCAGAAAACTGCGTAGCGCCGGTTAATCCGACGTACCCCTCATTGTCATCGTCGGTTTAACCGGTGAATGTAAACTGCCTCTTCTGAAAACTAGCCGTTACAACTGGGGCAGATTAACCGACGTAGCATCGGTTTAACCGGTGAGTGTAGTTGTCCACTGAACTACTGAAAAACCAAGTCTCTGGACAACTGCACCGACGTTAACTCAAACCTATCGTCGGTTTAACCGGTGAGTACAACTTTTAAATTCCTCTGAAAAACCATCTCACTGGTCAATTGCACCGACGTCTTGATTCAAACATCGTCGGTTAATCCGGTGAATAGAACTTGAATTTCCCTGGAAAAACCAACTCTGGACCAATGCACCGACGTTAAATTCAAACACGTCGGTTTAACCGGTGTATTAAATTTGTCCAGACTCTGCTGACTTCGTTTAACCGACGTATAGAAAATTGAGAGCGTCGGTTAAACCGGTGTATAGACTTTTTCTGATTTTGTCTTTTCTGATTTGAGTCTTGAATGAAATCCAAATATTCTTGAGATATAGTTTGAGAACCACTTATTTGAATTTCTAGAAACCTGAGTGACCATAGTGTGCATCCATTTTCAAATGATCATGTCCATGCTCAAGTTACTTAGCCTTAACCCCTCTTAATAGTGCGATCACTACAAAACTATAAAACCTATACTAACCTAAGTGTCCTTCTCAACCTTATGACACTTAGGACTAGAAAGATCCTTAGTCTTGACATAAAATTGAGTTGAATACCGAGATCGCCTTTTTGAATAATGAAATTGAGGGGCCTCTTTTGACATATGACCAAATGAGCGATAATGATCTATTAAGCTGCACAAACTCATTAGTCACAATAATGGTTGTCATTAATCACCGAAACATACCTTGAGGGCCTAGATGCTTACAATCTCCCCTTTTTTGGTGATTGATGACAACATAACCATAAATAACGAGAGAGCGAGAGAGATAAAGCAAGATAAACACAAGCGAACTCGAAAAGAAGGACCAAAGAGCTCAACGGCTCAAACGAAATTCATAGATATGTCTCAAAGCACGGCATACTCAAGCGACAAATGTACATATCCATGAACTAACACCAAATGTGATACAAAGAATATCAAAGTCCTGATAACTACGAGCTCTCTCTAGCTCTACCCTCCCCCTAACTCTGGTGCTCCCCCTAACACCTCTCCCCCTTTGGCATCAAAGCACCAAAAGGCGAGCTACGGGTCGTGCTGTCGTGGTACGGCGACGAAGCGGTCCGGGTCGTCGTCGTCGGACGGAGAACTCTCACCCTCGGTGACAGACGGAAGCTGCTGGTCTGGGTCTGAGCTCACTGGGGGAGTAACTGTCGTGGAGGCTCTCGTGCTGGCACTGCCTGGTAGAGGATCCGTAGAAGTCGTAACCGGGTCAGCAGAAGAAGTATCAATATCTGAAGAGGTGACTGCTGAGGCTGCCGGCTGCATCGACTGTGGAAGCAGGGACTCCTCTACTGCTCCTCCCCCTGAAGGTGCTGCCTGAAGTGAGGAAGGGAGGGCGACCGACTGAACCGCTGATGGTGAGTCCTGAAAGAGTGTGGTCGCCGGCAGTGGTGAAAAGAGCGGACGACCGGCAGACCCAAAGAGTGCTGACATCGAGAACGTGGTCTCCGGTGTCGCTGTAGTAGCTGGGGCTGCAGTAGGCGCTGGAGGAGGAGGAGCTGGTGTGACGGCAAGCTGAGGTGCTCCAACACCCTGAAGGCCTGGCTGTCCTGGCTGCTGCGGGGCGAGTCCGGTGTGAGAGTAAAGCTGTGAGATCATCCCGAACATCGCCATCATCCCCTGCTGCATCTGCTGAAACTGAGCGTCTGTCCTCTGTGAAACTCTGTCGATAAGCCCGACAAAACGCTCCTCGGTCGCAGCCCGCTCTCGGGCGGCCTCACTCTGTATAGCAGCAAGCTGAGCCTCGTGAGCTCTCCTGGCCTCCTCCTGTGCAAGCCTGTCCTCTCTCTGCTGAGTCACGAGCTGCTGTAGAAGTGCGGTGAGCTCGGACGGCTGAGACACCTGGGACTCAGAGACTGTAGCAGGTGCTGGTGACTCTGGAGCTGGCTCTCTAGACCCCCCTGCCTCGTGGTCATGACTAGCTGGGGCTGCTGCAGGGAAGTACTCTACGTCCTCGGAGGAGTCTGACTCAAGCTCAGACCAGTGTATCTCATCCTCTCCTCCGGGAAGCTGTGCCTCGGCGGCAAGCAGTGCCTCGTCCTCCTGTGCCACACGGGCCTGTGCCTCTGGTGACAACTGTGCCATGGCAGCTCTCTCTGCCTGTCTGCCCCTCCTCCGGTCCTGTGGAGCTGTCGGTCGGTAAACTGGGAACCGGGGAGCCTCGTCGTGACGGTAGGGAGCGCTGATGGGTGACTCTGCTGGCACAATCATAGAACATATATAGCTGATCCAGTGTGCAAAGGGAAACTGTCGCACCACACCCATCCCGTCTGTGATCACATCCTCTATCTCAGCCAGAATAAAGTCAACTATGTCAAACGGCTCGTGAGTGAGGATGTGTAGAAGCAGGAGCTGCTGCAGTCCTGTAAACCCCTCTGGGTAGCCACTCCTTGGTAGCAAAGTCCTCCGGAGTGCCATGTGTACTGCGTATGCCTCTGGGGTCAGCAGGCTGGGAACTCTGGCGTAGGAGGCAGGGAACGGCTGCCGGAAACACTGAGAGATCGCCTCATGAGAAGGTGCAATCCCGCCAATCATCGCTCTGCGCGGTGGATCTGCATCTCCGTAAACCATCTCGTGCAGGGAGACGTCAACTAAGTCAACTCCGAGAATCCCTGCTATCGTCGCTCTCGACAAACCAAAGACCTGGCCTCCATAAACAAAGTGTACTGCTCGACGCTCGGGAGCAA
This sequence comes from Panicum virgatum, assembly GCF_016808335.1. Classification (NCBI taxonomy): domain Eukaryota; kingdom Viridiplantae; phylum Streptophyta; class Magnoliopsida; order Poales; family Poaceae; genus Panicum; species Panicum virgatum. The sequence continues at coordinate 966,493 of NC_053145.1, read as the reverse complement.
TCCAGGCCGTGGCATAGAAGACTCTGACCCAGTCCTCAATATATCTGTTCTGCTCAATCTGGAGTAACCTGGGCAGGCCCCTGAAGTGAGCGAAGTGCTCTCTGACATCTGCTCCCCCTGCGGCTGTCCTCAGAGACACCCAGTCAAGCACTCTGTGCGGGAAGATCCTGTGACCCCGCCTCTGGTAGGTCTCGTAGAAACTGGCCTGAAGAAGCGTCCAGAACCTACGGTCGACTCGGCTGTCACGGGTCACGGGGAACCAGTCCTCCTCCTGAACACTCCACCTGAGCCTCTTGACCTTCGCCGCATTGGCCTTGGTCAAGTTCTGGAGCAGCACACCTGGCTCCAGACGCACAACAGTGTCCATACGGAACACTGCGCGCTCGGCCTCTAGGGCCTCGGCTCTACGAGTTGCTGCTACTGCAGCTGTGGACCTGCGAGGCTCCTGTGGCTGGTGACCTCCTCGCGTCCTCGGTCCAGTGCGACGCTCGGTCGCTGGTGAAGTCTCTGCTGCTGGGGATGTCTGCCGAGTGCGGCCAGACCGTCGTAGAGTCGGTGACTCCTGTGTGCTCTGCCCCTGAGACTGCTCGGACTGTTCTGCCTCTGAATCAGAATCTGCAGCTGTATCTGACTGATCTGACTCTGCTGCTGCTGCCGTCGCGGCTCTGGTGGCCCTGGCACCTCTCACTCTACCCATACCCCTACCTCTGCCTCTGCCTCTGCCTCTGCCTCTGGAGTCCTCCCTGATCTGGAACGGACGAGCACGGCCTGATGCCTACTCCTCGGCGGCCTTGGCCACCATCTCGGCCCTCTCGGCCTCCTTCTCTGCACGAGTCCGCTTGCGAGCGGGCTTCTCGACCACAACTTCTTTTCCCTTTCTCTTTTCGCAACCCATCTCGATTGTCGAGCACCTGGTGAGCGCTGATCGGGTGCTGCTGCGGCGTGGGGCTGCGGCTGCGGCGTGGAGGCGTGGAGCACGGCGGCGCTTGGCAAGGTTGAGCGGGCGGCGCTTGGAGCACTGAGGCGAGCGCGGCTGGCGTGATGGCGGCGCGGGCGCGGGTGAGGAGCGGCAGCTACGCGCGTAGGCGGTGCAAGTGGTTGCGCGGGCGGCGCGGTGAGCGTGCAGGCGAGCGCGGGAGTGGTGGCGGCTGCGTAGGCAAACGGCGGCGCAAGGTTGAGGGCAAGCGGCGGCGCGGAGGGAAGGCAGCGGCGCGAGGGGAACGAGTCGGGCGGCGGCGGCGTGAAGAGAGAAGAGAAACAGGGGCCGGCAGCGCGGGCAAGAGACATATATGACAGGCGGGCCCGCGATTTTTCTTAACGCCGGTCGATCCGACGCCTAGGTTTTGAGCACCGGTTGATTGCGTCGGTGTAGTTCACCCGAGGCTTCTGCAGATCTGAAACTGAACGCCGGTTGAACCGATGATGTCAAGAGTGTACTCGTCGGTTGATAGATCAAAACACCGGTTGATTGCTAGGTCTGATTTGCATTTACTATCACCGGTTGCTCCGATGCTCTGACTTTTGTATACGCCGGTTGAACGTCTGAAACTTGACTGAGCTGAGACAAACTTTAGTAACGCCGGTTAATCCGATGGGTATAGATCCTTTGAACGTCGGTTTAACCGGTGAAGCCAAAAACCCCACACTCAGCTCACTCTTCTATGCTAAGTCCAATAAACTTATAAGATTCAAATAAACTCAAGTTAATGGACTTGCATAGGCGACTTTACCCCTCAAAATAAATAGGATAGCACACTTGCTTAAATAAATTTCTTTTCAAACACAAGGAAAAGCCGCAAGAGAGACAAAGCGTCAAATAAAATGTATGAGCCATGTCATAGGAATATTGAAGATAGAAAACTTCAAACTCATCATGACATTGCTCACTAGGCAATGACGCACCTAACACTTTGCTCTTTTCACTTTTCATGAATTAAGATCTTGTATATGAAAACAAGTCTCATTTTCATCAAGTGATCTCCTTTGTGACCCTTACGCATGCAATGATAATGCAAGCTACAACCACATGCGAAAGTAAAGTAAACATGAAGTGCACATCTATATGACAAGAAATGCATAACAAAAAATTAAAATCTACTTGTCAAGTTTGAACCCACGGGAAGCTTCTTCATGATGAGCCTTTCTACAAGCCTAGAGGAAAACAAGTGGACCACCACCTCTAGCTAAACCCTTGCTCATCACTATCTTACCATGGTTAGACAAGTGTCCTATATGTATGCATTTTTCTATATGACATGGCAACTTACATGACGTTTGCCGCATCTAACACATTAAGCTCATTTCTTAGCCTAACAAAGGTACTCTCGTCTAATGGTTTTGTGAAGATATCCGCCAATTGCTCCTCGGATCTCACACCTTGAAGAGATATGTCTCCTTTGGCTTCGTGATCACGCAAGAAGTGATGGCGAATATCAATGTGCTTTGTGCGAGAGTGTTGAACCGGATTCTTAGCAATTTTTACGGCACTTTCATTGTCACAAAGGAGTGGGATCCTATCTAGTTTCACACCAAAGTCCAAAAGGGTTTGCTTCATATATAGGATTTGGGCACAACATGCACCGGCCGCTATATATTCCGCTTCCGCGGTGGACAAAGCCACGGAATTTTGCTTCTTACTTGACCAAGAAACTAGAGAACGCCCCAGCAAGTGGCAACCCCCGGAGGTACTCTTGCGATCCACACGGCTTCCGGCAAAATCCGAATCCGAGTATCCCAAGAGATCTAAACTAGCGCCTTTGGGGTACCACAAGCCTATGCTAGGAGTGTGCTTGAGATACCGAAGGATCCTATTCACAGCCGAAAGGTGTGACTCCTTTGGGTTAGCTTGAAAGCGGGCACACAAGCACACACTAAACATTATATCGGGCCTAGATGCGGTAAGGTAAAGCAAAGACCCTATCATAGAACGATAGAGGGATTGATCAACCGGTTTACCGTCCACATCCAAGTCGAGATGCCCATTGGTTGCCATGGGTGTCTTGATTGGCTTGCACTCATCCATCTTAAACTTCTTCAAGATATCTTTGGTATACTTTTCTTGATGGATGAATGTCCCTTCCTTCATTTGTTTGACTTGAAAACCAAGGAAGAAGGTCAATTCGCCAATCATGGACATCTCGAATTCCCTAGACATCATGGTAGCAAACTCATGGCTTAGCAAATCATTAGTTGAGCCAAAGATAATATCGTCAACATAAATTTGACAAATAAAAAGATCCCCGTTGACGTCTTTAGTGAACAAAGTGGTGTCCACCCTCCCGATCTTGAAGCCTTGCATGATTAGGAAGTCACGAAGCCTCTCATACCAAGCCCTTGGAGCTTGTTTGAGCCCATAGAGTGCCTTGTGCAACCTATAAACATGGTTAGGATTCCTCGGATCTTCAAACCCGGGAGGTTGCTCAACATAAACAAGTTCGTTAATAACGCCATTTAAGAATGCACTTTTCACATCCATTTGATACAACTTAATGTTATGATGTGAAGAGTAAGCAAGAAGGATACGGATAGCTTCAAGTCTTGCGACCGGAGCAAAAGTTTCACCAAAATCCAAACCTTCGACTTGAGAGAACCCTTTTGCCACAAGTCTTGCTTTGTTGCGTATTACCACCCCATGTTCATCTTGCTTGTTTCGAAAGACCCACTTGGTGCCGATGATGTTCTTGTCTTTCGGAGGAGCTTCGAGGACCCAAACTTCATTGCGGGTGAAGTTGTTCAACTCTTCTTGCATGGCCATCACCCAATCCGAGTCCTCAAGTGCTTCCTCTATGCTAGTGGGTTCAATACAAGAAACAAACGAGTGATGTTCGCAAAATGAAGCATGTTTAGAGCGAGTTCTTACTCCCTTGGAAGGACTACCAATGATTTGACCAATTGGATGATCCTTGGAGATGCGACCATGCTTCACTAGCGGTACTTGCGTTGATGCTTGTTGGGGTGGATCATGAGTGACTTGTGCTTGTGGTGGAACACTTTGCTCTTCTTGTTCTTGAACTTGGGGTGTTGGCGTTGGCACATCTTCTTGAGGTTGTGTATCATCTTTTTCTTGATCTTCATCCACTTGGGGCGCCGTGGAGGTGCTTGGTGTAGATGAGGAAGGTCCTCCCCCTTGATCATTGTCTTCATGCACCTCTTCCGGCTTGATATCCCCAATGGACATATTCTTCAAAGCTTCATCAATCTCCTCATCACCTACATTCTCATAGCCAACAACCTCCTCTTGGGAGCCATTAGATTCATCAAACTCCACATCACATGTTTCTTCAACTAACCCGGAGGTTTGATTGAATACTCTATATGCTTTGGAGTTTGATGCATAACCAAGAAAGAAACCTTCATCACGTCTACTTTCAAACTTACCGAGCCTTTTCTTCTTATAGATGAAGCATTTGCAACCAAAGACTCGAAAGTATGATATATTTGGTTTCTTCCCGGTGATGAGCTCATATGGAGTTTTCTTGAGGAGTCGGTGAGGATATACTCGGTTGGATGCATGACACGCCGTGTTGATTGCTTCCGCCCAAAACTTCTCGGACGTGCCATAATCATCCAACATTGCTCTAGTTAGGGTGATGAGTGTCTTGTTCTTTCTTTCCACCACTCCATTTTGTTGAGGCGTGTAGGTGGCGGAAAACTCATGCTTGATGCCCTCTTCATCGCACCATTCTTCAATCTTCATGTTCTTGAACTCGGTGCCATTGTCACTCCGGATCTTCACAATTGGGGAGTCGTACTCCCTTTGAGCTCTTCTTGCAAATGTCTTGAAGAGTTCCGGAGTTTCACCCTTATCGCCTAGGAACATAACCCAAGTGTAACGTGAAAAATCATCAACAATTACTAGGCAATAGAGGTTACCACCAATGCTCTTGTATGTAGTTGGACCAAAGAGATCCATGTGAAGTAGCTCGAGCGGCTTGGAGGTAGACAACATCGTCTTGATGGGATGATGTGTTGCAACCTGCTTCCCGGCTTGACATGCTTTACATAGTTTGTTTTTGTCAAACGTGACATCCTTCAAGCCGGTGATCATCCCTCTCTTGTGGGCTTTCTTGAGGTTGCTCATGCCAATATGAGCAATTCTTCTATGCCAAAGCCACCCAAGAGAAGACTTGGTGAAGAGGCATGTCATGGTGCTTGTTTGCTTTGAAGAGAAATCCACTAAATAGATGTTGCCATGCCTAAACCCCGTGAATACCATTGACTTGTCTTCTTCAAGAGTTACTACAACACCATTCTTGTCAAAGGTACACGTTAGTCCAAGATCACACAATTGAGCAATAGAAATGAGATTAAAACTAAGTGCTTTTACAAACAAGACATTAGAAATAGATAAATCTTTAGAGATTGCTATTCTACCCAAACCTAAAACCTTTCCCCTTGAGTTATCACCATAGGTGACATGTTCATGATCGCCGGGGTCTTCAAGGGAGGTGAACATGCTATCATTGCCGGTCATATGTTGAGAGCAACCGCTATCAAGTACCCAATGTTTTCCACCGGCTTTGTAGTTCACCTACACACATGAGAATTCACTTTTGAGTTTTAGGAACCCAAACAAGCTTTGGGCCTTGCACATGTGTGACAAGAGCTTTTGGAACCCAAAGTTGCTTGGAGAGCTTCTTCTTTGACTCCTTAGTGAGTTTGCCAATGAATTTGGCCTTCACCTTACCCTTCACTTTACTCAAGAGAAAATGGTTATTTTGAAATATTGAAGAGTAATTCTTGGGTAATTTAGGAAGAGAACGTGATGGTAAAGTGCACTCCCTAGTGTGGTGCCCGGTGACTTGGCAATGTTGGCAATATGATCCAACTTCCTTGATGAAGCTAATCTTGATCTCCGGAGAAGGAGTAGTAGCTATGTTTGGCTCCGGAAATGAACCAAGACCTCTCTTGCCATAGTCACGGGCATTGTTGAAAAGAATCTCTTTGTGGATGTATTCTCCTCTTGAGAGCTTCTCCACACTACTCTTGAGGCTTGCAACTTGATCCATCAATTCCTTTTCCCTAGAAGGTGCAAGCTTGGGCAAAGCATTAGTAGCATTTGCATTAATGAGTAGGTCATCACATGAAGTAGAAGCATTGACCTTCTCAATAGTTTCATGAGCAAAGTTTTCAAGACTTGGGTCAATTGCTTCATAGGCAAATTCAAGTTCTTGATACTTATGAGCCAACTCCCTATGCTCTTGTTTAAGCTTTTTGTGGCTCTCTTCAACTTGCTTAGCAAGTACAAGTGACTCATTGTGCTTTTTGAGGAAGTCATTGTACTTGCCAAGCAAATCCGAGTGGGCAAGCTCTAACTTTGCACGAGTGCTCTCAAGAATCTTGACTTTGCCCTTTTCCCTCTTGATGACGGATGTATACTCATTAATGAGGTTAGCAAACTCATTAGGGTCAAGCTCATCATCACTATCATCTTCACTCTCACATACCTTAGAGTTACCTTTGGCCATGAGGCACATTGGAGGTGGAGGTAGTAATGGTTCTTCATTTGTGAGGGCGATGGTGACTATGTCTTCTTCATCACTTGAATCTTCGCTTGATGAGACATCGGTCACCCACTCTTGTTTTTCCACCAAGAAGCTTCTCTTGGTGTGCCCTTTCTTCTTTGGGAAGAGCTTGGTCTTCTTGTCATGGCTCTTTTTCTTCCCAAGTCTCTTGTTTTTGTTATTCCTTTCTTCTTCTTCATCATCGCTTGAATCATGGCGATGCTTGCTCTTGTGATCCTTGTTTCTTTTGTCCGGCTTGGGACAATTTGGACGGATGTGACCTTTTTCTCCACAATTGTAGTAAATTTTGTTCTTGACATCCATTGGCCGGAACATTCCCTTCTTAGAGTCAAAGTTGAACCCTTTCTTGTTGATCTTGTCATTCAAGCGGGTGAACTTCCTCATCATAAGAGCAAGCTCTCCATCATCTTCAACATCGGATGAGCTTTCATGATGATCATCTTCTTCATTGCTTGAGCTTGAATCTTGCTTGATCATCTTGAGCTTGCGGGCTTTGTTTGCCTTGGTCTTTAGAGCAATTGATTTGCTTGAAGTTGGCTCTTCGGACATACCAAGGATACTCATCTCATGAGCGCGAATTTCGCCCACAAGTTCTCCTACTTCCATTGTGTCAAGATTCTCCTTTTGAAGCATAGCATTGATGATGTTATACTTGGGCTTCGGGAGGAGCATGAGAATCTTGCGATTGATGGAGGCACTGTCAATTTTGGATATTTTAAGTGCATTAATGTCCTTGACAATGACATTCAAGCGAGAGTACATATCATTGCAATTTTCATGAGCTAGCATTTTAAAAGAATCATACTTAGCTCTAAACAAGTGATATTTTTGTTCACGGACTTTTGTGGAGCCTTCATGAATTTCAATTAGTTCTTTCCATATATCACTTGCTAAGTCCATGCCATTAACTCTAGCAAAGACTTCCTCACTAATGGCTTCGAAAATTGCATTTCTAGCCTTAGCATTCCATTTTAATTGTTCGGTGGTGGGAGTTCCGGTGAACCCGGTCTTAGTTGCCAACCATACTTCGGGGGCAATCGCATCAAGGTATGCGGCCATGCGAACTTTCCAATAGGCAAAGTTCTTGCCCTCGAAGTGAGGCGGCGAACCACCCATCTTGGCCATAGCTCTAGGCGGTGAAGCCTAATGATCCAAATGAGCAACGAGGCTCTGATACCAATTGTAAGGATCGATGGACCAAGAGGGGGGGTGAATTGGGCCTTTTTCAAATTCTAAAACAAAGTAAAGCAACCTTAACCTATGCAATGCTAGTAGGGCACCAATTCACCAACCGGATAACTAAGCTTCTAACACAAGCTAAGAGAGCTAAAACAAAGTAAAGCCTAGCAAGGTAGAGCTAAGTTATGATCTCTAAGTCAAGCACATGAGTAAATTGCATGAAAGAAAATGCTTGAATAAGAGGAATGGACAAGAGACAACCGGATTTTTTCCCGTGGTATCGATGTGTTGGCACACACCCCTAATCCACGTTGTGACACTCACAAAGAGTATTGTCACCTCCCAAGTCACCGAGACGAGGGCGCTCACTAAGAGTCTCCGTTCACCATCCCGGCGTGGTGGAGATCAAGCCACGTACAATCTTCTTCTCCGGGCTCCCACAATCCTTGGCAAGCTCCGCGAGAAACATCTCGATCACCAAGATCGCCTAGGTGATGCCAATCACCAAGAGTAACAAGCTAAGGCCTTCACTTGAGCAAGAACCGATCACCAAGAACGGATGCACACTAGCTTCTCTCTACTCAAGTCCTTAATCTTGCTTCTTGATTGATTGAATGCACAAGTATGTGAATGATGAAGCTCAATGTGGCTCTTGACTATAGTTTGAGTGTATGGATGTTGCCTGGTGTCAAGAGTGGGCGAAATGACCCATTGGAGGGGTATATATAGGCAGCTCACACAAATAGAGCCGTTGGAGAAAAGCTGCCAGAAAACTGCGTAGCGCCGGTTAATCCGACGTACCCCTCATTGTCATCGTCGGTTTAACCGGTGAATGTAAACTGCCTCTTCTGAAAACTAGCCGTTACAACTGGGGCAGATTAACCGACGTAGCATCGGTTTAACCGGTGAGTGTAGTTGTCCACTGAACCACTGAAAAACCAAGTCTCTGGACAACTGCACTGACGTTAACTCAAACCTATCGTCGGTTTAACCGGTGAGTACAACTTTTAAATTCCTCTGAAAAACCATCTCACTGGTCAATTGCACCGACGTCTTGATTCAAACATCGTCGGTTAATCCGGTGAATAGAACTTGAATTTCCCTGGAAAAACCAACTCTGGACCAATGCACCGACGTTAAATTCAAACACGTCGGTTTAACCGGTGTATTAAATTTGTCCAGACTCTGCTGACTTCGTTTAACCGACGTATAGAAAATTGAGAGCGTCGGTTAAACCGGTGTATAGACTTTTTCTGATTTTGTCTTTTCTGATTTGAGTCTTGAATGAAATCCAAATATTCTTGAGATATAGTTTGAGAACCACTTATTTGAACTTCTAGAAACCTGAGTGACCATAGTGTGCATCCATTTTCAAATGATCATGTCCATGCTCAAGTTACTTAGCCTTAACCCCTCTTAATAGTGCGATCACTACAAAACTATAAAACCTATACTAACCTAAGTGTCCTTCTCAACCTTATGACACTTAGGACTAGAAAGATCCTTAGTCTTGACATAAAATTGAGTTGAATACCGAGATCGCCTTTTTGAATAATGAAATTGAGGGGCCTCTTTTGACATATGACCAAATGAGCGATAATGATCTATTAAGCTGCACAAACTCATTAGTCACAATAATGGTTGTCATTAATCACCGAAACATACCTTGAGGGCCTAGATGCTTACAATAGTCTTCAGCCCAAAAATAGCCGTTGGGCGAAAGGGAACCCGGAGACTCCAGGTATATGTCCGGAGACTCCGGGCAACCCTGACATTTCAGCCCGGAAACAGCACCCGGACACTCCGGGCAATGAGGTCCGGAGTATCCGGCCCTATACCCGGAGTATCCGGGTAAGGCAGGGAAGAACTTCGATTTATGGCTCCTTTGAGGTGTTTTGTGGCTCACAAGTGTTTGTATAGGTTCTCTTGAGCACAAGATCTAAATCGAAACCCTTTAACCAAGTCCATCTTGATAGTACGGCGTTCCTATACTCAAATTTCAAATTCAAAATCTAATTTCTTGAGTAAACTTAAACTCCGCTTTTCATTTCCTTTTTTAGGGTCATATATCGTCACTTGATTCACTTATACATGTTCACCACCTGCACACATGCTCAATTACACGATTAAATGCACATGTGTTTTGTCATTAACCACCAAAACCCACTTAGGGGCCTAGATCACTTTCAATCTCTCCCTTTTTGGTGATTGATGACAACCCACATGTAACTCATTTGATAATCATAAAGCGATAAACATCTAGTATATAAGATCTCCCCCTAAATGTATGCCATGAACTTTGAATTTCAGTTTTGACTTGACATGTCAACAATTGGCATATTTATCGAGAGAAACACAAAAGCTCTTATAAGTTTTACAGTGGGGTGAACAGGTGAGTGCCAAGAATATGTGTAATGCATATGACATGTTATCCACTCAAAAAAAAATGTATATCTGTCAGCTGGACCCGGAGACTCCGGGTATAAGTCCGGAGACTCCGGTCAAGATATCCGGAGAATCCGGCCTGTAGCCCGGAGTATCCGGCCTTTCTGAACCAGAACATAGAAAAACAGAAAACAGATAATCCACAGCTCAAATATGTCACACACTAGCAGAAATTCCTTAGAAATAACTCAAGTTCGACAGCTAAGCACAGAGTAGCACACATTACAAAGATTCTCACACCACATAGTCCTTACAAACGATCAAAAGAGTTTAAAACGGAATGGAAACGACATGAGTTCGATACAAATGTGACACATGCCCAAATGAGTACATAAATGGCATTTTCACTCCCCCTTTGTCATCAAGTGCCAAAAAGAGAATGAAAAGAAGCATGAAGTTCATCTACTCATCATCTTCATCTTGAGCGGCATCCTCGGAGGTATCCTCATCTTCATCGGAGTCGGGGTGCTCACGATAGCCTATGGGCTCATCTTCTTCGGTCTCCTCTTCCTCATCAAAGATCTCTTGGCCACTTGGAGGAGCACGGCGGGAGGAAGAAGAAGCACGGCGACGAGGAGAACGGGGCTGACGACGAGCACGTGGAAGTGGAGCATGAGTAGCGGCAATAGAAGCCTCATCGGTGGCATCCCACTCAGCAAATGGATCATCAAAGTCCGGGAGCTCGCGGTGAGGATCCAAAGGAAGTCCCAAATGACCCCGAATCTCATTGATGGACCTTGTGTTCTCATGCACATCATTTGCAATATTCCTACACATCCCAAATAAGCTGCGGAGGGCCCTCTTCACAAAGGAGTCATGGTGACGATGACGAGACGATGAAGAGGCACCCACAGAAGATGGAGCAGGATCATGTCTTGGGTTCCTTGTTGCACCGGCATGAGCTGGAGGAGGAGGTGGTGCATCACCTGAGCGGGCACGCAAGTGAAGAGGCTCATGCTTAACTGTCTTTGGAAATGTGACCTTGGTCACCCTCTCTATCATATACATGATGTATGGTGCAGCAGGAAGGGACTTTTTGGCCTCAATCATGGTCCTTCTTAGCTCATTCCAAATGAAATCCATAATGCAAAAAGGTCTACCACTTGGCAAAGTCCGGGCTAGAAGATTCACTGCATAGTATCTAAGTGCCACGGGATCACCATCCTTTGCATCAATGGTTGCTCTAAAGAATTGATTCATTGCATAGTAAACCGGCAAGAGATGGTTTGCCTTTCCTTCTTGAGCACAATAAGGATTGTAGAACAAGGTGGGTACTTGATATGTCTTGAGTTGTTCCTCAACATGAATGGGATCTCTCTTCTCATCCTTAGTGCCAAGTCCAAGTAACCTAGAGAAGGTCATGTAATCCACTCCATATTTTGCTCCTTCGGTGGTCCAATAAAATGCAATCTCATTTTCATCATAATATAAAGAAGAATGAAATTGAGCAAGGATCTCCTCATTCCAATCATAGAGAAAACCCATAATATCATAGAGACCCATCTCCTTGCACTTTTCCATAGCCTCATTAAAGAATGGATCCTTCATATTCTCATAATATTTCCAATCCACATACTTGCAATGAACAATGGGAGCACGAGACTTACGCATCACAACTGAAGAATAGAAGTCTTCATGAAGCTTGCACCAAAAGCGCCGCTCAAGACCTTCACTCTTGTCATATCTGTAAACTTTCTCTTTGCGTGCCTCCCTAAGTGCTACATCTTGCTTGTAATAGTTTCTTTCCATCTCTACCGTGAAGCCAGGCACTATCCCGGATCGATGAAGTCTTGGAATGTTAGGATAAGTGCGCTGCCTGGGAGGGTACTCAACTACCAAGCGAGGGGGGGTCTTAGGACATATGTCATGAGCAATACCCTTGCTTGTCGGAGTCAGACGGGATGGAGGAGCCACGGCTCGGCTTTGCAAAATGTAAGGAGCTTTTCTTGGCTCCTTAGAACTGCTCCCAGCGGGTTCCTTCCCGGCACGATGACGTGGATGCAACTCCCTTGGAGGATTTCGAGGGGCATCTTCCCTTTGAGTGTGAGGATCATGACGGCGCTTTTGTCTCCGTTGCTCTGCGTCCTCCAAGGACTCACCAGGACGTGGCCTCACCATGCTTAAGTATAGAAAGGAATGATCAAGACCAATCTCGATTGAAATTGGAGGAAAAAGATGTGTTTGTGGTGTCAAGTCCGGAGACTCCGGCGATTGGATTCCGACGGAAAAAAAAGTTTGCGACACTGACGCTTTCTCTTCCCGCCTTCTGCACCCGCCGTGCGATTGCCTTGGTCCATGCTAATCTCGCTTGTATCTCGCGCAACGAATCAGGGACATTGATTGCCTTCCATATTCACCTGCAATCAAGGGAAGGGAAGCATGCAGCGGCGGGTGGGATCCTCCTCGATTGCTGCCTGTCCATGATTCCTCCCTGCAATCACGCATCGGCATCCTCACAACGCGTGACGCCTGCCGCCAGCACGGTGCATCCTGTCGCCTCCCATTCGGCCCCCACTCGGCGCCAGGCAGCCGTCGGCGCTGCTGCTGCCTCCTGCCCGGTCGCCGTCGGTGCACCCAGAGACTTGGGACTTTATGAAAGCAGGGTTAATAGCAAGTATTATAGTGTGCTATAAAAAAACTGAATCCTAGGTGGAGGAGAGAAGAGAAGAGAGAGAAAAATGTAGGTGTTTACCTTACCGCCCGGCTGAATGAGATGATGTGCTGCTGCTTGTGGGCCCAAAAAAATTGTACCAGCAGCATGCAGCCGGCAGCAGGCACAGCAGCGGGCGCATGGCCGCGCATGCAGCCGGCTTGCCGGCTGCCTTGCGTTATTGCTCTTGCTCTAAATGGTTCCGCCGGTAGCCGGCTGGAAGGACTGATGAGATGGCAGTGGGTCCCACTGCATTTAATGCGCAGAAAAATGGAGCAACCAATAGCAGTCAGGTGCATGGAGACGGCAGCCAATAGAAGCAGCTAATATTAATTTTTATCTAGTGGTAATGCTATTTTTTAATTTGATAATTCAGAATTTTTTTATTTAGTAATTGTATTCAACATGGACTCTTTGATTAAGCCCTAATTTTCTTATTTTTTTAATTCCGAATTAAACTATTTACTAATAGTATTCAGCATGGACTCTTTGCCATGTCTTAATTTTCCTTAATTTTTTAAATCAGAAATTAGCTATTTATTAATCGTATTTGATATGAACTCTTGAGTTAGTTTGAACCGTTAGATCTTCATAAAATCCAACGGTGCAAATTCTTCTCTTTTTTAGATTAATGTAGGAATTTCTAGACCCTCTCGGCGAACGTGATGACTTCTTTTAACACTCCTTTAATAATTTAATATATTTTTTAATTCCAAATTAAGCTATATTTACTAATCGTATTTGGTATGGACTTTTGTCAAGTCCTTTTTTTAATTTTTTAAATTCGAAATTAGCTATTTATTAATCGTATTTGACATCTCACCGCGTTTCTTTACTCCATCATCATCACGAAATCGTCCGTCCATCCATCCATCTTCGACATCCCTTCAGTGCCACGACACCGGGGGCACATCGCGTCAGAGGCTCCCTCTGCCAGCCTGTTGCCTGCGACCACCGTGCTGCTAGCTACCAGTAGTTGCTAGGAATTCAAGTCAACATTATCTCTTTGCAAAGAGGTATTAACAGTCCAGATTAATTCTAAAACATATGTTTTTCCATCAAGCTCACGTATTACACATGCCCCCCTCTTCTTCAATAGTACAGAACCCATAATCCGTTTGCAAAACTTTCAATAGTACAGAACCCATAATCCGTTTGCAAAACTTGTAACAGGTACTAACAATATGACATACTAAAAAATTAGTCAACTGACAATAGTTGGACAGTCATAGAATAATGTAGGAATTTCTAGACCCTCTCGACGAACATAGTGACTTGCTTTAATACTCTCTTAATAATATAATAGAATTTATACTTTTAATTTTAAATTTAGCTATTCAGCTAATATTAATTTTTATCTAGTGGTAATGCTATTTTTTTAATTTGATAATTCAGAATTTTCCTATTTAGTAATTGTATTCAACATGGACTCTTTGATTAAGCCCTAGTTTCCTTGTTTTTTAATTCCGAATTAAACTATTTACTAATAGTATTCAGCATGGACTCTTTGCCATGTCTTAATTTTCCTTAATTTTTTAAATCCGAAATTAGCTATTTATTAATCGTATTTGATATGAACTCTTGAGTTAGTTTGAATCGTTAGATCTTCATAAAATCTAACGGTGCAAATTCTTCTCTTTTTTAGATTAATGTGGGAATTTCTAGAGCTAATATTAATTTTTATCTAGTGGTAATGCTATTTTTTTAATTTGATAATTCAGAATTTTCCTATTTAGTAATTGTATTCAACATGGACTCTTTGATTAAGCCCTAGTTTCCTTGTTTTTTAATTCCGAATTAAACTATTTACTAATAGTATTCAGCATGGACTCTTTGCCATGTCTTAATTTTCCTTAATTTTTTAAATCCAAAATTAGCTATTTATTAATCGTATTTGATATGAACTCTTGAGTTAGTTTGAATCGTTAGATCTTCATAAAATCCAACGGTGCAAATTCTTCTTTTTTTTAGATTAATGTGGGAATTTCTAGACCCTCTCGGCGAACGTGATGACTTCTTTTAACACTCCTTTAATAATATAATAGATAGATAGATAGATTGCAATTTCATGGCCAAACACCGGACAGCAAACGCGGCTGATAAAATTCTTCTGACCGAGTCTCTGCTCTGACTGGTCGCAACCTTTAATAATATAATAGATAGATTGTAATTTCATGGCCAAACACCGGACAGCAAACGCGTCTGATAAAATTCTTCTGACCGAGTCTCTGCTCTGACTGGTCGCAACGCAATACAATCCTAGTAGAACAAGCAAGAGTAAGGTTCGGACCACCATTATATAAGCATAGCTCGGTTCCCAAAAGCAAACCTGGATCATAGTAGGACAAAACACATAGAGCCAGAACAAAATAAAGAGATGGCTGGAGTGTTACCGTGGCTAACCTTAGCAGCCACTCTTCTGCTAGCAACCATCAAGAGCAGCACGTCCAGGATGGCAAAGCCTGGCTGCAGAGAAACCTGCGGCGATCTCACCATTCCCTACCCCTTCGGCATCGGTCCTGGCTGCTACTACAGCCAAGGGTTCGATGTTTCATGCGAGGATAACCACACTTTCATGCACGACTCAAGTAGCCAAATGGAGATCTACAACATCAGCCTTCTAGGAGGGCAGGTCCGAGTCAACACCTTGATTGCCTCCAAGTGCTACTACAAGAACGGCACCACCACAGATGGATGGGCCTCAACAGATACTGCTCAGTTTTTCACAATATCCAGCAAGGCCAACAAGCTAACGGCCATTGGATGCTACACTCTTGCATTCTTGAGAGGCTATAATAAGCATACAGCTGGAACTGGGTGCTTATCTATGTGCCTGGACCAGCAGAGCGTGGATCAGAGTGGTCGGTGCTCTGGCATGGGCTGCTGCCAGACATCGATTGCGCCAAACCTCACTTCCTTCAACATAACCTTCGATGGGAGGTACAATAATTACGACGTGCTTGGTTTCAACCCATGCAGCTATGCCTTCGTTGCCGAGCAGGATTGGTTCAGGTTTGAGGCTTTTTACCTCGAGGATAATAAGTTAACAGAGAAGTTCAAGGACGGAGTTCCTGCTGTGTTTGACTGGGTTACTGGAAACCAATCCTGTGATGAAGCGGTTAAGGACAGATCATCATATGCCTGCATTAGCAAGAACAGCCAGTGTGTCAACTCACCAAATGCTACAGGGTACCTCTGCAACTGCACCGACGGCTTCGAAGGAAACCCCTACCTTGAAGATGGGTGCCAAGGTCATCGACTCTCCAGAATCACTGCTTGTTTCTTCTTTACACCTTAAGTTACCTTATTCACTGATCTTCAGTTATTGTGTACTCTTGTTCGGTGTTTGCAGATATCAATGAATGTCAAAATCCAGATCAGTATCCGTGCCACGGAATTTGCAGTAATACAATAGGGAATTACAGTTGTTCCTGCACACCTGGGACTCACAGCATAGATCCAAAGATCTCAACCTGCAGTGCAGATGCAGATTCAGAAAAGGCTAAATTAACAAAAATGTTTATAGGTAAGTTCCTTATACTCCAAAGACTTCATTAGAATTATCAGAAGAGCATAGACAAGTCATTGTGATGTAAAGGTAGCAGGTATATTCAGACACCACTGACATGAAATCAGCGCTTGGTAGATACTTGGAAGAAGCATTATTGATTCTACATGCAGATCCTCCCTAACCAATCCTCACATCATCCACTTTATTTGTACTATAGGTCCCCCCAAAAGGATGTTACTTTAGATTTCAAGTAACTAAAACAATGTTTTCCTTGGCAGGTATTTCATCATGTGCTATACTTCTGCTTACCTGCGTTTTTGCACTTCTGATTGAATGTCAGAAGAAAAGGCTGATGAAAGAAAAGGAGATATTCTTCCAACAAAATGGGGGCCTGCTGTTATATGAGCAAATCAGATCTAAGCAAGTTGACACAGTGAGAATATTCACAACAGAAGAACTAGAGCAGGCAACAAACAAATTTGACTCAAGCAGAGAAGTAGGGAGAGGTAGCTATGGCACTGTTTACAAGGGAATTCTGAAAGACAACAGAGTAGTAGCCATCAAACGCTCAAAGATCATGAACATGGTTCAGAAAGATGATTTTGTGCAAGAGATGATAATACTTTCACAAATCAACCATAAAAATGTAGTCAAGCTTATCGGTTGTTGCTTAGAAGTTGAAGTTCCCATGTTAGTCTATGAATTCATGCCAAATGGCACTCTATTTGATCTGATACATGTCACGTACCGAAGCCCATCCATTTCTTTAGAAGCTCGTCTCAGGATTGCCCAGGAATCTGCAGAAGCATTGGCATATCTGCACTCATCAGCATCCCCTCCCATAGTTCATGGAGATGTAAAATCTCCAAACATTCTCCTAGGTGACAACTACATTGCAAAAGTCACTGACTTTGGAGCATCAAGAATGCTTCCAAAGGATGAAATACAATTTATGACCATGGTCCAGGGAACTCTGGGTTATCTAGACCCTGAATACTTACAAGAGCGTCAACTAACAGAGAAGAGTGATGTTTATAGTTTTGGAGTTGTGCTTCTAGAGCTAATTACAAGGAAGACAGCGATTTATTCTGATGTAACTGAAGAAAAGAAAAGCCTGGTATCATCTTTCCTTCTGGCATTGAAAGAGAGCAGACTTCAATCTTTCTTGGACAGAAGTATATTGGGCGTTGGAATGGAGCTGCTCCAAGAAGTTGCCCAACTTGCAAAGTGTTGCTTGAGTATGAAGGGGGAAGAACGGCCATTAATGTCAGAAGTGGCTGAACGGTTGAGATTTATACGGAGAACCTGGCGAGAACAATTGACTGAGAATGCTAGTGAAGAAATTGAATGTATGCTTGAAAACCCATCGAACTATGACCCTTCTAGTACTGGGCGTCATGGAAATTTGATGGCACTAGATTTAGAAATTGGTAGATGATAAATGTGTGCGTACCAAAACTATAGATCGCCATTTATTTTTCCTCCTCACATAAATACCCTGTTACATGTAACATTTGTTTTTGTCATCAATTCTCAATATGAATGGCAAACTTGTCGGATTTTGAAGGTACTCCAGTCAGGATTAGCAACACAAATTTGCCATGGAATTGCTTATTACAATTCACAACATGGAAGTCAGGACTTAAATCCACTTAGATTGTTGCTTCACCTAATATGAGCTAACCATACAGCATTATACTAGTGACGCCAATCAACCTCTAACTCCAAACTATGCTCACTCTACTCTTGAAACAGACTTTGAGAAATAGAAGCAAGCTTGGAAGTTGATATGTAGGTATTAACACTATAAATGTTTTCATGTATGATCAACGTAAGGCAAGAATAACATGACAGTGTATGCTGAAAGAAAATTTAGCAATCAACAACAAATACATTAGTTAGTGTCAAATTGTCAGTAGCTTGCCATAAGAACAAAAAAAGTGACACTCCTGTCCGTAAAAAAAATGATCCTTGCAATATCTACTTCAACTGACAAGAAACTAGTATTCAACAATACAAATGAATGAAACTTAGGATGTTCTGAGACTTGACCATGTCACAGTTAGCCAGATAAAACCTGCATTTTGCCAAACTTACCGAGCATTAAGATTAGGTTCTATTGCAACGTCATAAAAGGTGCAAGCTAGGTCCATCAGCTCACTGTTACTTTATGATGTGAGTCAACAAGCTAACTTATCATTCATCTATTTTGACTAAAAGAGAGCAGAAGCAACACAGTTTGTGGTACTAACATGGAACATGACGTATAACACAGTTTGGGGTACATTCACAAAACAATGAGATTGGATATACCAGTGAATCAGAAGAGTCAATATAGAGAAAATGGTGGAGATTGTGCTACCTACCTAACAAAAGCCTACATACAAGACTATCAGGGATTCAGGGCATCCATAAATAAGCATATAAATTTTTAAAACACATTGTCAACTTGTAATTCCATGTATGTTGGAAGAGTTCTAAATTTAAAATAGGCTTGCTGGTCAAACAAAGAAACCCAGCCACTGTTATGAAGTTGAAGCCATTTTAAAATTTTGCCAATTTGTGCGATCCTTTCTTTATGCACATAGCAAATATGTGAGCAAACGAACAAAGAATGAATGAAGCAACACACCTCACGCGTGCAAATTTTATGTTGTTGTTAGGAAGGCTGCACTTCCTACATTTTATGTTAGTTACAACAATATTACTAAGCTGCAAATTTATCTTAGAAGCACAGACCATGGACATAAAGGCGCAATGCAAGCTGTGAATTATTATGCAGTAGCAAAGCACCTGAAAGTAACAGAACATCTTCATTTTCAAGGGGTCAAGATATCAGAAGTATCAATATTGTTACAGCTCATTTCTGAAATGAAAAACTAAAACACAAAACATGAGGAGATTGTTAGACAAGATAACAGGCCTTTTCTGCCACACCAATACTACATCATAAGACATCCCTCTGTGAATAAACAACGACAGACGACTGAAGGTCTCTGTCAACCTTGAAATGGGAGTGGAAATATCTCCTGACCTGCCAACCATAGAATTGTTAATGAGTTTAAGTACTATTTTACAAAACAAGAAATTCCTGCACTAGTTAGTATCACTGTATCAGTCTAACTCTTAACATATATTACCTGGCAAATAATAACAAACACTGGAAAACAGTAGCTAATGTGCATCTATTGAACCACGAGTAAAAAAACACATGATGCCTAAGGCACCATGACATATTACCTCAAGAAAAGAATTGCGCAGAAGCAAGTGGAGAACATGTCTTTCTTCGGACTCAAATAATACAATGTGACTGAATGAAGATAAATTTCCGAAAACCTCGCCCACAAACTCAGATGGGCTTGTAAGGAAACGATCTGACTCATCCAAGGTCCCTTTGCTATCACTGAGTGCATTGAAACAAGTCAGCGGCAATGTACATGCAGAGGATTTATTGCATTTCAAAGTATGAAAGGTTAGATCTATTGCATTTCAAAGTACAAAGGAAATAACCACCTAGGAGTGCAGTCCAAAAAGCGCATAGGTATGTTGTAATGTAAGGTAGAATAGTAAGGTGTTGAATGACAAGGCATGAGGAAGAGGACACTCTTCACTCTTCCATCATGGGCTTCTTTTGACAAATAATACATAACATCTTCTGTTCCTCTCTGCCACAATGAGTGTAGCTAATGAGACATAAATGGAAATAATGGAGAAGCAAAAAGAAAAAAAATCCATTGAGCGACACGAAGCAAGAACAATATTGGCAAATAGAAAACTTACTTGATGGAATAACAACATATAGAAGGCCATTGGAATATTGGTTATGATGAGAAGAATAACAGAAATCTGCAACCTCGAAAGACATCTTTTCTCATGCAGCTTTTTTCCCTTGAATTGTGACATTGCAGCTAAGCAGTATCCTGAGAACATCAATGCTAAAGGTAGCACCGGAAGAACAAATCTGCAGTTTTCAATCTATGTGTATCATACCATGTCTATAGTGAGAAGAGGTTAGTTGATTACATGAACATTGTACACTTGCAAGAACGGTGAATACCTGAATTCTTTATGTCCAAGTATGCTGTAAACCCCTAATACCCAAGTGATTAGTCCTGAAATCCTCCATTCTCGAGACTTTACAATTCCACATATTGCCAATGGTAAGAATGTCCAAATCATGGATGGAAAACCCTGTGTGAAGTACCAGTGGAAGACATGTGTTCCATAGTAGTCACCTCCTGAAGAGAAGAGGTTGAATTTCAAAAAATTAAGTGGCACTATGACCTGGGAACCATACATCCACCAATCAAGGAGTGTTGTTACTGCAAGGACAATGGCCCTGCAGAAAGATTAAACAAATAGTTTATATAGAATAGTAATTGGTCGGAAAAAAATGACCAGAACCGATGAGGAATATGTGTCCTGCCAAGGAAAGAAACAAACACAGAGAAAAATAGAATAGAATGGAACTGGGAAAAGAATTTAGAATGGCTAATTCTAAAATGTCAATATTGTTGTATGTCCAGTGCACGAAATCAAGATACAATAAAGATAAGACAGCATAGAGAAATTCACAAATCCTAAATAACAAAAGATTGAAAGTTTGGCATGAGTTTAAACAATAACTTACCCTACCGGAATGACCTCGAGAAAGACAAAACGACATTTGCATTTCATCTGAATAAAATCCAACAGACCAACATAAAGCCATGTTACAGCACTTGTTGGCCGAATGGCGCAGGATAAGGCTGCTATCAGAAGAGCCAGTTTTCTTGATGGATGACTTTGTTTACTGGCAGCTTGATGCTTTGAAACAACTGAGGTTCCCTTGGAAGATTCTATTGCGGTAAACCAATAATGAAGCCCGGCGACAGTCAAAACCGTCTCCAAGCTGTTTGATAGAGTCCGTGTGATGCAAAAAAACATGAACCAGTTAACCAACTGGGAAAATAACTGCAAGCAGTTTGTTAAGGCCGACATCCAATAGGGCACTGCAATTATGTACTCATGAAGGAAATCATATATCTTATATCCATATATGAATTTAAGGATACTGTCCATTGGGCAACCTGAACACTGAAAATACGTTTGGAAAGTTTATACAAGTATAGATCTCCAAAAGCTGCAAAGACAGATTGCAGGAGCCGTGGAGCCATCACCTACATGAAAACAGATAAACAGATAAGGAAATGTGAACAAGAAGAAGCTGAGGGGAGAGGTAAGGACGAATGTCCTGACTTATGATAGACATGGTTCTCATGGCAATTTGCTGTTCATATTAAGTTTGCAACTTGGTATCTTAGAAATGAGATTGAACTATGAGTCTGGATGTTTCTGAAGAAGCTGGTATCACAAAACCAACATGATGGTTCAAAGCTGGTATCACAAAACTAACATGATGGTTCGAACCCAGTTCCATGTCACTTGTCCACTAAGAATTCTTGATTCTTTTTTTTTAAAGAAGTGATAACCCATCGGCCATCAATACTGGTTAGAGAAGTTCTGTTCCCAACAGTACCCACAACCACCTAGAAAATAGAAGGGGGGCATTCTCCCTGACAATTCTAGCACCACGAGCTCGTGTCTAGAATCACCATCCTTTGCTCAATTGATATTCTGCTAGACTTGCCACAAATTGGTTAAGGTATTACCATAAACCATGGAGTATCCAGGCGGAGTAGCGCCAGAATCTTGTAGAGAGCAGCAAAGATCAACGGGTGGAGGTAACTTCGCAGGCCCCGCTTCCACTCCCAAGTAAGGTGGCCATACCTGCGACCACAACCGCGAGAAAACGAAACGCATTAGCAGTCCGGTATCAAATAAATTTCCATGAAAAGTAAGGCTTCGCAGCCCCTTTTTTTCCGCAAGGAAACCATCGCATTCCCTTGAGTTGAGCGGCAAACGGATCGCGCACTCTTAACGAACTCCCGCGAAACAATGAGCAGCGGCGAGGCGAGGTTACCCGAAGGCGACGCGGTGGGCGACCTCGAGGCACTGCCAGTGCTCGTCGGGGTTGAAGTAGGTGCGCACCAGCAGCGCGTTGGCCGCGCGGAACGCCAGTGCGAGCGCCAGCACCCTCCGGTCCGACCCCAGCGCCGGCCACGGCCGGATCCGCAGCGGCAGCGCCTTCTCCGGCGAAGGCGGCGGATCTGCGTCGCCAGGCGGTGAGCCGGCAGCCCGAGATCGCCTGCGCTGGCTCATCGCGCGCTTGCTTCGTATGTCCGTTTCTCTCTCGCTGCCGGCGCCGCTGCTGTGCGCCTCGCGGCGGAGCAGAGTCGCAGGCGCAGAGGGGAGGGGGGGGGGGGGGGTGGGGGTTGGCACTGGGAATCGAGCTGTCAACGAGCCGAGCTTGAGCGAGCCCAGGTGCCCAGCTCAGGCTCAAACGGCCGGGATTCGAGGTCGAGGCTTCAGCCGAGGCCCAACGGGCCGAGTAGATGTTGGCAAAATGGGCCAATGGGCTGAGTTATGTGTGGTTAGGGGGCTTTCGGCCTGCGTAGGGATGAGGAACGGCCCAGTTACAGCCCATTTTTTCTTTTTCCTTACTTTCTTCTCTTCTCTTTCGTTTTTTTTTGTCTTTTCCTCTTCTTTTCTTTTTCTTTACCATCAGATAACAATTTTTTGTGTCGCTTAACGCCACCTTGCGGATTAAGTCATCAACAAATACCTAAAAATCTCAAGAAAAAGCGCCCTTGGAAAATGCGAATAGCAGGAATTCCGCGACCGCATGGGATTGGTTCTAGATGATGGTCATTAAATCACATGGATAGTCTCAAAGATATCGATCGATATTAGTTAGGCGAGGTAGCAGCGCTTGAGGCAGTGAAAATGACCAGTCATAGCATGTGAATAATCATTTAAGAGAGAAGGGTTGTTGTAAGGAGCTTTGAAGCTTGTGAAGATTCGAGGAAGGAGGGAAATGGATGCCGTATGGTAACGAAGAGAGCGGGGTTGTTGGGTTTTGAATACCGGATGGGATAATTGCCCAACGGGATTAATCTTAGTGTTGTTCCTTTTTTCCACTGAATATTTTCCCCCCAAAACAACCTTGATATTACTAGTTTAGTAGTACTTTTGGACTCTTGAGTGATGTCCGTTTTATTAGTCATCACGTAATTGTTAAAAGAACTCAATGTCGGCAATTTCATATCAATTAAAAAAAAAGGTTCTTGAGTAACTCCAAAGTTTATAATGATCACCTGACATGTGAGTAGTTAAAAGGGAAAAAATGCCATTAATTGTGAGCTTCGTAGCTTAAGAACATTCAAGAAAGGAGGGTGGAAGCTTCGAGTAAGAAGAGGTGGAAACAAATATGAAAATAGGAGGTTTGTCAGCCCGTTTCACTACGAGGCTATAATATTTTTTTATTTTTATTTTCTACGTGATATATTTTAATTTATTTTTTCTAATTTATTTTTTCTACAACTTATATATTATAACTCGCTCGAAGACATGTGGGTCTTGGCGTCCACGGACCCACATATCAGCGACTAAGTCACAACGTGTAGTATATTAGATGATTTGAATCGCCCCACTCTTAAACGATGCCAACCCGCGCGCCTCCTTAAACGACGCCAACCCATGGTCTATAAAATCCTTCCATTGTCATCCCTCCTCTAGCAACCAACCTCTTCCCTAGTCATCGAGTTCCTTTCTTCTCGCCGTAGGCTTTCTCGACGGCTCGACGTCGGTCAGGGACAGAGACAGCTCGACGTCGGTCAGGGGCAGAGACAGGGGGGCGCGGCAGGGCCTGCCCCCCCTAATACTCCCGTAGCACTATTTGCAAAGATGGAACTCACTCCAGCGACAGCCGGCGGCAAGACTGTTGGCCCCCTCCCCCATTCACTGCTTGCCCCCCCCCCCCAATGATCAAATCTTGACTTCGCCCCTGACGTAGGTGATCCACGATGCCTCCTCGATCCTTTTTCTCTATCTCATCTCATTTCTTTTCTAACACCATGCCTAACAACTAGTGTCGTTGGCATGATTATAATATTTTTCAATCTCTCGTGTTTATATAATTTTGGTATGGCTGATTATATATCATTGTCGATGGCGCTGCGTAGGTAGAACTTATATCCTTGTACAATAAGCTTCAAATAAGTGAGAATATGTGATGGGTGGACGCGGAGAAAATGTTTTTTATTATTAATTATTTATACTGCTTCAAATAAGTGTTGGGGAGCAGTGAAGGCTAGAGGAGGTTGGGTAGAGGAGGAAGGAGGTAAATAACCCATCCACAGAGGCACAAAGGAGAGCGACGGAGGCCTCCGGGACAGGAGAGGAGGAGGAGGGCCCCCCGCCCACCGCCCGCCGCCCGCGTCCCTCCACCACCGTCTGTCCACGCGGAGCTCGCAAAACCCCACTCCCACTGCGTCGGCTGCGCAACCCCCACCGCGCCGATCGCGCCGAACCCTAGCGTCGCCGTCGCCGCCTCCGCCACCGCAATCCGGCCGCGGGGCCGCATTCCCCGCCGTGCTTGCTCCCCGGAGGTATAATTTCAGCACCCCCCGCCCGCTCCTCGTGCCCCCGCTCGCCCGTGTCTCGCTTCCGCGCTCCTTGCTTTTCGGAATTCTGGTCGTGTTCCCGATGAATGCTTACCATTTAGGGTTTGGTGTCTCTTGGTCGTAGGAGCAGCTTCCTTTCTCGTTATTGCCCTTTCTCGTTGTTGTAGGGTGGTTACTGTACGGCCGGTTCATGCTTTTGCGGTTCCTAGTTGGTGTCTTGTGACTGACAAGAAGTTTGTTCGGTGGATGATGCTATTGCTAGGGAGGCGAAATGGCAAGCAATCCAGGGGGATCATTGATAGATGGAGCAGCTGGGAGCAACACGACAAGCGGAAACGGCAGCCGGAATGCTATAAATGGTTCGCACTTGAGGTCACGCCAACTGTCCAGCTTGCCCCCTGTGAGGAGGTCAAGTCGGAGAACTCCGAACCGTTACAGGGGATATCCTCCCACGACTTTGGGCGGTGAGGCATCGGGCTGTCATGAGAAGAAGCGAAAGGCATTAATGGAGGAAGCACCCCACGGAATTCCAGAGGCAGTCAAGGTCAGTGGCTCAGCTCCTCTGACGCCGAGAGATCCAAACAGAACTTACAGCTCCAAGGACGGTGCAAAAGGCCGATCGAGTGAGCACGCCATGGTTGGGAGTGCTAGGAGTTCAACGAAGAAGCGAAAATGTATGCCTGTGAACAACTACTTGTCAGAATTCACGCCGTGCAGCAAGGGTGTTGCCACAGGTACTTCATGTTCTCACCATTCTCCATTTATCCACTTAGGTCACTTATCGCCATCACTAGGGGTCAGGCTGTTTTTTTGTGGTTTATATAGAGTTAAGCAATCTGTTGTCCATTTGCAGCAAAATCAAGGGGTTGGCTTGGAATATTTGTATGGGAATAAACTGATCGGATAGGCTCAACTCAAAATTTACAGAAATTGATGCTTGGAAGAAAAAAAAATGGAAGTTTTACCAAAAAACTTTGTGTGGCGTGAATAGATGCAAACTTGCATTTTGTGCAAACATCCACACTGGATGGGGCAGGAAAGGGAAACATGATAACCACGCTTGGCTGTTTAGGATGCCTTAGTGTCATGCAAATATGTTGACATATCTGATCTGTGTTTTATTTTGCAGCTGTAGTTACTAGATCGGAGCAATCATCTATTCCCACAAAAACAAACAAGGTATCATTATTAATATTTTTTACAGCTGATGGGTTCAACTCCACCCCTTTCAGATATGCAATACGTACTAACTGTTTTGATGTTTGGGTACTTACATGTTAGTTTGTTAGTCCTCCCTTTTAAGGCAATGAACTTTATGAAACCGAAAGACATGTATGCGATAGTCTGTGTCTTGTGAGCTATGCAGATACCTTCACTGTTTAAGATGATTGATCTTGATAATAGCCACCAAAACTTTAGTAACTGAACCTGGCTTGCTAATTCTAACTCGATGTGTTTGTGTGCATTTTACTGCACCATATGGTCTCTTGCACAGTTGCTTTTTGCCTAGCTTGCTGTCGCATCTATCATAGCATCCATGCATCTTCTCTCCCAAATAGTCCAGGAAATAATTGTGTGTGACCCTCAGGAACCACACGTCTTTTCTTGTGCTTGGATTACATGGGGAATCTAGATGTTAGACACTGGACTCGTATTTTCAATAGGTCCTGATACTAACTCATTGCTTTCCTTACTGAAATACGTGATATTGCTCTTTACAGGTTAAGGAAAGTCCATTTCAGAAGCTTCAGAGATTGCCAGATGGGTGCCATCCTGATTTTGACAATGATCATTTGTGTTCTGTTAATAAACTCCGTGAGTTCTGGCACAAGTCTCAAGGTGCTGTGTTTGTTGATGATAAGGTAAGAACCATGCAAAGTTTAGCAGCATTACAGTCTTGCACCATAAACAACTTATTTTTGGCACCTATACTTCCACATTTTCTGGTTTGTCGGTTTCTAGTTATAGTGGTATTGTTAGATATTTGGTGACATTCTTTTATCCAAATATAATGTTGCATTTCTGCATGCGGATCTTTACAGCTATATTTAGATTTTTTGATCTTTACTCCCCTTCGCACAAAAAAAGAAAGAAAATTTAATTAACTCATGTATAATGCAGGAGCATGTAATGAAGGCCATCTTATTCGTATTGTCAGTTTTACCTGATGCGTGCCAACCTTTTCTACTCCTCACAAATACTTCGCTACCCTTATGGGAGGCTGAGTTCAGTCGCTTTGCACCATGTATCAACATTATCGTGTATGACGGGGAGAAAGATGTGCACAAACTAGTTCAGAATCCGGAATTCCATGAGAACGGAAGACACACAATGTTACATGTACTCCTAGCTCACCCTGATGCTATCTTAGAGGTACTTTGTAATGAGCTTCTCAGCCCCATTAATGTTCCTTATTGGTTAGGGCACATAAATGACTCCTTTTTAACACCTTGGCACTGTCATTATTACACTTAGCAAATTCTTAACCATATTTGTCTGCCATGACACAGAACATTAAAAATTTAGAGTGCATTGGTTGGGAGGCAGTTATTGTTGACTATTGTCAAAGCTCAGTTCTGAAACACCTCAAACAACTCAAGCAACTTCCAACAGATTTTCGGGTGGTGCTTTTGAGCTCTCCACTGAAGGTGCCTTTCATCAGCTCTAAACTATAACTTTGCTTCTATACCAGTGTACAAATAATTCCATGTCGAATCTTGCTATTTTGTAGGATAATCTTCTCGAATACGAGAACCTGCTAGCTTTCCTTAACTCGGAACAAAAAGATAATGGAGCTTATGTTGATGCTGATGCCCTTGCTGTGTTGAGAGCAAGGTTTACACGCCATATTGCATATGAGCGAAAAGCGGGTTCTTCAAAATTTTTGGAGTACTGGGTTCCTGTTTACCTTTCACAAGTGCAGCTAGAACTCTATTCTTCTATGTTGCGTGCAAACTCATCTATCCTGCAGTCACAAACGGCAACTGACAGCGTTGGAGCTCTTCGTGATATTGTTATGTGTCTTTGGAAGGTTTGCTTTCAGAAAATCTATTCATTTTCAATCTGCGTTTGTATGTACATTTTCTGTGAAGTAACTGACACTGCTGCTTCTTGGCTTTATGTAACAGTGCTGCAATCACCCTTGCCCCGTTGGCCTACAACATTCACTTGCCAACACTTGTGATATAACTGAATCCACAGATGGTAGAATGCACAAGAGTGGTAAATTACTGCTGCTTGAAAAAATGATTAAAGAGATCAGGAAGAAGAGATTAAGAGTCATTGTTCTTTTTCAAGTGAGTTACACCTGCCTTTTCCTTCGCTTATTCATGCCCTAAATTCTTAGTTTTAGCAGTCATTAGACTTGTCCTGTTGCAACCATAATTGCTCATCTCCAAGATATTCTATGTCACATTTGTCAATTTATCATCTTATAAAGTTTCCAGCTACATTTTGGTTGACTCCACTGCTAGCTAGGAAAACATTAATTAGAACTGGATAGTTCTAGTTATTATGAATTTGACGAATTCTATGTTTTTAAAGCAGTAAGGCGAGTTAAGGCGAGCCACCACCGCCTTATCGCCTAGGCGACGCCTTGAAAACACTGACGAATTATCAATGGACTCTTAACAGTATCATTCTCTGTTGCTGGCATTGGCTTCGGTTTTTATATTTTTCTTGGTTATGATGTCATGAATTCTGCATAAAATCTAAGAGGGTGTAATGTCAGCCCTCTGCAGGCAGCATGTATCGAGGGCATGCTTTAGTTTTTTTTTAAAAGGACATGCTTTATTTTATGAGTTCAACATAATTTTAATTGTTTTTTTTTTGCACTGTGGCAGTCTGATGGAGCAGTTGGAGAGGGTATGGGTAATATCTTGGAAGAATTTGTACACCAAAAATTTGGCCGTGAGTCATACGAACATGTTCAAAACCGTTCAGCATTTTCAGTGAAACAAGAAGCAATGAGTATGTTCAATGACACAACCAAAGGGCGATTTGTTTTTCTGATTGATAGCCGTGCATGCCACTCCAGCATAAACCTTTCATCTGTTGATACCATTATAATTTATGGTAGTGACCTGAATCCATTAAATGATCTAAAGGCTCTTCGAAAGATCAAAATAGAGTCACAACTGAAGTATGTGCGCATTTTCCGCTTATATACTCCTTTCACAGTGGAGGAAAAGGGTCTTGTGCTTGCAAAGCAAAGCATGATTATTGATAGAAACGGCCAAGATATATTGCCTAGTTTAAGCCATTGCTTGCTAAGCTGGGGTATATCATTCCTCTTCAACAGAGTTGACAACCTTCAGCAAGATAACTGTGCTAGTAAAAGTTATGAAAGGAACACAGTATTAATGATGGATAAAGTACTTTTGGAATTCTTAGCAGAACTGTCCACAGATATTGAAGATAGCTGCAAAATAAATAGTGCAATCATATCAAGAGCTTGTATGAGTGGTGAGTTTTATTCAAGAAACATTACTCTGATAGGTGAGAGAGAGGGAGTGTCTTCACTGGATGGAGATCCACCTAAATTCTGGTTAAAGTTGCTTAATGGGAATTCCCGTTGTCAGCGCAATGAACCAATCAAAGTTCCCACTGAAGAAACTAACGAAGCCAGAAAAAAGCTTAGCAAAACAGGTGAAATTGCAGGTTCATCTTCAAAATTTTCATCAGATGTGACCAATAATAACCTGTTTCATGAAACTGGTACCCCATCCAGTGCTGATGTTCATCTACTTCCTGAAGCAGGTAAAATGATTTGAAATGGTAGTATATTCTGTTCTTAGGTGTACATATTACATTGTTCTAATACAGTTCATTCCGAAGGGACGGAAAACATGAGGACGCCTAAAAGTTATCATGCTGAACTTAAGCACGAGTTATCAAGGCTCATTAAGGTGTTAAAACTACCGGTATGTATTATGTAAGATCTGTAGTTTTTCTTTTGCTCAAAACTAGAAACAAGGATTGTGTGACGTCTGCTGTCCAGAGTTGCTCTTCTGCGCCTTTTACGACTTTCTGTGGTATGCTCAATGTTTAAATAGTCAAATGCATGTACGAAACAGTGATGTACTAGTACTACTGCTTGTTATACTTTAAAATGAAAAATAGTCCTTCTAAAGTTGTTTACTTCCTTTCTCTGCGCCTCTTGCCACATTGAGTATCATACTGATCTCATTATTTATAGAAGTTTCTGTTCCTTTGGTTTTGGACTAGTTTTTCGTTCTTCCCAGATTTAATTGGCTCTCACATGAATCACAACTGCAGGATAATGTATGCTTCAAGGCCAAGCAGCTCCTTGAGTATTGTTTAAAAAATTATCTAGTAGTGCGGGAGCCACAGTGCATACTACATGCGTTCAACATAGCCTTGGTAAGATAGGCACCCACGAGTTACTTAGTTTACTTTTACACTGGTTTTCATCTAATATAATAAGTTTTTTAATATTTGCTTCAGTGTTGGCGTGCTGCTTCTCTCCTGAAATATTCCAAGTTGGATCATCGAGAATCACTTGCCCTTGCTGCAGACTGCTTG
This sequence comes from Panicum virgatum, assembly GCF_016808335.1. Taxonomy (NCBI): domain Eukaryota; kingdom Viridiplantae; phylum Streptophyta; class Magnoliopsida; order Poales; family Poaceae; genus Panicum; species Panicum virgatum. Next base: position 936,136 of record NC_053145.1, on the reverse strand, counting down.
AACTATGAATACAATGTGGAACAAATAAGATTTTTCTATAAAAGATTACGAGTCCTAGGTGGGAGAAGGAACAAAATACAGAATCATAGATTTTCCCCACATGAGAGCTCATCTGTTACCTTGAGAAGTGACCACATTTCTCCGAAGCAGGCAATGGATCTTCATGGTAACTTCACAGATGGCACTCAAGAGAGCCTGTCTGCCGCTGAGCAGATGGTTTCAGATGGGCAAGAGTTGGTATCTTCCCCAAAAGCCAACAGGGAATGTCATTTGTCAAGTGAAGAACCCCCTGGTACGACCGCAACCAAAATAATAGATTTATTTAACAACATTTTCTCCTTAAGGGGGAAGAATATCCTTGAGAAACAACAACTTGAGATATTGAAGTTGACAAGCCAGAGAGACAATCAAGTTATGAGACTGAAGGAGGTATGCCATGCAGTTGTTCATCACATTCGGAGAAGTGACATTGATGAAGAGATCAGAAAGGACCAAATAAAGCTAGTGATTAAATGGTTCACTATGCTTATGCTTGCATTTTTTGTGCACATGAAGCTCCAGCTTGCCGAACTTGATGCATCGCAATCTACAACATGGGTTAAAGAGCAAATGATGAAGGAAAAACTCAAACAGGAAGTATTATTATCAGGCCAATTAGATAAATTCCTTGATCTCTGCAATACTATACCAGATTCCGATTTCGTCATTGAGGAATTTATCCATTTTAAGAAACAAATTGGTGATAATCATGTTGATAACAGTTCAGACTTGGACTGTGACCAGCTTTTGGATGACAGATTGATGGAAGTTACTCTAGTACAAAATTTAGTTCCATCAGAGGCTTTTTCTACATGTGCAGTGAGAAATGAGCCAACAGAAGCTCATATGATGTCTGGCGTGGGAGCAGCATCAGAATCTGTAGATCTTCCAGATGACAATATCCACTGTAGATCTGATGGAACTGAATTACAAAGAGCCTGTTCTGCAAGTACTATTCCTGCAAGTCATGATTCAATAAATCAGGTATTACACTTGTCAGCTGAGTTTTTCTTTCTTTTGCTATCTGTCATACAACCACACTTTTGTTTACTATGCTTTGATTGAAATTTGTTTTGGGTTTGAAGCCTATCGAAGTTTTTATATTGTCTTTCCGGCTAAGCTTCTTGGGTGGACTGGTTAGAGGGTTGAACTTTGGGAATCGTTGAGACTCCTGTCCCAACCCGGGTTCGAAGCATGGCACCTTCTTAGAAACAAAGCCTGGGGGGAGTCTCCTCCCGCGGTCAATTTTTTTGTATTGTCTTTCTATACAAAAGAATCTTTTAAGAAATTATCTTGTTTGTTGAAAATCACTTAATGCCGTGCCATTTCATGCTTCTAGTGTACCATTGGTCTTCACTAGTGTTTAATGCCATTTCTTTTTGTGTGTTTTCTCGAACCATTGCACTTAACTTATTATTTGTGTTGATTGCCACTTGTATATGTTTCAGTGATGCCTGACTACTGATCACTGATACCCTTCTTATATTTAGGAATCGTCGACTGGTGAGGCCAGTGAACATGCCAAGAGGGACAATATTGCTGATCCAAGTGTGTTACCAGGAATTGAGACTTCTCTTGTCAAAGGAATTAATGCAGATGATGATGGTACTGCTGTGGCAGATCCAGACCACTTAGATTCCCCTATCCTGACTTCTCCACGAAACCTCATGACCCTGCAGCATTCATCTGCAGAAGCAGAACCAACTGATCCATTGCTTGCAATTACAGGTCGGGATCTGCAAACTGAGTTGCAAACATCATGCCCAACACTGGATACTCAAAATCAGATGATGTACCCTGATGATTCGAGTCAAATGAATCTTGAACAAGATACAACATCTGAAATATTGCAGGAAGGGAGAACGACTTCTGACCATTTGGGTGATTCCAGAATGGGATTTAAAGATAAAAATGTTGACACTGCTGCTGCAGATCCATTGAATTCAGAAAACCAATCTTATATTGCTCCACACAACACAACTGTCTCGCCAGATGCTTGCGAAGCTGAAACTCAGATTGATCAGTCAAGTCTACCTGCCCAACAAAACTTAGTAATTTCGGGACAACAACCAGCAGAAGCAGAACCAGAACCATCAAGTAATCTGGACACGGATGCTGCCTGGAGTTTGCAGCCTGATATTCAACCATCAAGCCTGATGTTGGATGCTGACAGCTCTCAAACAAGGTGTCAGCCAGAAACTTCACCTGTTTTGTCACAGGAAGGTAGTACATATCACCATTTGGCTGATGGCAGGATGGAGTTTGATGTAGATAATAATGGTGCTGTTTGCACACATCAAGCCCACTCAGAATCACCAAGTTTTGCTACCCCACAAAGCACTATGTTGCCATTTTCTTCGGAGGTTGGAACTCATGCTAATCTAACAAGTACGTCTTGCCTGCAAAGCAGTGATGCACCTTCAACGCCTCCAGCTGCGGTGGCAGAATCCCCTGGTATGTTGGGTGCACAGGTGGAACAGGATTTGTATCCTGAAATGACACCATCCACCTCATTTTTGGGTGTTCCAGTTCAAAGGATGCTCCTTGATGACGGGAGTCAAACATGCTGCCGACCAGATAAAGCAACTGATTTATCAGAGGAAGGTGAAGCTGAATATCTATCTTGTGCTACATGTAATCCGGCCACCTTACCAGTGTCTAGTGAAGCTGAAACTGAGAATGGTCAAGCAAGTATGCCTGCACAGGAAATGAGAAGTCCCCATGCACAACATAGTTTAGCAATTCTGCAGCTTCCAGTTGATGATATGCAGCCACCAACCTCGATCCTCCCGGAGGAAGAAGAAAGGGCTGGTATGTTGTGCACCACAGCAGCTCGGGATTTGCAACATGGAACAGAACCGTCAGTCACTGCACAGGATTTGCAGCCCGAAGTGCAGCCATCATCTCCAATGCACGATCAACCTGCAGAAGCAGAAGGAGCAGGTACATCGGGGACTGCCATTTCGGCTCAGAATTTGCAAGTTGAAACACAATCGGCAACCTCAGTTCAGCATATCCCACCTGAGAGAACACACCCTGATGAGAGGATTCAAATAGGTCTTCAGCCAAACACAACATTGAGCCCTGAGCAGCTCACCCAATTCTTTACAGTGGCACCTGCAGCATCTAACAGTTTTTTATGTAGTTCTGAACCAATGATAAATGAGTTGGGAAGACTGAACTACATGATTGATATGCTTAATAAAGAGCATGAAAAGAAGGTTTGCATTATTTTTCTTCTGTGCTGTGCTTTTTACCCTTAATTTAGATTGCATATGCTAATCGTGAGAATTTTCATGTCTTCATTCTCTGCATGTACAGAAATTACAACTTCAAACAGAGCGCAACCAAGAAATGGATAAGATAATGAAGAAATATGAGTTGTTACTTCAAAAGGAAAAGTGCATGTATGATCGATGGACCACATTTTTTAATGATACTTACAGGAAAGTTTTTATGCAGCACTCATTAGCTGAGAATTGGGAGAAAAATATGAAACCAACCCCAGCTCAAGGTACCATTACCAGTGTAACTTTCTAAATGATGTTCTAGGATTGTAATTAGTCTTTCAGTGCAAAACCCTCGGATCAAATTTCTAATTTGGTGTTTTTGGTCTTTGTGATGTCTATATCTAATGCAGCTCTTCCAGTCTACATTTGCTTTTGATTTTCTTATGAGATTGAAAACTTTTTGAGTAATGTTAAGCATTTTGATCTCACTCAACTCAGTTGACCTGTATCCTGCTTATATTTGGTTTTTCTTTTATGGTGGATTTATGGCCTGTATCGCAGCTTGCGAGGAGTTCCGTTCTAGTACCATATTTTCCCCAATTCTTGTGCTGTAGTGCCACATGTTATGCCTGTATCGGCTAGTTGTATTACTTAATTACAATGATCTGCATATTTAGATCTGACATAGTTGTTGAGTTTAATGTTTCTCATTCCTAGGAACATGTGAGTAATGGTTTGCTTCTTCCTTTTTTATACAGAGAGATCTGCGAGCCCCAGAATTCGGCAGGTGGTTCGGCCATCAGCATTTGAGGCTGCCCAGCTGCAACAAGTCTTACCTGGAAATCTTTATAGAACAACGCCATCACCTGTTGGTTCAATGCCTGTGCGAAATGGAAGCTTCATAGCTGCTGGAACACAATCACGTGGATCTGTTCCTCTCCTCCAGCAATCACGTGGAACACAGTCATGGTCTGCTCTGGTTCGCGGAGATCAACAACAACTTGGTGTTATCAATCCAGGAATTACATCGTCGAGACAGTACACCCCTGGTTTGTTGGAAAGTGCCCCATTAACCTCCATGGCAGCAGGCTCAGTTCACTTTCAGCAAGCAATGCCATCAGCATCGAACTCAGTTCCATGTTTCCCAGTATCCTCACTGCTACCAGATTCTGCCCCAGTGTCAATGGCAAATTTTGTGCAGTCTCCTAGCACAATCCCATTTGCCATGGCAACCCAACAAGCACCGGGCCTGATTCCAGGTTTGCATCACATGCCAGGTGGTCCACTGAATGGCGTGGCGGGTATTTGGCAAGCTGGAGGTCACCTAGCAGGTACCAACCAGGCTGCACCTGAACCTAGTGCAGATGCGCTGCGGCTCTTACAACGACAGTGGGCCCACACCATGGCACCACCAAGCTCAGTTCAGCAAACAGTGGCAGCATCGGCATCGAATCCACATCCAGGCCCTGTGGCGACCTCAACAAACCGGTATCTCAGGGCAGTCCAGCAGGCACTGATTTCGAATCCGGCTCTAAGCAACGTGGCAGGTCAAGTGAACGCAGCAGGGGCAGGAGTTTGGCAGCACGGTGCAGCTCTCCCAGCAGTTGCCAGTCAGCCTACTGCTCCTGCACCGGCCTCGTCGAACGCGCAGCCGGGGGCCAGGACTGGGCCGCAGACTAGTGGCGCGGGGGCCCAGGGAGGGTCGGGTGAAGAAGTGGTGTGCCTATCTGATGACGATTAGTATTTAGGAGTAGCAGCAGTAGTAGTGTTGGCATGGGTTGGATTAGAGGTGCTGATATCTGAGCCGGCCGGCCCCTTTAGCAGCATCCGTGGTAACCACCAAGGGAATGGCGCTGGTGAGGGTAGTGCATCATCAGGCATTTTGGGGCAGCACAGCAGATGGTAAGTAGTACAGGTAGTGAACTTTGTAGAGCGGCGGATTTGTTTGTTTGTGGTTGGACGGATTCCTTGATGCGGGACTGGAATGCTTGTTGACTAGTAGTATGTATAGTGTGGTGTCGTGAGATATAGAAGCTGCTTACAGGTACTCATCACTCTTGTTAATCTAGTGCCCCCCAGTGGCTGTGGCTGTGTGAGGGAGAGTTTGCTGCTTGTGTTAGGCTAATTTGAGTTGAATATGTTTGTTTGCGTGGTGGCTTGAGCCTTGGGATCGGATCTGGTGACCTGCAGGCAGGCAGGCAGGCAGCAGAGAGAGTATGGCATGGCATGTAATGTTTGTGGAGGTCACATGCCGATCCGATCCACCAAGGCCAAGTCGTCGGCGGCCTGAATCCCACCCAGCATGTGGAGGAGGAATGCCAAGTCAAAGTGTTATGGTAGGTAGGGTCGTGTGGACATGGGGGTAGTTTTTATTTTTTTTTCTTAAAAAAAAAGACGTGGGTAGTGCTTGCTGAAGGTTGTTGGGTGAGACCGAGACCGAGACCTGATGGATGATGCCCGGTGCCAAGTACTAGTGGTACGACTTTTGTGTATGTTCTGGATGTTGTTTGTAGGTGGGTGGGTATGATGTTTCTTCACTCGAACGCCGAATGTGAAAGAAAACATGTTGGTTCGGATTGATTGGTTTGGAGACTGAGGGCGGGCTGGCTAGGCTAGTACAAAAAAGATGACCATTGACATGAGACGGCAAGCTAGCTGATGTCGGTCGTGCGGTGGCCGCCGGTGGGGATTGATGATGAAATGAAACTCAGCGGTGCCGGTGCTGATGGTGGTGCGGTGACGGTGACGGGTTTGGTTTGATTCGGAGTACTCGCTGCGCCTGCGACTGCGACTGCGAGGGAACAAGGGACGACGTGCGGACAAAGGCTAGCTGCTTGCTATTGCTACTCCTGCAAGCGAGCAAAGCAAGCAAGATAGAATGGTTGCTGCATGATGGTCACGTCACCCTCCTCATTTATGCACGCAGGCAGCACACGGTGCCTGCCGCAGTCACGCCCCCCTCACCTCCTTCGTTACTCTTCACCCGTGCTGCTACCGTTTTCCCCAAAGAAAACCTGTCTTGTTTAGCTGCGCCCGTAAAATTTTTGAAATAGAATTTTTACACATTTAAAGTATTAAAAATAGAATTTTTACACATTTAAAGTATTAAATATAGACTAATTACAAAATTAATGGCATAACTCGTCTGTAAACTACGAGACGAATCTAATGAGTCTAATTAATTCATCACTAGAGTATGTGTACTGTAGTAATTACTGTAGTAATTTAGTGTCTAATTATAGCTTAATTGGGCTCATTAGATTCGTCTCGCAATTTACAAGCAAACTATGCAATTTATTTTTTATTTCATTTAAATTTAATACTCCATACATATAAGATTTTCTTTCGATAGATTTGGAATTTTGAATTTTACATCTAAACAAGAGCTGGATTGATGAATCGCTTCATTTCATTCCGGTGTACCCAGAGCATTCAAAGCCCTGCGACTGTGAGGCTCCTCTCTCTCTCTCTCACGCTCCAAGAACAAGAGGGTCCCAGCGGCCAGCGCAGCGCAATATCTCTCTCTCTCTCTCTCTCCACGTTGACGCACACCAAGTGAGTGCAGTGCTCCGGCGGGCCTCCGGGGAAGGGAAAGGGTCGGCGTCAGGGAGGGTGACGAGGAATCTCCAAAGAGGTCAGGAGGTGAGGTGAGGTGTGGTCAATCCATGGAGACGGAGCCCCATGGAAGACGACCATCAGCTGCTTGCTTCACTGCCTGAGGTACCCCCTTCCCCTTCTCTTCTCCCCTCCCCTCTCATACCGCCGCCGCGCTCTGGGAAGCACAGCAGCCAAGCTCTCTGCCTGGCTGCCTGCAACAGCAACAGCAACAGGAACATACCCCACTGCTCTTGCTCATGCTCGCGACTAGATTGCTGCCACCAATTCCGGTTCCTCTTCCTCCATGGCTCCCCCTTCTTCCACCTCTCCGCGCGCCAGCAGGATGTCTGGATGTGCCTCTCTCACAGATGCATACATGGAGCATCTGCCGACCGCTCTTCTTGCATTTACTTTTTTTTTCTAATTATTTCTTACAGTATTACCGATGCATACATGGAGCATGTCTGAACCTTTGGCAATTTTCGCTTAGGCTGAACCATCACCACCTGTGGTGTGGTGTTCTACCACTCAGGTGCTGCTGTTCTGGGAACAATTCTGCTCCCGAGCTCAGACAGGCTGCCTGCATTCCACGCATCAATGCCACCGTTCCTGTAGCTTTCACCGCTGATCCGGTTGGTGACTCTTACCAATCGCAGGACCCACCCCACTCTGCTACCGGCCATCAATCTCTCTCAACTCACCATCAACCAAACTGGTGAGTGAGGGAGCCTTCTCTTCTTCCATTTCTCTTCCCAACAGCAGTCACCAATCCATGATCAACGTGCTGCCGGCTCGGTGCTTCTTACAGATTCGATCTCGGCCGTACGTTTAGAACCGGCTAACTATATAATCAGCATTCAGCAGGGCAAAGGGGGAGATGCCTTTTCGGCTTTTTGTTTCTCTCGTCTCTGACAGAATGATGCCCCCAGCCCATCTGCCTTCCTTGGCCTCTTCCCTTCCTTTTATCACGCTGCAGATGCAGAATACAGAATCATTCGTTCATTCGCCCTCTGCAGCGCCAACTAGTTTACTCCCTTCGAGGAGATGTGGTAACTTTTTTTTTCAAACCTGGAGATTGACTCCTCCACCGGGACCTTAACCATCCTTCTTTCTTTACTGGCGAAAGAGGGACTCCTAGATACATCTTTCTTTTTACCTCCCCAATGCGCGCGCTCACTCACTCACACTCACAGGTCAGGTGACTGATGCATTAGCGTTCACATGTTTCACCGTCCAACATTGACTAGGATCAACACATGCATGGTCTAGATCGGGGAATTCACTTCTCTGCCACCGATGCAATTCACGATGCAATTCATTCACTTAACCAGTAGTGAATGAGGAAAAGAAATGCAGGTAGGCATGCTCCTTGTTGAAAGACAACAAGAAACAAGTTGAGTACTCTACCTATCATGCCACTACTACCAGTAGTTAGAGAAAGGGAAACAAGGTGTTTTCCCTTTTCTTTTCTTGATGAGCATACCAAATTTTAGTGACACCGGAGGAAAGCGATAGCCAGTCCAGAGCCAGCCACACGCAGACACGCACACGCTTCTGCTGTCCTGCGTGCTGTGTCCACTTCTACATAAGCTGAAAAATACATGCCGTAGCCGTAGCGGATCTTCAGTTCCGCTGTTGATTTGAAGATTTTATACATGTATGTGTCAGGTAGCATGTCCCATTTTGCAGCGTAAATGGCTTCCCCTCGTTTTTGAAAAAAAAAGAGAACATTGCCGGGAAGCAACACATGGCAACAATCTCATTGTTACATTATCATTTTCTTTCTGTATTGCTATCTTCACCTACCGTGCTTAACCGTCACGGACCCAGATAAATAAAACGTTAGATTAGTAGTAGTTTAGTACAGCCTTCGTGTTAATATATTCTTTGCGATGCCAGGTGGCTACAAAAGCAATTTAATATTTTGTTGCATCTGAAGATAGTGCTCTTCATGCTCCTTGAATATGCTTGCTGGTTTACATTCACGTATAGCATTGCTTTCTGTAGGAGGGGAGAAATTTTGGGCATAAAGGTCAGATCATGGAGGACCAACAACTTGGTCAATTTACTATAACCCAATAGTTTATTTTAAGTTCTGGATCCATGAGAAATCTTGTATTACGGTATGTGTTAGATAAAATGCTATTGATGTGTATCTTGCAACTAATTTAGCATTCAACGATTCTTTGGATGGATTGCACCACCAAAACAATTTTAAATTAGGATCAATGATCGATTCACTACCAAGATAACATCATATTTTAAGCTCCAGGCTGCAGTGGTAGTTGCAGAGGGCACATCCATAGGCGTGCATTTAGGGATGGGATGCAGCTATCAAATTAATGAAGATTGTGAAATGGACAATTGATTACTGCAAGAAACCTCTCGTTCTTGGCCGACAGAATCCAGTGGCTGAAATTGAGTTTACATCTTATGATTGTGATTATCGTCATTGTTGACGATTTTTAAAAGTAGGTTACTATCAGCCTATCAGGTTCACGAAATCTGCCCTGTTTTGACTTTTGATTGTTTTTTTTTTTTGAAATTTGGTAACACAGCATGTTGCTGTGAACAAGTTGAACTTCGGGAATAATCTGCGCCCATCATTCAAAACTTCTTGTCAACATTCTTCTGCCATTTTCTCGCACAGGCTAGATCTCTGATCACCTCCAGAATTGGCAACTGTCGCACCCAACATTACAGGCCAGATGTCCTTTTAAGTTATAATCCAGTGTTGAATGCCCCAATTAGAACAATGCACCTGCACCTAAGTACAGGGAGCCTCGTTTTAGCCTTTTAGGCCTACTACTACCTCTATTGTATATATAGTGCTGTAGGTTGAGATGTCTCCCGTCTTGCAAGCTGCTCCACTGAGTGTGCTAATATTCTTTTGGAAGCAAACGTATATTTGTCAAACTAATATTTGATAGCTTCTGACACTTCATTGGAATTTCCTGCATTGCGTATAAGCTGCCCCTCTTGTCTATCTGTCCTTAAGCCTTCATCTCTCCCCCACCTTTCATCTTTCCTGCCTCTTTGTTTTTTGCTTTACCTATTCTCCTAGGCACGTTGTGGTATATTATGATACAGTCAGTCAACCATGTACTTGCTAAATTTCAAAACGTGATGATACTTGTTCATTGTGCTCTGCATGTATTTGGGTGATGTTTTCCATTCCTTTTTGGTCAACAAGCTATGGTTTCAAACACGGCGATACTTATTTTTCCATCATTATTTTTCAGAGATTGCACTGAATGCCCTATTTGATGTTCCCCCAATTCTCTATTTGGGCGCTAGCTGATGGATCTCCACATGAAACTTCTCCTGGTCTCCCTCAGCTGTGTTCTTCTGATGCAGGCAGCATCATGTGGTAAGTTCTATATGTCATGAATATACTGTACTTCTATTTCTGTAGCTGTTGTAGTGTTGTGGCAAATGGTTGCAAAATTAAAAGAAAATTCAATGGCTGATGGAAGGAGACAATATCTGATACACATGATGCTGTTATTCAGATGGCACCACTGGCGAAACTGAAATGACAAATTGGACATGTGTATGCGCAGCTCATCCGCTAGGTGAATCTAACTCTAGCAGCAGCCTGTTTTCCAATTGCTCTTCGTCCTGTCATTGCCAGCAAGGTAAAGGGCAGTCAATTAATATCTCTCGGAACTTCAAGATATCATTATTACCAATATGGTACCTGAATTGGGGATTCGGGCAGATGAGAATGGGAACATGGGGTCATGGAACTGCACATGTGCCTCTGACAAGACCCTTCAGAAAGAAGAACATTCTATGTTACATGATAGGAGTTGCTTCACTTCCTGTAACTGTACATCCGGTATGCAAAATGTTCTTGCTCAATGATTCAGAATTTCAGATATACAAACCACGTAGAGGCTGAATGTTCAAGTGAAATTCGGGTTACTGAATGTGGTCTGCTTAATATCTCCAGGAAGTTCAGAGGAAGGGAAAAGGCATGTCTCCAGTAAAACAGTCATAATTACACTCCTAGTGTGTGTGGTTCTCACCACTACTGCTTTCCTTGTCACCACTGTATACTACTTTCGCCGCAAGGATGCGCTCTCTCCTCGTTCGCAGATATACTACTTTGATAAATACACTAGCTGGAGTAGCAGATCAAACCTTGTCAGCCATCGATCATCTCCTCTGCCCCAACTGAAACTGAAACCAAGACTCAGTGTTCTCAAAGGCAAGCTTAACGTATTTATTTTCTCTGCCTGCAATTTGGTTGTTCTACTTGATTGATAACCTGAAAATTGATACCCTGTTTTTATTTTATTATTGCCCCTGCAGAGTTTCTATGTAGCTGCCCTATCATTTGTGGGGGTGAAAGTGGTGCATTCCCGGGTGTTATCATCCGGTTTTCGTACTCAGAGTTGGAGGAAGCAACAGGGAAATTCTCAGACGAGCATCTTATCGGAGTTGGTGGGTCAAGCAAGGTATACCGAGGCCAGCTTAGCGATGGCAAAGTTGTTGCCGTGAAAAGGCTTAGGCCCCTGGGAGGTGCAGACGAAGACTTCGAATTCCTGTCTGAGGTATGCAATACTCATCAAAAGCTGCAATCTTTGCATATACCATTGCAATTTCCTTACTTCTCATATGTGATGAATAGATCGAGCTGCTGTCGAGGCTGAACCACTGCCACGTGGTGCCATTGCTGGGGTACTGTTCAGAGATCCAGAGCCGGCAGCTGGAGAGGCTGCTGGTATTCGAGTGCATGTCCAATGGCAACCTCAGGGATTGCCTGGACCTGAAACAAGGCAGGAAGCCCATGGACTGGCAGACCCGGGTGAGCATCGCGCTCGGTGCCGCCAGGGGGCTGGAGTACCTGCATGAGGCGGCGGCACCACGGATCCTCCACCGCGACATCAAGTCCACCAACATCCTCCTGGATGACAAGTTCAGAGCCAAGGTTGGTGATTTAGTTAGTGACCTGAAATGCTTGTCACTGAATGCTGCAACTCATGCTAAGATTCTTTGTGTGTGTGTGTGTGTGTGTGTGTGTGTGTGTGTGTGTGTGAGTGCAGATCACTGACCTTGGCATGGCCAAGTGCCTGATGAACGACGGTGTGACGAGCTGCTCGAGCTCCCCGGCACGGATGTTGGGCACGTTCGGATACTTCGCGCCAGAGTACGCCATCGTGGGCAAGGCGTCGCTCAAGTCGGACGTGTTCAGCTTCGGCGTCGTGATCCTGGAGCTCATCACCGGCCGGCTGCCCATCCACAAGTCGTCGTCCACCAGGACTGACGAGAGCCTCGTCATCTGGGTACGTGACTGTGACTTGCTGTTCGTTCAAAGCAAGCAGCCGAAGCCTACCAAATTTGTTGCATGGATGAAATAATGATGGAGATGGCAATGGTGCGCAGGCGACGTCGCGGCTGCGGGACAGCAGGCTGGTGGTGACGGAGCTGCCGGACCCGACGCTGCAGGGCAAGTTCCCGGCGGAGGAGATGCAGATCATGACGCACCTGGCGCGGGAGTGCCTGCAGTGGGACCCGGAGGCCAGGCCTACCATGACCGAGGTCGTCCAAATCCTCTCCACCATCGCCCCGGCACTCCATGGAACGAAGCGCCGGAACCTCCCCATCGCCGCCGCTTTCAACCTCACGGTCAGTGCTGTCTCGATCTGATCATGGCTTCATGCTAGACAAAGCAAGCATGCCATTGCCACGCACTGATCAAGGCGCCCTGACACTGCAATCTCAATTTGCCAATTCTGCAGCCGTCGCCGCACGTCGGAAGATGCGATCCAGAGCCCGCTAGCATCGAGAGGCAGCAGGAGTGCTCGACGACGTCCGTGCAGTGGCAGCAAGGGCGGTGCGCCCCGCCGCCGGGCCGTGCGTCCTGGCCCGGCGACAGGAGCAAGGGCGCGGCGGGCGGCGGTGCGGTGGTGTCGGGTGAGCTGGTGAACGGGATGCTACTGATGACGAGCCCCCACGGGCGGAGCAGCTGGCGGCCGCCGCCGGGCGACGAGGAGGAGGAGGTGGTGGACCTGACGGAGCCCCGGCTGGAGACGTTCACGCCGGCATTGTTCAGATGATTCATTACTCCGTGTGCAGTCGCCGGCTCGCCGCCGTGGCTCATCCAACTGGCTGCAGCATGCCCATGCTTGGTCCCCGTGCGCATCCTCCGCTCCGCCGCCTCGTGCGCTTTGCGGTCGCGACCTTGCCGGCCATCACCGGCGACACCAGCATCGGTCGCCATTCTCCAACACGCATTAATACGTGTTCTGTGTGTGGCTGCCATGCCGCACCTGATGAATATACCAGCCGTACCGAGAAATCCTAATAGCAAAACAGCTCAAACAGTTGATAATCTATCTATATACTATATATATACTATAAAAAATCTAAAACAATTGAAACCCTTTCTCACCCATAGGGTCCGCCTTACCCTTCACGCCGGACCCATCTGTCGGGGCCGATGGAGGTGGGAGGGGGTGGAGACCCATAAAAATCACATGTTAAGAAGCATTTCCACCAGAAAGATATTTTTTTTCTCACCAAACGGTTTTCATACCGGCCCGCGTACCTGTTCAGCCTCAGCCGGTCAACACGCGCTTCTCCTTTCCTCTGCTCCGAGCGCTTGCCTTCTACCCTCACCACGCGCACGCCACCGTCGCCGCCTGATGGCGCCCGCGTGCCACCGCCTCCTTGCTTGCCGCGCGAGCGCCACTGCCTCCTCTCTCGCCGCGCGCGCACCACCTCCCCTCCTCCCGCTCGCCACCGCCTCCTCCCACTCGCCGGGCGCACGGCGCCGACGCTGAACCTGCACGCCGCTTCCTCTCTCGCCGCGCACACGCCACCTCCCCCTCCTGCTCGCCACGCGCCACCGCTTCCTCCCCTCCCACTCGCCGGGCGTACGCCGCCGACGTTGAACCTGCACGAAGGCGAGCAGCCGAGCGAGAGCCCAAACAACTGGGAGAAGCGTAGAGACATCTGCGTCAGCGTCAGTGACATTTTTTTTTGAACATTACTATGAGCACTGGCTATCATTCCCCTCTGGGGAAATTCCCCGGTGCGGCACCCACGTTCGCCCTGGGAATCCAACCGTGCGGGCAGCCTGGCCACTGCCAGCGCTACCAACCGAGCTAGAACTCGTCCGCCAGTGTCAGCGACATCACCAGCTACTCCTCCACCATCCTCTGCACCCTGCAAGGTGAGCGGTGGTGATACACGTGATTCGGCTGACAAATCATGGGAGCCTGGGCTATCGCATCTCTTGTGTTAAATTGATTTGGTTCAGATATAAGTAGTCCTGCTGCAGACTAAGGATGAAATTGAACTCGATGACATTCTGAGCTATGTTTTTATTTCCTTCAGAATTCCTAACTAACACTCGAGTAAAGTTCTATTTCGTGTATCTCTAGATTTTCCCCGTCTTGATCTCTTCTGCTCCTCCTCTGCGGCCCAGTTATGTGACGCTGCCCGGCCTGCCCCCGCTACCTGCTGAGGATTCACCGATTGGGCCTGACCCAGTAACGAAGCAAACCACCCTGACCTAGTAACGAAGTGGCCCAACCACCGATTGGGCCTTCGTGTCCTTGCTGCTTACCGAATCAGGATTCCTTAAGTGCCACTTCAACCACGTTGCTTTTTTATAGTTAAATACTTAGCCTCAGAGTGTGATTTTTCTAATTTGATGTATTTATATATGTTATGTATGTTCCTTTTTGGCTCAGATCAGCTTGTGCTGTTTTTTATGTTTCCTCTTCTTCTGGCTTAACGTATTTTTTATTCTGCTGATTCTATTTCTTGTTTAAGTAATAATTTTAATATTAAAGTTGTTTTTTATTTTGCAGTGTGACATTTCTTTGGGTCAGATCAAATTAATGGAAAGACTTGTAATGTTTTGTAGGTCCATGAAACAAATACTCTTGTGATCTGTACACAAAGAATTTATTATCTACCTACGGGAGGCTTCCCTTACTTTTTGAGTGATATGCAGCTAAATTTTTAGCTGGTTTCCACCACGCAAGTTAGTGGACAAAACCGAGTGATTTTTATCTTCTCAACACTCAAGTTTTTGCACCTGCCAATGCCACGTGGTGCCATTCTACTGGCTTCAAAAATTGATTGGCGGTATTATATTGATCGTTAGGGAGTCATTCCCATTTCCTTTCCTTTGCCCCTTTTAGCAAAGAGGTACGCTGCTTGGATTGGTTAATGCTAGGATTTGTTTGATCTGGTTGAAGTTTTGTGGGATCCTTGATGAAAGCTGACATACCCATACCAGAGTTACTTGCTAGACAAATTTCCAAACAAATATAGCATGACTGAATTATGCGACATATATTGACATTTGCTTGGAACTTAAAAGTTAAACTCCAAATAGGAATATATCGCTGGAAGCTACCAATTCTTGGATGCATATAAATTAAATGGCCTTTTGTTTCTAAAATTCTCAACTGCAAGATGTTTTCATTTCCACAATCTTCCTGCAACAATTCCAATTTTCAATTAATTATTGTATTTTTCATAAGTGACACATAATTAACTGGTGAATTCTCATTGTTATGTTCAGGTGGATGTTCCAATCAAGTACTTAAACTTCTTCCTTCAAGATGATTGCGAGCTTGAGCTCTGAAGTGGGGGTTTCTGACCTTTCTGCTATCGATGGCAAGAGCTCTGAAGTTTGTCGAGCTCTACCATTGGACGGGCAAAGATTGGGCCAGTGACCAGTTAGAGCTACTGGATCCTGAAAATAGAGCTTCCCCATATGCCGAGCTCCAATTTTTTAGAATTTGTAAGCCAATCAATGACCTTTACATGTGCCATTGCTGCATTCAGAGATGCCAAGGAAAACAGAGTTGCTCTGATATAAGCTATTCAAGCTTCACATGCTGAATTCTGATGATAGTTTGAGCAGCAAAAGAATAAGGTGTGGTTACTGTCCAGATCTTGCTTGCTATTTCAGGTGTTGATTGAAAGATAAATTCCGCTCAGGGTGCACAAGTTGCGATATTACCTCTGAAGTATGAGGAGCTGTCTATTTAGAAGCGATAGGAGAACAATTTGTGTAGGTTAAATTCATTTTACTATTCGTGTCTCTCCTCGATGATGTACGTTAATGTGCGATCCATCTGTCTTTATATTGGAGTTTTAATTAGTACCACATTAACGTGAAGCACGTGTGTGCCGCACGGGCCACCTTGCTAGTCCCCGCAAAGTAATCAAATTCTTTTGATTGCATTTCAACATGCAACTGCTAGTTTCAAAATAAGTATGCCCTGAAAGTTCCGATCCCGAAGGAGGAGACGCAGATCATGGCGCACCTGGCGCGGGAGTGACTGCAGTGGGACCCAGAGGCCAGGGCCTCCAAATTCTCTCCAACATCGCTAGCTAGGGCTCGTTTAGTACTTAGATGTTGATCTTTTTTGCAACTAGCAGTAGTGTCAACTCTTAACTAAGAACTGGCTTACCACGATCCTGACAAAGATGATGAGATGCTGTGAAACGCTGGTAAATAAAGCGAGGCCAGCTAGGGCTCTATACAAGGAACAGAAAGGACATGTAGAAAATTTGATTGATTTCACCTGTGCTTGCAAATGACAGTACAGATAATCCGTCAAGGTTACACACCTAAAATACTAGAACGGTTAATTATTCAAGGTTTCATGGTGCATATAAGACTACATACATGCGTATGAGGATAGCTTCATAACTTGTTCAGATCTTGAACTACCTCACTTCAGTCATAGCGCTGATGATTTCCTCGGACACATGGCTCATGCCTAGAACCCTTGAGATAGCGCTGAGAACTGGCTTACCACAGTAGTCCTTTTCACCCTTGTGTTATTCTCTAAAAGAATAAAAAATCGACAAAAATACAAGAAACGATCAACATGCGCTACTACAAAAAAGCATTAACTACCCATAAAACTGCACTCGGAGGCGGCCGTGCAACCACCTCGATTAATAGTTTAACCGAGACCGGCGACATAAGGCAACCGCCTCAGTTAATCGGTTATTAATCAAGGTGGTGCACCTTAATGCACAATTAATTGAGGCGGTTGTGCTACGTTGCCCGCCTTGGTTAATTTCTGTAACATCTCGAAAATACGCCCAAATAAATCACCCGCTAAAAATATTATTTTCTAAAATCTTTTTCGTCGCTGAGCTCAAATCATTCCAAATTCTTTCTGTCCGAGCTCCTGATTTCCCGATGATCCGCCGTTCCGACACCCGAATTCAATCCCCGTCCTTGTGTTCCCCTTTCCCTTTCTCTCGTCCTGTGTGCTCGTCGCTGACCGGCCGAACGCCGCAGTGCGCGCGTGGCCGACCGCCGCCGCGAATCCCGCCGACAGCTCTCTCTCTCTTTTCTCTCTCTCTCTCTCACCATTTTTTTTCCCTTTCCCTTTTTCTTTTTTCCTTTTCTCTTTTCTTTTTCTCCCTCCTTCCCTTTCTTCCTTCTCCCTCCTCCTCCTTTCTTTCCCACGCGCAGCACGATGCCGAGTGACGCCGAGCAAAGCTCGACGCCGGCCGTCCCTCTGCGCTGCCCCACCCACCTACGCCCCCCCACCGGCCACTTGCCGCTACGCGCCACCGGCCCCTCCCCCTACTCGCCTCGGTGCCCGCGCAGCACAGCGCAGCTGGCCGCGCGAGCTCAGAGCACGCCGAGCCCGAGCTCCCAGGCCGCCGTACCCACTTGCGCTGCCCCCTCCACTTGCACGTCCTTCCCTGCATGCCCCATCGCCTCACCGTCGATGTGGCAGAACCGCCTAAATTATCCCGGCTCAAGTGCGCAGGCCATCACCATAAAGGCAACACCAGCTCAAACGCACTTCAAATGGAACAATTCTTGGTCTGTCGGGTAACGTCCCGATACAACCACCGGTTCTCAGATCGAACAAGCATACCCCGCACGAAGGCGAGTCCAGAGATATTACAACCACAATTTTACAACACATGCATAGTAAAGATTACAAACCAGTTCAAATCATTATTACAAAACCAAACTTAGAAAACAGTTATACAAGCCATAAGTTAAGTTCAGAGTTTAACGGCGGAAGATAAAACACGACGGCTACAACACGTCGCCAAAGTATACCAGGCTAGCCCAAGCATGGTATCACTCGTCATAGTCATTGCCGGTCGAAGACGTATCCCACTCTACGGACCAGCTAGGAGGCAACGAGCAAGGATAGGTCAAGCTAGCAATCTGATCCTCAAAACTCATACCTGAAAAAAGGGTTTCAATAGCAAGGCTGAGTATTCTAATACTCAGCAAGACTTAACCGTCAATGGGTATAAGTAGCCCACCTTAACTAGACTATGCAAAGTTTTGTGAGGCTCTGGTTTTCCTTTGCTGAAAAGCAATAAAGAGTAGATCCTTACTTTCAAGTTTTAGCTCTCAAGATTCTAGTTGATTAACCATTCTATGTAAGCAACTACTATCCAATCATGGTAGAACTTCTAAGCAAACAACAAGATTGATCATAATATTATTGCTCTTATTACTCTGTGTGGCAAATTGATCAAGCAGTCTCATTTCATCGTGAGAGGCGGACGATTCTGAATCGAAATTCAACATTGCAAGGATAAACCTAGCACACACGTTTGGAACACCGTCGGGTCATTCCCAAACAACCAGTTGACCTTTCTTTCCGGCTTATGGATAGTGCCACTCTCCCCGACTACAGGGCTCCAAGGCCGAATCCTTGTCCCTCGAAGTCGTAGTGTTGCGCAACATAAAATAAAACCTATCCCTAAGAGAGAGTGGGAGGTATATCCACTCCCCGGTCCAATTGGCTACTAGGCTTGCCGCGTACCATATTTACGGCATGTGGCTAGTACTTTCAAAAACTTAACCAGCACTACCACACACCGCGACCTTAGCAAGTTCATCAACACAGACGGGGTCTCACATAAAGTCATGATATCGATCACAACCCCGTCCGTCGTCCTTATATTGATAACAGAAAGTAAACATGCAATTCCTATAAAGCTCGCGAGTGACAGGCAATCACTCGACTTTTACCGGTCCTATAAGCTTAGCAAGTAGTCGAACTCAAGTCTAATGTTCAGTACATAGGTTCCTAGGATCATGCATCTAGGGTTTCAATTCAAATCCTAAGAACTGTAAATGCATAAGTAAGTAATACAGTAAATGATAATAATTTGAAATATAGGTTATGTCCGGGGCTTGCCTTCTCGGTAGTTGCTAACTATTTCAACCCTAGGCTCTTCTGAACTTTGGTCCGGGGCTTTAGTTAGTTCAGCAGTGCTTACTTGAGCTTCGAGATCACCTCCGTCAGATTCTGGAATCAGCTCGTACGTCCCGTCCGACAAAGTAGTCGTATCTATATGTAATGCAAGAACAACATTAAAAACACACATGGACAATCGTTTATAGAGTAGTTAAATAACAAATTTAACTACACAAGGCATCATGATCAACAGCACAAATGAAGTTTACTAACTTCATAACAAGTGGGGGTGATTTCCTATAACAAGTAAATCATGGTTTGCTAAATAAATACACAACTCAAAGCACAAACAGAAATAAATTTAGAAAACATTACCCTAAACAGAACATGAACATATTAAGCTATCCTGTAAAAATCATGCCAAGACATGTAGCCAATTAATCACAACAATTCATTCATTCAGATAACACCTGGAGCAAGCTTGAATTATACAGGTCAAACTAGAGCAAACCAGAAGCTCAAAATTTAACAAGAGGTTCAAACAGAAATGAACTAGCCACTGTGAATTGTTCATGATTTTATCTACACAGAATTAATTCTGAGAAAATAGACAAAACAGACATCAGATTTAACAAGATTCATTTTTAGCTCCTGTTATAGCCATGAACTGAGGCTCAAACTTTCTGGACAAGCTAAGCTACTCAAGAAGAACATGCAGAAATATTTTCATGATTTATTACGAACAGAAACTATTTACCATAGATAAAGTCTACTAAACAAGGATTAAATCAATTAAATAGATACACCAGAGAACTGATCATGAAATTTTTATAGCAAAACTAGTGTTATAAGAACAAACTACCATAAAAGTTTCACTGCAAGACAAGCTTTCAAACAGTAGTTAAGAAAAAGATAATATCAACTATTATTTAAGCACTAGTAACACAAATCAAATTCTACAGCAAAAACTTGCAACTAAAGCCTAACATATTATGGTTCTACTGCATAGAGCTCTTCAAGAGGATTCCAAAACATCCAGATTTGCTATATTACGAATTTTCCACGAATTGATATTGAATTTCAAAGATCACAGCAAACTATTACAAACAAGCCCCTATAGCACTATTCCCTTGAGTCACTGACATCACAGACAGCCCCCTAGGTTTTTTCAAATTCAAGCACGCGGTCCTTGGGTAGCGTCAGAGAGAGGAGGCGAGGTTTGACTGGCCATTTCCCGGCGAGGGGGTCACCGGCGGCGAGGGGAAACAGGAGTGGGGGCTAAAGGAGTCCAAGGCGCACCTCTGGGTGCTTGGAATCGAGGCTAGGGTGGTCGGAGATGGGGTGTCGACGGTGAGCGGCGGCTTGCGGTGCTCGGAGCACGGCGGCGGGGCGGCTGCGGTGGAGTTCGGGCGACGAGAAGCGGCTAGGAAGCTGCGCTAGGACGAGGCGCGGCTAATGGTGGGGGCTATTGGGGTGGAGCGGCTTTGGAATGGCGGCTCCGCGGTGAGGTGAGATCGCCGGGGTTCGGGGTGGAACGGCGGTGGCGTTCCGAGGCGTGGGAGCGAGGAGAGAGCAAAAGAGCGCACGAAATCGATTTCTGGGGTATGTGCAGTGCTCGGGCGCTCGCTTGAAGAGGGCGGCGGCTTCTGCAGCGTGCTTGCCACCGCGACGGCGAGGTGGCGGCGGCGCGGACGTTTCTGGGCTCGGCGGCGCGCGTGGCACGGCCGGGGGGCTCCAGCGCGAGGCAACAGGCGGGGGAGGAGGAGCAGAGCGACGCGTGGGTGCCAGCGCGAGGCGAATTAATGGCCGGGAAAGCTCTCCACGGCGCCGGCGGGCGGCGCTGTCGGTGGGCGGCGGCGAGAAACAGAGCAGGGAGGTGGGGGAAGGGGATAAGGGTTGTTTTGCAATTTCTGAAAATTCCAGGGACTAGTCTGTAAACCAGCGATAACTTTTAAACCAAAGCTCAAATGGAAAAGTGCCCAACATGAAAGTTGTTCAAATTTCCAAGATCTACAACTTTGATGTAGTACAAAAATTTATTTGACCAAAGATTCAAGAGCTAAAATTAAAAACATAGAAGGGAATTTGAATTCTAGGAATTTTGTCTTTTTCCATGCAAATTCACTTTAAACTTACACTTAAAAGCAAATTTTGCTGCCATGCATTAAATGCACTGAATTTTGCAAAAACACCCTCCACAAAAGCTATAATTACACAACCTATTCAACATAACTATAGAAAGGACCTTGCATAAAATTATAATTACACATATAACCTTTATATTTACAAAGAGATCCTTTTCAAGCAATTCAAGCACATGATGCATATAAAATATACACAATTACTGTGCAGACACCTTTTTAATTACTGTGCAGACACCCAGGATGTTACAGTCGCCTCGCCGTCGTGTCCGCGCCACTCCGCGACGCCGAAGCCGCCACCACACCATTAATGGCCGTGCAGAGCTGCCCCGCTGGCCACCGCGACCCCCCTCCTCCATGCCTCACCCCGCCTATAAATAGGGGCTCCGCGTTGCCCTCGACCTCCACGGCCACCGTTGCCCCCCAGCGCCCCCTCCTCTGCTCCCCAAGCGCCGTCGCCATGAGCCTCTGCGCCGGCCGCCGCCTGCTCCAGTGACGCCGCCTCCTCGCTCCACCCTAGCCCGAGGTGAGGGCAGGGATAGGATCCCCACGGCCCCTCTTCCTTTCCCCCTCCCTCCCGGCCGCCGCCGTCCCCTAGGGTGCCGGAATCCAGCGTCGCCGGCGCCGTCCCCCCCTCCTCTGTTTCTGTCGCGAGGAAGGAGAAAGGGGGAAAATTTGCCCTTAACCCCCTGCTCTTTCTCTCTCTCCTTTTTATTTAAGTACCCCCCTTGTAGCCTCTTTTACAAAAGAAACCCCTCCCTTATTCATTTTCAAGAATAGGTCCCTCCACTATATGAAAATAATCATGCACAGACCCCTACATATTTTCAGAGAAGCCCAAATATTTTTAGAAATTATAATCAAGTCCTTCCACTCTCAAAAATAATTACAAAGAAGCCCTTGAACCCCCGTTTAACCCCTAACCACTCCTTCGACTCATCATTTCATGCGCCAAAAATCCTCTGTTTGCCCCGAAACTTTACCACGCCGTTTCCAACAATATTCCAGCCATGCCATTAAGAAATCTCCCAAAAATATTCTTTCTACCATTGTTTGTTAAGTTATTCCTGATTCGAGCTCAACGATAAAACATTTATTTCTTTTTATTTATTATGTGTTTGTTTGTGTGCGCCGTAGATCACGGAGTGACCGAGGAAGAACCCGTCGACAAGCAGTACTGCGAGCAGGTGTGCGAGGACCAGTACCGCGAGCCCGAACTCGAAGGACAGTACCTCGATCAGGACTTCCCGGAAAGCTTTGCGAACGGTAAGTTCAATCTCATCCTTTGATTGCATATTTTGACCCAGTTTTATAAACACAACCTATTGGCCTGTTTTATAAAATTGCATATGTTTTACTGCTAAAACATGGTTGGATAGCCACTCCTTGATTAGTTATAACCATTCCTTGACCACCTAGATTAACGTTTATATATGATTTATTCTTTATGGTTGTTAATCGCTGCTAAAGCGCCGCTTAGGACCCGGTACTCGTTTTATTACACTCAAAAATGGTTACAACATACTTTATAAAAGGGAAAAATGCGTGAGTATTGAGAAAAGGGAAGTTGGGTTATAAAAGCATAGAATGTTAAGATGAGATGGACGAATGGCATTTCTGTGTGAATTGTCGTATTGGAGGCTCGTACCACTGTGGTTGAGCAAGAAGGTTGGGAGATATCCATCTTGTCACAATTAAGGACTGAGTTGATGTGTCATCTTACCTAACTCAACTATCGTGCAAACCACTCGACCGTTGTATGTGGCAACGGCTTAGCATAAACCCCACTAGTTAGTCTGATAGCCATCAGGAGAGCTGAGAGCAATGGGTGACCAAAGTGAATGGATAAGGTCGTGGTGACTTATGCCCCGGTTAAACCTCAGTGTTAGGTCAATGGCCCCTTGGTGGAGTCCGTGTTGGCTAGCCAGGTCTAGCTAAGGTGGGTAATGGCTTTGATGTGATCTGCACCGACACTAAGGTGATCGTGCTGTGGTACCCCACTTGTGGGTAAAGTTACACACCTCTGCAGAGTGTAAAACCTATTCGAATAGCCGTGCTCACGGTATTGAGCGGGTTATGGTTCGGTCACACAACTAGACTTTTGGGAGGGATGTTTTCATGGTGTGAGTTGTTTTTGGAAGGTGTCCGGCAGTTGTGCCGTGAGCTACTGCGGATGAGGAGTCTGGTAGCATTTAAACTTGGATCCTTTGTGTAGGATCAACCCCACTCATTATTCGGTTAAGTGAGAAACTACTTTAAGAAAACCTTTTTCAAAACTAAACCCCTGCATGTGTAAAATCTAGTTTTACTGCAAATAAACCTCAGCCCTGTCCTTGATTTATCCTGCGCATATCTGTTTTACCCCCTCTGTGGATGGGGTTGGACTTGTTGAGTACTTTTGTAATCACCCGATATATATTTGTGGTTTTTCTTCAGAAGAAGATCCGTACTTTGTTATTGAAGACGTCGAGTAGAGGTTGCGTCTGAACCCCAACCTTGCCTATGGTGTTGGCCCTCTACAAGATGATTCTGCTGGCGCGATACTCTGAGCCCAAGCTGGATCCCATGTGGGTCGTGCTTTGGTGTATCACCGTAGCCTTTTTACTTCTTATTATCGTTTGTATCGAGTGTCCGCCTCCTCGGAGGTTTGTACGGTGATGTACCATCTGATGTAATAAATGTGTATCAGCCTCCTGGGACTGATATTTGTATCACATTTAAGTCACCTCTCATGAGGGGATGCTTCAGGTGGTATCAGAGCCGTAAGTTGGCCGTAGGACATGACCCTAGGATTGAGACCCCTTTTCGAGTCTTTCCACATTAGAACTTTCCTTGCTGAATCCTCTTTCCACACAAACACTTACCACTGATTCTTGCCCTGTTCCAGATGGCTAACAATGGATGGAGTAACGGAATCGACCACGCAGAGCCCGACCTTCCTAAGTTAGTGCTACTCAGCCTGGAACGCGTCGTAGGTGTGGACCCACCAGAGTACGTGTACCGGGAGTACGACTCCAGGGGCACTCTTCGGTGCGACATGATGATCTTCGTGGGAAAAAGCACCCGCTACCCTGACATGGACCCCTGGTTCATCTCCACTACTGGCTTTCGCTTCCTAGATTCCTACCGAAAGGCCGCCCGAAAAGCCCTGCGACGTCTGCGTGTGGTCTACAAGCATCATCTTCAGCGGACTCCTATGGGATTTTTCCCGCCTACTGGAGGAAGAGGACGCTCATGGATTGCCCGGATGAGAGGACTTGCGAGAGAAGAAGAAGACCTAGATGATACGGTGTCCCACCTATCCATCTACCTCACCGGCCTGGATGAACTCTACCACGAACAGGCGGCACAACTGAAGCACCAAATCCACAGGGCAGAAATGGTAACTCAAGAAATGGAGGAACAACAGACAAGAGTTGTATGAGTCGAGTATTCCCTAGCCGCCCTCCAAGCCCAATGGCAAGACCACGAGGCTCACAAAGTAGTAGGTGGGTGGATAGAGGAAGAACCCGAAGAAACCCATTGGGATATGGGTACTCAGACCAAAGATGAAGAGCACTGCCTTTCACCAAAGAAGCACCGCACCTGGTTTGAGGAAGCATCCCCATGAGTAGAGAGTAGTATGTCCAGGCTAGAACTGCTATCTTAATAGTGTATCCATGAACCATGTACCCAATCCTGTGATGAAATAAAGACCATCTACCCTCTTTGTACTCAAGTACTTATGCAAAGTTTGTTCACCCTACCTTTGTTTTTAGATGGCTGAGGAAGGATGGACCCAGGGCATTTGCCAAGCTGCACCTGGCCTCCCCAGCCTTTTGATCAATGCCCTGGAGAGCCTTGGTGTTTCGAAACGCCCAAGGTACTACAGCAGGGAGTACGACCACCATGGTACCCTTCGCTGCAGGGTGATCCTGGTCATCGCCAAAAGTGACCGCTACCCCGACATCCAGCCATAGCGAGTGACCACCACCGGGTTTAGGTACCAAGACACCTACCCCTTGGTCGTCAGAAAGGCGCTCCGTTATCTGTGCTAGATTTTTGAGGAACATCTCGCCCTCACACTAATGAGGATCTTCCCTCCGGCCATCAGAACCCCAGTTTGGGAGGCTCGCATGAGAAGCCTGGAACGGCGCTGCCATGAAGAGGACCCCCTGTACCAAGTGGCTACTTACCTAGCCTCCTTGGATCAGCTCTTTGATGAGCAAGCCAGCATCCTGAGGGAGCAAACCCATCGGGCCGAGCAAGCAGAGCTCGCAATAAGGATGCATCAAATCCGGGTGGCTCAAGCCGAGGCAAGAGCCGCAGCCGCGGTCAGTAGTGAAGCGGTTGCCCAAGAGAGCCTCAGGCAGGCCCGGGACCTGCGTATACAAGAATGGACCAGAAGTGGAACGCCAGTCCTAGCGATTGGAGAAACCCATGTCCTACTTGGGACGCCCATCATGGGATGGGGACCAATTTTTGGGACCCCACAAGCCCCACCCGAGAACCCTGAAGGGCCTACTGCCGCCGTTGAAGGAGAAGCTGCTGAGCAACCCCTGGAAAATGGAGACCTAGAGAACGGCGAGCAAGGACTGCTCATTCCCCGGGAGGATGTGTGTTCTCTTCCAAGGGGAGAACCGACTCAAGCCGATGAGTCAGCCTAAGTGCTAGTGACCGTCAAGGGATGAAGCCGTGTGGTCCGAAATTAGAGTTGTGCCCCCTTCTTTTGGAGTTGTGTACCCGGACGTGTAGTACGCGTTTTGGCCTTGCCCCAGTGTTGTACCCCCCCTTGCAGTAATGAAGTTGTTTGTGCTTGTTGGTTGCTAGTCTGCGTGTTTGTTGTTAGTTGGTGTGCCCTCGGCAGGAGGTGGATTCCGCCTTTTCAAAAATACGAACTAATAACTTAAACATCACTTAATCCTAATCCCAATCTCACAAAGACTCTACCCAATCTACAGATGGCTTCCTGATGTGGTTCAAGAGCCTCCCACAGTCAGAACTCTACAGTCCCTGGCACAGGAGGACCGCAAAATGAGCACGGACAGAACCCTCCTCAGTAAGAGCAAGAAGTGAGCCAGAACGGAGGAGGAAACCAAGGAGAAGTGCCACTTCCACCACCTCCACCTGTCAGAGACCTGTCACAGGCGATAAACAATCAGACCCTCATACTGGAAGCCCTGACCAATGCCATCGTCAATAAGCGGCCACGAGAGCAGACCATGAATGACAAGCTGACAGCTTTCCTGAGAACCAAGTCACCCACCTTTGCCGGATCCAGCAACCCCTTGGAGGCAGATGTCTGGCTTCGTGTGATCGAAAGGAAGCTCGAGCCATTCGAATGCCAAGACTGAGACAAAGTTCTTCTGGCAGCTCACTAACTCTTAGGAACTGCTTTAGCTTGGTGGGAGAATTACTGTGCCGTTGCGAAAGATGCCACCACCATCACTTGGAACGAATTTGTGAAAGAGTTCCATTGCTACCATATCCCTGCTGCCACCATGAAGCGCAAGGCGGATGAGTTCCACGCACTGCAGCAAGGGAGCATGTCTGTGGAAGAATACACCTACCAGTTCATGGAACTTGCCCGCTATGCACCAGAAGAAGTGGACAAGGATGAAAAGAAGTAGGACATGTTCAAGAAGGGATTAAGCCCAGAACTTCAGACCTTGCTTACCCATCAGATATACCGAGACTTCAATACTCTGATGAACATGGCCATTCTCACAGAAAGGGCCAAAGCTGAAGAAAGGAAAGAAAACAAGCGTAAATTCCTGGAAAGCAAGGCCCGCCAGTAGAACCGCTTCCAGAGACCAAGAAGCTCTAGCTATACTGCACCAGGATCTCAGGCCCCAATGCAGTACAGGACTCAGTCCCAAGTGACAGGCTCCCAGGCCCCTAACACACAGTTCTGGAGCCAGAACACCGTGAAAGCCCCGCAGAACAATGCCAGCTAAGTCACCACCACCAACAGCAATGCTAGGGCCTGTTTAAACTGCCATGAGACAGGGCATTACACTGCCAACTGCCCATATGCCAAAAACAAGTCTGCTACATCAGCCTTCTCCAACTCGGTGAATGTGCCTAGGCCACCTGTATCCAGAGCCAACCGTGTCCCCGTCGGCAGCAACAACAAGGGCAACAACAACAGCCAGCAGCCTTATGGATGAGCCCGCGTCAACCACATCAACGCGCAGGAGGCTCAGGGTGCACAAGGAGTGGTACTTGGTGAGTTTCTAGTCAGCTCAACTCTGGCAACAATATTATTTGATTCTGGAGCATCACATTCATTCATATTGTCAAGCTTTGCGGATAAGCATAAAATACCTATGGTACTACTAAAAACACCCCTATTAACCCGGACGCCTGGAGGTGACATCAAGTGTCAACTAGGTTGTTTACGGGTAAGGATCAATTTAAGTGGGGTAGAATTTCTAGCAGACCTAGTAGTACTTAAGTTAAAGGGAATAGACGTGATCCTTGGAATGGATTGGTTAAGCCTACATAGTGGCCTCATAGGTTGTGCTGACAAGGTAGTACACCTAACCAACTCAGATGGGATGCAAGTGACCTGCCATACTCGAGGGAGTGGACTAGACCAAATGGTTTTTAGTATGGATGGAAAATCCCTAGAAGGAGTTCCAGTTGTGAATGAGTACCCTGATGTTTTTCCGGAAGAACTCTCCGGAATGCCACCAGACAGAGATATAGAGTTTGTCATAGAACTTATCCCAGGAACATCTCCTATTGCCAAGAGACCCTATAGGATAGCAGCCTCGGAACTAGCAGAGCTGAAGAAACAACTAGAAGAGTTACAACGAAGTGGTTTTATCAGGCCTAGTTCATCCCCGGTGAGAGCACCAGTCCTATTTGTCAAGAAGAAGGATCTGAGTATGAGGTTGTGTGTAGATTATCGTGCACTGAATGAGGTTACCATCAAGAATAAGTACCCCTCCCCAGGATTGATGTTCTTTTTGATCAGCTAAAAGGAGCCAAGTACTCCTCCAAGATTGATCTGAGGTCAGGATATTAACAGCTCAAAATTAAGGAAAGTGACATCTCAAAGACAGCTTTTGTCACCCGTTATGGGCAGTTTGAGTTTACTGTGATGTCATTTGGACTCACTAATGCACCTGCTTATTTCATGAACCTCATGAACAAGGTATTTATGGATGAGTTAGATAAGTTTGTCGTAGTCTTTATTGATGACATACTCATCTACTCCAAAAGTGCTGAAGAGCATGAGCAACACCTTAGAGTGGTCCTGAAAAAGCTAAGAGCACATAAGCTATATGCCAAGTTCAGTAAGTGTGAATTTTGGCTCGAGAAAGTAGCCTTTCTTGGTCATATTCTGACCGCGGAAGGAGTAGCAGTCGACCCCGAGAAAGTTGAGGCAGTTTCCAATTGGCAGCAGCCAACCAATGTTAGTGAAATCAGAAGCTTCCTTGGTTTAGCTGGGTATTATCGGAGATTTATTGAAGAATTTTCCAAAATCGCCTAGCCCATGACGGAGCTGCTTAAGAAGGAAAAGAAGTTTGTTTGGACAGAGTCCTGTGAAAGGAGCTTCCAAGAATTGAAGAAAAGGTTGACGACCGCCCCAGTGCTGACCCTACCGGATATCATTCGGGACTTTGTCGTCTATTGTGATGCATCCCGACAAGGTTTAGGGTGTGTCCTTATGCAAGATGGGAAAGTAGTTGCATATGCTTCCCGCCAACTCAGGCCTCATGAGCAAAATTACCCAACACATAATTTGGAATTTGCAGCTGTAGTGCATGCCCTCAAAATCTGGAGACATTATCTGATCGGGAATAAGTGTGAGATTTACACTGACCATAAGAGTCTGAAGTACATTTTCACCCAACCAGATTTGAATTTAAGGCAAAGAAGGTGGTTGGAATTGGTTAAGGATTATAATTTGGAAATTCATTACCACCCCGGAAAAGCTAACGTGGTAGCCGATGCCTTAAGCCGGAAATCTTATGGACCCAAGGATGCCCATCTGCAAGAGGAAATGGCACGATTGAATGTGCACATTGTCCCTCTAGGCTCCAGCTGCAAGCTGAGTGTCCAACCCACCCTGGAGGACAAAATCAGAAAAGCCCAAGGATCGGATAAGGATTTAATGAGAATCCGCAAACATAACGGAGAAAACAAAGTACAGGATTTCCGAGTAGACGAAAAAGGAACCTTGTGGTACAAGAATAGAATCTGTGTGCCCAAAGAAGGGGACTTCCGGCAAATGATCATGGACGAGGCTCATAACTCGGCATATTCTATTCACCCAGGGTCCACCAAAATGTATTTGGATTTAAAACAAAAGTATTGGTGGAATGGAATGAAGTCAGACATTGCCCACTTCGTGGCCCATTGCGACACATGTCAAAGGATTAAAGCTGAGCATCAGAAGCCAGCAGGATTACTACAACCCCTACCTATCCCAGTTTGGAAATGGGACGAGATAGGAATGGATTTTGTGGTAGGATTGCCCAAGACCCAAAAAGGTTATGATTCCATTTGGGTAATAGTGGACCGGCTCACCAAAGTCGCTCACTTCCTACCCGTACGGACCAACTATGGAGGAGAAAAGCTAGTCCAGCTCTATGTGAATAACATAGTAAAGTTGCATGGTGTGCCCAGCAAAATCGTTTCAGATAGAGGGACCCAATTTACCTCTAAGTTTTGGAAAAGCCTGCATAAAGCCATAGGCACAAAGTTGGATTTTAGTTCGGCTTACCACCCCCAGACTGACGGTCAGACAGAAAGAGTAAATCAGATTATAGAGGATATGCTAAGAGCTTGCGTCCTTACCTATGGTAAGGATTGGGAATAGAGTTTGCCCTATGCTGAGTTTTCATATAACAACAGCTAGGGTATGTCGCCTTTTGAGGCTCTTTATGGAAGAAAGTGTAGAACCCCTTTGATGTGGTCAGAAGTAGGAGAACGTACTTTAACTGGACCAGCTCTCATAAAAGAGGCAGAAGACCGTGTGGCTGAGATTAGAGAGAAGCTAAAAGTAGCCCAATCACGGCAGAAGAGTTATGCAGACAAGCGAAGAAGAGAATTATGTTTTGAGGTTGGAGATTTTGTATACCTTAAGGTCTCTCCTATTCGAGGAACTTGAAGGTTTCAAGTCCAAGGAAAATTAGCCTCTCGGTGTATTGGACCTTACCGAGTAGTTAAAAGAGTTGGAGCGGTAGCCTACCGTATTCAACTGCCCGAGGAAATGTCAGATATACATCCGGTATTTCATGTGTCTCAGCTCAGAAAGTGCTTGAGGGTACCTGAAGAAGAAATAGTACCAGTGGAAACAATCGACCCGCAAAAGGATCTTTGGCTCAAACCAAACTGCGCCCTCATCACTTCAGCTATCTTTATGCTCCAATCAACTTGCGGCTCAACTATTGGCATTTGCTGAGGGAAAACCGTATTCACTGCATTGGTCATCATCGCAAGTTGCTGAGCTACATGGTTCATCGGCTGTCCAGCCGATTGCATCTGTTGGGCTTGATGAGCTATCCGATTAGGTGTCTGCTGAGTCATCGTTGGCTATGTAGCTGATGGGTTAGTCGATTGTTGACCAGTGATATCCATGTACGGCACATTGACATACCGTATCTGTCCAGTTGCTTGATTGTGGAATACCCAGTTGATTCTCTTCTGATCTAGAGATTGCGACAATAACACTTCTGAAGGAGACTGGGGTTGGAGTAGGATAGCAAGATGCTGTTGTGGGGTCATCGGCGGTGGCGCCGATGCATTAGCTTGTGCCATCTGTTGTGGACTCCATGCGCCTTGTGCATTCAGCTGTGTTGCCAATGCATCCTGATGTGCACCCATCGGCTGAACGGCCGATGGATCAGGCTGAGAGGCTATCGGCTGAGAAGCCGATGCATTAAACTGCATCTTTGGTGGCGTAGAAAAGAAATCCGGATGCATACCATACCCTGTAGCAGGATCCCATCCTTTAGGAAATACGGACGCAGATCCACCTTGCACAGTTGTAGCAACCGGCGGCGTGGTTGAGTAGATAGGATCTGTTGTACCCACCGATGCTGCAGTAGTCATCTGGGGTGGAGTTTGACTGTTGCTTGTTCCTGCCTGGCTATTTTGAGCCGACAGGGCTGCTGCCATAGACACCTCCAAGGGAGTATATTGCATTTGATCTGGTTGTATATAGCAAGGACCCATGCATCCTGGTAACATGCCTTCAGCAAAAGTCTTGACCACTGCATTGTGCACCGTGTTGCCCATGACTGTTTCACTCTTGATGAAGGCTTGTGCCACAGCTTGGCCAACTGCGTCTATCATCTTGCTTTCACGTTGAGCCTCTGTCAATGGCTAGAAAGATGGAAGATTAAACTTCTTGATCACCTCACCAGATCTCTTAACGTTGTACGACTTGAGGCATTCACGTTTGAATTTCTCCACCAACTCTTCATATTCCTTCTTTTGTTCTTCTTTGAGCTTATATTCAAGAACAGGAATTTGGTTTTCTTCACTAACTGCAGATTTATCTGTGAGTTCCACCATGTTGAAGCTTTCGTGTCCCACCGGGCGTGCCAAAAGATGTGTTGACGCAAAAATCAACACACTGGAATCCGAGGGCAAGTGTTCGCCGAGTCACAAAAAGTCAACCAAGTGTGCCAGTCAATTTGACCTGAAATTGACAAGGGAGAAAACAAAGTCAAATTCGAGAGTGTATGGGCTGGGATTCCAAATATCTCTCAGATGGGCGTATCGGCAAGCTTTGCCGATACTATAGATGACAAAAAGATATTAAATGCAAGCGCATAGTAAAGGAGTGCATAGGCAGGATCAGCCGATACACTAAACGACAAAACCGGCTTTTGGACAGCCGATCATGTATGTATGACAAGATCTAAGCTACGAATGTGTAACTTAGATGATGCGAAGCTAAAAACAGATCTAAAACATCTATTGAAATAACAAAAGTGTCACTCCAAAACCTAAAGCTGATCTAGTATGTTTTTAGATGTGATAATGGCCAAAAAGCATAGGAAAACCTACAAATCTAGTCGATATCGGTAATTGGTGAATAAATCTAGACAAGACGACAGCGATGCGCCCGGAAGTCAAAGCCTAGATAAACTCGATAACTTTTGAACAGATTTGAACGAAACCACAGCGATGCGCCCGGTAGCTAAAGCTCAAATATACTCGGTAAAACAAAAACTCACCAGCAAATCAAGTCACTCGAATGTGAGGCGTCCTTGATCAACTTGAAAGAACTCATCGAAAAAAGAAGAGAAAAGGCGAAGTCGCCGAAAAAGTGCAAAGGAATTGTAAAGTTTGTTGTATTGGATTTGTATCAAGTTTTTCCGGTCCCTTACAACTGATATATATATAGCCTAGCGCTATCAAGTCTTAGCCGATTACGGCAAACATTACTTGACTAAAAAGAAAAGACTTTCTAAAAGATAAACTACTTTAAATACTACAACCGAATCATCAAGATTCTTGCAGAGTCCGGATCCTCTCCTCCTTCGTTGACTTCATCGGCAACTATCCATCGGCCGAACACCAGAACGGACAAATCAACATCTTCATGGTATATTCCTCTGGTCCATCGGACGGACTCCATCGGCCGATTCCAACACTGTGCATCTTTTGGTTTCATCCAAATCGGCCACCTTCCCTTCACAAAAATCACCTTCCTTGACACCTGTCAAAAAACGGTGTCAACAAACACCACCAGCACCACCACTACCACCAGCACCACCACCACCACTACCACCACCACCACCACCAGCATCAACATCAGCACCGTCACTATCATCACCATCATTAGCCGAGCTGCTATCCTTGGACTCCTGATATGGTGGACTATGCTCACCTTCACCATCGTCAGTCTCGGTGTCGCTGCTCACTAGTTTTGATGCTGCTTTACCTTTTCCTTTTTGATGCTTCGGGTCACCCTTCGTAGGCCCCTTCTGGAACTTCCTCTTCCCTAGGTGAGTGTCACCCACATGTTTACGTGCCCAATCGCAGATGCAATCATCCCTCGTAGCCTCACGTAGATCTGAGAGGTTTATTTGATCTCTAACAATATGGGACGGGAGAGGGACGTCTCCGTCATCATCATCCTCGTCCAGAACTGGAGCCCGGTTAGATCTACCATATTCCATCCATTCCCGCACCCAATTATTCTCATCATAGAATGAAAGATGGGCTAGCTGGTCAATGAAATCACCTTCTTCACGCATCGGTGGGCCGGAGACCTCCTCAAGTCGCAGACGAAGGTTGTAGTTGACATAGACAAGCTTGTTAAGTTTCTTGTGCGACAACCGATTGGGAACCTTTGTATGCAGCAAGGCAAAAGTACTCTAGTTTCGCTCAAATCCACTGGACAAACAACATTGTGAAACAAGCCGCATGGCAAGGTACTGCAGCTTTGGAGTGCTTGATCCGAACATCATCCTCCAGGACGCTGCATGTGCAACCGAGTATGTAAGCAATATACTCGAATAGAGCAAAAAACAAAGTCGTACAGAATAACTCTTACATGGGGATGTCCTTGGGTCCATCGGCATTTTCATTGCCATTTCACTACCAACCTTCTGCCGAAACAGGTCAAGCTCCTGCAATGCCTGCACGGCGCTCTGGAGATACGTCATGCGCTGAAATGTATCCTTGAGTCCATAAAACATTTCTTGAGTTGGATCCATCGTATATGAATACCTCAGATTTAAGACAGCAGCTGCAAAATATAAATCACTTCAAATAAGCATAAGGTCAATAGAGCTTCAAAATAGATGACTCGTATAGTCTTACCTGGACCCACATACGTGCCTATGAACACGTCACGCAACTTGTCGTCCACAACGTTAAGATACTCCGTCAGAGTGGAAACATTTGTTCCAAAGAAAGACTCCAGCTCCCGTCTCATAGTCTGGTAGGCCATCACGAGTTCGCACATGTTGGGCCGCTTGTCCTGATCAGCGAAGCGAAGGCACTTGTATATTGGTTGAACTGTGTCGATGATATATTTCAATCCGTCCCACCACTCCATACTTGAAAACCTGGCATGAGTAAATCTACCATCTTCGGTATCCGCCCATTTGCTTTGTAAAAACTCAGTAGATGCCATCCACTGCATGAAACGATCACGTTTCCGATAGATGCTCTCTAGAAACATGTAGTTGGTTTCAAATCGAGTGGCATTCCATTTGACCAACTCACCACCGATTGCGTTCCTCATCATTGTATTCAACTGACCATGATTGTGTAACCAATTTGAAATTTGCTTGCACTGCTTGATCGTAATAGCATGTTCGGGCCTTTGAGCTATATCCTTCAACATCAAATTGACGGTGTGTGCTAGACAAGGTGTCCAAGCAATGTGTTCATACACCTCTCTTAGTTCCTTGCATGCCTTCTTGTAGTTTGAGCCGTTTTCGCTAACTACGTGCACGACATGCTCCGGTCCAATCTCCTCCACCACCTTTCGAATCTCCTGTCAACATAGACAGAATCTCTAGTAACATGTCAAAACATACTTAATGTCAATGGAACATGTTTAGGGGCTACCTTGAGCAAATATGTGGCATCTTGAGTTCTTCCACTCGCATCAATAGACTTGTGGAACCACATGACCCCATTGCAATATATCAAAAAGTTGATGACACTCATCCTCGTCGGGCCAGTCCATGAATCACACATCAACGTGATGCCAAATAAGGGTCAGTCTATCTGAAACTTTACGTACCTCGTCTTCAAGTCTTGCTTGTTCTGATCAAGGTACTTGCCATCAATATCCCGTCCAGTGGGTGATGCGATACCTTCACCTGCAACCATATGAAAATCATGAGATACAGGAATGTAAGCTCATAGGTGTCATTCCAATGAAAGAAAACTTACCCCACTTCTGTGTCTCCCTGACCGCGCTGACAAAGTATGGACTTTCAGCCAGTCTTCCAGGTACTCCCGCAATATGGAAAAACTTTGACTAAGATTTACCAATAGCTTCCTTTGCATTCCTACCCTTCTGCGTGCAGGAGCCTGTATCAATCCTTGGTTGCGTCATTCCTCTTCTCCCACCAGCTGCCAAGTTATAGTCCTACACCGCAGGTCTCTCCCTCTGCGAAGTTGCGCTTCGAAACATCCTCTGCATAGGATTCCCCCTCGTCGAACCACTACCCCCTCCATGCTCGTATGCACCTCCTCTCTGTTCCACCCCCCGTCGGTACTCTGCTTTCGCTCTCGATAGGTCCAAGGTACGCTGCAGCTGAGCCTCCTCATCTTCTTCATCACCAGGATAGTTTCCCTCTGCTGCAGACTTCTGCCGTCTCAACCTCTCTCGAGCCCGGTCAGCAGTTGCCTTCTTAGCCCTCTCAATGTCACGCTGAAAGAACTCCCGCACATCTGGTGGCACATTCCTGCAATGGACCACCTCCACCCCGCGCCCAGCCAAATGTTGTTTCAATCTAGTCGCACCACCTCCTCCTTTCTGCGTACGACAATAGTTCCATCGCCATCTGGGATAAAGACTTTCACCATGTTCCCATACAACATCTTTATCTCTGCCTGCCATTGTCTATCTGCATAAATGGACAATAAAAACATATCAATCACATAAATAAAATCCTAAATACACCTAAGTCATACACCTAAATCTAACATAAATCCTAAAACAAATCATCTAATATTCTAAATCAACTCATAGGGTAAAAAGAAATTGAGTTCATACCTTGTATAAAATCCTAAATACACCTAAGTCATACACCTAAATCTTACCTATATCCTAAAACAAATCATCTAATATTCTAAATCAACCCATAGGGTAAAAAAAATTCGAGTTCATACCTTGGGGCTGGCCGGACCGGCTTACCGGCTAGCCGCGCGCTCCGGGCGACTGGCCGGCTCTGAGCGCCGGTCGCGCGGTGGGGGGCGGCAGATCCGCGACCGGCCTGGCTAACCAGAGCTACCAGCCGGCTAGCTGCACGCTCCGGGCGGCTGGCCGGCTGCGAGCGCCGGTCGCAGCATGGGGGCGGCGGACGGGTCACGCGGTGGGGGGGGAGGGGTAGGGATCTGGGGTCGCGCGGTGGGGGGGGCGCTGAGTTCTGGACTCTTCATAGGTCGCCGGCGCGGTGGGCTTTAATGGGCCAGCCCATTTTTTTTCTTTTTCTTTTTTGGTTTAACTTCAAATGCCCGCAAAGTATACTAAATGAACGAATATTTGAGAAAAATTGACACCATTAGATTCGTCGCAACTTCAAGTATTTTTAGGAATTTTTTGGGAATTTTTCATTTTTTGGAATTCAAATTTGAATTTTGAATTTGGGCCGGTTTCAAACCGGTCGGTACCAGTACCGGCCTGGACCGGTTACCGCGGTTTCTGGACCGGCTCCGGACGGGAAAAAAAACCTGCTTGAGGCTGGGTCGGCTGTGGAGCCGACACATTGACTTGCTGATTCATCGGCTGAGAAGCCAATGTACTTGGTTGCCCTGTTGGAGATGGAATCATGTATTCTGAAGGCATACCAAGTCTAGTAGTAGGATCCCAACCAGTTGGGTATCCTGACATAAAGCTTCCCTTTGTATATGTAGCCATTGGCGTGGAATTAGTGTACACAGGAGGAAACTGAGTTGACGCCACAGTACTAATCGGCTGTGCATCTATGACACCCTCATCTGCTTGAGTTTGAGGATGAATCTGTGATGTCCCAGTAGCCGATCCAGTAGGAGAAAAAAACCATCTGACTGGCCTGTTGATAGGCCGGTCCCACAAAGCCAGGTGTCCCCCTATCTTGTAGCGTCTTGAGCACAGCATTGTGGACATAGTTAGCCATAATCGGAGCATGATTCACGAAAGCGTGTCCGATCGCTTGATTCATCTGGTGTATCATCCTGTCCTCCTTCTGTGACTCATTGTAGGGTGGAAGAGTAGGAAAATTGTACTTTTTGATTACCTCTATACTCCTGTTGGTACTGTAGGATAAGAGGCACTGCCGCTCAAAAGCTTCCACGATCGCCTGGAGTTCTGCTTTTTGTTCTTCCTTCAGCTTATCCTTGTCGATCGGGATCTGGTTATGCTTCGAAACCTCTGCTTTCCCGTCAGTTGACATCTTGATGTTTCTTGTCCCACCGGGCGTGCCAAAAGATGTGTTGACGCGAGATGATCACACACCAAGCCCGGAGTGCACTTGATTTGAACCAAGGCGTGCCAGTCAATTTGACCTGTAAATTGACAAGAAAATAGTAAACCGTCAAATTCAAGAGTATATCGGCTGCATTTTCGAATCACTCTTGCCTGGGGTATCGGCAAGGCCTGCCGATACAGAGAATGACAATAGATCGGGTATGATAAGCGTATAATAAAAGCGATCTACAAGGGATCAGCAATGAGCTGCCGATGCCGACAAGCAACTAGACGGCTAGATCTAAAGCCGACACGTGCCAGATAATAGTGTACAAACCCACGAATGTATGGATCTGGACAAAGCTAAGCTTATGATCAATCTAATCGGCTTTACAAGGTTTATCGTGATAAACAAGGAGCTTACAGCCGATTAAATAGATCACTAAGCCGGGTAGTTTGTGAATGAATCTAAACGAGAAAACACCGATGCGCCCGAGATCAAAGCTTAGATAAATTTGATAAATTTTGAATAGATCTGAACGAAGCCACAGTGATGCGCCCGGAAGCTAAAGCTCAGATTTACTCGGTAAACGAAAACTTACCAGCAAACCAAGTCGCTCGAATGTGAGGCGTCCTTGATCAGCTTGAAAGAACTCGCGGAAAAGAAAAAGATGGCAAAGCCGCCGACGAGGAAGTAAATTGCAAGTAGAGTAAATTTGTGTTTGTTGGATGTGTATCAATCTTTACAATAGCCGGGGGCTCATATTTATACCCCACGCTAACACAATCCTGGCCGATTACGACAAAGCATGATTCTATCTTAATGAACAAAAAATCATTCTAAAAATAAGATAACTTTTACCAAACCGAAGCCAACATATCTGGTCAACTTCCCCTTCCTCGGTTAGCAAGATTTCCAACCGTGGCACGCGACCACCCCTCCGAATCCACCGATCGTACGATGCAGAACCTTTTCCCCTTTGCAACACTCTTCCTTGACACGTGCCAAAATCTGGTGTCAACAACATGATATTTCGGTGCTCTATGTAACATGCACAGGCTCTTTCAATGACTAGACTTCGCAGTTAATAGGCTTTTCAATGACTGCCATCTACGACCCCTAGACTTTTCAGTGATTTCATGTTTCAGTCTGTAGTCTACATGACGTCTACAAATGTGTCCAGGTACCATCATTAAATAGGGTGTCCAGAATACCATTTTCAGTGACTAGTCTTTTCAGTGTCTGGCGTGTTCGATGACTAGACTTTTTAGTGATTTGATGTATCATTTAGTCCACTTTTCAGTAAATAGGGTGTTCGAGATAGACTTTTTCAGTGCCCAATAATTTCATGCGCAGCTACAACTAGCCTTTTTATATACCTTGACGCGTGAAGCAAATTGATTGCACTGGACCAAGTCCTGTGTAGTATATAGGGAGCCCAAGCATGTCGTTGCCGTTGAGCAGTGTAGCGAGCCATCAAACCCGAAACTGAGAGAAACCATGTCGTGGATGCAAGGCCCCATCGATCCGCCTCCTCCGCACCCAAACTTAGAAGTTAGAACCAAATCATTCTACGGTGCGCACAATGCCCTTCCAGTACAATTCTGACCACATTGTCATCATGGAAACGATGTTGTTGTACAGGCCTACGAGCTGTTTGGTGATGCAGGACGCCGGTTCTTCCGTTGCCCTTACTATGAGGTTTGATATATTTCACATCTATGTTTCATTTCATGGCCGCACATTTCTATAAATAGATAAGCATCTAACTCATATATATTTAACGTAGACTTCAGATTGTGGGTTCACTTACTGGATTGATGGTGCTATGGAAATTCATGTTCAAGAATACATACGTCACCTGCACGTACTGAACCAGCAAAAGGATATAGAGATCAATATGAAGCATGATCAAATCAACCAACTTCTGATTGAGAATCAAGAGAAGTCGACGATGGCCGAACGCATCACACAATTGGAAAAAGAGCTGCGCCAAGAGCGTGCCAAGAACTTGACGAGACGCTTCATGCCACCGACAGTTACGGGACGGCGGAACTATTATGGTTAGTGGACATGGATTTATGTGCCCACAGCAACTTATGCATCTTTACTTGCAAATGTAATATCAAATTATCCATCCTTTATTTCTATATCCATGTTTTAGGTGTCTAGTACTTTTCATTGCAATGGGGAATTATCCGTTCATGTAACATGTGTATGTTCTGTCACTTGATATGTACGGATCCATCTAACATCTCATTTGCACCCTAAAATTTTAGTTCAAACAATGGAAATGACCCATTGTTACATTGCATACGATACAAACTTAATAAATTCCAAATTTCATAACCATACAATGTTCGAAACTACAAATAAAGTCTCATACACATACGACAACCACATGAATAGGTAAAGCACATAAATAGTCCAGCAATAAAAAAAGTCAGTCACACACATAGTCCAATCATACATAGAGTCCATACAACTACAAATAAAACAACCTAATCAAAGTCGCCTTCAATCAAAAGCTCTCCCCAATCATCATCATCTCCATCATCTTTGACTATAGTTTTTCCTTTCCTTGCCTCAATTTGGGAAACCATGACCTCTACTTCTGCTGCATTTATTGCCCACCACTCGTCATCATCGCCATCATCAGGAACGTAGTCATGGTCAGAAGCACCCTTCCCTTTGTTTTGCACTGCACTATTCCCTTGGTGATCTACTACATGTGTGTCGATGGGCAAGTCTTGGACCACTGCCTTCATTATCTCAATCTGAGAAGCCCTCATACGTACTTCTGCTCCGATCAAGTCAGCCACAAGTGCTTTCATTGCCTCCAATTGTGCCTCTTTCGCAATTTTGGCTTCCTTTGCTTTCAACCTTACCGCATCAACATCAACACCCCTTCTTAGGGCCTCTTTCCACTGAAAGTGGTGTTCCCATGTTCCATTAGGGAAAACCTTCGTAAAATCACATGCACGATGTACCGCCGTACTTATCTTTTCTTCTGAGTACCTGCTTCTGTTCTTCCTCCAAAAAGTGATGAGTTCCTCTCGACATTCAAGACCAAGCTTGCCCGAATTTCCATGTTTGGCAACTAAATCTAGGGCAACTGGACCAAAAAGTATCCTTTCATCAGGAAGAGGAACTTTGTACTCACGCGGTCACGCCTTATCTTGTCCTTTTTTTCAAGGGTCCTTCTCGTCTTACACGGTTCGGCCCAACGACCCAACTTAATCCTAAGATCCTCCCTTCCAGGAGAGGTCTCCCAATCACAGGTTATTCCCTCCTACACAACATCAAATGTATTGGCCAACTGGATGACAAACAAAAAAATTTAAACAAGCATGGAACGGAAAAAGTCATTTACCCAAAAGAGACCGAAAGAATTGCCACAATACCAACCATAGCCCAACTCCGTTGGAACGACACCCCTTCGAGCCAAAATGCCACATTTGCAATGAGGTCTTGGAGCCCGCTCACATGGCCATTTCTCCTTACCACTCTCAAAATCTTTAATTTGCTCTTCAGTGTGGTACCAGTGAGTCTTGGGGCCGTAGAGGTACTCCTGGAAGTCACATAAAGGCCATCCATCCTGCATGAAAAAGGAATATGCAATACAAAGATACTCAGTTAAATATTAGGTCATGCTAAACCAATTCAAAACCATTGCTAATGAATCTTACATGAGTGGTTAGCCTGCAACGGAAGAATGGAGTGAATTTTTTAGGGAGCTCAAGGTTGGGATGCTGGAGCTTGGAAGGATGTCCACAGTAGCAAAGGGGAGGGTTCTCCACGCGGATGCACGCTGCCGCCTGCTTTTCTTCATTGGTCATTGGAGGAGGATTAGGTGGAGGAGGCACCCACCTATTGAACTCATTGAGTGGCTTTGTCTCATCCTTATCATGTGGGAAAAGCGGAATCCTAGGGTCAAACTTGTTTAGTCCATCAATCCATTGAAAGAACATACACGGTTTTGTGAAGTAATATGTTTCTCTTCCGGCACTCACAGTGTTCAATTCCCACTTAATTGAACACATGTAGTACGCTCTAGCAGCTGTTGTCGGCCACCTAGATTGCTTCACCTCTGCCGGGATACCACATTCACAATTTGGACAGGTAGTGCTGGAGGGACTGGGGCATCCTCGCATCTTACTGTAGGATAAACAATCACAGCCTTACGTTTGTGTTCCGCCATCAACCTGTAGACGGTGTTATTATTGGACCACCAAAAAAATCAAATTTCACTACTCGTATATGTATCATCTAAACCTCTAATCAGGAGTACACTGTCAACTACAAGACCATTTCTCGAATCAATACTCGGTCTACCAAATCCTTCAACGATGGACAACTATCGAAAATTGCAACATCCTCCATCATATTCTCAAACTCTAAATTTTTCTTTAACATACGACCGTGAAAGAAACAAATTAATTACTCCACCTACAAAGAAAGCAACTACACAAAAAAGGGTTAATTGGATCTATGCCATTATAAATATATCATATTTGAAGCGCGCCATTACTTCTCGGAAAACTATGCCGGCGCCATTACAATTCCACACTTGTTCGAAACATGCCATTACATACCTTTTCAGTGTGTTTATGAAAAATTTTGGACTAAAATGCCCTCATCTTCAACCTCCCACCCCTATCTCATCTTTCCCACATCCTGGTCGAGGTCGTTGCTTCTCCCTTCTTCCCTCGCGCCCTCCTCTCCCCTTCTTCCCTCTCTGCAGCGCCGCCCCCTCCCCTCTCTGCAGCTCCGCGCCCTCAACTCCTCTCCTCCCCCTACAACGCCGCCCTATCCCCTCCCCTTCTTCCCTCCCTAGGTGAATTTTGTGCTTGCAATCTCATCTTGGCGGACTCTGTTGAAGCAGGGAACAATAGCGCCAATTTTGTTCTTTACACGGAGCAGTGATTTTCGATCGGCCTAACCTAGGCAGCCGGCAGCCCAGCGTGAGGTACCAGGCAAGAATGCCAATTGGGCAGGTCGTCGCCACGGTACCAACCAAGCCTCCGTCCCAGCAGCTGCCCTGCCCCCGTCGAACGCGCCGACGGAGAAGCGCAACGTGTGGCCGGCGGCGTTGCGGGGGGCCAGGCGCGATGGTGATGGGGCAGAAGCACAGTGCTGATGGAGATCAACTACATGGGCATGAACGGGGTGCTCAAGGGCTGCCTGGTGGACCGCTTCGGCTTCGATGAGGCCGGCATCTGCGTGCTCGCCGACCCGTCCACACCGCCGCCCATGAGGGCCAACGTCCGGC
The DNA here is from genome assembly GCF_016808335.1 of Panicum virgatum. Lineage (NCBI taxonomy): Eukaryota > Viridiplantae > Streptophyta > Magnoliopsida > Poales > Poaceae > Panicum > Panicum virgatum. The sequence goes on along the minus strand of NC_053145.1, from coordinate 893,602 downwards.
TGGAGCTCGAGCGGCTGGTGGCGGGCGCGCACTTGGGCAAGGGCTGGGGGCCGCAATGCCCATGCGGCGGCGCTCCAACGAGTGTGTGGGTGCTGCATCGAGCAGCGCTCAGAGCACTCGGGCGAGCTCGTGGGGCCGCGGTGGCGCATAGCAGGGCACGAGCGAGCGCGTGGAGCAGGGCGCGCGCAAGCAGTGAAGGCATGGGACCCGGCAACGACGACACGGAGTAGCAGCGACCTCAACCAGGATGGGGATAGATGAGACAGGGGTGGGAGGTTGAAGATGAGGGTATTTTGGTCCTAAAATTTTTATAAACACATCGAAAGGGTACATAATGGCATATTTCAAACAAGTGTGAAATTTTAATGGCACCGGTATAGTTTCTCGAGAAGTAATGGCACGCTTCAAATACAGTATAGTTATAATGGCACAAATCCAATTAACCCCACAAAAAAATTCATGGTGGCTATTATCCATGAATTTGTTTCATAATATCCTTCCACCTACTCAACACTACAATTCCATATTAATCGATGTATGCACGTACTATCTCACGTCCAAATCGCGAGTAGAGTACCATCTACGTGTCATTGAAATCTTTAATCATGAGTACATTACCAACTATATGACCATTTCTCAAATCAAAACCCAAACCCTAATAACCAAGAACTACCCATAACTCATATTCTACATGCTAAAATGAAGAGAAAATAGGGGCAATACCTTCGAAGAACCTTGGGGAACGTTTCCCCCCACTTTTCCATACTTCACGGCGGATTTGGAGGGGATCCAAGGGGGGTCGGCGGCCGGCGGCTGCTGTTGGAGGTCGGGGAAGCAGAGGGGGAAGGAAAGGGAGGGTGGGGGAGAAGGGTTAGCGTGGGCCAGGACATTGGCCTTGTCGCGCCAGTGCATGTGGCGCGATAGGCTTGGCCACGTCGGCGCCAGCGCCTCACTGGCGCACCGCCGGGGCGGGCAGTCAGCGTGGCAGCCCTGTCGCGCCGCATGCACTGGCGCGACAGAGGCTACCAGTCGCGCCAGGCTCATTGGCGCGACCAAACGGGCTATGGGGCGAAAATATAATGCCAACCAGGTTAAACTTAAAATATTATTTTAAAAAGGTTAAAAATAAAAAAAATCGGATACTTAATCTGTGCATAAGGGCAAAAGAGACATTTCATACTCAAAATACATGCAAAAGAAAAAGACAAATAATGGAAAATACACCAAATGGCAGTATAATCAAGTGGCTCATATTTGGAGTCCCATTTTTCCGATATGGATGTTTAGAATGGTAAATTTGCGATTTGTTTCGAGTCCTGTTTTTGCAATTTTCTCCGTCGCGATTGGGGAGGCAGGCGGCGCCGCCCCGCCTGCCATCTTTGATTCATCATCCATGGTGAGCGCCGCCGCAATTCCTCGCAACCGAAGCTTCTTCACAGTCCACGCGACCCATTCCGACCCTCACCGCTTCCTTTCCCCTCCTCTCGCAGGACTCACAGCGGAGTTCCGCCCGCGGTGTCCATCGTCCTCGGGGAGCACCACTGCCACTGTGCCGTCTCACCTTTCCATCGCTGGGGTGAGCCTCGCCGCCCCCTGGAACGTGTCGTGTGCGCGCCCTCATCCCCTTCAGCTGCCGCTCGCCGCCGACAAGGCCCCGGCCAAGCCTCGCCATTGCCGCGTCACGCGTGCATTGTGCGCGACATGCGCGGCCTCGCTCACGCACCGCACGTTCTGGTGGCCTGGCCCCGCGCCTTCCGTCGAGCTCCCGGCGTCCACCACCCCCATGGTGCGCGCGGTGGCCGATGCCGCCGAGTGCCGCGGCAGGGCCGCCGTGCAGAACGGCTCGCTCGCGGCCTGGCTCCACATGCTCCGCGCCGAGGCGCTGCTTGGGCAGGAGGTGCTCGACGCCGTCGGCTGCGCGCCTCCGCCGTCGCCGGCTCCACGCGGCACTTCCTCGCGGGCCGAGAAGGCAGCAACGGCAAGGAGTCCGCCATCGCCTGCGCCACCGACAGGTCGTGCTCCGCGAACGCCAGGCAGCCCTCAGGGCACTTGCACAGGAGCTTGAGGAGAAGCAGTATCCGCTTGGCGTCGCGGCTGTCGTCGGCGTCGGCGAGGAGCTCGACGAGGATGTCCACGGCGCCGACCTCCGCGGCCTTGGCGGGCCCGCTCCAGGAGCGCTCCACGACGTCCAGCAGCATGTCGAGCGTGCAATAACTAAGGCTCATGGAGACCTCGTCGGACAGGAGCTCGAGGAGGGACTTGAGCACGTTGTATACTTGGACTTGGGTCATCCGGAACGAGCGGCGCGTGAGCAAGGCCGCGCGCGCAGGGGCAGCGAGAGCGGCGGTGCGCAAGGCCGGCGAGGTGGACAGGTAATGGAAAGAGAGACTTAAGATCTCAAGGGTAGGAATGTCTTTTCCCAACTCCGTTAGCTACCGTTATAGTCTATTCCGTCTAAAAGGGCATAGAGGTAAAGAAAAGTTAGCGACAGGACATATAGGTGCGAATGAATTTTTTAGAGGTATGGAAGTCAAGAGCACTTTTCATAAGGACATACAGGTAAAAGACTCCTTTGTTTTACCTTCTGTTGAATGTACAGGTGGTGTTGACACTCTGTTCTGCTGGCTGCGGCCAGTGTCTAGTGCTGATTTGTTGTGAGAGAAAATTACTACTGGTTGACTGGTGTTAGTTTGGTGTGAGAGAAAAAAGACCGTTGACTGGCTGGTGGAGCATAATGGGCTCACAAGTTTTACCAATTATAATTAAATTTACAGGCAGTGGCGGAGCTAGACCAAGGAGGAGGGGGCAGCCTTTGCTAATTGAGGTGCTAAAGCAATGAACAGCATCAAGATTACTGTTCATCTAATAGGAATTCTGCGTGGCAAGGGGGGCCATGGCCCTCTATGGCCATCACTACCCTCCGCCAGTGTTTAGAGCAATATCAAGATTGCAGTAAAAATAAGGTGCTGCATGTACTACTTTGCTATAAATATAAATTATTATCATACTAGGTTCTATGAATATATAAAATCTTTGTTTAACAATTTTTATGAAAAACACATGTCTGGGCACGTGCGTCTACACTAGCATGAAGAAATTGGAGAATTCACGGGCATATATGCTTGGATTATCTTAAAATTGGACTTCAGCAGAATTATCCGAATAAATCAATAGTGAAGATGGCTTTGAGCAACCAAGTTGGTCTGGTCACTGAGGAGTGGTTAATAGTTTTAGAAAAGGTCCACGTTGGATTAGAGGACACATGTGTATCTATGGAGTGGGAGTAGATACCCATGTACAGAAAACTGTGGCATCCAAAATACAATCGCGAAATTATGTGAATGTTCATGCATTCCTTATGCGCATAAAGTCTTCGATTACATCTAGTGCTTGCGACTGTGTCTGAATATATGCAATTTTTTGAAGACAGAACAATACCAATTCTTTTCTTTCAAGACAATGCACAAAGAGCCTAAAACCATTTACTTCGTTTTCAAAACTTTAACATGCATATCTCAAAAAAAAACTTTAACATACATGGGTTCTCGTCAATAAGAAAAAAAAAACAACTTACATGGTGTCTGGAGCAAAGTTTTTTCATCATAGCTTTTTTATTTTTATATTTTTTTAAAATGTTTTTTACAGAAATATATTTTCGGTTTCACATTTTACAGTTTTATACCCTTACCGCCCGGCAGGGGGGCGGTAGGGACCTACATGTAAATAAATATAATTTTTTTTCGCGGAGGCCCCTGGCGGGAGCCTGCCGCCCCCCCCCCTGCCGGGCGGTAGGTGCCTGCCGCCCGGCAGGGGGGGCGGCAGGCAACCCGCCCGCCCGGCAAGGGGGCGGCAGGCTCCCCCCCCCCAAAATAAAAGCTGAGCCCCTTCCCTCGCACCCTCATTTCCTGCCCACGAGATCCAGAGAGGGAAGAGGGAGAGAGGAGGGGTGATGGGGGTAATTCCACCGGCGAAGCCCTGCCGGATTTTGGATCCGAACCGCAGGTAACCAATACTTCTCAACTTTCTCATTGAAAATTTTTTGTATGTTTAATTCTATGATTAGTATTTTTTATTATTGTAAGCACTTAGGGTTCGGATTAGTGGTTATAATTGAAGCCATACCATGTTTCTAGATATTGGATTAATTAAAATAAAGTCTTTGGATGGCCAGATATGTCGAGCAAGGTGGCGTTTCAAGTTCATTACGGTGACTTCTATAGAATTACTCATGATTCCTATGGAGTAAATCTATCAGCATTGGAAAGAAGACAGTGCAGTCTAGATAAACCCCTAGAGAGGAGTTTTGAGTCCATACGGAAATGTCTTCACAGGAAGTTCAATGTGAATCCAAAGACGCATTTGCTTACGGTTCATACCTTGACTTCATGGGAAATTAATGGGGATTTCTGGGAGTTGACGCCTATAAGTAGTACGGAAGAATGGCAACATTACATGCACGCAGCTCTTGAAAGTGGGTGGCCTCTTGCAATGTTAATTCAGATTCACCAGAAGGCCGGTGATTTAGGTGAAGGGTCAACACACACAATATCTGACTAGAATGAAGAGATGGAAGAGGATAAAGAAGAACTAGAACCAGAACCACAAGGTTTAGCAGATGAAGGCGAGCGAAAACCTGGAATTGTGGAGGACATGGAGAAAGAAGACCAGGATGCGCGAATAATGGAGCAATGTGGGGACTTATCGGATGATGAGGACGATGAGCGCTTCCCAGTGCTAGGTGAATGGCGTGAAGAGGGTTTTGGGAATCCAGTGGTACAAGATATTAGGAGTTCGGAGTTTAAATACAGAGTGAATGAGGTTGTATAAGGGGCAAAGTATCGTACTATTGAGGATGTGAAGGATGCTGTGAAGCTCTGAGTTGTATCTCTGAGGAAGGAATTCAGAGTACTGAAGCCTAGCAGCAAAGAATACGAGGTGAGGTGTGCAGATAGAGACTGTACATGGCAAGTGCATGCCTACAAGGGAAAGTTCAAGACACACTGGGATTGTTCAATTGTTACACCACATACTTGTAGATTGACAGGTGTTGTGGGACATCATCGTAATATCACATCAACTTTCGTGGCTAAGAAGATGTATGGGGTGATTCTTGACAAAATGGATTACGAGCCTGCATTAATAATTAGGGACATTGAACAGAATTTCCAGTATGTGATCAGCTATGCAAAGGCTTGGCGTGCTAAACAAAAAGTATTTGAGATGAGGTTTGGCACTTATGAAGCATCATATGACAACCTACCTCGTATGCTTGAAGCAATTGTGCACACAAATCCTGGAAGTACTTTTGATACATACAGTGTACCGAGCTTGTCAGGGGGGCCAAGCATTCTGCTGCGAGCTTTTTCTGCATTGGAGCATGTGTGAGGGCATTCATTTACTGTCTTCCTATTCTATGTATTGACGGCACTTACCTGATAGGAAAATATAAGGGAACAATATTGACGGCAATCGGAATTGATTGCAATAAGCAGATAGTTCCCATCGCCTTTGCCTTTGTTGAGAAAGAGAATATAGAAAGCTGGTACTGATTTCTTGAACGTCTGAAGAATCATGTTGTTGTTGGAAGGCCTAATGTTTGCCTTATCAGTGATAGACATGCAGGTATCCTTGCAGCTATAAGGCAGCTACAAGAAGGTAGTCCATTTTCACCTCCTATATGGCCTCCATTTTCAAGAACAAGGATCTGATGAATTTGTTCAAGTGATTGTGCGCTCAGAATCAGAATAAGAAGTTCGATGCTTTGTGGGGGTATAATTGATGATATGAGCGCCGAATTGCTTAAGAGCCAAGCCTCATCATCCAGCAGGAGACGTTCTACAGATTCAGTAGTTGGACATGCTAAGCCATTTTCACAGTGGATTGATGGTGCGCCTAAAGAGAAGTGGTCACTTCTGTATGACTTAGATGGGAGGCGTTACGGAATCGAGACGACCAACCATGCTGAGTGTTACAATATGGTAATGCGTCGTGTTCGTGGATTTCCTCTTGTTGGCATTGTTGAGTTCATCATATATGGATGTATAAGGTATTTTAGGGAGCATCAGCCGCTTCCTTACTTCATGATCCAGGAGTGCATTTTTGCAGAAGGATCAATGAGTACATGGAGAAGAAAAGGCTCGATTTCACTCAGTCATATCGATGGGCACAAAGGAGCAAAGATTTGCGGTATCATGCAAGGACAGGGCCGGATAGGGTGTCCGTAGACAAAGGGTAATTCAAGAAGTCTTGATAACCATTGAAGAGAGGGTGTTCTGCCGATGCCAGAAGACAAAGGTGCATCACTTACCATGATCCCATGTCATCGCGGCTTGTTTTGTATCTGGGTTAGATGATGCGTCATATGTTTCTCAATATTTCACAAAAGAAGCCGCAGTATAGACTTGGTGTCATGAGATATACGGCATTGGTATTCTAGGCCCATTCACTCAAAAAAATCCCCATCCAATGCGCATCCCTGATCTAGCTACGAAGAGGGGCATAGGCCGACGGCAGACACATCATATCCGGAACGGAATGGACGAGTCTGAGGTTGGAATGAAGAAAAAACGTTGCAACTTGTGTGGAGCAGACGATCACACTTACAAAAAGTGCCCACAGCTTTCAGTACCCACTGCTGCTACCGAGGCTGGACCTTCTGGGAATCCTACGGATGGGTCGGCTCCACCTACAAGAATTCGCCGCATGTAGTTGTGCATGACACACCTTCCAATGTATTTGTTTGTACGAAACTAAGTATATTGTGTATGTAGTATGCCTAAATGTCTTGTTTAATTAGTTGGCAGTACGTATTTCTATAGAATTTGGTTGTAATGAATGAAACCTTCAATGTAATATCTTATGTGGTATCTTGTTTAACGTTCAATTTAAATTTTGTTCATTGTATCAAATTGGTCAGCCCCAAATGCATGGACACATGGTTTGTGGCCACCTTTAGCACAAGCACCAATTAAACAAATCAAACAATTCTGAATGCCAGCTCTACTTAACTGAGTTATTGAGCCACACGAGGTTCAAGGTTCACAAAAAAATATAATCATTGCAATCAAACATAGCAAACATATAAGTATTCACTGCGTTCGGCAGGCTGGAGCTGGAGGCTGGAGCTGGAGTGCTGTGAGAAAAAAACACTGCTACCTGGCTGGAGCTGGAGGGATGTGAGAGGGAAATACTATAGCGTTGGAGGCTACAACACCAACCGAACGCAGTGATTGCAATTAAAGGTAGAGGAGGCCTGCCGCCCCGTCACAATTTACTTCACAATCTAGACTGATCAACACCATAACACCATATGATACACATCATGTCATTTCTTAGAGGCCATAGTTCGGGGGGGGGGCATGAAGTCATTTAGATCGTCATCCCAGTTAATAGAACTTGGTGCTGGAGGTGGTGTAGTTTGACTTGATGAACCTCTTGACTTTCCCTTTCTCTCTTTTATGGTTCTACTTTCATGTACAGGGGGAGGAACATCAGGTCTTGGAGGCCATGGTTTGGGGGGCATGAGTCATCTAGGTCGTCATCCCAGTTAACAGAACTTGGTGCTGGAGGTGGTGCAGTTTGACTTGATGAACCTCTTGACTTTCCCTTTCTCTTTTTTATGGTTCTACTTTCATGTACAGGGGGAGGAACATCAGGTCTTGGAGGCCATGGTTTGGGGGACATAAAGTCATCTAGGTCGTCATCCCAGGTAACAGAACTTGGTGCTGGAGGTGGTGCAGTTTGACTTGACGAACCTCCGGTTCTATGTGATTGCGGAGGCCAAGTACTATCACCCGAAGATCTTCCACGCCTCCTTCGTCTTGTTTGCGGCATGAGTCCACCGAAGATACATACCAATTTACGAAAATTTGGTATTTATTTGTTAATCACCTCCATGTCCTCGGGGTAATTCTTGCATATAATTACACAATAATTTTAAAATTTACGGAATATGAATTACAAATGACTATAGATATTAGATCCGAATGATAGTTACCTTAATGTGCATCTCATACACCTCTGACTGCATCCATATCGTAGAAGTACTTTGTACGAAACCAATAACATTAGGATGATTAGCTAGTTCATATATCCTCATATACATCTTACGGCGTTCTAGCAGGTGTCCATTTACATCTTGTGTTGTAATACCTCGAAACAATGTGATATCTTTAAACTCTACTAATTTGGACAACACCATCTCTATCGTACCATCCGCTAATGGATCCAACTTCTTACTAATTACAAGATGTGTCATGATCTCAAGAATTATACTAGATTTTTCTTCGGTCCATGAAAATCCAACAGAATTGGAGGCAGCCATTGCCTTATGCTGCAATAGCAATAAGGTACTGTCATTCTAAATTTACTATTCTATATTTAACTATCCAAAAACTAAATCTATTCTAATTCATAATTATTTTAGAAACAAGTCTATAATAGTGGAGAAATATTGGTTATCTGCGGTTCGGACCCAAAATCCTGCAGGGCTTCGCCGGTGGAATTACCTCCCTCACCCCTCCTCTCTCCCTCTCGCCTCTCTGGATCTCGTGGGCAGGAAATGAGGGTGCGAGGGAATGGGCTCATCTTTTATATTGGGGGGAGCCTGCCGCCCCCCTGCCGGGAGGCAGGCTCCCACCAGGGGCCTCCGCGCAAAAATAATTTATATTTATTTACATGTAGGTCCCTGCCGGACGGTAGGGGTACAAAACTGTAAAATGTGAAACCGAAAATATATTTCTGTAAAAAAACATTTTTAAAAAATATAAAAATAAAAAAGCCGCTTGGATCCGGCCCGGACTCGGCCCCCCGACTCCAACTCGTCCTCACCTAGTTGGGCCGATGCCAAAAGATTACTCCGTCCGTTATCTTCTGGCCCAAACAAAGCAGAGCCCACCACGCACTCGCTCTCCTCTCAATTCCGCCGTAAACAAACCCTCGCCGCGCCGCAAACCTCCGCAGCAGCAGCAGCAGCCATGGCGCGCCGCCACCTCGCTTACCCCCTCCACCTCCCGCTCCTCCCCCGCAAGCCCCTCGCGCCGGCCCTTCTCGCCCACCGCGCGCTATGCAACTCCTCCACCCTCGACACCCCCGCCCCTGCCGTCGAGGCGCCGGCGGACACCTCGCCGCCGCCCGCCAACCCGCCCCGCCGCGAGGAGCTCCTCCACGAGACGGTCCTGCACATGATCCGGCGCCGCCAGTGGACCACGCGCCTCGAGAACTCCATCCGCCTGCTCTCGCCCACCCTCGACGCGCCGCTCGTCCACGGCGTCATCTCCGCCGCGGGCCGCGCCGACCTCGCGCTCCAGTTCTTCCGCTTCGCCTACCGCCGGGCCGGCTTCCGCCCGGACCGCGACACCTTCGCGCTCCTCGTCCCGGCGCTCGCGTCCCGCCGCATGCTCAACCACGCGCGCTGCCTCGTCCTCGACACCATGCCCTCCTTCTCCATCGCGCCCGACGAGGCCACGCTCGCCGCGCTCATCGCGGCCTACGGCAAGGCCGCCATCCCGCAGGAGGCCGTCAAGCTGTTCCGGATGATGCCTGACCTCGGCATCCCCCGCACCGCGCTCTCCTACAACGCCGTCCTCAAGGCCATACTCTGCCGCGGGCGCGAGGCCATGGCCAGGCGGATCTACAACTCCATGATCGCCGAGGGTGTCGCCCCGGACTTGTCCACCTACAACACATTGATCTGGGGGTTCGGCCTGTGCAAGAAGATGGAGACCGCCGTCAGGGTGTTTGGGGACATGAAGGCTCATGGGGTCGCGCCTGATGCAACGACTTATAACACCCTGCTCAATGCTTGGGTGCGGGCAGGTGATCTGGAGAGTGCACGCAAGGTGTTTGATGAAATGATTGGGGAGGGGATTGAACGGAACTCAGTCTCATACAATATCATGATCAAGGGGTATGTTGAAGCCAAAAAGGTGGAGGAGGCAGTGGCATTGTTCACAGAGATGGGCGAGAAAGGTTTGAGGTTGAGCGAGAAGACATTCGCTGCGTTGCTGCCAGGCCTTTGTGATGATCAGGGGAGGGTGGCGGAGGCCCGGAAGGCAGTGGATGACATGGCAGAGCGGAGGCTCACGCCTAAGGACAAGTCGGTGTTTCTGAGGCTGGTGACGACGCTGTGCAGAGCTGGGGATTTGGATGGGGCGTTGGAGGTGCACCGGAAGAGCGGGCAGTTCAAGCATGTTCTCGTGGATCCGAGACAGTATGGAGTGTTGATGGAGGGCCTTTGCGCAGGCGGGAAGTGCGATAGTGCTGTTGAGGTGCTAGATGAGCTGATGGAGAAGGGCACACTGCTGAGCCCAAAGAGTCATGTGCTTGAAGCATCGGCGTATAACCCGGTGATTGAGCATCTGTGCAACAATGGTAACACCACCAAGGCCGAGACATTCTTCAGGCAGCTGATGAAGAAAGGTGTGGATGACAAGGCTGCATTTAACAGTCTTATCCATGGGCATGCAAAAGAAGGTGTGCCTGAGGCGGCTCAGGAGATTCTTGCCATTATGACGCGCCGTGAGGTCCCAACTGACCCTGAATCACACACGCTGTTAGTTGATAGCTTCCTGAAGAAGAATGAGCCAGCAGATGCAAAGACAGCATTGGACGGCATGATGCAACAGGGTCACCTGCCGAGCTCAGGTCTGTTCAAGTCTGTCATGGAGGCGCTCTTCAATGATGGACGTGTTCAGACTGCAAGTAGGGTCATGAAGAGTATGATCGAGAAGGGGGTTACTGAGAACATGGACATGGCGCATAAGATACTTGAAGCTCTCTTCATGAGGGGACATGTGGAGGAGGGGATCGGTCGTGTCAATCTGATGGTGGAAAATGCCTGTATGCCTGATCTAGATAAGTTACTGGTTGGCCTTTGTGAGAATGACAGAGTGATGGAGGCGCAGAAGCTGGCTGATTTCGCGTTGGACAGGGACTTTGATGTTAGCTTCTCAACCTACGACAGAGTTCTGGAGGCCCTGTACACTGAGGAGAAGACATTGCCTGCCTACTCCATGCTTTGCAAGATCAAGAACAAGGGAGGTGTTGTCAATCAGAAAGGTTGTGATGCTTTGATGGAGAGCTTAAAATCTGAAGGGTACTCAAAGCAAGCAGATATTTTGTCTAGGATCTTGACAGAGAATGCACAATCGACATCCAAGAGGGGCAAAAGGGTTGCCATGAGTGCGTAGCGAGGTCTGCCTTCTTGTGGAAACTATCCATTTTTTTCTTTTTGACTTGAAGAAAGATGTGATATCTTTGAATCTTTCTTTTCATCGATGCTTCTTGAGCTATTTGTCAAGTGGGTGTTTTCATCCTATAAGACAAGAAGCAGGTACATTTACTTTCAGTTTGGAGAATCCCTGATCTTTTTGTCTTAGTGAGAAGAAACGTATGCAATAATAGCAAAGATGTACCTCCTGTTAAGGATTTTGTTGCGAAATCTAGCATTTATTACTGATTTTAGTGGCTTTACAAAAAAAAAGAGTCCCTAAGAGTTTAGTTTTGGCATGAATTTAAAGGAGCTGCTATGTGCCTTCCTTTTTTGTGTGGGTTGAAGTTTTGATCCCATTAGTTGAAGATAGTAAGTGTATCGGCATGCCCACATGGTTAGCGAGTTCTTGTTTTGAAGCTATGAAATTGTATGGTGTGTAATTGTTGATCACTGTGGTGTTGAACCTTTGATTCTTGATCTGCCATCTGACTTCGTAGTACAGAATTGTAAAGATTGCATTTAGGAAGCTTGGTCTGTTACTTTCTCATTCATACCATTCCAGTTATATTGCAGCCAAGCAACTTGGCTAGGGCCATGGTCTATGTGTGACTTAGCAACCTGTGGGAACATTATTCAATTTGTTTTTTGGCTATTTGAAGTTTTGAGCTCAGGTCAATTTCAGCTCGTGTTGTGGTCCTTTAGTATTACCTTTTTGTTGATGATTAATTGTCTGCTGAGCATATGTGGTTGAATTGCTGTCTTCTTGTGTTTGCAAGTTTAGCTAAAGGCATGATTACTGAAATAGGAGACTTCCATGCATGCAGCTTTCAACTGTGTGGTTTGCCCCATGTTTGTTTTTAATGTCCTTTCGTTCAATTGAAGATGCGGTCATATACTCATATTGATATTACGCATACCATGCGTTTTATCTGTTCTTTTTCTTGTCATCCTAGAGTTGAGTAGTGAACAAGTAGGGACCATGCATGGTTACAACGGCTGCAAGGATAGCCATTTTAGGATTCAGTTCCTGCCTGGCTTGAGGTTGATAGCAATTTTCCCTTGTCATATATTGCATGCGAAACGTGCTATTCCAAGTCTTGCCCTCCACACACTGTCTTCCTTGTTTAGAAGTATTATTTATTGATTTTTTTTAAAAAAAATCCTATTGCATCATTTTCACTGTCGTATTCAGAATGTAGTCTTGTAGTGGCACTATATTTTGGGCTCTTTATTTTTTGGAACTCTTTCAGCTCAGTTTTGCTGGCACGGCACCACGGCGGTGTCTTTTGACTCTTTGAGCTCTTTGGCCTTCGACGCAGTGAAACTTGGTTTTCATCCCCAACTCCATGGCTCCATTCATTTAGGAATTGGATTCCTTTCTTGTTTTAGTGAGCTGGGAATTGGATTGTTGAGGGAGATATTTCTCTGCATAACCTGGTGGAGACTCGGTGGCTCATTCTTGATCTCATTCATGCCCATTTGTGGTTCTTGATTTTCCTTGTCCCTAGGGGTCTGGTCTGGCCTTGCATAGTTGCATGTCGGTGAACTGTTTTATACTACTCAACAGTCACACGTGTACCATGCCTACGAGCTATGACTGAACATGATAGAGAGCATGCTATCGTCCCTGATGAATTTGGACCTTTCATCTTGATATTTCTGATGGCTATGGCTACATAGAGCTTGCTGAAATGGGCCCCTCGCAACAGGCAGGAGCAGCAGTACAGTGAACATTTGTCGGACGCACACATGCCCTGTCCGCGCCTCAGCTTAGGCTGGAATTTGGGTGGATTAACTTCAAACCAATGTACTAGTTGCAAGAAATGAATTTGAACATTGTTTAGAGATGGATATGCAAAGGAGTCACTGTCGATGCATGATGCGTCCCTCTCCCCTTGACATCGCCAATCGGAAGCCACGGACACAACCCATTCAGCGGCTGGACTGTTCCTCCTTTTGTTCTTACTCGCCCGCCTCGTGTTCCTTGCCTCCGCTCCCCTCTCCCCTGTTGCCAATCCGGGATCTTTCAACTCGGTTGGTATATACAAATACTCTTCTCTAGATATTTTTTTTTGTCTAATTTTTTTCATGTAAATAGCTTTCAAACCATTTAGTTTACAAACATAAAAGGTTTTATTAAAAAGTATTTTCATAGTAATATGAGCTTAATTACCAGATGTACAAAGCCATGAAAAGTAAGGAAAAATTTCAAGTGCTATTAGGAGCATGCATGGTAATTGCCCTTTGCACACATTGAGACAGACACATACATCACGAACACCTAGGCTAGTAGTCAACATAAATGATAAGGTTACGTACACTTTGTACACGCCCACACAAACGCATACATCAACACATCGGAGAATCTAAAGAGAGACTAGGCTAATAGGAGTAGATCTTAAATATTGACGAAGTCAGCACAAGTGCATCACTTCAGTAGACACGTCACCTATGAACTACCAATACCACTAAGTGAAAATTGAGGAGATATATAGTTGTTTGTTTGCATCACTAATTCACTATACAGTGTGTATACACTTTTGCAATGGCACAAGTGCTTATTTTCAAGAGAAAATTCGATTCATGCCACTACAACTCCCGTAAAATTGGGTTTCATGTTGAAAATCATGTCACTCAATGGCATGAATTTCAACATGAAATCCAATTTCAAGAAATTGTAGTGGCATGGATCCAACTGACCCTATTTTCAACGGCCTGGAGACAGACATCGAACAGAGACCGGCAAGGCGGGGCCTACACATACAGACTCAGTTGGCTCCGGCGGCTGCGGGGGACAAGCTCGGCGCCGGCTGCCTCTTGACGAGCTTGGTGAAGGACGTGCCCTCCACCTCGAAATCGTCGTACCGGCGGAACAGCTCCGCCACCAGCATGCACGCCGTGTCCACCACCACCTCCTTGGCGGCGCACTGCTTGTTCCCGGCCGCCGGCTGCGAGGTCTCCGGCCCGTTGGACCAGAAGAGGTGCTGCAGCAGCGCCTGCCCCTCCTCGCCGAGGAACCGCTCCGGCACGAACTCCTCCGGCCGCTCGAACACCTCCGGGTCCCGCATCGCCAGCGGCTGGTACCCGCACAGCACCTCGCCCTTGGCCACCTGGAAGGCGGCGCCGCCGTGGGAGCGGAGCACGAAGTCCTTGCGCGCGCGCCCGAACTGCAGCGGCACCGGCGGCTGCATCCGGAGCATCTCGTACACCGTCGACCGCACCAGCGGCATCTCCCGGACAGCCTTGAACCCGAACGCGGCGTCGCCGCCGCTGGCGCGCATCACCGCGCGCACCTCCTCCCGCAGCCGCGGCCGCAGCCCCGCCGGGTCGGAGGCCTCGCCGATCTTGGCCACCAGGAACGGCAGGAACACCGAGAAGCCGCCGAAGGCGTTGAATCCAAGCACGAAGAGGAGGTTGTTGATGGCGTCCTTCTTGCCGATGCCGTGCTCCCTGGCCGCGAGCTCGACGGCCTCGGCGCCGTGCTTCTCCACGAAGCGGTAGAGCAGGTAGTAGCCCGGCCAGATCACGAAGGACGGCAGCGGGAAGGAGTGGATGAGCAGCTCCTCCAGCGGCTGGACGAGGCCGACCTTCTGCGTGGGCAGGATCTGCAGGGCCAGCCAGACGTCGAGGATGGTGAACCCGAACCTGTCCACCACCCAGTCGGCGGCGGGGTCGGCGCCGACGAGCGCCTTGCACAGGAAGCGGAAGATGCATTGCTGCAGCGGGACGACGTAGCTGGCGGAGGGCTTGTCGCCGGTGGCCTTGGAGAGGTCGGCCTCCACGGCGTCGAGCATGCCGTCCACGCCGGCGCGGAGCTCGGCGGGCCAGGCCTGGGCGCCGCGGTGGAGCAGGGCCATGGCGAACTCCTTGACGCGCTCGTGCTCGGGCTCCTCGGTGTCGAGGTAGACGCCGACGCGGGTGCCGCCGGTGAAGCCGGCGCCGGGGTTGTAGGGGCCGATGAGGACGTCGCGCTTGTCGACGAGGGTGCTGTCGAAGAGCGCGGTGAAGGCGGCGGCGTCGACGACGGCGACCACGCGCGGGTCGATGCCGACGAAGAAGGGGAACGTGGGCGGGATGTTGGTGCGGAACACGGTGCTCCGGTTCGCGGCGGCGCGGCGGCGGAAGAACTCGTCCTGGCTCTGGAACCAGAAGTAGTCGAGGCGGTCCCGGAGCGCGCCGATCACCGGCGGGCCGTAGCTGCCTGGTATCGGCCGCGGCGGAGGCGTCGCCGAGGCGCTCGCCGTCGGCGAGAAGGTCGGCAGCATGGCCCAAGTCCCAGTTGAGTTGAGTTGAGTTGAGTTATCTCCCGTGTGTGGTGGTTCTGAGCTGAGCTGCTCGATCCAGCGATCACTTGACCGTTAAGTACTAGCTAGAGTGACAGCTGCCAGCGCGCGGGACGCGACAATCGTGTGGGGGCAGGGCAGCAGCGGCTTCCTTCACAGTTCACACAAGAACAGCAGCAGCAAGGAAGGGGCACGTTGGCATTGTGCCGACGGCGAGGCCACTGCCAGTGTAGGGATCACGTGGGCCCCGGGCAACACAGTAGCGAGCATCTTGATTGGCATGTTACATTTTGTTTCTTTTCTTTTTGATTTTTCCTTATAATTATTTTTTGAAACGAACGTGCACAGACTGTACACGGTTTCTATTAATAAAGGAGAAACCAGCAGGAAGATAGGAGACCTTCTACATGGGAGAGAGGAGAAAAGAACACAACGAGAAAAGGAAAAGAGTTGTACAAGCACTCAAGACCCAGGAAAATGTCAAGAGTGCGGCTAAGTGCTTAGCAGTTGCTAACCCGGCCCCAAGAACAAGCTTCATCCTTGATCTTAATTAAGGAATAAACCGATCACTGAGAGCTCTTTTCCACGTGAAAGTTCTTGCATTGCGTTCCTTCGATATTTCCCAATTAACCAACAGGAGTAGAGACCGCAGCGCCTTTCTGAGGAGCCCATCCATTGTGGCCATCATGCGCCACTAGTCACTGGCCAAGGATGTCGTGTGCCATCTGGAAGGACCTCATCTTTCCCGATTTCTCTATATTAGATGAAAGATTTAAGCAATTTAGCAACTGTTTTTTTCCCTAATAATACACGGGGAAGCCACGTATCTTTACGCCGAGGAGCTTATTACACGCTCACGTGAGATTACTCTAAGTTGGTGTTTGGTTCACCGATTGTAATGCATTAACGTGAGGTTACTCTAAGTTGGTGTTTTGTTCACCGAATGTAATGTAATGCATTATGAAGCAACACAGGTAGCGGTAACAAGGTCGTCTAACAAAATATAATAATCAAACTATACAAGAATATGTTCATCAATAGAATTGTGTTCATACTTCCATGCATCACTCAACTGACACTAGGTGCAGGGGCGGATTTACAGGGGGGCTCTAACCCCCCTACTGCCCAAAACCTCCACTGAAATCAAAGGACAAAAGTGAGAAGAAAAGAGAAAAAAGATGAAGAAAATGAGAGAATGAGTGGAGATAAGAATAAGGAAGAACTAAGCCCCCCCTAAGTTTGTAATCTGCGTCCGCCACTGACTAGGTGAGATACGAGGAACCGAGTTTGAATGGCATTTCCTGAAATTTGCTACATGTCTATTTGCATGGCTAAGTGGTTAGCGATACACATGGACGATCGGTGAGGGTGCCTGAGGATGCACAAAGTTTTTGGAGCGTTTTTTGTGACCAAATTTTTCAAGTTTTTGTTGACACACTTGGTATTAAAGTATTACCAAACTATGATAAATGTGTAGGCCTTAGAAACCATGAGAATTAACGTCCTTTCTTGTACTAGTGAACATATCTATATCTATATGGTGTTCATGCGTGTAAATGTAAAACAAAAGAAAAAAATTAAACAAGTCATTACATTATCGGTGGGACGATGAAGGAATATGGTCCATCCATCCATCCGAATGTGCTAACGGCTGCACCTACGATTCCGGTGCTCACGTTTGCTTTTGACCGAATACGCCGCAGCCTTTTTCTATTTCCGGCGCAATTCATTAATTGGCCATGGCGGCGCCGAGATATCTAGCCAGCTATATATACTCCACCTACTATGGCATGGATCCGCTTCCGCCGCCGTTGTCGATCGGCCGCCACCAACCAGCAACAGCAACCCCCTCGGTCGACCCGACCCCACGACAGGCACGACCCACGCCAGCCTCGCCGCCGGCCGCCCGGCCGGCGGCGCGCCATGTACGTCTCGGGAGGGCGGCACCACCATGGGCGACGACGACGTCCCCTGCGCCTGCTGCTCCACGCTGCGCGCGCTCCTCCACTGCGCCCAGCACGGCGCGCGCCTCTGCCTGCCCTGCGACGTCCGCGTGCACGTCGCCGCGCCGGCCCACCGGCGCGCCCCGCTCTGCGACGCCTGCCACGCCGCGCCCGCCGCCGCGCGCTGCGCCGACCACCAGGCCTTGCTCTGCGCGCCGTGCGCGCGCGCCGCCGGCTGCGACGCCGACCGCCACGCCAGGCGCGCCGCGCGCGCCTACACCGGGATCCCGGACCCCGCGGAGCTCGCGCGCATCCTCTACTGTGACGGTGACTGTGACACCGCCGCGCCGCCGCCGCCGGAGTGGGTCCCCGACCTAGTCAACGTCGAACTGCTGCCGGACTACTTGCCGGCGAGCAGCAGATCTTGGCGAGATGGTAATATCACCAGCAGGCCGGACACTAGTGAGGTATATTATATAGACGATCTATCTATACTTTTTGATGCAAAAAAAAATCCTTACTTCGTTTATTTATTATTTCAATCAAAATGATCGAACGATGAAATAATTATTGAAACAATTCTGATTCATCTCTCTTTTTCTTGTTTTTTTGTCCTCCCTCGCGGGTTCCAACTGCCTAATTCTAGGCAGCAGATAGACCCCGTGAACTTGTCTTTCCATTTCTGTTTGATGCATAGTTACTACCAGGCAGTCTCGACCAAACCGGAGGGGCCTTTTTCGATGGTCAGATGATCGGATCGTCATTACCATCCTTACTACCAACAACCGGCGATGGCGATGACCATGGCGATGAGCTCTTGATGCAACAAGACTGGCCCAACCTCGACGACGATGACGACTTCAACTTCATTGCGGCCCACGATTCCAACTTGACAAACTCCTTCAATCTGATGGGTTGCAGAGAAGGCGCTTATTTGGAGGTATGCACTCAACGATCCCATGTTCTGGTCTCTGAATGATGTTCAAGTATCATCGCTATTGCAAGCATTACATTACAAGTTTCATCTAGCTAGATCGATGAGGTCCTGTTCAAGATCTATGGAGAATTTAAAGCTTGAATGATTAATTCTTAAGGAATTAACTTATATGCTGCTTCAAGCTAGTTCCATGTGGAGAATTTGATTTGGATTTTGAATGGTAAATCAATAGTGAGTTGCTTGTTAAATCCAAAAATAACACAGCTCTAAAATTCTAGTCTAGAGTTATATATGCCAAACATTCCCGTAGCACATACTCCCTCTGTTTTGAAATATAAGACATTCCAATATTTATGGAGAATCAAAGTTTTCCAAATTTAACCAAATTAATACAATAAAGTAATAATATTTATGATATCAAATATGTACCATTAGATTCTCAATTAAATATATTTTTATAATATATAAAGCAAGGTTTTGAAATTGGTTTGTAAACTGCCCTTATTTATTTAATACAATAATTAACTGTCAAAGTGTTACTATTCTTAGAATTCTAGGAAACCAAACAATGAAAGTAAAACGTTGCATGACAGCATGAGTGGTTGACATCACATTTGCTGGTACCATACTGCTCATACATTTGTTCGGTACTGTCAGCCACAGGCGTCGCCATCATCGTTGGGTTATGATCACCCGTTAATCGCATCCTGTTCGGAACCCATTATTGCGTCGACTGATGCTGTTCTGGAATCTATGGCCAGTAACAATGCAGCTTATCATCATCAGCCGCAGCAGCAGTTCAGTTCAGTGCCCACTGCAAACAACAGCACCAATGTGGCCGCCGGCAGCACGTTCTACGGCAGCGGCATGCCGGCGATGCTGCCACGGGACGAGTCGTTCCCGAGTAGTCAGTTCGGCTTCGAGGTGAAGCCGCCGCCGGTCCCAGCGGTGGTAAGCAGCCCGACGACGGAGGCGGCGGCCCTGCTGGCGCCGGAGCAACCACCATCAGGCCAGGACATGGAAGCAAGAACCAAGCAACTGGAGAAGAGGCAGGAGGCTAAGCAGAGGTACAAGGACAAGAAGAAGAACAGGAAGTATGCATGCAGGCCAGTTTATCCATTATATTGGTGCTTTGCTGTTATTAGTACAACTCCTCCAACTGAGATCATATATTTTGCGATTGCATTTGCAGGTTTGGCAAGCAGATCATGTACGTCTCCCGGAAGGTGCGAGCAGACACACGAAACCGAGTGAAGGGCAGATTTGCAAAGGCGTGCAGCGGCAGTGGCCATGGCGACGATCAGTCTACACAGCATGGCGATGATGATGAGCAGCCTGCAGATTCTTGCCTTTTTTTACCCCAGCAGTGATTAGGTAGAATAAGTTTAGATGAGTGTTGTTTTTCCCCGCGGCATTTTTTTAGAGTTTTTTTCCTACCCCTTGGCACTTTCTATTTGGTTTTGTGGCATCGTTAGTTCGTTACAGCAATTAAGTACAATAATGTAGTCTGAACCGGCCAGTCCAGTTTACTATTGCGACCGATCAAGTGGCGCTTTGCTGTTATTTAAATTTAAATTAAATTTTGGAAGTCACACGGATTGCATTCATGTTTGGTTTAGGCCGCGGTAGTCATGTCACACGAAGCAGCCTCGATCGACATGCATAAACCACATATATAGATAGCACCAACGCAAGCATCACGCACAATTTCATCACACACACACACACACACACACACACAGACACAGAGAGAGAGAGAGAGAGAGAGAGAGAGAGAGAGAGAGAGAGAGAGAGAGAGACGGTCCAAAAGCATCCGATGACCCATTGGCACCTACCAACTCGATCAGTCGGGGAGATTGCAGTGGCACTCCTCGTCATATATATGCTCCACCGCAGTGCAGCCTTGGGCCACCAACAGGGCGACGACGATGATCCACCCACCGCCACCGGCCGGAGCACCATGCTGGTGTTCGGGGACTCGACGGTGGACCCAGGGAACAACAACCGGCTGCAGACGGCAGCCAAGGCCAACTTCCTGCCCTACGGCGTGAGCTTCTACGGAGGCAAGCAAGCCCACCGGCCGCTTCAGCAATGGCCGCCTCGTCACTGACAATCAGCAATATGTAGCAAGCAGTTCACGGTTCTTGTGGCTTTGTTTGCAGCGGAGAAGCTCGGAATGGGGGGGAGCATCCCGGGCTTCCTTGACCCCAGGTTGAAACCGGGGCAGCTCATGACAGGTGTGAGCTTTGCATCAGCAGGCTCCGGATACGACGACGCCACTGCAGAGAGATCGGTAGGTACTAGGTAGATCGGCCTCTTCCAAACAATGCAAATTTTGGCTGTTGGAGGTATGCATTTGGTTTCGTTTGATTTGATTTGGTACCAACTTGTTGCGTTTTCTTCTTTTTCGCGCACGCATGGTAGAATGTACTTTCATTTTCCAATCAAATGCAAGACCTATGGCGTTACAAGAGAAAACTCAAAAGTTTAGCGGGACCTCTAGGGGTAGGGTTTGGTGTCCCGGTGGCGCGTGCGAGGTGGAGGCGGCGTCACCACAGTGGAATAATGTCCTCCGGCCCTCTCTCCACTTCGTCGACTCTGGCTCCGGGGCCGGCAATGGGCTTGTGAGGTTGGGGTGCGCCGGGTGTGGAAACCAAGTTGGAGTTCCCCATCTGTGCACACCCTGTACAGGAGTCCTCTACTGGTTCTTGGCGGAGGTCCAGGTTCTTGTTTCTTCGTTGGTCAGTTTGCTGGTTGTTTTTCTTTGCTTGCTGCTGCTGTGGATTGGATCGGCTGGGCAAGAGATGGCGAGCGGAAGTGCCAGATCGACGAATCCGACGGCTGATGCGTGGTTACAGAGGATGCGCTGCAGCTTACCAAAGTTTGGTGTCCGTTTCTCGTTCTGGGGAACTGATGGTGGAGGTTTGTCGGTTCGATGTGCTCGGCTGCGAGTGGAAGAGCGCCGGCGCCTTGGTCAGACGAGGAAGAAGAACATTTGCCTTAGTTCGGACCGAACAATTTCGCTTCACAAAAGATAGATGAGGACAACCCTTGCCATTTTTTCAGGAAATGAGAAAACTTGGAGGAAGGAGATTTATCTTTGTTGGGCTGCCTCCAATCGGGTGCATCCCTATTGTCAGAACTTTGCTAGGCACAGGTCCAGATAAATGCCATGGAAACATGAATCTGCTAGCAGCTTCATTCAATGAGAAGTTACTCACTTGTGCAGCTACTGAAGAATGAACCGGATACCAGAGCTGCCTTCATCGATGTTTACACAATCATAACCAAAGCAACGACACAACCCAACGACTTCGGTACGTTTTGCTATACAAGTAAAGTAATTCAGAGTTATTCATTCTTTTGGGAGAAAAGACTGACTTCATGAATCCAAAATACAGGGCTGACTGAGACATCAAGAGGCTGCTGTGGAACAGGGACAATTGAAGTAGGGCAAACATGCAGAGCCCGGAAAACTTGTACAGATCCCAGTAAATATTTGTACTGGGACGCCGTCCACCAGACAGATAGAATGAACCAAATTATCACAGATGGTGCAATAATGAATTCGATTGGAGAAATCTATATCTAATAAACGTTGTGAATTTAAATTCAGTAAACAAAATATTGCATTTTCTTTAGTGGCAGGCCTGCCTTGTACCGATCTGTCATTCTGTCTACGCCGGCTTAGCCTGGAGGACGAGGAGTTCGACGTCACCGGAACCAGATTGTTGGCCGGGGAGGTCTCCCTCGTCTTTTTTTTCTTCTCAATCGACGCTTCTAATACAATTGCATCTATACATGGTCCATCACTTCAATTTGCCGTGGTGCCCAAAACCCCCCAACACATTTGAGCGAAGCTTGGCAATGGAGATGGTGTCCTCGCCGTGCTTCTCAACGAGGCAGCAGACCAATTTGCTGCTGGGCTTCGTGACTTGGAACGGCAGCCGGAAGGAGTGGATGACCAATCTGCAGTGCCAGCCAACGTAGCCGAACGATCGAGCACCTTGCCGAGGAGCCAGAAGATGCATGGTGGAGGGGCCATCGGCAACAGCACCTTCATTCAATCATAAGATTGGTTTTGTGCAATTTGTTTTTCTGAAAAAAAAAGGCAAGTTCATACCATTCCATGGATTGCCAGTAAGTTCATGAGGCAACAGGATAAGGCAGACTGAAATTGGGTGACAGGTATGGAATGTGATAAAGCACCTTTGCTAGCATTTGTCTTCATTTGGCCTCGCCAAAGCAAAAATGAATGATTCTGGGTATACAGGCATTAACAGTTGAACCAGGAGTCACCAACAAACTTAGCTGGGCAACAGTTTCAAGCCTTGCCTCCAGAATGGCTGACATTATCCAATTCAAAATATTAGACAAAAAGATATGCGGTGTCAGAACAAATGATAAGAATAAAGTCCATGGTTCCATTCTAGTACCTGGAGAGAGCTTCCAGTTCACCACATAAAGTTGCTTGCAATCCCCCCCCCCCCCCCCCCCCAAATGGCTCACAGATAGGCAGCTAGTTGCTTGAAGTCCCAAAACTTGACTGTCTTCTGACGTAATCACCTACATAGGTGAATCAAGCGATGTGGTGCGAAGTTTAAGCTGCCTGGCTCAAGAGACAGGGAAAAAAGAGTTCCACAAAATAAAGAATGGGTGGGTGGGGGTGGGGGTGGGGGGGGGGGCTAAATTCTTATACAAAGTTCATGAAGGGAGTTTTGTCATCATATGATGTTAAAAGGAATACAGAAAAAAAGGATGCCTCATGCAAACCAGCAAAGAGGAAAGCTTAACAAACCAATCACAATCACATACAGCTTGTTTCCGACAGGACTAAAATAGTTCCGGAGTCCTATTTTTTCATTGAAAACATAGTATGAGACGTATAAAACTATGGCTGCACTATGCGTGCTTGGACTGAGGGAGGGAATCCAGGGGAAACTCAGAGAGAAGGGGCAGTGGCCATCTGGCCGAGGAGGCTGGCGCCTGGAGCCAGACAGCAAGAGATTTTAGGATTGAACTCCTTCCACTTGGCATTTGGACCACATTTGGGCCATGACATGTACCAGCAAAAGTGATATGCAGTCTCTTCCTTGTCAATAACGAAAGAACAGTTCAATATGCAGAAAAAAAAGGCATTATAAGACAGTAAAATAAGTGCATTCTACTTCAATGTGCACATGGAATATTTACAAATGGTGTGACAGTTAATGTGTTAAGGAAAGGTATTGGTACTTCCAAGATCCAACTTCCATATAGAAATCAATCACAAACAAGTATAAATCTCAGATGATAGGCTGCCATCATAGAAGGTACAGGCCATCATTGTATGCTACAAAGAGAAATCCCCCTTGAACTTAAGCCAGACAAACATACCTGAAACTAGCAATATTCTGCAGGGTTTCCTGAGTTGTATAATTTCGTTCCAAACAACCCTTCTGAAAATTAGTGGGCACAAACTGCAGTAAATGTCCTAGGACATAACCATCCAGATGTTGAACATCATCAGAAGCAGCACTATCCATGTTATTGATGCCCATGAAGCAGTCAGGCAGCTCTGCAACCCAAGCTTCGATATTTGTATCAACCATTACATCACCAGAGCAACTAAATCTTCCATTCTGTGATAACATACATGCAATAGGCACATATTTGACCACAAGGAGCAAATCAGAATAAGACATGGTGCATTGTGTAAAACTGTAAATGCCTCAATATGAGAAAGTTAGCAACCATAAGTTTTTGCATAACTAGGTAGTAATGGTGATTAATATAAACCATATTCAGGAAAAGAAACAACTTGATCTGAAGAAAGTAGAGGGAAGAAAAGTGATATAGCACCTCTGCTATCATGAGTCTTGAACAGGCCTTGCCAAAGCAAAAAAGGAATCTTGATTTACTGACATCAACAATTCAATTGGGGCAGCCTTAGCTGGACGAGAAATTTTAAGCTTTGGTTCCAGAATACCTGAAAATATCCATTTTAAAGTATTAGATACAATTAATACTCAGTGTTCGTACATATAACAAAGGGCCATCGTTCCGTTAAAGTACCTGGAGAAAGTGTCCGCCCCTGATACAGAAGTGTAGCTAGTGGGTTTATTGACCAATGGTTCACAGCTGGGCGGTTAGTTGGCTGAAATCCCACTACTTTACCTTCTTCTGACATGACAACCTACGAATAAGTAAATCAACCGATAGGTTGCAAGCGTGAGCTGATTACCTCAAGAGATTTTTTTCTTTTTAGCTACCATATAATTAAAAAATGCAGATATACAGATACAAAACTAGTACTGGATGCCCGAGCACAGCTTAGCAGAAAATTCAGCACACCCCACATAGACTTGTTTCAAGAAAGACCAAATCAGTACCATTATATATTCTTACTCTACTATCATAACATAAAGAAAAGAAAAAAAAAAGTTTCGACGAAAAACCATAGTATAAAAAGTTTGAACAACTGATGTAATACAAACAACAAATAGGGAAAATTTAGTCTCTTTCTTATGGGATGTAACCAAAGAACAATACATGGTAAAAAGGTACTACTAAATGGCAACAAAAGTTGTGCTCTACTTTAGCAGGTATGTCATGAAATATCATGTGATAGCCAATATGTTTGTGGAAAGGTTTTGGCATTTCCAAGTTCCCAACCCAACTATCCCAAGGAAAAGGCAATTTATCATAAACAGGGGTGATCACAGAAAGAAATTTGAGTTAGCATTTGCATTATCATGACAAAAAAGGACATCTACTACAAAGATAGCTCCATTTTATAAGACATACGAGGTACCTGAAAACTAGCAATATTCTGCAGAGTTTCCTGAGTTTTGTCATTTTGTTCCAAATCAGACATCTTAGTATTAATTGGCACCAATTGGGCTTGATTTTGTTGGATAAAAGTGCTGGGATGCTGAACATTGTCAGAAGCAGCATTATCCTCGCTATTGATTCCCTTGAAGCAATCAGGCAGTTCTCCAACCCAAGCTCCAATATGTGCATCAACCATTACATCACCAGGGCAGCCATATGAGTCTTTCATTTTCTTAATAAGAGATGTGCAATAAGCTTGTATCTGAGAAGAGGAGTAAATCAGACAAAATATGAAGCACACATAATAAACTGATAGAATGGCTGAAAGAGTAGTTATGCTATGATCCATTTATGCAGGCGGGCACGTTAATTCAGTATTTCAGTCTTACTTACACACATTACAAATTTTCCTACTTGGTTAATCTTCGAAAAAAGAAGAGAATCAAAGGATTGCATCCTGAAACTACAGAATTTGAAGTGGTAGCTATTAATTAGAACAGATGAAATGCAGTCTGTCAGAATATTTATGATTCATAGCAGAGAGTGGCACAGTTAGTTTTTCTTTGTCCATTGCTATAAGTGAAAAATGAAACTAACTAAAATGGCATGAGAACTTTCCTTCAGGTAATTAGTTGAAATCGATGTTATGTTAAATGGCAATGGTGTATTGCGAAAAGGAATCCATCACTAAAAACTGAGCATTAACCTCCCTTGGACAAACGACAGATTCAAAAGGACTAGAGAAGTACCTCGCTGCTATCAAGAGACTTCATATCAGAACAATAGCTCTGAGATGATGACACATTTGAACTTCCCTTGAATAGCCTTTTGTCTCCAAGAGTTTGAGGCCAGCATAACTGAGCAAAGATAGCGACAAAAAGAATAACACAGCTACCAGCCAAGAAACTGAAAAGGTTGTTCAAATAGCCCTGCGTAAAACAAAATTTGCCGATGAACAGAGTTTGATAAATATATATATTGGATGCGAGTAAACTTTGACCTAGATAGTATCTGCATACATTGTTCTTTTTGATCTTTGATGGATCTGAATTCCAGTGGGGATGGAAAGTTTTGCCTGGTAATGTGAACTGATCTTCGAAGTACATGTCTATAACGCTCCCTAGTTCCGCCTACAAGTGGTAGAAATGAACAGAAGTTAGAAGACATATGATGGACCAAGTTAAAATTTCACATTTGCTTGGTTCTGTTATTATTTCCAGAAAATGAATGTGTTCAATGAAGGAAAAGGGAGGGAATAATAGTGTACCAGTTGGGAGTGGGTCAAGAGAACTTCCCACCTATTACTTTCTGACTTATGACGTCCTTCAAGATTAGTATTCTCAAATGCTTTGGCTTTTATTTGCAGTTTATAAGTAGGAATGTACTCATTGGCCCAAAGGGCAAACTCATGACCCCCAATCTTCACCAAACTTTCATAATTTGGTGCTGGCCACCATCCATTCTTTGTTTTGCGTGCATTCTGAGGAGACTTCATTAGATGAAAACTGTCCAGGCATCTCTTAGCACTTCTCACAATTTCTTCCTCAGAAATTTTATGTATACAAACGGAGGAATCAATTGAGCAGTTGAGCTGTTGCTTATGAAACAAACCGCCTGTGGCCCCGAGGTGATTCTTGCTGGCATCCTGGATGACACAGGAGAAAATGGCTTCGGCAAGAGAACCCAGAAGTTTTTCATCTGATGAAATGACGCTAAAGTCCATGGACACCTGTTGTACATTGACGAATCAGCACTCAGCAAGAAGTAAGGTGAGGGGAGAAGAACAAAATATTCCAAGCTTTGTGAATTTGCACCTTTCGTGATTTGCCCAAGTCTTGGAAGTCTCTATCTGAACCTGGGGAGAAGACCTCGAGCCGAAAGTTTGAAAGCCGTTGCATTACAACTTGCTTAAAGGCCATAGCCAACATAGTCTCTGAATCAGGTTCATTTTCAGAGAAAAACTCAGATCCAAATTGTTTCTTTATCTTACTGGCCTTGTCTTTGACTTCCTTGGCTTGCAAAATCTACAAAATTGCCAAAACTTACTGATGGTCCAGCACAAGACGGACAATCAAACAGAAATGCAAGGCGGTGGTAATTATTCGCATACACAGGTAACTGGTAGGCTGCTGTAAATATGGTGCGATGCAATGAACAATGGATATGGGCACTCCGTGGTTAAATCACAACCATATCGGTTAGCGAGAGGAGTATGTGTGGTGAAAATTTCACTCTGCGGCTCTGCTTAGGCCTTGTTTAGATCCCAAAACGCAAAATGCAAAATTTTTATAAATCGCTTGCATGGTGTACTAAATGTAGTCAAAAAATAAATCACATTATACAAATAGACTGTAAATCGCGAGACTAATCTAATGAGCCTAATTCTGACATGATTAGACACTAAATTGCTACAGTATTGCTACAGTAAACATGACCTAGTGATGGGCTAATTAGGCTCATTAGATTCGTCTCGTAATTTACAGACGAGATCAGTGATTATTCTACATTTAATACTTCAAATATTGAAGATTCCCTTCCAAAAACGCAAAAATGCAAAGTGATCTAAACTGCCTGCCTGACCCATCTGCATTAGTGGCGGTGCATAAGAATCATGTTTGGCGCATGTGTACTCCACAGTGGAGATTCAGAGATTGGAGTGAATGGTTGTCGCAATTAGTAGTATATGGCTAAACGAAGTCCAAAGCAATCAATCTGTAAAAAATGGGCCCAAGCAAGATGGTACTGTTGCTTGCACTCAATAGCAGAGCAGCCCTCTGTAACACCTCTGGTGTTAATTACTTATCATTAAGGCTAATTACGGTCATTAGCGACACAAACCACTAGTGGAAAAATTTTCAACAATTTTTGGGACAGTTCAACTCGGACCGGTCTGACCGGGCGTGACAACCGGTCCGGTTGAACCTGTTTCAACCGTTTTGGGCCCCACAGCATTTAAATCACTCTCTCTCTCTTCTTTCATCAGATCACTCGCCCTCACCAGCTCTCTCACTCTCTCCCGAGCTCACTCCCTCACCTAAACCCTTGAACCCAAATCCCTCCATTTCCAATTGATCCCAGGCCAAGGAGGATTTCCAACCGGTGGAAGATCATCTCTCCCACTTGATTTCCCCGGAGGTGCTGTGGTTCTTTGAGTTCTTCGCGGGAGGAGAAGTCAATCCAGGTAAATGAGCTTGTGATGATGATCTCTCGTTCTAGGTGGTTCTAGGTGAATTCCTTTGGTTCAACACATTTACTAGAATCCCTGGACTAGAGCCTAGGGGGGGTTTTGAAATTTGTAGACGAAATTGCTCATCCAAGGTGTTTTGGCTTGGATGTCTTTGATCTCTTTTTTTAGGTAGTTTTAAGTGGTTTCCCTTGGTAGATTCCCTCCATAGGAGTCACTCAACTAGAGCCTAGAAGTATTTCAGTTTTGGTGGGTTGGATTTAGCGCAGCATGGAATTCTACCTTTGGCACGTTAGAGTTGCATGGACCGGTCTGACCGGTCGGATAGACCGGTCTGACCGGTAGTAGTGAGTCCAGATTATCCGGCCTGTGGGTCAGATCATCCGGAACTTCGCAGAGGTAAAAGGTACTATTGGGCCGGATCATCCGACCCTGTGAACTTTCAGTGAGTGGTCGTGTTGGACCGGTCTGACCGGTCGGATGGACCGGTCTGACCGGTGTGGCCGTGGCTGAGAGGGTTTGGTTAGGGTAGTTAAGGTAGGTCCATCCGACCGTCAGACCGGTCCAACACGACCACTCACAGAAAGTTCACAGGGTCGGATGATCCGCCCATAGGCCGGATGATCCGGCCCAATAGTACCTTTTGCCTCTGCGAAGTTCCGGATGATCCGACCCACAGGCCGGATAATCTGGACTCACTACTACCGGTCAGACCGGTCTATCCGACCGGTCAGACCGGTCCATGCAACTCTAACGTGCCATGGCTGAGAGGGTTCGGTTAGGGTAGTTAAGGTAATTAGTTGGAAATTATTTTGGGTATTAGTTGCTTGTTAATTTGTAAATCATGCATGCATTCCTCATGTCATATGCATATGCACACGTGTAGCAGCCGCGACGGAGGAGGTTGTGTTCGAGGTGGTTGCGAAGCCACAGGAGCCGCTAGAGCAGGCCCAGCAGGAGGAGAGGCGTGAGGCCCCGGCCCAAGGCCCGGTTCACCCAAGTGCAGAGCAGCAACCCGAAGGCAAGCCCCGGTGCATGTCCTATTATTTTAAATTATGATTCAATATATATATGTTTATTTATTACTTGTGCATTATGTTCAGGAGTTGTTTGAAGCCATAGTTGCATGATCCCTATGTTTCCTTGGGTTTTATACTAGTATGTATAGGTTGATGGCAATGTCATGCTTAATAGGACTCGATAAAAGCCGGGTGATTTCTTATCACTCGCGAGATATAGGATATTTAGAAGTCGAGTAATTGCCGGTTACTCGCGAGATGTATATTTATCTTTATACTTCAGTATTTGAGATATGGAATGAAATGTGGAAATGATGGAAACTTGAGACCGGACGGGGAATGATGATGATATGTAGGTATGGCAGTAGGATCGGGTTTCTGGTTGTCTTAGCCCCGTCTGTGTCGATTAAGGACCGGTCGTTGTCGGCAGTGCTGATCGGGGATTGAACTGTATTAACCGCATGCCGGGAGTAGGAGGTAGTCGAAACCGGTAAGTCTAGTACTGCCTCACTTCGAAAGTACAGGGCCTCATCTCATCTCCTGGGGTAGTCGAGTAGTCGCGGAGAAATGAGATGCATGTATTTACTTTTGGTGGTCTCACGTTGAGCTCGGCTGACCATATGATGGTGGGGCGGTCCTGTAGTTCGAGGCGGGGAGGGGAATGGTTGGTGTGTGTGGTCCGACGGGGCTTATGCGTGCCGTGTTGGTTAGGTCCACCTTACAAGGTTAAATCGGATCGATTCACCGTGTCTCGCGGATATAAGGGCCTTGATCTCTTTGTCGCCTCGTAGAAAATGAGTTCGAATATTAGTGAAATAGGATGGATACTAATTTGAATCACTATTGAATGCTCCAACATGATTGCTTTAGATATGCAAACATTAGTTGATAGTCTATCTATATAATATATAAAAAGGGCGTACCCAGTGTCGTAGGCTTCCCGCACTGTGCGGGGTCTGGGGAAGGGTTGTCTTTAAGCCCCAAGCCTTACCCACACAAATGTGCAGAGGCCGGGGCTCGAACTCGGGACCTTCCGGTTACAGACGGTAGGCTCTATCTATATAGTATATGCGGCTAAAATATTGAAAATAAGGATCCACCTATAGATGCTTTTCTACAAAACAAACCCACTAGCCAGAAAGACGTGCATGTCTAGATAATGGGCTATGTATACCCATCGTCGGGTAAGCCTTGCTGAGTATTAGTATACTCAGGGTTTGTTGCCATAATTATTTTAGGCCATCCGGACGTTGACTTCTGCCCCTGCTGTGTCAAGTTTATCCGCCGGGATGCAGAGGAGTGGGAGGTGGTGGAGCAAGACCCTTAGGTTAGGGGGGTCGAAGGAGTGCACGCTTGCGGGCTGAGTATGCAGCTCCTCAGTTTTTTCGTCGACCGGTCTGACCGGTAGTCAAGGTTGGTCCAGGCTGGATCGGTCTGATCAATTCGGTCAACCGGTCTGACCGGTCATGAAGAATCAGAACTGATGAAGGCTAGTGTAGTTATAAGATCCTTTCTATTCGAACTTCAGTCACATCTATTGTAAAGTTTTGTAAATTATGCAACTTATGTAAAATTATATATACTTTTGAACTCGGTTTGTAAAACTTAATGTTTCCTCTTTGTTGTGTATGTACTTCTAAGTATTATATCATGCTTGTACCATCTGTGCCCATCTTCGCGTGGGACTACCAGTGATGTTTCGATCGGACCGTGTTTTGAGAAAGGATCGCCAAATTAAACCATTAAGCGAATGTGTCTGATGTGTTCAAATAACGGCCATTACGCTTAATTTAGAGTTTTAATTTGGCGGTTCCGTCACGCCCCTCGCAAGTCAATCATTAGTACTAGCAAAGTAATGCTAATCTCACTACTCACCACTCGTGTGGACGACGACGCGGTCGTCCCGCCCCCATCGGGCCCGGGGAGGAATGCCTCGACGACCATGGCCTCGGCGCCGGCGGCGAGGTGCCCCTCCGCCGCCGCCCCTCCGTCGACCGCGGCCGCGGCCGCGGCCGCGACCGCCTGCTCCCGGCGCGCGGCGCCGGCGAGCTCGAGGCGCGCGAGGCGGCCCTCGTAGCAGCGCGCGATCGGGATGAGGGCGCTGGCACCGGCGTCGCCCGCTTCCACGACGCGGGCGGTGGCGCGGGACCCCACGGGGTGCTGGCGCAGGCGCAGGCGAGGGGCGCGTGTTGTTGGTCTCAGGGAGGAGGGGGAGGGGAGGCATCGGCGGAAGGGGGAGATGAGGTGCGGCGAGGGAGGAGAGGCGCGGAGGAGGAGGAGAGACGGGGACGGCATTTTGGCCACTCAGCCTGGTACGACCGGTAGATTTCGCCGGAGGCGACGGCGACGAGCCGGAGGAGGAGGTTTGGGGGCGACCACGTCGTCGATCGAAAGTGGACTGGGCTATAATGCTTACATACAGGTGGAGGGATGGGGGCCCAAATATATATATTAAGCCCATTGGTTGGTAAATACACGGTCCATGTAGACGCGTACGTATACGGCGGTGCAAGACGCTGACTGGCTAGCTTTGGTCAAGTCGGTCGGTCGGTCACGTGCTGTGCTGGTGGTGATGCTAGGTACCTGGCTTTGGAGGAAGAACACACGAGTCTCGAGGCAGGCACAGGCAGGCAGGCGGGACGAGTAGAATCCAATGGAGGACGAGGACCAATGCAAGAGCGGTGCACGTTGTATCGCCAGATGATGATTTTTTTTCTTTTGTCAATTATTTCCTTCTAAAATGTATTGTACTTCGTCTCGCAACATTACAACACGCCAAAATAGCCGAATTCATCCATGGGCTATCGTGCTTGCTCAATTTCATCCTTCAACTATAAAAACGTCTAATTCAGCTCCTAAACTTCTTAAATTGGCCCAACTTCATCTAGTTGCTAACATGACACGAGATGTAGGCTCTTCTTGTCACCGCCCCGCCCAACCAGTTTAAGGTTCCAACTCCATTGAAATGACCATTTTACCCGCCCTCATCTTGAATAGACCACCAACATTTCATTTTGCCAACTGGTCTGTTCAAAACAAGATGTTGTTTTTTTTAAGGGAAAAACAAGATGCTACTGATTGGTTTGGTCCATGCCAATTCAAAACGAGATGCAGCTGACTGGTCTGGTCTGTTCAAAAAATGAGATGCTGATGGTCGGTTCAAAATGAGAATGGGGTCAAACGAATATTTCAATAGAAGTTGAAAACCTAAGCTGACTGCATAGAGACGCGGCGAGCCAACGTGGCACGCCACGTTAGTAAATGGATGAAGACGGAATTTAGCTAAGCATAATAGATTAGGGATGAATTCAGCTATTTTGTGTTACAACAAAGCTAAGTGCGTCCTTCGAACATCAATATATACAATCTTCAATATAATACGGCGAGCAATGCGCCAATGCCAATCTACATATTGGGCTGTCGATCAATATATACAGTCTTAACGAATGAAGTGAATCTAGCAGCACCGATATTGGGTTGTCGATCTACTTTAAATTTTAGATAACGAATGCCAAAGATAATAAAATGTTGGAACTAATACTGTGTGGTGTGGTAATAAAAAAATGCTGCACATGTAAATAACTACTATGGGAGTGTGATTTATACTTTTTCTTTGAATAAAGAGTCTGATTTATATTTTGAGGAGACTGATGAAACCACTGCAAATCAATTAGCTAGCGAGGCAAGAAGGATAAAACGGTACCATAACCATAACCACTGCATTTTATATATGTTATTTCTCGCAAAAAAAAAAATTCATAGCGCGAATCATATATGTGATATGATGCCGATCGATCATAGGCGATGGTTGATTATATTTGGATACGCTTGCTGCACCAGGCCAGGCTGTTAGTTGTTTTCAGCAACACGATCAAGAATCGATTACTACATTTTCAGGCGATGATAAAATTGATAATCTATCGCAAGGAACACTTGCTCGACCGCAAAACCCAGGACGAATTGATGGGTTCGGCAGAATGCTGGTGCTAATCTCTGTCAGTGGTGCCAATTGGGGGCGTGGATGCAGAGTACTTGCATCATCAATCATAGTGGCAGCGCCAGCCAGACAAACAGCTCGACTGCACGAACACCCGGCAAAATCATACATACATACCGTTACACATAACATAACATACTAGTAGTAGGAGTATTACTAGTACAACGCCAAGTACTACTATAGAGAATAGTAGTAAAAAAAAAGAGTTTGCAAACAGCTAGCAGGGTCTTGTTAGCTGAAATGAAAAGAAAGGCGAATGGGCGTCAAGTACGAGAGCACCTTAATTGCAGTGGCACTGTCAGGCTCGACGTTTCACAAGCAAAGCACTGCCAGGCAGCTTAACCGCTCCTTACGTTGATCACACTTAATTAAGTAAAGCACGCTAATAGGAGTATTTATTTATTGATTTAAGAGAGGGCAGTACCGTCATTATGACGGCAGGCAATCCGGCCGTTGCCATCACGACACACACGACGGACACATCTCTTCTTCTGATGATTCATCTCTCTCCCAGCAGAGCCCGCGCAGCTGCTGCAGGACGGAGACGGACCTCTGCTAGTCTTCCCTTGCAAGCAAGCAACGGCAGCGGGCAGAGATCCCTCCCTCTTCCTGCCCTTCCCCGAATGGTATTGAGCTCCCGTCGTCGCCAACGCTAGCGCCAGCCACCAACTGACTCCTCCCCAACACCGAGGACCACCAAACTCCGCCCGCCATCGCCATGCCGGGCCTCGCCACCAGCGACAACTCGCCCCCGGCGGCCGCCCCGCCGCAGCGCCGCCTCTCGTCGCCGCTGCCGCGGAGGGCGCCGCCGTCCCCGTCCCCGTCCGCCTCCTCGCGCGCAAAGCCCAGGAAGCCCGCCCCGGCCGAGGCGGACGACTCGCTCGACAACCCGGATCTGGGGCCCTTCCTCCTCAAGCAGGCGCGCGACGCCATGGTCTCCGGGGAGGGCGCCGCCGCCGCGCGCGCGCTCGAGTTCGCCGAGCGCGCCGCCCGGGCGCTCGAGCGCCGCGGGGAGGGCTCCGAGCTCGAGCTCGCCATGAGCCTCCACGTCGCCGCCGCCATCCACTGCGGCCTGGGCCGCCACGCCGACGCCATCCCCGTCCTCGAGCGCGCCGTCGCCGTCGTCACGCCGCCGCCGCCCGCCGAGGCCGACGGCGACGGCGAGGCGGCCGACGAGAACCACCACCAGCAGCAGCCTCAACCCGAGGCCGACCAGAGGGGCGAGGAGTGGTCCCTCGCCGCCTTCTCCGGCTGGATGCAGCTCGGCGACACGCACGCCATGCTCGGCCGCATGGACGAGTCCATCGCCTGCTACGGCAAGGGGCTCCAGATCCAGATGGCCGCGCTCGGCGACCGCGATCCCCGCGTCGCCGAGACCTGCAGGTCATCATCTCAGCCCCTCTGCTGTTTCTCGATCTAGATCTCATCTCTCCCAAAAAGGCGCCATTTTTTACTTAACCTCCAGACTCGCCAAAGCCAAACAAGAGATTTTTCCCCAGTGCGAGAGTACTTGCGTGCAGAAACACCAAAGGAATCGAATCTAGATGGCTGCCTGACAAGACATGACCACTCATGTGTTCTTTCTCGTCAATGCGCGCAGGTACTTGGCGGAAGCACATGTGCAAGCTCTGCAATTCGACGATGCAGAGAAGCTCTGCCGCAAGGCCCTCGAGATCCACCGGGAGCACAGCGCTCCGGCATCGCTCGAGGAGGCCTCGGACCGCCGCCTCATGGCCCTCATCCTTGACGCCAAGGGTGACTACGACGGTGCCCTCGAGCACCTCGTGCTTGCCTCAATGACCATGGTTGCCAACGGGCGTGACATCGAGGTGGCCACAATTGATGTCTCGATAGGCAACACCTATCTTGCCCTCGCTCGCTTCGATGAGGCTGTCTTCTCCTACCAGAAGGCGTTGACTGTTCTCAAATCAGCTCGTGGGGACGACCATCCTACAGTTGCATCGGTCTATGTCCGCCTTGCTGACCTCTACCACCGAACAGGCAGGCTCCGTGAGTCCAAGTCCTACTGCGAGAATGCCCTGCGCGTCTATGCCAAGCCCGCGCCTGGTGCTGCCCCTGATGAGATTGCTGGAGGCTTAATGGAGATTGCTGCCATCTATGAGGCACTTGGCGATCTCGATGAGGCCCTAAAGCTTCTTCAAAGAGCACTTAAGCTGCTAGAGGACTCGCCAGGGCAGTGGAGCACTGTTGCTGGCATTGAGGCACAGATGGGTGTTCTGTACTACATGATAGGGAGGTATGCAGATTCTAGGAACTCATTCGAGAGTGCGGTTGGCAAGTTGAGGGCTAGCGGTGAAAGAAAGTCGGCATTTTTCGGTGTGCTGTTGAACCAGATGGGGCTAGCTTGCGTGCAACTGTTCAAGATAGATGAGGCTGCACAGTTATTTGAAGAGGCAAGGACAGTTCTGGAGCAGGAGTGTGGCGCAACGCATCCGGATACTCTTGGTGTATACAGCAACCTTGCGGCAATCTATGACGCCATGGGAAGGTATGTGTCAATAACACAATCCGGGTTCTTTTACAACCTTCAATCACTTTATTCAGAATTCAGTCATACTCATATTTTGGCGGTGCAATTACATGTTTGATAGTATAGAATTGATGGTGTGAGCATCCACACATTTAGGAACCCTAGGTGTTATTGATATGCTCATAATGGTATATGTGTCTCACCATTTACAACTGTAGTAAGCTGTGCCCATGTGTTTTCTTAATGCTATCCGAAGGGGTGAACTTGTTGGGTTGCACATGTAAATTTGATGCTTGCTGAATATCTGTGGGTTTGCGTGTGTTTGTGGATGGTGGGTGGGGCGGTCTTCTTCATTAGGTTATCTCGTGTAAGGTTGCTTGATTTGAATTGGTAGCAGCTAGTAGTATGTAGTGTAAGATGGCTTGATGAATTGCTTACCATCCAGGTGATCATTCCGGCCATGCGATACTGAAGTCATAATTTATTTGTAGTGGTCCATCATCAAGGTTGCCCCCACATGTTCTTTATCCAACTTTTGTGTGATTACAGAAGTAGCAAAACCTGATCTATATTCAGGGTAGACCTATGGGCATTTATGCATACTTTCCGAACCAACGTAGACATTTGCACATGGTCACATCCATAGTCACAAAGTTCCTGGGTCGACTGGGTCGAGGAACGGAGTCGAGGGTCGAGGGTCGTCACTTTATAAAATTGTGGTACGAAGGGGGTATACCTCTGTGGAACGATAAATTATTATGTGGAACGTGACCCTGATTCATCCGGGTCGATATTTTCGGGTCGATGCGTCTTTAAAAAGACAAAAACTATATATGTGCTACTAATGAAGAAACTAATCTGCACAAGCATATAAGAAATGTATAAAAAGAGTACATTTAGACCATAGTACACGTACTCGGCTCATTATCTAACAAAAACCACACCCTTAACCCTCTTATCCCAATTAAACCGGGACGCGACCCCTCTCAAACCGGGACGCGATCCAATCTTGAATGGGACACTGACCCTCTTTGACCCCGACCCTCGAATCGGAACGGCGTTCCCGGGTCGTGGGACGAGGCATCGACCCCGAATCCTGTGACTATACTCACATCATGTCAGGCATTGCTACGCCTTTTTGGTGTTGTGCTGGTCAGCTGGATCTCTTGTAATACATCTGAAAAATAGCATAACAATAATTACATGTTCCTTGTGTGTATTAAATGATCCATTTTTGTTGCTTAATGAGTAATAGCTACTAATATGGATGTGCGAACTGCAATGTTCAGAGTGGAGGATGCCATTGAGATCCTGGAGCACGTCCTGAAGGTGCGGGAAGAGAAGCTGGGCACAGCGAACCCCGACGTGGAGGACGAGAAGAAGCGGCTGGCAGAGCTCCTGAAGGAGGCGGGGCGGTCCCGGAACCGGAAGCAGAAATCGCTGGAGAACCTGTTCGGCACCAACTCGCAGCGGGCGAAGGAGGCCGGGAGGAGGTGGTCCAACTTCGGGTTCAGGAGCTGAGGAGCTTCATCGCATCGCCTGGTTGTGGCCTTTGTAACATAAAAGGGGGCAGGCAGGGGAGGAAAAGGAAGCGCGTGTAAAGATGGTGCCGTAGGTTCATTATTAGGAAGATGATGATGATTGTGTTGTTTGCCACAGGTGTTGTTGTTGTTGTGTGTGTGTTTACTTGCATCATGGGAAACTGTCCGGGGTTATTTTCAGGGGGGGGGGGGGGGGGGGGGTATTACTAGTATTATTTTTTACGAGTATTATAGCTGGGTGCTGCTGTACCCTGAAAAGAGAATATTGTTTCTGGTGGTGGGTGATTGAATCGAATCCCTATGATTTGTTTGTTACTACTCGTACAATGCAGTATCCTCTGATTGAATGCCTGGGGCTCAACTTCTGAAACCTGAAATGAAATGGTGCCCTATGTTTCCTTGCTTTGAGAGGCCTCACGCACGGCAGGTCGGTTTCCAGCAGGTGCCCTACTCGTAAGAGGACATGTGTTTGGAGCCGCATCGGCGTCGGTTGGTGGCTGGCTTGGGGACCAATGACGAACGGATCAGATACGGCTTGTTGGTTCATCCGGATGTCGTGCCGTGCAGCATGTAGGTTTTTTTCTTCTTGACGTCTGCATGCTAACAAACAGGACCTCTATTTACTGTACAAGATGATGATGCTATCCGGCGCAGCTCACGGCAATCTTTTCATTTGGTTTGGCGTAGGCACCTTGCAGCACGATGCCAGGCGCCAGGCGGGCAGGTCTTCTGTGGAGGATGGAGATGGAGCAGACGGGAGGGAAAATTGTGCGATACTGGGCCGATTCTTGCTCACAAGAAAAGAAAATTGTGCACGGCGGAGTCGACCCGAGTTTTTACCGCCGAGCCAAAGCCGCGTCCCGCCCCACAAATTCCAGCAACCGCGCGGTTCAAAATCAAAACTTTGGGAAGCCCAGCCGCCAAACCCAAACCCAAACCCACGTGCGTGGCTCACTGATCTCCGGGCCCCGCGTACCCCCACCCAGCGGCCTCCGACACCCAACCTGTGACTGACGCGTGGGCCAACCAACCGCGCCCAGCACAAACACACCCTTGGGTTCGGTTCGATTCGATTCCAGAAAACACCAC
This sequence comes from Panicum virgatum, assembly GCF_016808335.1. Lineage (NCBI taxonomy): Eukaryota > Viridiplantae > Streptophyta > Magnoliopsida > Poales > Poaceae > Panicum > Panicum virgatum. The sequence continues at coordinate 855,093 of NC_053145.1, read as the reverse complement.
CGCCGCCTCCGCCTCCCGCCTGCCCTCCTCCCTCTCCGCCGCCGCCGCCAATTCCGCCCATGCCGCCCAAGCGCAAGCACGGCGGAGGCCGCGGGAGGCCAAGGAAGGACGCTGCCGCGGCTGCCACCTCCGACCCCGCCGCCACTGCCACCAAGGTACGGTCGCTAGGTCTCGCTTCCTCCTCCAGCGACGGGGCCCCGCGTGCCCCCGCTCTTCACTCCCTCTTTCTCCTACCGTCTCGTCGATAACTCGCTCGCTCCGGATTTGATGCTCCTACTCCTGGTCTGGTTTCCCTCTCTCTCAACCAGCTCGGTGCTTGCTCGTTTGTTTCCGCAGATTCGAGTTCCATCCTTCTCTAGTTCGTCTGACATGCTTGCCAAATTCGGCGTGCGCTTTAGGTTGTTGCACACCACTACTCTCTGGGATGCGACCGCAACCATTGAGCTCCCTCCTTTAATTGGGATTCTTTGATTCTGCTCGCCCAAGCTTGTAAGGGATTCGGTTTCGTTACTGGTACAAGCACCATCTCCTCTAGGGTTCCGTTGTTCAAGATTTGTTTTTCATTGACGTGCTCCTGTACTCTACACATTCCTCCCTCTTTTGGAGGGGCCAGAGGCTACAGTAGCCCCCCGCCTCACCTGGACGCTAGTCACCGAGGCATTCTATGCCCAGCTGGAACACCCTCCGCTCTAGCGAAAGCGCGTCCGACCGGATTCGAAACTGAGCTGCTTACTCCAAAGCTGGAGCAGCTAGCCACCCAGGCCTCCTCCCGTTCCCTCTCTTTTAGATAATAAAACTTATGTTAACTATTTTACCGATAGGTCTTGCAGCAATTTCTATGACAGGTTAGCCTAATTGATCGGTTTCGATATGTTTTTTCAGGAAAATGTTGAAACCAAGGTTGAGGAGAACATGCCTCAACACCAGGATTCTGCTAAGGTATTTCTATTTTGTGCCATTTCATTTTCCGAATAAAACTAGAATGTAATGGAACTTGGATTCAAGCGATCGCATTGATGTGCCGTTCGAACACATCACCATCGTAAGCAGTACAGGAGAATGTTGAGCATTAATGCCCTCCAAATACTCCCTGAACTCTTGTGCATGTTCTTGCTTGCAGTGATTCTACTTTTTCTTTAAAAAAAGATAGATTGATGTTTGTGACTGTTGTGTTTATTATTATTATTTTGTCACGAGTTGCAGCAAACCAGCGAAGAAAACATCAAGGAGGAGATAGCACAGGCTTCTCCTGAGGTCAGTTTTTTTTTCTGTAAGAGTTTCTAAAAATATATAAAGAGTCAACCTTTGCCATTTTTACCTCCTGTATTGATGTTTTTTTTTTCAATTCTAGGAGAATGGCACAGAGGGGATAGCCGAAGTCTCAAAAACTGTGAGAAAACGCAGGAGGGATCCTGTTGCAGACCCCTCTTCACTCGGGCCTAGGACCTTGCGGCTAAGGCAAAAGCAGGATGTCCCCATGGTAGAGAATCCCAAGGTGGATATTTTTTCTCTGATTTTTTATGTGTTTGCTCTTTTGCTCTCGGACATGGTTTCTTCACACTCCATTCTATTAGCACTAGGCATGCATGTTTGCTCATGTCTTTGCCCACAATATAACTACTTGCACTGTTAAGTTTGATACAATGCGGAATGAGCATTATATAGCTATATGCGCTGTGTATACAGTGGAATATATCATAAGCACCTACATTTTGGGTTACCATTACTGTTTCCTCTGTGCACATGCATGATGTGTTTTGGTTGCTTGATTTTACAGAAGGTAAAACAGATGGATGGAAATTCCACCATGTGCCATCAATGCCAGAGGAACGACAGTGGAAGAGTTGTACGGTGCCAGAGTTGCATTGCAGCAAAAAGGAGATACAGATACTGCGTGAAGTGCATTACCCGCTGGTTTGTGCCCTTCTAAACACATTTGTGGTGTTGGCTGCCTGCCTTTTTGCTGTGACGTATTTTCTTTTCTTCTGGTCACTAAGTTTATAGTATGTTACTTGCAGTCACCATATTGGTCCCTATTTCAGCTTACATTTTGTTTTTGTATGTTTGCTATTGACATGTTCACTATTTGTGTTTTGCATGGCCTAAATAGGTATCCACATTTATCAGAGGATGATTTCGAGAAGAGCTGCCCAGTTTGTCGCAACAATTGCAATTGCAAGGCCTGTCTGCGGGGAGACACAACCAGAAGTAAAGTGAGTACGCGGGGAGGGAAAACCAGAAGGAAAAAGAGTATGCGGGGAGACACAACCAGAAGCAAAAAGAGTAAGAAGTCTTCTCCAATAGAGGTATGCCATTTTTCTGAATTCATTTCCATTTTGTCTTCTTGGCCTCCATGTGTTCTGTTCGTTGGTTTGTTGCCAATATTCCTTTTTCAACAGGCTGATGAATGGAGTGTATCTGAAGAAGATAAAATTAAATACTCTGTGCGTGCTGTTCACTTTTTGCTCCCTTGGCTGAAAGAATTTCACCAAGAGCAGACGCTAGAGAGAAGTGTTGAGGCCTCAATTGAAGGTAATATGATCCTATTGCCACTTTCCACGTTTCTAGCTTAAGAGCTTGGTTGCTACTCTTTAGTCATAAATTATCTGGTGCTGCTGCACCTGATTTTGCTTATTATGCAGGGATCGATTTGTGCAAAGTGGAGGTTCCTCTAGTTACCTGTAAAAGCAATGAGCGGATATACTGGTTGGTCTTGCCATACCAAGCACATATAAATTATTTACTTGCTTCTTAAAGTGTCTAATCTTTGCTATCCTTGTAACAGCAACAACTGCAGGACATCTATTGTTGATTTCCATAGAAGCTGCAACACATGCTCATATGATCTCTGCCTCAGCTGCTGCCGAGAGCTTCGTCAGGGCCATCCTCGAGGTGGAGGTGTGACTGTAGATGAGGTTACTAGTCTACCTGATGTTGGAGGCAGGGAGAATTTGCAACAGAGAGTTAGTCACGATAAATGTACAAGTCAAGAACCTTCTGATGGACACAACGATGTTGTGATAGATAGTATACTTCCTTCTGAGGATTGGACTCCTAGTTTGAGACGATGGAGGGTAAATAGCAATGGAAGCATACCTTGCCCACCGAAAGAACTTGGTGGTTGTGGGCATTCTCTTCTTGAACTTAAGTGCTTGTTTAAGGAGAAGTTTATTCCAAACTTACTAGAAAAAGCCAATTCAGTGATCAACAGTGGAGTGGTGTTGGAACCGGGAGATACAAAATGTTCCTGCTTCACTGAGTCCAGTGAAATGAATGATGGGACATCACGCAAAGCAGCTTGTAGAGAAAACTCCAATGATAACTACATATATTGTCCAACTGCTAAAGATGTTCAAAATGGACCTTTGGACCATTTTCAGGAGTATTGGTTGAAGGGTGAGCCTGTTATCGTCCGTGATACGCTTGCGTTGACTTCTGGATTGAGCTGGGAACCAATGGTTATGTGGCGGGCCTTAAGAGAAAAGGGGAGACAAGATCGGCTCTCAGTTATTGCTCTTGAATGTATGACGTGGTGTGAGGTATATGAAATTATTTTTCATTGTCATCGGTGTTTGAGCATTCGTAAAGATTGGTAGATGTATATGTTGCTTTTGTGGTCACTTGATCACTAAAAGCTGTTGAGTTTATTTCTTGCAGTATTGATTGCCTAGTGGCTTTATTGAAATGTCACCATATAACATTGCTTTCCTTATTTTTCAAGGGAAGGGATAATTTTCTTTCTAATATCATAGCTTTATTTGCTCAGTCACAACTAAAACATTTTAGGGAGTTTCTAGGTGGAGATGAGAAAGAGATCAAAATCGGGTAGAAGTACAAGAGGTTGAAACCAGGTGGTTATAGTGATAAGTAGGAGGATGTGGGGATCATGGATTCTTTATTGATATAACGAAGATGTGGCAACGTTGCAATACTTCATGTTGTCTGTTGTTTTCTACCCACATGGAACTCAGATTGACAGCTGTGACTAAAAACTGTGAAGTGTTCACCTAGCTCATGTTGTTTTAAGATGGCACATATTAGGAAAATTGCGATGGATAGTGGGGACGAAATGTAATGAACATTCAGGATTAAATCTGTACACCATTATGTATTGTAGGATACAAAACTAATCCATGCTCTAGTTTGATGTACTGCCATAATTTGGAGGGAAATGGCAGTAGCAGTACAACTCCCAAGAACTTGGCCCAAGCTCAAATCCTGGGTCATGTAAGGATGATACACTCTTTCATGCGACCTAGACCTGTAGGATCTGCAGTTACCTCTTTCTGAGGAATATATCGCCCTTCCATTGAAATGATTTTTACCATGGAATGCAAATTATCTAACACTAGCGTTGCTTCCATTGCCCCAAATGCAGGTTGATATCAATATTCATATGTTTTTTGATGGGTATTCCCGTGGAGCTGTTGGTTCAGAGGATTTGCCTGTGTTACTTAAGCTGAAAGATTGGCCACCACATAGTTCCTTTGAGCAGAGACTGCCACGGCATAATGCTGAGTTCATGTCTGCCTTGCCATTTCGTGAATATACAGACCCTAAATCTGGGCCCCTCAATCTGGCGGTGAAGCTGCCGAAAGATGTTAAAAAGCCAGACCTTGGTCCTAAGACTTATATTGCTTATGGCGTCAGCCAAGAGTTGGGAATTGGTGATTCTGTTACCAAGCTTCATTGCGACATGTCTGATGCGGTAAGTATATACATACAGTACTGCTTATGCTTCCTAGCGTTATTATTGATAAATACCATATTTCCTTTTGGACTGTTTATCCTTGCATAGTTGTAGTATATTCTCAGCATTCAATTTATGGAACTTGCCAATGGCTGCTGCAATATTCTGTTTCCGAATCTTTGGTCCTGTTTCCATATAATCGAAAATGCAGGATAAATAAAGAAACGAACAGATGGAATCGAGATTTTTTCCCGTCTGTTTTCATCGCTAGTTCTGTTTGCATGTTCGGAGTTGGGACTCACTCATTTATACCAAATTTTATGAAATGGAAACTGTTAAGGCTCTCTATATTCCTATGAGTCTCTCCATGTTTAGACAACTCTTTATATTCCTATATGGCTCTCTATAAAGACTTGGCCATCTCCACATATTAGAACTCATCTTCTCAATCTTCCAAGGTTAGTAACATGGGACCAGCTCAAGGATTAGGGTTAGGATTCGATTAACTAATCCACCCAAGATCCATCCCCCCCCCACCTTGGTTTACTCCTGTTGTGCCCCCAACCGCTGCTTATCGCGTTTCCCTCGAGGCCCGTCCGCCCGTCGCGGCTCGTCCCGTGGCACGTCGTGGCTCAATTGCGGCTGCCGCCCATCGCGGAGCAGGCTCGATTGCGGCGCGGTTTCATCCGCTCGCCGCGATTTTGCCCACCTAACTCGCAGCTCATCGCCGATTGGAGACATCTGCGCTATCCTCCACCTCCAATCCCACCTACACCTCCTCCATCACCTTCATATGCGCCACCTACACCATCACCTACACATACACCGCCTTCACCACCTTCACCTCATCCTTTTTTCCATACCACCTATCACATGTTTTTACACTCGTCGTTCGAAACCCCCCACCGAACTTCCTTCTAGTTCTACCACCTCGGCCAGTCCTGATGCTCCCGTTGTTGATGGTTCTAATAATAATATTGATGAGTCAAATGTTGTTTCTGATGAGTCACAGGCTGGTCCTAGATATAATCTACGAGATTGCAGTACTATTCATCCTGAAGACAAGTGATGGGTGCTCGCGTAAGGATCACGCAGCAGCAATGGTTGTGTCCTGATATTCTCGAAGGATCCTTGAACTTGATAACTATCGCCGCATAACCTGATGATGAGGCTGCGCACCGCGAGATCTTGTACACGCGACGAACAATCGAGACAATCGCCCTTCCATGTACCGACGTAGGCAGAGAACACAATCACGTCGTATAGACGTGAAGGCACAAACTAGGTGAACTGCAGTTTGGCGTTCTACAACTCCCTCAGGAATCGAAAGAACAAGTTGTAAGCCTCTCGAGACTCAAATGAGATCAACTGAGAGTTGTATTGTTTTGAAAATGGCAGCCAAAAAGTCTCCTAGAACTATTAGAACGTGGATACATATAGTGCTAGTGGGTATTGCAGTTCAGATTACATATTAAAATAATCTAGATAGTTGGAAGTTGCAGCAATCCTTTGCATGGTTGCTGAATGGTTGTTTTGCTCTCTTTATTGTCTCTAGCATTCACATGCTCTATCATTGTTCCTTAAGTTCTGCACTTTAATAAGCTCTTATCAAACATCAAGGTGCTCACAAAACTGGAGGAAAATAACCATCATCGTCCCATGCTCTTGCATATTGTACATCATTCTTAAGAACATTAAAACAAGAACTTGAAAGCACAGCATGGTCTGAAATATTTTGATTAATTAAAATAAGGTTAGTGTTCACCTGAGAATAAATTTCCTTCTCTAGCTATTTAGCCCGCTTTTGTGTAATTGGATCCACAATATTAGTTTCACCCTTATTCATTATTGTGGTGTCGATACCAGTGATGTCCTCATCAACAAGTATGGTTTTCCCTGTGTGAATGTTGCTGGTGAGCCCAGTTACTTATCATGAAGCTGCTAGTATTTCGGAATGGTAGCTTGCTATGACTGAGGAGCTTGCTACCCTTGATCGTACAAGAACTTGGGATCTTGTTCCATTACCGTCACATGTTGTGCCTATCACATCCAAGTGGGTATTCAAAAGTAAGACCAAGTCATCTGGTTCCATCGAGAGATAAAGCTCGTCTTATTGCAAGAGGTTTTCAGCAGACTTAGGGTTGAGATTATGATGAGACATTTGCTCCAGTTGCTCATATGAGATTGTTGTTCGGACTTTGATTGCAGTGGCTGCCACTTCTTCATGGACTATCTCTCGAATGGATGTTAAGAATACTTTTATTCATGGTGATTTGCATGAGGAAGTTTATATGCAACCACCTTCAGGTGTTGATGCTCCTTCATGATATGTCTATCGTCTTCGCCGTGCTGTGTATGGTCTTAAACAGGCTCCTCGTGCTTGATTTGAGCGTTGTCTCTGTGATAAAGGCTGCTTGCTTTACATCTAGTGATCATGATCCTATCTTATTTATTCATGTCACTCCATGTTTCCGTACTTCGATCTTCTATACGTGGATGACATGTTGATTACGGGCGATGATTCGGAATATATTTCTGTTTTAAAGAAGCAACTTGGTGAGCAATTTCAGATGTTAGATCTGGGTCCTATGAGTTATTTCTTAGGGATTGAGGTTCAACACTCTCCAAAAGGATACTCTCTCTCAGTCTAAATACATAGAGGATCTCATTGGTTGTTTAGGCATCAATGATATTCGAATGGCTACCATGGCTATGGATCTACACCTGCAGCTTTGACCCACCGATGGCACACCTCTTGAGGATCCCTCTCGATATCAGCATATTGTGGTCAGTCTTGTTTATCTTACTGTCACCAGATCTGATATTGCTCATGCTGTCCATATTTTGAGTCAGTTTGTGAGTGCTCCTACCTTCGTTCATTTTGGATATTCACTTCATGTGCTGAGATACTTCAGGGGAACCTCATCCAACGTTTGTTCTATGCTCGTGATAGTCCGCTTCAGCTTTATGCTTACTCGGATTGCACTTGGGATACTGACCGAACGGATCATCGTTCCATCACAGGATATTGCATTCTTCTTGGCTCATCTTTTCTTGCATGGAAATCTTTAAAACAAGTAGCTTATCTCAGTCTAGTACATAGGCAAAACTTCGAGCATTGCCTACTATTGTTGGCTGATTTTGGTATTTCTTATGATGCCCCCCACACCTCTTCTCTGTGATAATACAGGAGCCATACAGAATGCTAATGATCCTGTGAAGCATGAACTTACAAAGCATATTGGAGTTGATACCTCCTTTACTCGGTCTCATCATCATCAGAAAACCATTGCTCTACAGTATGTGCCCTCTGAGCTGCAGTTAGCGGATTTCTTTACTAAAGCACAAACTCGAGAGCAACATCGCCTTTACCTACCCAAACTCAATGTGTCAGATCCTCCACTTCCACCTTGAGTTTGAAGGGGGTTGTTAAGGCTCTCTATATTCCTGAGTCTCTCCATATTTAGACGACCCTTTATATTCGAATATGGCTCTATAAAGACTTGGCCATCTCCACAGACTAGAACTCATCTTTTCAATCCTCCAAGGTTAGTAACAATAACAAAATTCTAAGAACTTAACTGGAGTTAAACACGTCATGGAGATTATTTTAGATGAACTATGAAAGCTTTACATGATCGGAAAAAGTCTAAATTACTCCTTGAACTATAGCCAAAGTTTGGATAACCCCCTAAACTATCGTTTGGCTCATTTTACACCCTAAACTATCCCCTTTGATTCAAATTACCCCCGAATACAGCTTGGCCTTTTCATTTCTCCATGCATAGGTGAAGTTTTAAGCTGAAATTTTACAAGATGATAGTACACATCATAACACATTTTAGGAAAATACATCATAATTTTTTATCATTATTTTGATAGGTTAGGATATTTAATAATAAATTAATCATTGGAGTACAAAATTATATGAAAAATAATGATGAAAAAATTATAACAAATGTTTTAATATGCTGATGTCCACTACTACCCTGCAAAATTTGAAATTAAAATTCAACTTGTGTATGGAGAAGCAAAAAAGACAAGTTGTATATGGGGGTAAAATGGGCTAAATTGCATAGTTTAGGGGGTAAATTGAACCAAGTTATAGTTTAGGAAGCTATTTAGACTTTGTCTATACTTGAAGGGAGTAAATTGGACTTTTTCCTACATGATCCATTGATAATTGCATTTAGGCTTGAATTATGTCTTGTTGCTTTCTTGCAGAACCCTTAGGCTCCACCATGAGTTTAAATTCTGGATTTAATAGCTACCAGTTTTGAACTGTTGACCATTGGTTCCGGAGTTGATTCTATGGAAAAAAAAACTGTAGTGATATTGATACCAAGCATGAAGATTTATTTGCCATTTATTTCCCTGTTTTGAAAACTTTTTTTGGACGACTCTTTCCTTTCAACATTTTTAACAAATGTTACCATGTTTCCCACTGTGTACGCAGGTCAATATCCTCACACATACTGATGAAATACAGCTCAAAGCCCAAAGGATTACAGCAATAGAAAAAAAGAAAGATAGTTTAAACAAAAAGGAAGAGAATGAAAATCACCAAGCTTCACGAACAGATCCTGATGGTCCTGTGCCAATAGCTCTCAGTGAATCAACCATGAGGCCAAAGTCAGTGCTGGATGTTGATTCAGAGGAGCAGGAAGGCAGAAAAGAAACTTTGGTAACTGTTGAGGCTGAGGGAAACTTGACTGAGTCGAATCTTCAGTTGACCAATGAAAATAATGATGATCATATGGAGGTTTCTTTTTCTAAGAGAAAGACAAGAGATTCTTTCGCAATTAATGGTGGCAGGACAATGGAAAATGGTTTCAGCTGTGAGGATAAAAGTGAATCTGCAAATGATGCAGAGGGGAAATTTGAACCTACCAGTCGACCACGCAGGAAAACAAATATGACAACCAGCAAAACAAATAATGTGGGTAAAATTGAAATATCTCTAGAGCCAAAAGATGATGAAGCCTTACCCTCAGAGGGAAACCAATCGGAGGGTGGTGCATTGTGGGATATCTTTAGACGGGAAGATGTCAGCAAACTACATGATTATCTAATGAAGCATGCAGAGGAGTTCAGGCATTATAATTTTGAACCAGTAAAGCAGGTGATAGTTTATGCTAACTTTTTTTTTTACCGCGGATATGACTTCTTATTCTTATGTTGCATACCATCTTATGTTGGCAGGTTGCTCATCCCATACATGATCAATGCTTTTATCTAACAAACGAGCACAAGAAGAAGCTGAAGGAGGAATATGGTCAGTTAAGAATGCCATGTTTTTTGGAGCTTGGGTTCTCTCTTATTGACTGCTTCCTGTTTTTTTGTTCACTGCAATTTCAGGAATTGAACCTTGGACATTTGAACAAAAGCTTGGTGAGGCAGTATTTATCCCAGCAGGATGCCCCCATCAAGTCAGGAATTTGAAGGTATGATAACACAGACGTGGAAACTGCTCCACCCAATTTTGTTGATGTTGGTGTTATGCTTCTAAATCAAAATAATTGATATAGTCTGTACTGTTTTTTCATTGGACAGTCATGTATAAAGGTTGCACTTGACTTTGTTTCACCGGAAAATGTTCAAGAGTGCATCAGGCTGACTGAAGAATTTCGTCGGCTTCCAAAGGGGCATAGAGTGAACGAAGATAAACTAGAGGTCTCACAATCATTTTCCCATACTCTTCTATAACCTTTTGTATTTATTAGCACAACTTAATATGGTCACATCTTAACTATTCTCGTGCATAATGTCTGTTTTAATAGCACCGGAGCTCTATCATCACTAGTTTGACATTTTTATCAAAATGTGTTTCCGGGTACATTATTAAATTCTGTGTGTGATCTGTGAACCTTGACCCCCAGGTGAAGAAGATGGCTCTTCATGCGCTCAACGAAGCGATTAAGGATATCACTGGATATGATTGCAAAAGGTTTGTGACACCAACTCTTTGTATTGTCACAATTTTCTTCTGTTTTCTTTTTCATGATCTTCCTACCATGATAACACCAATAATGCATTTGCAGTAATTGAGGTTCTGATTTTCTAGAGAGCTCATGTATCTTCACCCTCTTTCTTGAATATCTCATATTACTTAAAATTCAGGCTTGCTGCTTAAGCTTTCAATTTTCAAAGCTCCTTTTGTTCTTCCTCAAGCTCATTATTTTTTTCTCACTCAGCCATGAATTAGAATGCCATGTCCCGTGTAAACATATCTGGACCATTAGGTGATGATGATATCTGAACATAAAGCATGAGTATGTTTACCACTGTGGTAGTGTTCATGTGTACTGCTGAGGCCTTTTCTTGGAAAAGTTAGTTTTACTATGTAGCAAAGCAGTAGGCAGTAATACGATTCATGTTGCATTGTGGCTGCATAATAGATTATCAATCTTAGATCATTCTAACAGCTCCTGTGCTGTCTGGTCCTGTAGCCATTCAAGTATGTTTTGACAGTTGTCAAAGTTGCTTTCAAAAGGTGATGGTTTATGCAAACCTTCAGCTGCATGCTTTTAGATATATAACATATCTATTGTCCACAAACTATTGAGGCTGGTTGCGAAGCAATTAACTATTGGCATTTCTCTTTCTGTTGCCTTTTTGGGTCTTAGCAGCATGGATGATGAAGCTGAAGATGAGCCTAGCTCAAGCGATGATGAAGAAACGGAAGATGAAGAGGAGGAGAAATGACGAGCTGGGCCGGCCAGGCATGCCATGTGACCTGCAGCATGGCATAGCATAGCATAGCATCTGGTGTATTTTGCTGACACTGCTGGCTCAGGGCCAGCGGATATCTGTAGACACCCTCGTGTAGCCGTGTATTGGTTTGAGTCATGCTGTCTGCTCTGGTGTTAGCTTGCTTTGTGTTGTATTCACTTGGGGGGAAGATCGCCCGACGCTTACATTTAGCTGTTTGGATGTGCAACTCCTGAGGAGAAGAGGGCATATTATTATTGTTGTTATTTTTAGGCGGTCACTCGGTCAGGTCAATTTGCGTGTATGTTTTTGGAGCGGATGGATATCACTACTGGCTGGCTCGCTCGCCTTGACCCCCACGACCAGGCCCTGGATGTGTGGAGGCGCGCGCGACGGCCGTAGATGAGGATGGGCGGCCAGCCGATGATGTCTCGTCATTTTCGCGGGCCAGGCAGGTTCGATCGGGGTAAGTCCTGTGTGATACGTACATGTATGGATGGATAGGCCATCAGCAGCGGTCCTGGTAAAAGACGTGTACGAGTCGATACTTTATAGTCATTCATCAGGTCGTCGTGTATGCTGAGCAAATGCAAGGCCGCCCGGCGAACTGACATTAAACAGCTGCCTATTAGCCACTCCGTGCACTAGTGCTAAAGTTCAGTATTTTCACTCATTAGCAGCATTTGGATCCTTACTGCTTGAACAGGCAAATTCTGCTACAGGACTCTCCTGGCGTCGTGGTTTCAGCCGCAGCTGGGCCTGGGCAGTAAGGATCGACCTCACATCGACCAATCCTGTATTCCTGTGCAATATCCAACGGGAATGTAATCATTTGCTAGGTTCTTTTTTTTTTAAAAAAAAATTTGGGTTGATGCCCGTCGCCGTCCAGGACTTTTCGTAGACGAAGCACACACGAGGGCAGTGTAGAAGATCCGTGGGGGCGCTATAGGCGGCGGCGGTGCCTGTGTGTCCGCGGCAGTAGGACGAACGGACGGATGCATCCATGCGGATTGGCTGTGCGTGTGCCTGGTGTGCCGTCCGTGTGCGAGCACAGCAGACGACCGGGTCCACGTCCGGATACATACACGGCTCAAACGACCAAGTCACTCCTGGCCACTTCACAATGACAATTATATCTATACTAAAAAGAGGCGTGGCTTCTGAAGAATGATCTCAACTTATCTTTTCCATGGAAGAAGAAAAAGGAAAGCTAACCTATCACAATCCCCAGAAATTTTAACCGCTTCCACAATCGCAACACCCCTGCCCATTGGAAATCTGTATCCTTCTACTTTCCCATGGCTTGAGCATGCGAGGAACACATGATTTCATTAATGGGATCGGAGGAGAGAGGGATATATATTTTTCATCCGTTATTTTCCATGGCATCACGTATGGTACTACTACTACTACTACAGGTTTTCTGAAAAATATAATAAATGTTGGATTGAATCTCATGAACCCAACCGCTGAACTCCAACGATGCTAGTACGGAGCTGTGTGCAATGGCAAATGGAGACGGAGACGCTTGGCTGCAGCTGCTGGCACTGCACGACGCCACTTTGTGTTTCCCCGTACACCGTGGCTACCACCACAAGAGGAGAGAGTGAGGTCCCAGGCAGGCAGGTGACAGATCGCAAAAAAAGGGTAAAAGAAGGGTCCCCAACATATATCCTAACCAAATTGGCTTTGGCATTTGTCAGCAGCTCCTCCTGGACCTCCTCTTCCTCTCGGATGCCATATGTGGCCCCCTACTGACACTGTACTGCTCCTCTCTCAACACTGCCTACGCATCCCAGCCGGCAATGATCAATGGAGAAAGATATGAGGTCGTGCCCTCCATTCATAATTGTTAATTGGTCTGATCCTCAAAGATTTTTCAACTTTTATTTATTCATTAAGGGCCAGCTGACGAAAGAAAGCGTGAAGCAGCAGCCTCCAATTTTCTGTGCTTTTTATTATGTCAGCCGGCTGGCATCGTATATTACAACCCGATTAGCTGTGGACAGAAACATTTTAACTTCGGATAGGGACATAAATACATACCCTAATGTTTCGAGGAGCACAACTTTTTTTTTGTTATTTTTGTATTATACCTATTCAGTATCAAATTATCTAGAGCGTATTCAAAGGCTGGCGCAGATTCACATCCCCGTTGCTGCTTCATCTGAGCAGATATTTGCACAAAGTCTTTTCCTCCCTAATAAAAGGAAACAAAAAGACATTATGGACCAAAGCAAATGTGTAAAAAGTGCACAAATGATAAGAAAATAGAGAAGAACACCCACACTTGTTGTAGGAACAGAGACAAGACAGAAATATAAGTATTCTGCATTCATCATCCGACAATAGAGCTGAGTAGAATGGAAGGAAGGAAAAGAAGAGGAAATGGTCAGAAATGCCCCCCACCCAGCAGAGGAGAGGCGAGCCGAGTCAGCAGGCCACACACGCACACTAGCAGAGGAGCAGTAGTCGCAGCCAACCAAGTCAGCAGCGAACCAGTCCACCACTCCTCACACCACGCGTCTAACCTTTCCCCTCACCGACGCGTGGGTCCTACCAGACACGGGCCCCACGTGTCATCCAAACGGCACCGTGCAGGCCGCGTGCCCAGCCAACCCTGCCGGCCGCCTGCGCCGTTCCCGTATAAATGGCGGTTCCCCACCATTCGCTCCCCTCCACTCTTTTCTCCGGCGACCACCACTCCCTCCCTCCTCCCAGGAAACCCAAATCCCAGGCCCAGCACAGCCCGAACCCGAGCCCGATAAGGCTGGCCATGGCCGCCGCCGAGCCGCCGCCGCCCTCCGGGACGGGCTTCTTCGGCATGCTCAGCTTCCGCCGCAGCGCCACCGCCGTCGCCTCCTTCGACCCCGCGCAGGACGACGAGCTCCTCGCGCTCGACGCCCTCCAGGCCCACGTCGCCGACCGCCTCCTGGCGCTCTCCGCCCACGCCGCCGCCTCATCCTCCCCCGCTTCCTCGGCCCTCTCCCTCCCCTTCCTCTCCAAGCTCCTCGACGCCGTCCTCTCCTCCGACGCCGCCTTCCGCGCCGTGCTCGCCGTCGGCCCCGTCGCCGCCGCGCTCGCCAGGCCGCCCGCCGACCGCCTCGCCGCCGACCTCCTCGACCGCGCCGTCAAGACGCTCGACGTCCTCAACGCCGCGTCCCTCACGCTCGCCTCGCTCCGGGCCGCGCACCGGGCCGCGCTCACCGCCGCGACGTGCCTCCTCACCCCGGCGCTGCACCGCGCGCACCTCGCCCGCGCGCGCAGGGCCATCGCCAGGCTCTTCCCCGACGACGCCAAGGCCGGCGCCGGCGGCTCCGCGCCCTCGCCATCCTCCCGCACCATGCGGGCGCTCTCCTTCAGCGTCTCCAAGAACTGGTCCGCGGGACGCCACCACATGAACGCGCCGCCGCCGCAGGCGCCCGCGGCCGCGCCCGGCGCGGGCTGCGGCCTCGGCCTCGCGCTCTACACCATGAGCTCCGTCCTCGTCTTCGCCATGTGGGCGCTCGTTGCCGCGGTGCCGTGCCAGGACCGATCGTCCGCGGCCGTCGGCCCCCCCGTCGCGCCGCCCAAGCAGGCGCAGTGGGCGGCGCCCATGTCGGCGCTCCAGGAGCGGATCGCCGAGGAGTGGAGGCGGAGGGAGAAGAAGGGGTCGTCCTCCGGCCCGGCGCCCACGGCAGGGCTCCTCGCGGAGATGCAGGCCGTGGAGCGCGCCTCTCGCGACCTCAACAGCTTGCTCGAGGAGATCGCCGAGGAGGAGGAAGAGGAGGAGGAGCATGGGATCGTTGGCGAGGAGCGCGCGCGGGAGGTGACGGAGCGCGCCGAGGAGCTGGCGGCGGCGTGCCGGGCGCTGGAGGACGGACTGGCGCCCATGGAGCGGCAGGTGCGCGCGGTGTTCCACCGCGTCGTGGCATGCCGCGCCGAGGTCGTCCGCTGCATCGACCACAGCTCGCGCACCGCCACCGCAAATGCGTCCGCGTCCGGCGTGCCGCCGCAGCATCAGCACTCCTTCTGAGCCACCAAATAGGAGGATTGCTGGTGAATTGCTTGCTCTGGGGTCACAAAAATTATTTCTTCCCCATTGCCATGCACTGTACCATTCTTTGATTTTTAATTGCTACCGCTGAAGTGCGTTTGTATGTCCTCCTGTCCTACCTGTAGATTATTAGCCTGGCTGTAAAACTAACATCTTGTTTGTTTGGATTGGTGGGCGTCCTGAAGAGCATAGGAGAAGAGATTCTTGTTGTATGAACTAGCATCTGTGTGTTTTGAATCTTTACTGGTTTCTCTGATCATTTACTGCTACCAGTGCCGAGCCCTCATCTCTCCAACTTGGGAGCTTTGCAGTTGACCTGACAAGCCGTGTGCTTTGCTGACTGAATCTTTCATCCAATTCATTCTGTTTAGTGGGGTAGCTACTAGCAAATTGGGGTTGACTGCGAGCTCCTGTTGCTTTTGCTTGCAAAAGAGGCCTTTGTTTGGTGGACGCATGGCAGCCATTGGAGGGTTGGGGAAGATCAGTGGATAAAACTAAAGTGTGTATTGCTGATAATTCATTGATGCATGCTGTTGAATCAAACAGGCAGTTGACTGACCAAGATTTCCACGGCTAGGGATGTGCAGGCCACCAAGGGGGCAGCACAGCCTGAGCTGGGCGTAGCTGTGAGACCTTGGCACTTGTCAATTGTCTCCTTCTCCTGTCTTGAGACTAGTTCAACTAATTTGTCCCTACTCCCTACTCATAGATAACTGTATAAAAATTCACAAAACTGATAAATACTAATATACTATGACTAATCAATCTTCCAGCATTCCTGAAGCTGTACTGCTAGCTGCCTGAATACCTCTGCCAGTGATTCTTCTTCTTTTTCCTTTTCCTTTTGAAAAGCAAAGATAGGCCGGATGATGCCGTGGTAGCTGCTCCTTGGCCCCTAGTTCCAGCAGGGAATAGAATCTTCCTAGCTATCCATATACATGACCAAAAGGTTGAGTTCAACTGTCAAAGAGACGCATGAAGGATGCTCTCAATGTATAGCTCCTTTGTATGTTCGAAAACAAAAAAGCGAACTCACATCAAGGAACCGAGAATTCTCGATTCTTTAAGGGCACCCTTCTTCTCACTACTTTCTCTGTTTCTGCAACTAATCAATCAAACCACAATGCAGTGAAAAATTAGAGACAGATGCAATCCTCACATATACATGTTCTCCTAAAACAGTATCAGCATGGCATGGGTACTTTCAAGTCCCAACAGCAAAAGGAATTAAGGAAAGCTCAAAAAAGATGCACATCATTACCTATATATGAGGCCTACTGCCTGTAGCTCATCTTTTCATCACATGTTCCATGCTATCTCTAGTACACGTATTCTAACAAGTTGACCATTAATATTGCTTCGGTCCAAGTACAATCCTAATTTCCTAACGCTAATAAGCAGAACTCGGATGCAGCACTCATTACCTCCGATCATCATTGCACGTCAATGCATTCATGTGCTAGCTAATCCCAACCAAGGACTCAATTGTGTAAAGCCGGTCTCTGAGTCGCACCAACCAGCTTTGGTTGCTGCTTTAGTAGCCTGCCCTTAAACTATTATTTGGTTTGGTAATCCAGATACCATTAGCTGTGCTTGACTGCCAAATAGAATTATTTATTATTCTTTCGTTGTAATATACATACAAAATTCAGTTTTCCCCAATAAAGCGGCAGCAAAGTACACAAGGCAAAGCCATTAAACAGCTTTCAGAGAGTGATCGTAAAAAAGGTCCTTCTGATGAAACTGAATGTACTCTGCATGGACTGTAGCTGTCAGACTGTTCTAGGACTTTTTATGTGGTTCTGAACTTTGGATTAAGGCTTTATCAATGGACATCCCGTAAGGAGGTTAACTTCTAGTGCCACTAGAATAAACAAGAAAGGAATGGAAATGTATACGGTTTATGCATTTTTATGAAACAGTACTCCACTACCCCTCTATGCCTGTATACCACGTTCAGAAAAATCAGTGAGATAAGCATAAACTAAATAGTTTCCTGAATGCATATTCTGTGTAGGCAGTTGCATATGACATACTCCCTCCGTTCTAAATTATAAGTCATTCCAAAAATCTTAGAGAGTCAAATTTTTTCAAATTTGACTAAATTTATACAACAAGATAATAACATTTACGATACCAATTAAGTGTCATTAGATTCTTTATTAGTTACATTTTTATTATACCTATTTGATGTCATAAATATTTGTGTTTCTCTACATAATTTTGGTCAAACTTTGAAATGGTTTGACTCTCCAAGATTTTTGGAATGACTTATAATTTGGAACGGAGGGAGTATAATGGTGTATGGACCCAAACCTACTGATACGATTGGTATGTTCGATTGGTGGTGAAAGGATCGAGGCCCAAGAAGGGGGTTGAATTGGGACTTTTTCAAATTTCTACCGAGTCCTTAACCTAGACTAGTGTTGCCCAACCTACAAGTTTGATTCTATCAACTAGAGCACACTAGCATCATCAAACTAGGTAGGATAACACACTAACATGTTCATCATCCTTAAGAAAGATCACACTAACAAATATGCAAACTAGTCAAGAGATCAAACTAGCAAGTAGAAAAATTAGGCAAGGAGCAACCAAGCAAGTACAAGAACGAGTTCTAGAGATATGAAATGCTTGCAATGTCAATGAAAGGGACACAAGACAACCGGATTTTTTCCCGTGGTATCGAGGAGTTGACGCTCCCCCCTAATCCACGTTGGAGCACCCACTAAGGGTATCGCTCCCTTGCATCACCAAGAAGCAAGTCTTCACTAAAAATGCTCTTTCTCCATCTCTGGAATGACGAGCTTCACACCATGTACAATCTCCTTTTCTTGGGGCTCCCACAATCTCCAAGAGCTCACCAAGAATCACCCGATCACCAAGATCGTCTAGGTGCCGTCAAACACCAAGAGTAACAAGCTCTCAAGGCTTCACTTGACCCTCACTGAGATAGCCCTAAGCACTAGCACACTTTCTACTTAAGGAATGGTTGAATTCTTCAAGTTGGATCACTTGTAATCACTAGATCTTCATTCAATGGCTCCAAACACTTCTTCTCTCTTCTCTAGGGTGGCCTCAGGTATTCAATGCGTCAAATGCATCATAAATGAGCCAGGAGGTTGACTTATATAGAGTGGAGAAGCACCCCTAGCCGTTGGAAAGAAACTGCCAGAAAGTCTTATGCACCGGATAGAACGAAGGGGTAGCACCGGTGTAACCAGTCACACTAAAACCAAATAGTAGCCGTTGACAATCTGACACTGTGACAGTCTGACAGAGATGCACCGGTGCATGCTCCTTTGAGGCGCCGGTGTAACCGGTGCTGAAGGGTTTTCTTCAAATCCCAAACAGTGTCTTTGATCATTGACATGGTGAATGCACCGGTGCTGAAGAAAATGTTCTGACCTCAAATACATGCCCTCTGAAGGATGACATGGTGCATAGACCGGTGCTCAAGCATAGGGCACCGGTGTAACTAGTGACACTTGAAGTTTTTCGCTTGATCCCAAATGCCACTGTCCGGTTAGACCGGTGGTGAGGCACCGGTGCAACCGGTCGCCTTCGGATGCACCGGTGCTGAGTCACCAGTGTAACCGGTGCAACTGTTCTTCTCTGTTTTCAGCTGAGTTGATTTGGAATTATTTCTAACTTTAAGCTTTTGTTCTTCCAAGTATTTTTTTTTGAGTTCTTTTGAGCTGTCTTGGACTGAATTGAGCAAGTGTGCATCGTTTCTAAGGCCAAATCGATTCGAATCAAGCTACTAACTTGAGAACCCCTCTTAATAGAACGATCACAAACTAAAAACTACAAAACTCAAACTAAATCAAATGTCCTTCATCTCCTTGTGACACTTGAATCTAGAATGGTCCTTATTCTTGAAAATTGAGTCCGTGAATCGATTGATCATGACTTTTGAGGGGTCTTCTTTCACATTTCATATGAGGCTTAACTTGAAAAGATTATTTCCTTCAAAACACACGTTAGTCGCATACGGTCGTCATTAATCACCGAAACTTACCGATTGCATCTACGGACCTAGATGCGCTTCAGGTGGAAAACACAACATCGAAGATCTAACGACCACAGAATATCAACCATGATTGAAGTGACAAAAAGACACTCCCTGCATACGAATGGAACAACACAAGCAAGAATGTAAAAAACAGAATGTAAACTTGCAAATATGCTGCAACGAAGATAAAATGGCTTCAAGTTTCGATTCAGTTGATCTAATGGACAACAACAAATAGTAAGAACAAGAACGTCATTTTATAACAAAAGAGATATCTCTTGGGTAAATATGATGCCGTTGTAGCTGCTCCTTGGGCTCTATTTTCAGCACGGAATAGAATCTTCCTAGCTATACATATACAGGACCAAAAGGTTGGGTTCAACTGTCAAAGAGACACATGAAGGGTGCTCTCAATGTATAGCTCCTTTGTATATTCGAAAAAAAGGTGGACTCACATCAAGGAACCGAGAATTCTCGATTCTTTAAGGTTAAGGGCACCCTTCTTCTCACTGCTTTTATCAGACTTCGCTCCCTAAAAAATTTGTTTCTGCAACTAATCAATCAAATCACAATGCAGTGAAAAAATAGATATACAGATGCAATCCTCACATATACAAGTTCTCCTAAAACAGTATGAGCATAGCATGGCTAGTTTCAAGTCCGAACAGCAAAAAGAATTAAGAAAAGCTCCAAAAAGATGCACATCATTACCGATATATGAGGCCTACTGCTAGCTCATCTTTTCATGACATGTTCCATGCTATCTCTAGTACACATATTCTAACAAGTTGACCATTAATATTGCTTCGGTCCAAGTATAATCCTAATTAAGTTCCTAACGCTAATAATCAGAACTCAGATGCAGTACTCATTACCTCCGATCCGATGATCATTAGGTGCACCCTTAGGGTGTGTTTAGTTTGTGGGATGTGGGTGGATGGAGCCGCTCCATCCCAATTTCCATAGTGTTTGGTTCATGGACATCCAGAGCGAAGTCATCCCCATATAGGAATATTCATCGTAGATGCTACCCCGCTGGAGTTTCTGTGCTTTGCTGGGCTCTTTGGTTGAGCAGAAATACTATTGTTTTTGACAATTCTCCAATAAAAACTTATATGCAGGTATTGTTCAGGGCCACACATTGGCTTCGGATGTGGTCACCGCTACAAAAGTGTGATGATGACACCAACTTGTTGAAGGATGCATGCTGATCACTGGAACAACGGTTATGCAAATTTTCACCAACCATGGATGGAGATTTAGCAATAGGATTGCTGCTTAATAAATTCCCATGTGAACTTTGTTGGTGTCTCCTATTTACTTTTGTAAACATTATGAGTGTGTTTGCAGACGGATGTGCTGCAGTTTGATGTAATGCGTGGGTTGTAGCCTCTTGGAGGACAAGGACGGGACGCTTTTCCCATCATCTAAAAAAAAGATGCTACCCCGCTTGGTTCCATTATTTTGGCCGAACGCAGCCGCTCAAGGTGCGTCTCGCTCCTTCTATGTTCAGTCATCACTTTCATCCCTCGATTCTCACCGCTCCCCCTCTGAGCGCCATCCTAGTCTCTTCCCGCGTGGGAAAAGCGCGGTCTTCCCTCCGGCGCCACCGGCGGTGGCGCCGCCGGTGGACGGTGCCGCGGCCGCCCGTCCCTCCTGTTCCCCCGACCCTGCCCAGCACTACAGCCGCCCTCGTCCCACACATCTCTTCCCCTGACCCTGACTCGCCCCCACCACTGGTACCTACCGCCGTCACCCGCAGTTGCAAGCCCGCCGCCGTCCGCAGATCCCCTCCTCCAGGTGAGCAAAACAGGTCCTGGTAGCCTCCTCCACCAGCATCCCCTCCTGTGCTAAGACTTTCAATGATTATTTCAAGCTGAATAGAACTAGTGACCAGATTGCTAATCATCTGAAGACATAAAAAAAATGTTTAAATCAACCAACTTAGGAAGACCAGTTGCAAAAGATCAGTGAATAAAACTAAAGTATGCATTGCCGATAATTTGTTGGTGCATGATGAAACAAACCGGGTTTCCGAAAGAAGAATCTGACTCTCTGTATCGTCGTGATAATCCCTGGATCAGTAGCTATCATATACAAAACTCATTTCAATTACATATCACAGACATATCTCGCGTTAAAGTCATTACATGAGTTTATTTATTACATAATCCAAAGGATTCCAAAGGATTGTAATACAGATCTCTGAGTACAAGCCCCTTGGGCTAAAGGAAAACAACAGAAAGCGGAAGCGGTAGCTAGTCTTTTGGCCATCCTTCATCTTCTCTACTCTTCTCCACAGGCATCTCGGAGTATAGCTCGGGCCGTCCTTAACTTCATATTTCGTCGTCTTGGTTGATCCTCCGCTCGGATCCTGCATCTATCAGGCTATCCCCAAGGACGGGATAGGTTCACGTCACCATCTGTATGCAAGCCTTATGTGGATGCAAACGGTATGAAAGTATTATTATATATATATATATATAAATAAGACACTCCACCGGTTGAAATTTTGGTTTCGCCAACCTACCAAGATCCTGAGAATCGCACGCACACCATAACCCGCCTGCATATTAGATACTAATCGAGCACATATTCACATACGTCGCTATCACCCAATAGCTGCTACCTCAGTAGCCTTGAAATTTTACTCTGCTAATCACCCGCATAATAATCACGCACTCGTCCACCATCCACGAAGGTCGCTATCGTTGAATAGTATCGCACACCCATACTGCATCAACTCATCATAATCTAGTACCATATAATTTACATAATCACAAGAAGTGCTCTGCATAGTGCATCGAATAGTAAGTGAATACCAGTACTTCCAAAAAAACTCGGGAAATCGAAATTCAAATTCAAAAACACGAGTTACTATTCACTGCACTATTCAAATTCAGCAGTTACTATTCAAATTCGTGGCACTATTCAAAATATCAGGCACTATTCAAATTCAGAATATGAATAGCGCTCGAGCACTTCAACTGAGTGGCTCAGGCACCCAAATTCACTTACTATTCGATGCACTATGCAGAGCACTTCTTGTGATTATGTAAATTATATGGTACTAGATTATGATGAGTTGATGCAGTATGGGTGTGCGATACTATTCAACAATAGCGACCTTCGTGGATGGTGGACAAGTGCGTGATTACTATGCGGGTGATTAGCAGAGTAAAATTTCAAGGCTACTGAGGCAGCAGCTATTGGGTGATAGCGACGTATGTGAATATGTGCTCGATTAGTATCTAATATGCAGGCGGGTTATGGTGTGCGTGCGATTCTCAGGATCTTGGCAGGTTGGCGAAACCAAAATTTCAGCCGGTGGAGTGTCTTATGCTTGTGTAAATCCTACTTGGTACTCACCGCATGCATCGCTAGCTTGCTTCAGAACCAGGCCTACCCGGTTTTCTCCCGAACTAACCCCGGCCACGCGTACACAGGACTCAGGCTCTACGTCTCCCCAGGCAGTTCCACCCGAAGGGAACACTTCTATGCGGACACAGGCTCTCTCAGACGCCTCTCCATGGGCAAAACGAGAGCAACTCAACGCAGAGGTTTCTCCTCTAGGGTCCCTAGCGTAAAGACATCACCCCGTATACACGAGCTCAAAGGAAAGCAGGGAAATTCACGGGAAAGATTAATCCATTTCCACATAGCAAACTTACATACGGCTTTCCCTTTCGGGAAATCCCAAGCACTTACACAACCTTGGATTATCTTATAGGCGAAGGACGATTACAGCTTCTCCCTTATTTCTATATTACAATGGGAGTGAGGTGGCTACTAATTAGGTGGAGTAGAGTGGCGGATGTCTTCGGTGGCTTTCGGTTCTGAGAGCCGTCTCGTCGTTCATTGTTCGGTGTCGAATGCGTGCGTCTGGCTTCTCATTTTATAGACGGGAGGAGCCTTCAGGCTTAAGGAAGCACTGGACACCAGGCGTCTTCAATTATCCTTCTTTACTGTTGCCTGGACAGCTGGACGATAACGCTGGCTTCAATAATTGCCCTGGCTACAGTAGAACTCACTGTTCTGGACAGCGGTGCTGGCTTCAATAATTGTCCTGCCTACAGTAGGACTCACTGTTGAAATTACTATTTATTCCTTTTGCCTTGTCCACTTCCTTCACGTGATATTCTCTGGATATATTCGAGAATATATTCGGTGTGTATAGTCTTCCACGCCCGAATGATTGATGTCGCAGACATCAAGCAAACACTCTGGCATGTTTATCCCACGGCGAAATTGTTGATAACTCCTTATCAACACTGGCAGGTATTTAAATATTAACACATATTTAATTTTTATAATATATAATTCTTAATACTCTTGTTGCTGCCCATGACCACGAATATCCAGCATATCATCATCAGATATTGGCATATTCATTTTTGATTCATAATCCTTCTTTATATTTTCTTCATAGTCCTTCTTTATGGCATCAAAATTTTGTTTTATTTCATGCTTCACTTCTTGCCATATTTCTTCTTTTATATCTTTCTTCAATTGAGGAATTATTGAATCTAGCCTTTCTTTAATCTTCTTTTCAATATATTCTTCATTTGATGCTTCTTTTTTTACAGCATCCTTATATATGGGTATTCTTGAAGGTCCATCTTCTCTTATATTTATTCCAGGCAAGTTTGTCTTTACCTCATTTGCCTTTCTGTATTTTTGAATATATTCTTTTGCTGCAGGCTCTAGGAAATAATTTATTCCTAAAATATTTCTTGCATATGATAGGACTTGATCAATATCTTGGTATTTTTTCCATGATATTCCTCCATCTTTTTCTCTTTCTATTTGCTGAGCTATAACTTCTTCAAATGTTACATATATTCCTGGTGTCTTTCCCCTATATATATGACATATATGGGTTTCTTTTCTATATTGCTTGATAGATCTTTTGGCTGTATCTTCCCATTGATCATATGAAAATATTCAGCTAAACTATTTAATATTGCAAGCATATAATCTCTATCATCTCTCTTATTATTATATTGGAACCAAAAATTATCTAAAACACATTCTTGTATTTCATCTAAGACAATATGGTCTTTAGACTTAAATTTATAAGTATTTGGTGGAAAGATTCTCAATCTGTTTTCAGTTCCAAAGCTGAAACTTTCACCACCAGTAGGACTCATTCCTCTCTTCATTCCTGCAAAATAGATGATCGTGAAAATATATCAGGCAAGGTATTATCTTTACCTTTTATATGCTCGAAGATTACTTTATAACCATTTCCTGTAATGATATCTTCAAATAAAACACATCTCCTAGTTGAACTTTTCTTACTATTGACTTTATTATAATATTTGCATATAGCTTCACAGTCTGTCCTTACTGTGAACTCTTTGAATCCTAAATATAATCTAAAAGCATTTATTGCATTTATTACAGCTAATATTTCTCTATCAGTGTTATTTATAGCCTTTAACTTATATTTCCCTGAAGCGTACCTACATATTTTTTCTTCTGTTTTTGGAGAGTACTTGTTCGGCTTTTGTTTTAATATAGCTCCCCATCCTATTTCAGATGCATCTGTCTCTATAATGAAATAATAATCATCTAAAGGTAATTCTAAAGGTTTTAATTCTTTGACCTTTTCTTTTATAATTCTTACAAACCTTATATCTTCAGAATTAAAATGCTTCTGCCCATTTTTTCTTAACTTTGCATACAATGGTCCCGCCAACTTTGCTAAGTTTTCAATATAATTTCTAGCATAATTTACTATTCCTAAAAACTGTTGCAATGTCTTCTTGTCATTCATAACATCAGGAAACTGTAAAATTTTCTTTGCAATATGATCTTGTAAATAAAATTTTCCTTCCCCAATTTCATGACCTAAAAAATTTATCTTTTCTTTGCATATTTCCATTTTCTTTTTAGAAAGTATTAATCCATGCTGCTCTACCTTTCCAAAAAAATGTTTCTAAATGAGCTATATGTTCTTTATAGGATTTTGAAAAGATTAACAAATCATCAATGTAGACTAGTAAAAATTCTTGGTTTTCATTAAAGATATTCTGCATCTTTCTTTGAAATAAAGCAGGGGCATTCTTTAATCCTAAAGGCATAACAAGCCACTCAAAATGGCCTTGAGGACACGTAAAAGCTGTCCACTCTATTGATTCTTCTGCCATCTTTACTTGCTAAAACCCAGCTTTTAAATCAAACTTTGAGAAATATTTACTTCCTTGTATTCTATTGATCCATTCTTGCTTATTAGGGATGTTATAACCATCATCTATAGTGTTATCATTCAATCTTTTATAATTAATAACCATTCTTGATTTTCCTCTAACTATTTCTGCAAGATTTCTTACTATAAATGCAGCTGACCTATGAGGACTTCTGCTTTCTCTTATGGCTCCTAATTTTAAAAGCTCTTCAATATGCATCTTGAATTCTTCTATATCCTTAGGTGTAGCTTCAATAGGACTTGTCTTAATTATATAGTTAGGATTTATTATATTAATTTTACACAATACCATTCTTATCCCAATATTTCATTGGTATTTCTCAAATTATTTGAATATCTTCTAATCTTTGCATAATTTTACCTATATCTTTTTTAGATTTTATATCTCTATACCAATTGGGTGCAAAAGATTGTAAACTAAAACAATCTATACATGAGTTTGCCATATGAAACTCTTCTATATTTTCACCTAACTCCTCGTCTGTTTGATCATTAAGGTCATCATCATCAGCTCCTTGGAGTTCTTAAATTGGACTTTCCGGTATTGGAACTTATAGTCTTACGCACTTCTGTTATGTATGGGATATTATCTTGATAAGGAATAAATGTAATTCCTTGCTCATGTATGATCGTTGTTTGCAACGAGAATTGTAAAAACCTTAGTCCTAAGATCATATCATCATGTATCATAGATAGGTCTCTTATTGTAATCTCATCTATAATATATTTAGTATTATTTATTTGTACCTCAATATTGTAGGCTAACTGATTATGAAGCTTCTTTATTCCAGACATATCAGTGGATATATCTGCCTTTTCTTGATCTATTGTATGAACTATTTCTGGGCATCTCGCAAAATATTTATCATGCATAATATTTTTAGTACAGCCAGTATCAACTAATGCTAAAATTTTGTAAGTGATAGTAGGTGTTAATTTTACTTTCACAGGTATTCTTATTCCTACAATTTCTTTAAATGGAAATTTGACTATATATTTGCTACCAAAGTTTATTATAGCATCCTTTAACTGTATGCTACTATTATCTTTGTTATCTTTGTTGTTTGACTGTATTGCACTATTATCCTTGTTGCTTATTATCGTCTGATCCTTTAACTCAATATTCTTACCAGTCTTTTCTTCAGACTTTTGTACCTCACTGAGTTCTATCTTTCTTCTTAGTTCTTATAATTCCACTTCTAAACTATTTATTCTATTTTCTAAATTTCTAACTCTTCTGGTTAATAATTTATCTTCTTCTTCTAATTCTACTTCCTGTCTCCATCTTTGATTTCCAGCTTTTAAGCATGAAGCACATGCTTGCTTTAAGCATATACTACAAGTAAATCTATTTTCTTGACTAGGATAATAAATGCAGAAAGCACATTTAATATTATAGTCACCTCTTCCTTGTATCCAATCATGATCGCAATTTCCTTGATCCATTAATTCAGTTTTAACCTCCTCTAAGATATTAATTCTTTCACTATTTATTTCTAATGCATCCATAGCATTATCCAGATTATATAAACTTTCATCATCTAGAGAGTCTATAAAGTCTCTGTATTGTTGGGCATTATTTTCTTCGTCTTCATAACTTTCTAAAAGCTTAATCATCGACTCTGATTGTTTGTCCTCTTTTAACACATTATCTATCATAATATTACCTTTATGAGTGTCTGGATCCCTTTTGGCTTTATGATTTTGTACATCTTTTGGGTTTGACTCATCTTCCCACTTCTTTATCACAACTGACGCTTTATATTTCTTAACATTTAGCTCTTTTTCTTTAGATATCTTTTTTAAATAGGCTATCTTTCTAATGAAATAAATTTCTTTTTCTCTAATAGCAGACCATTCACATAACATAGAAGTATTATATTCATCAGGAATTTTACTTAGTTTAAACTCATACTGCTTAATTTCATTTTCTAAAACTTCCATTTTAAACTCAACTGAGATATTCTACTGATTCTTGTACTCTAAAATATATCACAAATTTTCTTAAATTCAAATTTTAATAACCACGGCTCTAATACCAGTACTTCCAAAAAAACTCGGGAAATCGAAATTCAAATTAAAAAACACGAGTTACTATTCACTGCACTATTCAAATTCAGCAGTTACTATTCAAATTTGTGGCACTATTCAAAATATCAGGCACTATTCAAATTCAGAATATGAATAGCGCTCGAGGACTTCAACTGAGTGGCTCAGGCACCCAAATTCACTTACTATTCGATGCACTATGCAGAGCACTTCTTGTGATTATGTAAATTATATGGTACTAGATTATGATGAGTTGATGCAGTATGGGTGTGCGATACTATTCAACAATAGCGACCTTCGTGGATGGTGGACAAGTGCGTGATTACTATGCGGGTGATTAGCAGAGTAAAATTTCAAGGCTACTGAGGCAGCAGCTATTGGGTGATAGCGACGTATGTGAATATGTGCTCGATTAGTATCTAATATGCAGGCGGGTTGTACATGACCGAGTACGCAGATATATGTATAGTTTTCGTCCAGCAGAGGTTGTACACCTATACCCACTCGCCCCAACGCCAGCCGACCCGTCGGCCGACTGACCCCGAGGCACCGGTCTACTGTCACGAAACTAATGGCTACGACCAGCATCCTCCTTTCCCAGTCTGGGGTGCATCCTCCCGAGAGAGGACGCCCAGGACTGTGAAGCCTTCCTACTCGGATCTCATCAGATCCTGCTAATTGAGAACCATAGTGTAACATACGGCCTCCCCGAGGCCGGGTCCCGCTTAGAACTGGCAGCTTTCTAAGACATAGACTGTCCTCACAGACAACACAAGTCTTTTCTGCACACTTTGTTCTCACTCGTGCGCACTCGGGAATAACTTCCCGGTTGGTCACCCATCCCCAAATTACTTCAGGCCAAGCACGCTTAACCTCGGAGTTTTTTGGAGACCGTCTTCTAAAAAAAAGTTGCAACTTATTGGTATGAGTATCCTATTAATTCTATTAATCCCTGGGTCGGGATGTCACACATAGGGTCAAGCCCTCTCCCCACTAACACTAATACCCTATCCTCGTACGGGCTTGGGGCTGCGCATAGCTAGCTCGACCGGGTCCACCCTCATAATGGATAAGTGGTGTGCATGTTTGACATAGTTTCGTTTCTAGGTCCATGATCTTAAGTCTTTAATCTTGCCGAGGCGAGCATCTTTGTACAAGTTCATATCCGTCAACACGGTCCGCGTCCGGCACCCATTATAGGTATTGCCCGCCAAGCTCCGCTGAAGTTCCCAATGAAACGGTCTTCCCAAAGGAAACTCACTGTAGCAGCACCGTCCAAATTAAACCGGCTTAAATGCACTAACCATCATCTTAATACTTAATCAAGTTACTGTGCACTTAAAACGGTGTAACTTGACAGGCTGTCGGGTAAAATCCCGATTAAACTACTGTACTCCAGGATCACAATTGCACTTAGACCCGTACGAAGACGAGCACAGGTGTTACCAGCATACAGAAATCTTCAAAATAATTTACAACACCGGTTTTACATAAAAGGTTTAAATACAAATAACAGAGTTCAAACGCACAGCGGAAGTTTAAAACTGAGTTCGAAATACAGTACGATAGCCACGACGACGATAAAAGGTGAGCTCCACATCCTGCCCACCGATGTGACGCCAACCTGCCCAATCTTCACGGGGAAGACGGGGCCCACTCGACGGTCCAACCCGGAGGAAGCGGCTGTCCAATCCAGGACGCACAGATCTCCTCGAAGTCCGCAGGGACACAACCTGCTCAGAAGGGTTACAACCACAACCCTGAGTATACTAATACTCAGCAAGGCTTACCCGACTCTGGGTATACTTAGCCCATTACCTAGACATGCGAAGCTTTTTGGCTCTGGAGTTCTTTTGCTGAAAGGCTGCTAGAAGTGAATCCTTACTTTCAATATTTTAGCTCCATTTAGTGTACCAAGCATTAACTAAATTCGCCTATTCATCTAGAGCACACATGGTGGAACAGATTATCTTTTAGTAACTCGCAAACCAACCCTTTCTATTCCTCTTTCATTCCACTTTCTTACTACGATGTGACAAAGTGACCAAGGTTCTCTTAACCGAGAGAGACGGCGAATCGATCCGATTTAACCTTGCAAGGTGGACCTAACTCACACGACACGCGTAAACCCCGTCGGGCCACACACGTCAACTGTTCCCATCATCACCCCGACGTCTGAATCACGCCTGCCAAAACCCGGGTGAAGGGTCCCTCACAGCGAACTCCCAGAGAACTAGGAGGCGACATACACTCCAACACCCGCCATCATCCCACTCCCAGAGTAGCAGGTCGCTATTCAAAGTATCGTTGCAAATCAGGTAATTAGCTTACCGGTTTCGACTACCTCCTACTTCCGGCATGTGGTTAGTACTGTTCAAACTCAGTCAACACTGCCAACAACGGAACGGTCCTCAATCAACACAGGCGGAGCTTACTTTCCATCCATTCCATACCATTAATCCAACTCATATCCGCCCGGTCTCCATTTCT
This sequence comes from Panicum virgatum, assembly GCF_016808335.1. Classification (NCBI taxonomy): domain Eukaryota; kingdom Viridiplantae; phylum Streptophyta; class Magnoliopsida; order Poales; family Poaceae; genus Panicum; species Panicum virgatum. Next base: position 824,891 of record NC_053145.1, on the reverse strand, counting down.
CTTTACTCCACAATTTATTACAAGCCAAAGCTAAGGGACCAAGATCCTAAAACTCGCGAGTGACAGCAATCACTCGACTTCTACCGAAATCCTACTTAGCAGAGCATTGCTAACGATACCTGCACACTAGTATGGACTCATGGGTACCTAGGGAGAACATGCATACTAGGGTTTCATACAACTCCTAAAACTTAAATGCACCAATACTTAAATAAACATTGAATAATTTAATTTATGGTTATGCTCCGGGGCTTGCCTTGCAGGTCAGCGGGGTTAACGAAAACTTTTGGAGCGGGCTCAACGGCGACCTTCTGCGGCTCTTCTGCTCGTGGCTCCTGGACTGGCTCAGCGATCAACTCGTAGGCGACTTCGTTCGCGGCGTCTACACGAATAAAAATATGCCATGCAACAATTAGAACACAGTGCAATGCATGAGCACCTAATGCGATGAAAGGATTAACTCAAATTAGCCTGAAGTGCTTCCTTCCAAAAACAACTACTAACAATTAAATAAAGAAAAGAGCATAGCTAGGCAAAGTATAAGCAAAACTCTAACTTGCACCCATAACCTAGTAACAAAATTAACCAGCTCAACTTGAAAACAGAAAGCATGCCACCCAAATTTTTCTAACATTTAACGACGATCGAAAGCATTTATTTTAACCCTAGAAAAGCAATTAAACAACAAATAGATCCACACACTTGCACATAGAACATGCACCTGAAACTTTTTTAGTGAACTACACATGCAAGAACTAAGCCACTGCAAATTTTTCATAATTTTTAGAGCAACAAAAAAAGTGGTAATAAATAAACTAGGTTTAACACAAACTGAATTTTCATCAGGGGCAAAAGTAGTATTTCACATGCACAAGTATTTTTCTTCTGAAGATCTTGATTTTAGAAACCCAACAAAATTGGGTTTGCATTTTTTGGATTTTTCTACGATTTAATAAGCATTAAAGAAAATACCAGCCGAAATAACTAAATAACTGGAAAACATAAAAAGGGGGTGGGGGCGCTGACAGCCGGGCCCCACACGTTAGTGGGAGCCCAGCTCCCAATCGCCCCTTCCCCCTCCCCTGTTTCGCCCAGGCGCGCAAGCAGGCGGCCCGCGGCGGCGCGGCACAGGCCGGCCGGCGACGGCGGCTGATCGAGCCGCGGCCGGGGCGCGGGGCGGCATGGCCGAGCGGGGCGCACATGGCACGGACAAGGGGCGCGCGGCATGCCCAGAGGCGCGCGCTCAAGGCGGCCCGCGGCGGCGCCAGGGCAAGGGCGCGCGGCGGTGGCGACGCTGCCGCCCGCCCACGGCTCGCCGGCGGTGGGGGGCTGGCCCAGCCGCAGCCAGGGCACGCCGGCGGGGCTAGCGCAGGGCGGAGCAGGGGGAGGCTGCGGGGAGGCGCAGGGAGGGGCTGGCGCGGCGGCTCGCGGCGGCGCACGCGATTTGGAGCGGCGGCATGGCGTCGGCGGCGGCGTTCCGGCCACTGCAGCGCAAGGCGGCGGCGGGAGCGGGCGGCGCGAGCACCAGGGAGCCCGGGCGGCCCTAGGGCGCGCGGAGGTGGCGCCCAGGGAGGAGCAGAGGGGGCTGGCGGCGTGCGCGCGCGGCGGGCGGCGCATTCGCGGCGGCGCTTCGACGGCGGCGGCCGCGGATTAGGGTGGGGAGAGGGTCGGGGAGTGAGATAGGGTTGCGGCCGAGCTCACCGTGGATCGATTTTGCGCGGAGGAAGGCCGGAAGGGGGTCGTCGACGTGAGGGCGAAGCTCGGGGCGGAGCTTGACGGAGGTCGGCGATGGCGAGCGGCGGTCTGAGCTCGATTTCGGCCGGGGTAGGGCACGGTCGCGTTCGTGGAAGGCTGGACGAGCTTCGGGGCGAGGTGCAGTGGGTTGGAGCGCGACGAATCGAGCTACGGCGGCGAGGATTTGCCGGTGCGACGAGCGGCGGCGGTTTCGCTCGGTGCTGCTCGCTCGAGCTCGGCTCGTCGTGCACTGAGGAGGAGAAAGGAGGATTGGGATGGCCCGGGAAGCTTCGAGGTCGTCCGCGAGGTGAAGAGCGGCGCTCAGACGCGATGGCCGACGCGTGGAAGCGGCGCCGACGAGCACAGTCGCCGGTATGGCCGGCGAACACACCGTGTCGAGCACAGTATAGGCACAGTAAAACCCAGTGACAAATTTTGAATGATTTTGACCTGTTTTTGACCGGCCAAAACTCAAATTTGATATAGGAACAAGAAATTTGGCCAAAATAAAAGTTGTAGAGGAAGGAAAGATCTACAACTTTCGTTTTGGGCGGAAATTGATTTGGAGCTCGAATCGATGACAAAAATGAGATCGAAAACGGCTAAGACAAAGATTAAAACGCGGACTCGGTTAACGCTAATGACGGTGATTAGCCTTAACTAGCGATCAAGCACAATGTTAGTGTCAAAAGTAACACCGGGGTGTTACACTCACACCCGCCACAGGTGCTCCGTAGGATCGTGCCCAACACATAATCCCCAGCCCCAAATCCGAAGATCGGGTATGGTTCGCTCGCCCCCGCTAAAAGCCCTAATCACCGACTCCTGATATATGGTGGATCTTCACTCATGCCAAGACTATCATACCACGAATTCCCATACCCATACCATAGCAACCATAGTAGCCAAATCATTCAATAATCATTCAAGGTAATCATGGGAATTCAAGGAATACGGAAGTAAATAGGTCATGCGGGTTCATCTCATCATAACTGAACAGTAAAGCATAGCATATCTAGCAAGCAATGCCTAATTGGTATTCAAATCGAGAATGGGCGTGAACTTGATAGTTCTTTGTAGTCTTCCTAGGTCTCCGGGGTCTTCCAGTCGCTCGGTACGTCCTCCTGGACTCTTCAGGTGTTTGAGAAGTCTCCTGGATCCTCTGGTCGGCGGGGACGTCGATCAACTCCTCCACGTAGGGACCTATTTGTAATTACATATAAACATAGTGGCCAAAGTGCAAGAATGCACAAAACTGCTCAAATAAGATTCAACTCACAATAAAACCTACTTTAACGGGTAGAGCATGATTTTAGAAAAATTATAAAATTAGTTTTATAATTTTCGGAGGTTCGGTTAATTATTATGAATTTCCTAAGGTTAAACCATTTTCTGCAAATAATAAATAATTATTGGAACAAGAAGCACACAATTAGCCACATGGCAGCCTCTGGGCGTGCCATGTGTCATGCTGACATCAGCACGAGGTCGGCCTTTGCTGACGTCAGCATGACTTAGTCAATGTTGATCAAATCAACGGGTCGATGGCAAGGTCAGTGGGGTCCACATGTCAGTCTCGCGAAGAGGCCGACAGGTGGGCCCCATGCGTCAGGTTTAACGGAAAAAGGAAAAAGAGCACCGCGCTTATGGGTTCTATGGGCCGAAAAGGCGGGCTGCTTGTTTGCAGCCCAATAGGGCTCTACTCGGGCTTGGCTTTGGCACATGGGCTGACTCGGCTCAGCAGGCCAAAAATGGCCCAGACAGCAGGGTTCACTCTCTCTCCCTCCTCTCTCCGACAAGGCGGGCCTACGGGCAGTGGCTCTGAAAGAGCATCTAGGCCCCTAGTGGGTTTTGGTGTATTGATTGACAACACGATTAAAAGACAAACTTGTTTACATGAGATTATGAGCAGGAATTTAATTCAAGATGTGATATTAAATGAAGTGACTCATGTATTGCAAGCAAGTGTTTATATCACACTGACAGCAAGGTATTCATGGTTGTTATGAAGGGTCTAATATCTATTGAAGCTTGTTCGACTCATGATGGGATTCAAATGACAAGCAAAGGTTATGTGATTGAGACATGATGATATGCTTATGCATAGTTTCGAGTTTGGAAGACTTGTCATATGTAATGAATATTGATTATCAAAGTAAGCAAGCAAGGAACACGTGAATAAGACAAGAGTTCATGCATATATGTAGTCTCAAATTGGAAAGCTTGCATGTGAAATTGAATGGTGGATTCAAATTAATAAAGAAGATTTCATGCATGACATAAATCAATGTGAGTTCAAAATGGATGACTAGAATGAAGATGGAATAACTGAGAGGCGAGTTTCAAAAGGCTACGCAAGCGACGGCTTGGGGGGAGCAAGAAAATCGATATGGGTCAATGACCGGAGATTCTAGAGTCATGGAGAGCTCTATGTTGAAGAATGTCATTATTTGAATAAAGAAAGTGACTTGTGAATCAAAGATGGATTTTATTCTTATATGATGGAAGATTCAAAGTCACTAGCTCAAAGCGAATATGCTCGATGAATTGAAAATATTGACAACCTCAAGATATTAATAGAAGAAAGTTCGGCATGATCAAAATATGAAGCTCAAGTGCTGTTTATGTGTTGATTTATGAAAACTTGAGTATAGGATGATGTACTATCAAGGGGGATGCAACATCTGTGGTTTAGACATTACCAAATGTGCTCATAGCGTCCCATGTGAGAAAAGCCCGAGAGAAAACGCAAAAGACCAGAAGTCACCTAGGACCGGTCTGACCGGGTCAGTGGACCGGTCTGACCGGTTGGAGTCCAACGGCTAGTTTTTCAAACAGATCGGTCTGACCGGTCTGGGTGACCGGTTTGACCGGTCTAACATTAACAGGGACAATGACTAGTTTTTGTGAGAGGAGTATTTATCCCCCATGATTTCACCCATGTAGGGGTGCTGATGCCTTATCATTTTTTAGCCAACTCTGAGTCCTTTGAGCACTTGGGAAGATCTCCCCAACCTCTCTTTATGAGACTTGATTGATTAGTATTGAATCATTGAGTTGGGATGAGTGAAACCATTCTTTGAGAGCATTTGAACAGCGAGGGCATAATCCCTAGCTTTGAGCACTTGCGGTTGTGTTGGCCAATTTGTTGAACCATTTGTTACTCTTGGAGGTGAAGCCTCCTAGACGGCTAGGCGTTGCCGGCTAGCTCCCAAGCTTGTGGTGAGCAGCAGCAAGTTTGTTGCAACAGCGATTGTGTGCCACGAGGGCGCATGGTCATATAGTGGAAAGGAGGAGATAGTTTGACCTTGCGGTCGCGATAAACTTCCTCAATAGAGACTAGGATTCACAAGTGGTGAACGTGGTGAATCTGAACTTCGGTGAAACAAATCGCTGTGTCTTCATTGCATCATCTTCATTTGGTTTGCCTCAAACTTTGTGTTCTAGCTTTATTTGTGCTTCCGCTACGATCTACTTGGTTGTGTTGTCTCAATGTGTGTAGGGACGTAAAATATATTTGTTAGCACCTACAGAAGTACTACACCAAGTTGCATTTGTGCTTGAGCTTGAGAAGGGGGGAAGAAATCTTGTTTTGTGCAGATTTTGCGTGGAACAACCGGTCTGACCAGTTGGTAGGTTTGGCAGCAGTTCTAAGGGTTAGACCAGTCTGATCGGTCTGCCTGATCGATCTAACCGGTCAGTGACTGATTGTTTGCTTAAGTGTTTTAATTTCTAGAATTTATTTTAAATGCCTATTCATCCCTCTCTATGCGACATCACGCGATTAAGGTCCTTTCAGGCTCCCACTGTCACTGAAATGAGGGGCCAGGGTGTCAGCATCACAAGGGATCCGGTGTGGTGAAAACTCGATCCGGTGCGGCTGGCTCGTGTGGGTGCGCACGCACGCCGATGCTCGGCGGCGGTGGCAGCAACGGTGAGCTGCGGGTCAAGGGCACTGCCCTGAGCGGCGCCGAGTGTGCACGCGTTCCACGTGGCTGAGGCATGGCGCGGCGGCTAGGTTCTTCACGGTGGTGAGGCGGCGATGACGGTGGCGGCGAGGGCTCGACGGCGACGTGCACGCGGCGGGCGTGCGCGGCGAGGCTCTGCTTGGTCTAGGCAGTGGCTAAGGCTAAAGGAGAGACAAGGCACTACCTCGCATGGTGCGAGTCACGCGCGCGGGTCTTGGCTCCCAGAGCCGCGGCGTGGCCGTGCCGCACGTGAGTGCCGGCATCCCAGTTCGCACGGCGACACGACGGCAGGAGAAATGGCGAGGTTCAGGAGGCGGTAGAACGCGGTTGATGGCAGAACGGCACGGCGCAGCTACGGCGCGTGCACGGTTAGCAAGGTAAGGGCTGGGCGACAACAAGCAGAGCGGAACAACGATGAACAATGCTGGCAAGGCAGGATTATGGTGAACGATTGGGCTCGATTCTGGAGCAAGGAAGGCAAGGGCGTGGTTTGGCATGGGTCGAGTCGGCCGAGCTCACAGGCGGGGTTCGGTGAAGCCAAGACGCTACCTTGGGCGGCACCGGGCGACAGGACAAAACCATGGCAAGGTGAGCGAGAGGTGTTCGACGTATTGCCCGAGCGGGCTTGCCACGTTGCAGATGTGATGTTGCGGCCGTTTTTGTGCTCGGCACGGTTGGGCTCGCTGACGACAGGATGTGCACAGGCATGGGACTCAGAAAGGCCCGGCCTTTTGGCCTAAACAAAGAGCAAGGTGAGGTCAGGATGGTGTGTTCGTGCACCGCCGTGGCGCGGCCGTGACATCGTGGTCCATGGCTCGGTCTCACCAAGGCATGACCTGGGGCATGGCCGACCAGGGCTCAGGCATGTGCACCCGAGCGCCTGGGAATTCATGGCTGCGGCACGGCCGGTGGTGTCGAACGGATGGTGAAGGTGGGCTAGGTTAGCATTTGAATTTAAATTGATGGGACACTTTAATTTAAATTCCACACAATTTCAAATAAAAAAAATTAAATTCAAATTGAATTCAATTAAACACGGTAAGGCCAAATAAAATTCAAATAACTCCAAATATTTTCACACTTGCAAAATAATTCTCTTAATTCAAAACAAAATTTTAATTATTAAGAAATTTTAGAGAGGTAGAATTTCTACTTAAATGATCTTATTGCAGTACCAACATAAAAAGTTTTGAAATTCATATTTTTCGACTACTTAACATTCCAAAAAAATCCGGAACTTTACACATGCTGTTGAATCAAACAGGCGGTTGACTTACCAATATTTCCAAAGCCAGGATGGGCAGGCCACCAAGGGGGCAGCACAACCTGAGCTGAGCGTAGCTGCGAGACCTTGGCACTTTGTCAATTGTCCCCTCTGTCTTGAGAACTCACTTGTCCCTACTCATCTGATAACAGTATAAAAAGATCACAATACTAATAAATACTAATATACTATGGAGTGTTTGGTTCATGGGACTTATGCAAAAGTTCCTGGTACTTTAGTCCCTAAAGAATCAAACAGGAGGGACTTTTTGGGACTAAAGTGTTAGTTGGGGCTAAAGAATCAAAAGGGAGCTTTTTGGGACTGTAGATGTAGCCGTATATGATGTCATCATGGATGTTGATGACGGGCTCCACTGGGCGTGCCAAGAAGCGTGTTGACGCGAAAATCCCACCGTAGGGGGACTCTCACGCTCCATGTAGCTAGGGCCGGGGAGATCTGCTTTGCTCCGACGTACAGAACCCAATCGGTGCGTGTACGGTGCGCTAGGCGTGCCAGTCAAGTTGACCTGGAATTGACATGGAAGGTAGATGGTTAAATTCAGGGGGGGTTATGGCTAGCCAGCCGATAACGATGGGCACACATGGATCGGCCATCGTACAACCAATTCACAGGAAAACAGGCCACGCTCATAGCAATGTAACCTGCATGCAACACCTATATCCAAATCCAATCGGCTATGGTCAAATCTAACATGATGAGAGCCGATAGCGAACAGATCTAAACTGGATAACTATGATGTAAACTTAAAATAAATTAGATTAAAAGCAACCAAGCAAGATCTAAGCATACACAGATAACTTGGTAGTAAAAGCAACAAGCTAGACTAACAGATCAAATTAATCTAACAGATCTCCAACTTTTACCAATAACTGGTGAGCAAACCAGACGCCGTGGAACGGATCTGGAGAGCTCGATAATTGTTGAACAGTCAGACCCCGCCGAACGAATCTAACGTGCTCGATAACTGGTGAACAGCTAAACCCCGCCGGACGGATCTAGCATGATCGATAACTTTGAGCGCCATAGATGGAGGAAGAAGAGATGCACCATCAACCTGAACCATATACGCAACTCTACTCCATACTTTTCAACAAGCGATGGAACATACCTGCTGAGAAGAACTCGTAAAGAGAAAAACTACTGCATCTAAGGCGAAGTCGCCGTGTGGAAAAGTAGATTGCTTTGTATGTAAAGGCTTTGTTTGGATGTGGTTGATGAAAGTTTATAAATGGCGGAGGTCAGCTATTTATAGCCTAACCCTAACCTCCCTTGCCGATACGGCGAGATTACAACATGCGAAACAAGAAACAAACTTGCCTAATTCAAACGAAACAAAGCCTAAAAAATAACTTGCCAGCTTCATTCGCCAGCTCCTTCCATAGCTCCATCGGCTGCGACGCCTCCTCCTGGCCTAAAGGCCCAATACGCTCTTTATTCCCTTTCGATCCAGCACCGGCCCATTCTTCATCGGCCGCTTGCCCAACAAATTGACATGTGCCAAAAAACGGTGTCAACATAGGCATTAGATGATCCATATTAAATTAATTTTCTCTAATAGAGGCCAACTGAGTTTTGTGAAATAGAATGTGAGAAAATACAGGCTGGTAATTGTCCAAATAAAACATGGACAAACAGAGGGTACCTGAACATAAGAAAGCAATATTGGATAAGGGCTGGACTGTGGCATTCAAGCAAACAATTGAACAATAGAATTACACAACTGAAGAGCAGTACATGTGACTTGAGGAGTACAGGGTCTAGTCCTGCTAAGAAAAGCTCCTCTACCATGAAAAGTTTACAGTCCAGCCCTTCCAAGAAAAGCAAGAGTCCAATGGTGAAAATTATGAAGGACATGAAAAATGGTATTGTTGAGTCCAGTGAGAAATCATATTCTCTATTCCAGGAACTTGTCAACCAGGGGAAGGCAAAAGAAAGGAAACGTGCTGAGCTTGTTGAAGAGATGGCCAAATGTCAGAGTCTGGCAATTGAGTGTGGTGCTGGTGAAGAGAGTATTGAGAGTGTGGGGCTGGTGAAGAGAGTATTGAGTATTTTGTGGCCACTCAGTTGAGGAATCCATAGGACATCACAGGTTTTGGACATGGGCCAACTCTGAGATATCATACAGATGGCCTGACATAGAGGATCAATCTTGGGTATGTCAACCTTCTGGGACATACCTACACTACCTTAGATATCAAGGAAGATTGATGTGTCTTGTAGGTGCCGGAGGCCAAAGTTGGTTCACCGGTATATTGACAGAGACAACCTGTGCAGAATTCAGTTATGATGAAACAATAGAAAAGGAAGCAGGCCGACCCGAAGATGGCATGCAGAGGCCGAAGAAGATGCAATATATAATCCCAGCTCCAAATATACAACATTTATGACTGAAGAGCAAGGGAAACTGCAAAAAAGATCCAAGCGCCACATTGCTTGGGCCATGGTCAATGAGAAATGCTTTTGATGTAGTGTGGGATAGACTACATGGAAGGGGTAGTGGGAGCTTTGACTTCGCACTTGATGTTTTTATCATACATCTATGGGATTCATCCAGAAATGATCTGACCAGAGAAAGAGTTCTATATACTTTTGAGGAGAAGAGAAAGGGTGTTTATCTGGATGACTTTCATGTGCTGATGTTGAGAAATTGGGAATCTATGTCAAAGAGATCTCTTCTTTCCATCGAGGCATTACGTGTGTTCACTCCCCATTCAAAAATACCACTATATAGTGTGTGGGACAGCTTGAAGGCCATCAGAATTCTGCATCAGCCAGATCCTGCACCTATGGGTTCATTCCACATGAAGGATGTTGAAGGAAGCAAGTCAAACTTCTACACTCTTCTCCACAGTTCAAGGATAAGACATTTTCCACGGAGTTCTCTAGAATATCTAAATAAAATAAATCAAAGATATTTCTAGGACTAGACATTTTCATGAAAGAGTGTAGAATTTAGATCAAGGGCTATGATTTTGCCACATGTCAATAATCCAATTGCCTTGTAACCCTATAAATAGAGACCCCCTCCCTAGCCATGCCATCCATCCATGAGCATGATAGATGAGTGGAGCTAGGAAGTAGTGAGAGGGTGAGTGCTAGGATAGCCACATAAAGAGAGTGTGTTGTGTACTCTTGTGTTGAAATAAAGCAGGTGTTTTGTAAGTGTTAGTCTCCCAGTTTCTGAGTACTTAGTGTATTGTGATCTATTGTAGGTTTTCTCTGCCACCCAGGATCACAAAAGGTCTGGGCTTCATCGTAGGAAGGCTCTGCCTCCCGGAAGACAGCTTCATCTGTTGGTAGGCTCTGCCACCCAAAAGCGAGAAAGCGGCTCTGCCGTTGAAAGGACGTTATACACTAAGTAGCTAGAAATTGAAAAGACTAACCGACTCTAGAGTGAGTTGGTGTGTGTGTGTTAGGTGTAAGTCCTTAGCTTAGTGGGTATTAGGGCCACCTTGATTCCCAACAAAGGACCTTCCCATTCCATTGGAAAACGGGGGCAGACCTCTTGATGCACGAATTGTTATCCATAGATGGGCCACCAAGAGTTATGCTTCTGTAAGTATATCTCATTATTTCTATTTCTCATGCAACCTTTTGATTTTATATGTTTCCTCACCCATCTTATTTCCACCGTTTATGCTACAGAAAATGTTCAAGGATAAATTATCACAGAGAGAGTTCAGATGATGGAATGGAGATGAATACAGGTAGCCTGATCAAAAGGGATATTGGAACGGAGTTGAATACCAGCAGCCTGGTCAAGAGGGATTATGCAACTGAGTTGAATACCAGTAACCTGATTAAGAATTCAAGTAATCTTTCCAACATAAGGATGACAAAGTACAAGGACCCAGGCAGGATAATAAATGGTAATTGTGGCCTGCATAAGATTGGTATTATGCTTTGTGATTTTGGATTAATTTCTTCATGGATCTTTTCCCCTCTGCTTCAGATGTCCTAAAGGTTGCAGTGTCTTACTGCATACCTAATGCCATTGTTGGAGATATTTGCCAGAAGATAGATTCCAATCTGGTCGCGCTGTGCTGGTACGTTTCGTTCTCACAGCAATCCCAATCTACTTGCTGGTAGCGCTGAAAGTTCCTAAGTGATTCATCAAGGCTATTGACAAAATAAGAATGAGTTTTCTATGGAAAGGGAGAAAAAATGTCAATGGTGGCTGCTGTTTAGTAGCTTGGGAAAAGGTCATGCGACCATTTGAGCTAGGAGGTCTCGGTATCCACAACCTCAAGGTCATGGGATGGGCATTACAAATGAGGTGACTTTGGATTGAAAAAACAAAACAAGATCGTCCTTGGGCCGTCCTGGAAATCCCGGTCCACTTGAATACTTCTGCTTTGTTTGTTATTTCAGTCGTCACCATTGTTGGCAATGGTGAGAACACCTTATTCTGGTCTGACCGCTGGCTGCATGGATAGAAATTAGAAAATTTGGCACCCAATGTTCTCAAATGTGTCCCCCCAAAAGTGAGAAGAACAAGGACTGTGGCAGAAGCCCTCCATGAGCTAACTTGGGTATCTGACATAAAAGGGCCTTTTGGTTGGCATGGGCTTGCTGAGTACTTGCAGCTCTGGGATTTAATTTCGGGCTTTGCACTTAATGCCATGGAAGATGCTCACCACTGGAAGCTTGATTCTTCAGGTTCTTTCTCCACTAAATCGGCCTACCGTGCCTTCTTTTTTGGGTCCGCTACGTTTGAACCTTGGAGGCGCTTGTGGAAGTCTTGGGCTCTAGGAAAATGCAAAACTTTTGTTTGGTTAGCAATCCGGAACCGTTGTTGGACAGTTGACCGGTTGCAAAAAAGAGGACTCCCTCACCCGGACCGCTGTCCCCTCTGCGACCAAGAAGACAAAACTTCACAACACATCCTCACAACCTGTGTTTTCGCTAGACAATTCTGGTTCGCTGTCTTAGTGCCCCTGAATCTGGTCGCTTCGGTCCCCAACCGAAGGACGGTCTCTTTGGCTGACTGGTGGTTGAAAGCTTGGAGGAAAGTACCAAAACAGCACAAAAAAGGTTTCAATTCACTGGTTATGTTGGGGGCTTGGATCCTTTGGAAACACCGCAATGCTTGTGTCTTTGATGGATCAGCTCCTTGCCTACAAGTTGCCCTGCAAGCTTATAGGGATGAATTTCACCTTTGGCAAGTTGCAGGTGTTAAGGGGCTTAGGGCCCTGCGTTGACCGGGTGGATTAGCTGTACCATTAGGGTGTTGTGGTCAGGTCCTTCTACCTATTTGTTTATGTAATAGTCTCTTTTTTTTGTGTGTTTTTCTACCATCACCCACTCTGGCCCAAGGTGTGTGATTGGTTATTGTAATTGGCCATTTCTCTCTTCTTAATACAAAGATACGCAGCTCTCCTGCGTGTTCGAGAAAAAAAGAAAAAAGATTCCATCATGTTGGAACGGATCAAAAGGATATACAAGAAACTTAAAAAAGAAGGTTTCCCAACTGCTCTCACTGTTAACAACATCAAGGGTCAAATGTGTTCGTCGAGTAGCCTGTCCTCAGAAAGAAAATGACATAATCATCATGTAATGTATTTTCCATTATCTATATCGTGTTCAAATTTTGTGAAAAATGAAACTAACTTTTTCCCATTCCCTATGAACAGAGATATAGGTTGTCATATTGACGGTTGTGCTGCTGTACTAGCTCATTCAATAGTCGTAAGTGGGGAAGCAACAGGAAAGGCAACTCAAGTAATTACTGTTGCCAATAGCGCAGCAGAAGTTGCACTAAGGCTCATTAGACCTGGGAAGAAGGTACATCAGTTGCAAACTACCAACATTATTTTAATTCTTTTATATCTTTTATTTTACTTGTCAGTGCACGTGCTCCACTATACTATATTGTGCGCCATCATCTGTGAAGAGCAATGATATTACAACAGGACTCCAGAAAGCTCATAATTGCAAGATTGTGAAAGATGTTCGAAGCCATCGACTAAAGCAATCAACTGTTGATGGTAACAGTTTCGACCTGTTTATCTCAGATACTAAGACATTGGATGATCTGGAAGTTGAGATTGGTGAACTATATGCAATTGATATTGTCACCAGCACCGAGGAGTCAAGTATATAAATACAACCCCCTCTGCTACTTAATGATGGTGATGTTGTCTACCCCCCCCCCCCCCCCCCCCCCCCCCCATGAGGGCTACACTATTTCCATTTAATCAATAGAAATACCAGTCGTTTGATATATGATAGGAGAGTAAAGTGTGCTAGACTATCTGCAACTGATTTCAGTACATCATGAATGAACAGCCATGCAAAATGATTTCAGCAGGGCATCTGAAAAAATAAGTGCTCTGCTCTTACAAATAGTTTCCCATCTCATCAGATGGCATTTCTACCTGTCTTGGCTTTTTCCCTTGGGTAATTTACAAACATCAAGTAATAGTGGTTGTTTGATTGTTCCAGAAAACTTTGTGGCAAATGCTACAGTAACTATGCTGGCTAAACCAAATGGATTTGAGAGAATCACAACAAACAAAGTGCAAGAGTTGCACGCTGCGGAGTTGTGAGGAACCAGCCCAAGTTAATCCCGCCAAATCGAGTCATTGTCCATTGAGTACAAAGGGTACTCGCAGGAATTATCCGATATGGGTATATACTTGTCCGACCTCAAGGAGAATGCATTTGGTTAGTAGCAAGGATAGGTCATGGTATTTAGTTTTGCATAAAAGCATCTACTTAGATCAAGTTGTAAGAAGCAAAAGACATAGCATCTATGATCTCTACAACATACACCAATACATTTGCATAAGTAAAGTGATCATGATCGTAAGCTCAATCTTCCATGAACTTCATCGGTAAGTCTACATTAAAGTCAAAGTACAATAGCGTGCTCAATGTCCGAGCGCGCGGCTATTGCAATAGATTGAAAACCCTGCAGGGGTGTCCAACTTTACCCACACGAGGACAAGACCAACGACCATACCCATGGCCAAGGATAAGTGTTGATTCATGCCTCAACCTTTCACACAAACACATCCGGCTATGAGCGAACGGTCGGGAAGTACAAGTGCACCGGAACCGCCGATCACACTCCATCACGACTCGCACCGAATCTGATCAAGGCAAGGTGTGTCTCATGCTAGTTGGCTTACCTTCCCATAATTAAGCATGTGGTTCGTATGAAAAAGTGCTCAAGTATCAAAGCGATTACACATCGGTCCTTAATCAACTCAAGCAAGTCTAACCATTTGAGTTCCACTCTCAACATGGCTCTACCAATCTTGCTAAAGTCCAAATCATAATTCATAGTTTCTCAAATTTTATTCATCACCAACTAAGAAGGTAGAATTAAACATTACTTCCTATAGCTAGTGAGTGGTCGTGACCTTGCCACCTCTCGACTTCTACCGAGACTATGCAAGGCTAAGCATATAATTCGTGACCCTTACACAATCATACTCACCTAGATGGCTATGTTCTAATCAAGGTTGGTAATGCATCAAATAGGTTCTAATCAAACATTGATACATATAGATAAAGCATGGTAACTCATGCGCAAACAAGACACATATACTTAATTGATCCAAAATAGGGAGTAAGGAATACATAGGTGCCTGCCTTGAGTCTCAAAGGAAGCGTCGTCTCCCACAGCCTCCAATTTGTGCTCACCCACCTCTTGCTCCGACGTCACGGTCTCTACAAGAATGCAATGATGCTAAATAAGAAAACATGCCGTGAATGATTATAATATGATGCATATGACATGAGAAAACATGATTCTTTAGTGCCGAAGTAGATAAATAAGCTAGATGTATAATACATAAGTGTGTTGCCTCCAGTTAAGTGCAAGGGTAGCAAAAGGGTAGGTGTGGACAGCATCATAGGGTAAGCCCGAATACTCCGGAAATACACCCAGATACTCCGGCCAGCAAATCCGAAAACTCCGGGTTTCAACCTTGGAGTCTCCGGGTATCCCGGAAGCTCCGGGTTTTAAATCGGAAACTCCGGATGTGCAGCAGTAGACAGTCCAAGGTCAAGATTCACGCAAGGTTTGTGATGGGGTTTGCTTCTAAGGGTTTCTAGGGGGTATGATGAGTCTATCTTGGTAGCTAAAGCTTACATGCACTAGGGTTTGAGAGTTCTAGGTCATCTATGGTGAGGGTACTCTATTGGCTCTAAACCTAGGGCAATGGAACTAGATCGGGGAAAGGGAGGAGCTCACCTGGGACAAGAACTACCTCAGCAAGGGTTCTTAGATAAGGAGAAGGCTTGGTGAAGCTTGAGCTTGCTCTTCTTGCTTGAGACTTGGAGAAGAGGAAGGAGAAGCTTGGGGAAGCTCCAAGGAGGTGAGGTCGAGGTGGTGCAGCTCGCCGGCGTCGATCTCCGGCGACCCTCCGGTGAAGGTCCGGCGAGGTGGGGCCTCAATGGTGGAAGGGAGGAGAGGGCTCCTCCAAGACCTTGGTAGAGAGAGAGAGAGAGAGAGAGCTGGAAGGAGGTTCCCAGGAGTAGTCACTCGAACTGACATGTGGGGCCAGGGGGTGAGGTGGCAAACGAGTGATGTGAGGGTGACACGTGTTCAGCTAGCCAAAACTCGAATACTCCTGGTTTCATCCCGGAAACTCCGGGTATGCCCCAATCCGGAGATTCCGGATTGAAATCCGGACATTCCGGAAATCGACCCAAATGCAGTTTCAAATTTAAAAGATGATGCCCATGATGACATGATTTACTCAAATTAGTTTTTGAGATGTTACAAATTCCCCCCCACCCCCTTAGAAAAATCTCGTCCTGAGATTTCACTAGAGATCTAGGGATGGAGGATTGTTCGTGGCTCAAATTAGTAGATCACACCTTTTTGGAAAGATTTTGCCCAAGATTTTTGGATGAAGGCAGACTGTCCTCAAGTCATGTTTTTGCTTAGAATCAGCTTAGTTTGGTGGTCCTCTCTAAGGCATATGATAGAAAATTGAGAAAATAACTCAGAAGATTATGAAGCAACTATCTTAGGATCACTAGAACATTATAATCAAGAAGAAAAGAGGAAAAGGATCACGAGTACACATACTCATCCATGAATAAGTCGGGATAAGATTGTCGAAGTTGGTCTTCTTGTTCCCATATTGCCTCACACTCGGAATGGCGACTCTACTGTACTTTTACAAATCTGGTAGTCTTGTTTTTAGTCTTGCGCTTAGCTCGGTCAAGAATTCGGATAGAATGTTCTTTGTACGACAGATTGGGTTGAATATCAAGATCTTCAAAATTTGTGGCTTCTATAGGAATTCTTAAGAACTTCTTCAATTGAGAGACATGAAACACATCATGAATAGTCGATAGAGATTGTGGCAATTCCAATCGATAGGCGACAGCCCCGCGTTTTGCCAAGATCTGAAATGGACCAACGTAGCGAGGAGCAAGCTTGCCTTTCTCTTGGAACCGTTGAGTGCCCTTGAAAGGTGTAACCTTGAGATAGACTTAATCACCAACTCGAAAACTTAGCTTTCTCCTACACCGATCTGCATAATGTTTTTGGTGAGATTGTGCAGCTCGTAGTCTTTCTTGAATGGTCTTTACTTTCTCTTCGGCTTCCATAACAATATCCGGACCAAAATATACTCATTCTCCGGATTCCGACCAATTGAAAGGAGTCCTACAACTCCGTCCAGACAAAGCCTCAAATGGTGACATCCCAATGCTTGCTTGGTAACTATTATTGTAGGAAAATTCAGCAAAGGGTAAGCATTCATCCCAACTCTTCCCATAAATATATAATTGCACATGATCTGAGCATATCTTCAAGAATTTGATTGACCCGCTCGGTTTGTCCACCGGTTTGAGGGTGATAAGCTATGCTAAAGGTGAGATATGTACCCATGGCATCATGAAGACTCTTCCAAAACTGAGCTGTGAATTGAGGGCCTCTATCGGATAATATAGATTTAGGAACTCCATGGAGACAAACAATCTTGGTGATATAAAGCTCCGCATATTTCTCAACCGAGTAGTTGGCTTTGACCGGAAGAAACTGAGCAGATTTTATGAGTCGATCCACAATGACCCAAATGGAATTGTACCCATGGAGAGTACGAGGAATAGGAAGAGGTTGGAGAGTTTCGGTTGGCTTGAGATATTCGACCTTCACTCTTTGACAAACGTCACATTCGGCCATATATCTTGCAATTTCTCTTTTCATACAAGTCCACCAAAATTTTTATTTCAAATCTTGATACATCTTGTTGCTACCGGGATGGATAGAAAATTGAGATTCAAGAGCCTCATTAAGAATTTTCTTCCTAAGCTCAAAATTTTTGGGAACCACCAAATATTTCCCAAACCAAAGAATTGCTTGATCATCAAGCTTGAAACACTTGAGCTTTTCTTCACTAATTCTATCTCTAAGCTTCATCATGCCCTTGTCTTCCCATTGAGCTTTCTTGATTTCATCAATGAGATTAGAAGTGATAACTAAAGAAGCAAGCGACCCATGCTCTACCATAGAGAGATTGAGCCTCCGAAAATCATCACAAAGAGTGTTAACTCCGGATCGGGTTCGCAAGCAATGGAATTGTGCCTTTCAGCTCAAAGCATCTGCAACCACATTTGCCATGCCAGGATGATAGTGTACTTCCAATTTGTAATCCTTGATTAATCCCAGCCACCTTCTTTGCCTCATATTGAGTTCCGATTGAGTAAAGATATACTTAAGGTTTTGATGATCAATATAGATATTGCAACAATTTCCAAGAAGATAATGACGCCATATCTTAAGAGCATGAACAACATATGCAAGTTCAAGATCATGGGTAGGATAATTTTCTTCATGACGCTTCAATTGGCGTGAAGCATAAGCAATGACTCGGCCTATTTGCATAAGAACACAACCAAGTCCAATTCTAGATGCATCACAATACACATAAAATCCTTTAGTGATATCCGATTGAGCAAGAATAGGAGCAGTTGTGAATTTGGTCTTGAGGGTTTGAAAAACATTCTCACAAGCATCGGTCCACTTGAATTCCACACCCTTCTTTGTCAATTCAGTCATGAGCTTAGAAATTTTGGAGAAATTTTCAATGAACCTACGGTAATGACCCACAAGTTCAAGAAAACTCCGAATCTCACTAACATTTTGGGGTTGCTTCCAATCAAGCACATCATTCACCTTGCTTGGATCCACAGCTACACCATTTTCTGAAAGAATATGTCCAAGAAAAGCCACTTCCTAAAGCCAGAATTCACATTTGCTAAACTTGGCATAGAGACTATGGTCACAAAGTTTTTGGAGAACAATGCGAATATGTTCGGCATGCTATTTCTCGGTCTTAGAGAAGATGAGAATGTCATCGATAAAAATTACCACAAAGACATCAAGTTCTTCAATGAAAATAGAATTCATGAGGTACATGAAATATGCCGGGGCATTGGTTAACCCAAAAGACATAACCATGTACTCATAAATCCCATATCGAGTAGAGAAAGCCGTCTTGGGAATATCTTCCTCTTGGATTTTTATTTGATGATATCCCGAACGAAGATCAATCTTGGAAAAGAAATTTAACACCAAAATTGATCAAACAAGATATCAATCCTAGGAAGAGGATATTTATTCTTCACGGTCACTTCATTCAACGTTCGATAGTCCACACACATCCTTAGACTATCATCTTTCTTTTTGACAAAAAGAGCCAGGCAACCCCAAGGCGAGGAGCTCGGACAAATAAATTTCTTGTCAAGAAGAACTTGCAGTTGCTTCTTCAATTCAACTAGTTCGTTGGGAGGCATATGATAGGGTCTTTTAGATACCGGGGCCGTTCCGAGGAATAACTCAATAACAAACACCATTTTCCAGTAGGGAGGCATCCCCGGTAATTCTTTGGGAAAAACATCCGAAAATTCGCACACCACCGGAATTGCCTCTAACTCTGGTACAATGGTGGCATTGAGAACATGAAGTTGAGAGCCCAATTTCTCATGAAGATAAATATTAACCCGCTTTCCGGAAGGGTTCCTAAGTTCAATAGAGTGAGGATTGCACTGAATAACCCCATCATGTTTAGTCATCCAATTCCTCTCAATTATGACATCCAAATCCTCTAGATCAATGACCACAAGGTTTACCATGAAAGTTAGCCCCGAAACTTCAAGTTGAGCTAGATTGACCACTTCCTTAGATACTAATGTTGCTCCAGGAGCATCAATGATAAATGTAGTAGGAATTATCCGAATAGGAAAATTGTGTTCTAAATCAAATTTTCTACTCATGAAGGAATGAGATGCACCGAAATCAAATAATGCCCGAGTAGATTTAGAATTGATAGAAACCATACCAACAAGAACTTGCATATCATCACTAGCTTCTTCGGCGGTAATGTGGTTTAGCTTGCCGCGCTTGGAATTTTACCCATTCTTTGCAACTTGACGAGGAGGAGGAGGAGGGGCTGGTGGGTTTGGAGCATTGCCGGCTCCATTCTTCTTTGGAGAGGGACAATCCCTAGAATAGTGGCAGTGACCACCACAGTTGAAGCATGGTCCTCAGGAGGCATTTCCACCACCGCCTCCCGGCTGCCCTGGAGCACGAGGAGGTTGACCTTGGGGAGCCGGAGGATGGCGTGGCATCCACATAGCTTGAGGAGCACCAAAACCCGGCGCACGGGGTGGGGGTGGGAAGTCCCATGCACGGGCGTTACGAGTCACCATCTGTTGAAGAAGAAGAAGAAGCAGCCCGCTTGCGATTCTCCGCATCCATCTTGCGGTTCTCATTCTAAAGAGCATTCATCTTGTATTCGGCCTTGATTGCCTTGCTAACCATGTCATTGAAATCCCGGAAGTCCGTGGTAGATCTTCTCATCTGTGTTGATATCATCCAAAGCTTATTGGGCAAGATAGTTAAAAGTGTTGACATACTCCATCACAGTCTTGTTGCCTTGGCGCAACCTGCGGAATTCATCTCTCTTGATGTTCAGCACACTATTGGGAATATGATAAGCACGAAAAGCTTCACGAAATTCAGCCTAAGTCACTTGGTGACCTTCTGCAACCCGTGCCATGTACCCATGCCACCAAGCTCCCGCGGCATCCCGAAGTTGATGAGCCGCAAAATTCACCTTCTCTTGATCATTGCATTGGATAAGACCCAATTTTTGCTCCATGGCGGGCAACTAAAAATCAGCATCCAAAGGCTCCTTGGACCCACGAAAGATAGGAGGATCGCTGGCCATGAAAGCAGAGTAACCATGGTGTTGACCTCTATGTCCTTGCCCACCCAAATTCTGCACCAAAGCTTGCATGATTTGATTATGTGCTTGACGGCTTTCTTCCGATCTCCTGAGGATCTCCAAAAGGGCTGGGTGCACCGGAGGAGGAGGGGGCAAGTTGTCATCACCACCGGCACCGTCATTTTGAGCCATCCTGCCGCCAACCACAAATGAGGTTAGCGACCGGGAGAAAAGAAAATTGATATAGTACAATTGCACAACCATATAATATATCAACCACAAATGTGTGAGAATAAACAAAGAGAACGACATCATAGATAGGATGGATCAAGAATGATGGAACCAAAGAATTTTGGACACCAACTAGGGAGTTATTCATATGAGATACCCATGGTTAAATATTTAATAAGCCGTATAGTGCCATAAAATGCATGCATGAATGATGGTAAATGATGACATGTCGTAGCTATACGCATAAAGAACACGGTGCACAACTAAATAACAGAGGTCCACGTAGATAATATTAGTATAACACATAGGCATCGTAGCTAACTTATGTCTCACACGGTCTCACCATGACCAATCGGCCCAAGTTCCCGTTCATCTATCATGAGTAAGACAAGATAAGTTAATGAACATATTGAGAATAATTAACATGCATCCCATAAGATGAGAAAATTAGCTCTATGAGAGGTAAGAGTTATATACCCCATAGAAGAAATATAACCTTAGGAAAAACAAAATTTTACAACTACTTGATTATTAGTGATCACTGTTTTATTCCTAAGCATGCCCCTTACCAAATTTTAGTGGTAAACATGCATGGAATGCAACCATAGCTCTGGTACCACGCTGTGAGGAACCAGCCCAAGTTAATCCCGCCAAATCGAGTCATTGTCCATTGACCAACTCAATTAGAAAGGACTAACTCCGGTAGTCCTTGGAATGTGCCATGAGCACCGCCCAAGATTTAAACACACTCCACTAGCACAACAGTAATACCATCACATAGGCACGTCCAACACACAAATTTAGGTTACAAAAGAGGTTCAAGATACATTACATCAAGTTTCAGAGTTTTGTAGAGGAAAGTTCTACTACACGCACTCCATACATATGCAAAATAAGAAGGTAAACACTATATACCGATAGTACCCTTCTTGTAGCCACCGGCCATCTACTCCTCACCCGCACTTCCATCAGCGGGGTAGAAGTAGCCAAACACGGCCTCCGGCTGCGCATCACCTACAACAACTTTAACGATAGCACCATGAGTACAAAGGGTACTCGCGGGACTTATCCGATATGGGTATATACTTGCCCGACCTCAAGGAGAATGCATTTGGTTAGTGGCAAGGATAGGTCATGGTATTTAGTTTTGCATAAAAGCATCTACTTAGATCAAGTTGTAAGAAGCAAAAGACATAGCATCTATGATCTCTACAACATACACCAATACATTTGCATAAGTAAAGTGATCATGATCGTAAGCTCAATTTTCCATGAACTTCATCGGTAACTCTACGTTAAAGTCAAAGTACAATAGCGTGCTCAATGTCTGAGCACGCGGCTATTGCAATAGAGGTGTACAAATTTATCCACACGAGGACAAGACCAACGACCATACCCATGGCCAAGGATAAGTGTTGATTCATGCCTCAACCTTTCACACAAACACATCCGGCTATGAGCGAACGGTCGGGAAGGACAAGTGCACCGGAACCGCCGATCACACTCCATCACGACTCACACTAAATCTGATCAAGGCAAGGTGTGACTCATGCTAGTTGGCTTACCTTCCCATAATTAAGCATGTGGTTCGTATGGAAAAAGTGCTCAAGTATCAAAGCGATTACACATCGGTCCTTAATCAACTCAAGCAAGTCTAACCATTTGAGTTCCACTCTCAACATGGCTCTACCATTCTTGCTAAAGTCCAAATCATAATTCATAGTTTCTCAAATTTTATTCATCACCAACTAAGAAGGTAGAATTAAACATTACTTCCTATAGCTCGTGAGTGGTCGTGACCTTGCCACCTCTCAACTTCTACCGAGACTATGCAAGGCTAAGCATATAATTCGTGACCCTTACACAATCATACTCACCTAGATGGCTATGTTCTAATCAAGGTTGGTAATGCATCAAATAGGTTCTAATCAAACATTGATACATATAGATAAAGCATGGTAACTCATGCGCAAACAAGACACATATACTTAATTGATCCAAAATAGGGAGTAAGTAATGCATAGGTGCCTGCCTTGAGTCTCAAAGGAAGCGTCGTCTCCCACAGCCTCCAATTTGTGCTCACCCACCTCTTGCTCCGACGTCACGGTCTCTACAAGAATGCAACGATGCTAAATAAGAAAACATGCCGTGAATGATTATAATATGATGCATATGACATGAGAAAACATGATTCTTTAGTGCCGAAGTAGATAAATAAGCTAGATGTATAATACATAAGTGCGTTGCCTCCAGTTAAGTGCAAGGGTAGCAAAAGGGTAGGTGTGGACAGCATCATAGGGTAAGCCCGAATACTCCAGAAATACACCCAGATACTCCGGCCAGCAAATCCGGAAACTCCGGGTTTCAACCTTGGAGTCTCCGGGTATCCCGGAAGCTCCGGGTTTTAAACCGGAAACTCCGGATGTGCAGCAGTAGACAGTCCAAGGTCAAGATTCACGCAAGGTTCGTGATGGGGTTTGCTTCTAAGGGTTTCTAGGGGGTATGATGAGTCTATCTTGGTAGCTAAAGCTTACATGCACTAGGGTTTGAGAGTTCTAGGTCATCTATGGTGAGGGTACTCTATTGGCTCTAAACCTAGGGCAATGGAACTAGATCGGGGAAAGGGAGGAGTTCACCTGGGACAAGAACTACCTCAGCAAGGGTTCTTAGATAAGGAGAAGGCTTGGTGAAGCTTGAGCTTGCTCTTCTTGCTTGAGACTTGGAGAAGAGGAAGGAGAAGCTTGGGGAAGCTCCAAGGAGGTGAGGTCGAGGTGGTGCAGCTCGCCGGCGTCGATCTCCGCCGACCCTCCGGCGAAGGTCCAGCGAGGTGGGGCCTCAATGGTGGAAGGGAGGAGAGGGCTCCTCCAAGACCTTGGTAGAGAGAGAGAGAGAGAGAGAGCTGGAAGGAGGTTCTCAGGAGTAGTCACTCGAACTGACACGTGGGGCCAGGGGGTGAGGTGGCAAACGAGTGATGTGAGGGTGACACATGTTCAGCTAGCCAAAACTCGGATACTCCTGGTTTCATCCCGGAAACTCCGGGTATGCCCCAATCCGGAGATTCCGGATTGAAATCCGGACATTCCGGAAATCGACCCAAATGCTGTTTCAAATTTAAAAGATGATGCCCATGATGACATGATTTACTCAAATTAGTTTTTGAGATGTTACAGGAGTCCTCTTCTGATAATGCTGAATTGAAGATGAAGGATGGGGATGATGAAATGAAGACAACAGCCAAAAAGCACAACTAGTATGTGCAGAGAATAAGGGGCGATGGGAGGTGCATGTTCAGAGCTATTGCGCATGGTCATCATTTTATGATTACCCATCAGAAGATGAATGAAGATTTAGAAAGGAATGAAGCTGATCTCCTTAGGACTAAGGTGAGGCATAATTACTAAAGCAATTAACACTTTATTGATGACATTACTAATAAAGCACTTGTCCACTGATAGGTTGTTAACCGCTTGATTGATAGGCGTGAACATATATCTGGGTTAGTTGTGGTCCCAAACTATGTTTTCGTATTAATTATAATGTGTTGTGATTGTGGTTTATGTTTTGATACATGTAATTATTTGCAGGTTTATTGTGGGTGATTTTGATGCATATGTGCGAGCCATGAGGAGCCCATTCTCTTGGGCGGGCAATCAGGAGTTGCTGATGGCAAATGAAATTTTAGTGTAAGTATTCGACAAAATTCCCTATTTGACTAGTAGTTACTAATTACTTTCTCGGCCTTTCAAAATTTAAATTTTCCTATTTGACACTAGGTTTAAATTTCATTCCCAATTTGACACTTCCGTTAGTTTTGGAGACGGGAACATTGAGGATTGAACTTACAAAGGTTTAGTTATAATTTAGATAAGATAAGAAAGGGACAGGTACACGAGTCATTACTAGGGTTTGTGTTTGTCATTCGGAAGTCCCGATGCCATGGATGGAAGCAACTAGGTGAAGGGGAATGTGGAAGAATATCGACAGTAGTGAAATAACTGGAATCACTAGTATCATTCAAGTTATCAATCCTTTCATGGTAGTCCATCAATTCCTTTTTTGTATTTGGCATCATTCTCTATAGCATCCTCTAAAGGGGAAAAAGCAATCATGAAAAAAGGGTAAAAGAAGATGCATGAGAAACAAACCAAATCAATGAATGTCTATGCTAGTCATACAAATGAATGACATCATACAACATTCAAAAACATTTAATCATGAGTAATAGGTAAAGCAAAATGAATAAGGAACAAACCAATCTGGTTAATGTTTATGCGTGTCACCCAAGTGTATGGCATCAATAAGAATCAAAATCCATTGTACAGAGTTCAGAAGTTGGATCATGAGTAGTAGAGCCTGTTTGTTTAAGCTTCTGGGCAGCTTTTCAGCGTGAAAAGCCAGAAGTTAAAACAAACAATGAACTTCTTATGCAGCTTCCAGAAAGCCAAAAGCTCAGAAAAGTTGAGTTTATATGAAAAGCTCAGTTTCCTAAGCTTTTTAGTCGCTTTTTGAGCCCAGAGAGCTAAAAGCATCATCTACACGCTATTATTGACTTTTCATAAGCAAAAAGCCAGCCACAGCTTTTCATAAAAACTCCAAAAGCTGCAGCTCAAAGAAACAAGCCCTAAGTAAAATAAGATGCATGAGGAAGAACAAACAAGCCAGCATAATGAACGTTATGCTATGCTAGTCATACAAGAAAACAACATCTGCTGGTTATCATCAAAATATGTACACAGTTTTGTAATATATGACAACACAAAAATAATGGAGGTTGCAATCAAAAATCTCTTTAGTGTGAAGGGCCATCATAATATTAGGAAGCCCTGCGAAATAATGCATTGAAATGTAAAACCTTTTCAGATTTCTGTTCTTTCGAAAAGAGGACACAATCACAGGCAGGACGCCTAACCCAATGCTAGTGCGCATCAAAAGGAAAGGGATCAAGTTTACTGGGACGGTTTATACCAACCAAACTTGTGTAACATTCTGACACTTCATCTCCAGTAATCCTACTCCGATAGTATGGATGCACTCCAAGTATGGCCTCCCAGAACGCCACATGTTCCATGTACTCTTGGTCATCTGGCAATCAAATATTAAATCTTTGAGAGATCAGTACTAAAAACTAGAGCAACACGCCAGAGGACCCATGCAATTTCCTTCCGCAATAGATTTAAATTTCATGTGTTTGCTAGAGGAATCGCACTGTTTCATGACGAATTGTTGGGCCTCATCGTGCAGGCATCCAGTTGGATTCAAAGAATAACCCCCACCTCCCCAACACCAACCCCCAGATCTGTAGTACTAAAACTAGAGCAACACGCCAGAGGACCCAAACAATTTTCTTCCGCAATAGATTTAAATTTAGAGAGGAGGTTTGGATGGAACGGAAGGTGGAAATCGAGGCCCGCAGAAAAGAAAATTAACTAACCAGGATCCTTAGGCCGCGGAATCGCCATGCGACGTATGAACTCCGCGTCGAGATGAACTACGACTTTGGGCCCGATCTGAAATCGCTTCTGGCCGTCAGGCTCCATCAGGCTGCAACTAAGGTTGGCGGCGCTAATTGGGAGAACCCTTTCTTTTTTGATACTTAGGGTTTCGGTTTTTTTTTTACACCTCCTTAGACCACTCGCTAGTGTCTCCTCAGGATGCAGAGTCCCGTCACAAGGAGGAGGTATCGTCCGCGGGGAGGAATCCTAACCTGGACAGGATCACCTTCCTTCCTGACTGCGTGCGCCGCAAGATTGTTGCCCGCCTTCCAATCAGGGATGCTCTACCTTTGGAGCTCCACTCCACTGAATCTGGACGATGGACATCTTCTTCGCATCACGGAGGATGAGCGCGTGAAGCACGTGTCTAAGGTATTCATTGAACACCCTGGCCCTTTCAGCTCAATTGGGCTGATGCACTCAGTCAATGGGTGTCATTGCTTGCTGATAAAGCTGCGGAAAGATCTCATTTTGGTGAATCATCCTTTACCAGTGAACATACTATTGCCAAGCGACATCCTGCGTTGCACCTCTCTGAGGCGCTTGTGCCTTGGGTTCCTCCGTTTCCCAATTACAAGCAACCACAGTAGAGTCACCTTCAGAGAGTTGAGGGAGATTGGCCTGCATTGTGGGCATATCAATTCTGCTGATTTCACCTGTCTCATGCGCTCAAGCCCCATGCTGAATGCACTTTGCATTGTCTCCAGCTATGAATTCCCTGATGTTATCCACATACATGGACACAAGAACTTGCAGTCTATTTTGTTATGGACATCTGTAGCGAGCGAGTTATCACTCCATGATTCAAATAGTGCCAAGCGTCTTATCATGTGGAACAATTCTGGTGGTGCTTCACAAATGACCCTTAAGATTGGTAATGCACCAAGTCTCGAGTCATTAGGATATTTGGAGCCAGGACACCACAATCTAGTGGTCCACAATGTGTCTATCAAGGTTTATCATCTTTCTTCCCTTTTTTTATGTTGCAACATACATTTGTCTTATCTTGTTTTGTCTTATTTTATCTGCTAACTCTTTTTTTTTCTTATTTATAATGGAAGGCTGGGACAAAAGCCAACCCGCATGTGGTGTTACGCAGTGTTAATATTTTAGGTTGTAAAATGTCACTTGGAGACACAACGCAGTCAAAAATGCTCCTGTCATTTTTAAGGTGTTTCCCCTATGTTGAGACACTTCATATACAGGTGAAACCCATTTTCAATGCATCCTAATGTTTTGTAGGCCAGACAAATTTTCTAGATATTGTTTTAGCGTTTTAGGCACCGCCTAAGAAGAGTGACAAGTGTGACCCAAAACCAGTTTGGGTTCATGCCTGGAAGGTCGACCATGGAGGCGATTTTTCTAATACGACAATTGATGGAGAGATATAGGGAGCAGAAGAAGGACTTGCACATGGTCTTTATTGACCTCGAGAAGGCGTATGACAAAGTACCGAGAATTGTCATGTGGTGGGCCTTGGAGAAGCACAAAGTCCCAACTAAGTACATTACCCTCATCAAGGATATGTACAAGAATGCGATGACGTTTATCCGGACATGTGGTGGCGACACCGCTGACTTTTCTATTAACATAGGCCTACATCAGGGGTCGGCATTGAGCCCTTATTTATTTGCTTTGGTGATGGATGAGGTTACAAGGGACATACAAGGTGATATCCCTTAGTGTATGCTCTTTGCTGATGATGTGGTGCTAGTGGACGAGAGTAGAGCAGGGGTAAATAGAAAGTTAGAGCTGTGGAGACGCACATTAGAGTCAAAAGGGTTCAGACTTAGTAGGACCAAGACCGAGTACATGATGTGCGATTTCAGCGCATCTAGGCATGAGGGTGGTGACGTTAGTCTCGATGGGCAAGTGGTGGCCCATAAGGACACCTTTCGATATTTAGATTCGATGTTACAAAAGGATGGCGACATTGATGAAGATGTTAGGCATAGAATCTCAGCTGGCTGGTTGAAATGGTGTCAAGTTTCTGGTGTCCTCTGTGACAGAAGGGTGCCACAAAAGCTAAAAGGTAAGTTCTATAGGACAACGATTCGTCCGGCGATGTTATACGGTGCTGAATGTTGGCCTACAAAAAGGCGATATGTCCAGCAACTGAGTGTAGCAGAGATGCGGATGTTGCGGTGGTTTTGCGGGCACACAAGAAGAGATAGAGTCCGGAACGAAGCTATTCGGAAAAGGGTAGGGGTGGCACCAATTGAGGAGAAACTTACCCAACATCGGTTGAGATAGTTTGGACATGTCCAACGAAGGCCTCCGGAGGCGCCGGTGCGTAGTGGGGTGCTAAAGCATATTGATAAGATAAAGAGGGGTAGGGGTAGACCTAAACTGACTTGGAACGAGTCGGTTAAGAGAGACCTTAAAGATTGAGATATCTCTGAGGAGTTAGCTTTGGATAGGAGCGCTTGGAGACTAGCTATCAACGTGCCTGAACCATGACCTTTGTGTCTTTTGGGTTTCATCTCTAGCCTACCCCAACTCGCTTGGGACAAAAGGATATGTTGTTGTTGTTGTTGTTGTTTTAGCATTTTAGAGAGACCATAACTACTTAAAGACATTACTCACACAACTTTTTTTATTTTCTTTTTTATAGTCTGTTGAAGTGGTTAATCGTTCTGGAAAACCCAATCTCAATTCATGGTCAGGCAATGTCATTCAGTGTGTGGACAATCATGTGAAGAAGTTGTTTTTCCATAATTTCCTTGGAGATAAGAGTGAGCTTGCGTTCCTAAAGTTTGTTTTGGCAAAAGCAAAATTTTTGGAGAAGATGGTAATACTTCTGTCTGCACAAGGTTTGGGTAGAAAGGATGAGACGAGATTGAAACTGATAGAACTGGGCGAGTTAGAGACAGCCAGCAAGGAGACTCGTTGCTTGTCATTGATTTTGACATTCCAAACAGCTTCTAATGCATCTGTCAAAGATCCATTCTTTTCCCTGGATGATTATGAGCTTTCACATGATGACCAGGAGGAGATGGTGATGTTGACAACAGTGGTGGAACTAAGCAGCGGGCACATGATGCCTGTGGTGGGGCTGTTCATGGGCCCTCAACGGTTTTCGATGGATGAACACAAACCTATGATCCATGCCGTTGTTAGTTCTGCTCTCCAAACTGGGTATCATCGCTTTGATTTGACAGGTAGACATATCTGACCACACACACCCATATGTGCTCGTTATGTTCACGTTTACTAATATATGAATTTAATTCTACTGTAGGTGGCTTAGGCCCTGAAATTGGCGATGCACTTGCCGAAGCATGCAAAAATGGCACTGTTAAGAGGGAAGATCTATATATATCCACCACGGTGATTAGACTTCTTTCACTTTATTCTCTAGAAAACTACCAATTGAAATTATCTTCCACAACTATCATTTGAATTTTCTGTATCTTTGTGACTCTAGATCCGCTATGACCGTCAGTTGGGTGTGATGAACAGCTGCATACGGAATTTGGAATTCCTTCAGATGGATTATATAGATCTTGGCCTCATTGAGTGTCATGGTAAAGCCCTTGAACTCATGTATTATTTAAGGTTAAAAAATTGGCTTACTTACTGAATATGAGTGTTTGCCCACAGAATATATTCCATGGATTGAGGTTGAACTTGTTGTTTCAAAGGGACTTGTACGAGACATAGGGGAAAATTTTGAATCTTTTACTTTTGGTATACCATTATTTGCATTTTCTTACTTGATAATGAGTTGATGTATATATTGGGAGAACTGCAAGTTTGCAAGGATGCCTAGCACATGATACTATTTGCTAGGATTCTTTGCTGCATTTGTCCAATGCAAGTTATAGTTTATTTCTAATAACACAGCACTTTTGTAGCAGTTTCAATTTACACTAGTGGAGGTATAGCACTGACCCCCCCCCCCCCCCCCTCTCTCTGGATTTTACCTCATGGTCCCCATATTAGGTACATTAACCAGAAAACAATTACTGTTGGTTGTTGACAAACTTGCTATTTGTTGTGGGTCCACTTAGGGTTTGGAGTGGTAATGGCAAGGTTGGTAGGTATGTTTAGAAATCTAATTCGAGATTTATTTGTGCAGCAACTGGAACATTACCCAAATCAAAGCTTGCTTACCGGAGAAGATAAAGCATGTTGTCAATCAATTTTCAACAAATCCATATTGTCAATGTGATCCTCTTGTGAATAGGGGTGGTAAAGGGCCCAACATTTTGAACTAGAAAATCTAAGGATCGGGCCCTAAAAGGGCCGGGCTCTAAACATATGTATTTTTGAACTAAAAATTTTAAGGGCTTTATTGGGCTGTGAAGAGGTCATTAGGGCCATGGCCCATTACCACCCCTACTTGTGAACTTCTGTGAGAACATGGGTATCTACGTCATCAGTCCCCATCCAATGGGTATTTCTGGTTCGCCTCCATGCAAGGATCCTGTCAATAAGGTGATTATTCCAATGTTTAATAAATGTACCCATCTTTTGTTTAATACATGTATTATCTTTTGTAACTGTGAGGCATGCACGCACTTTTAGAAAACCTATTAAGAACATGTTTTATATTTATAATATAGTAGTACCAATTTTCTTATCCAATCGACATAAATATCAAAGTTACGTAATTTGTCGGAACACATTATCAAAACAAAGTTTAAATTAGGTAGCCTAAGTGCACTTTAGCCGAGTAAAACCATCATACTCGTCTTTTTATACCGGGCCTTGCAAAATCTACATGCTATTTGCAAAGTTTTGTTTTGACACCATCAGCCCACCTGAAATATAGTTGACCTTACATTTAGTACTATCTATTGATCACCTCTGTAGATTATCTATGATCTCTGCCACGTTCACCTCCGCGGGTGTAGCCGCAGGCCCTCCAACACCATGGCCTTGAGCTATGGATCAGCGGCACCAACACCTCGTCCTGTCTCCGTGCTAGAGCGACGTAGGTTGGAGCACGCGGCGCTGCAGCTCCTCGACCTCGCTCGTCCAGCGCCTCCCAGTCGAGACCAGCAGCCCCAGCTACGGCGGCTGCTCATGCGGCCATTGTTTGTCTGGTGGTTGAAGCTTTGTTTTCGTTGGACGCAGGCCGAAACGCAAGGAAAAGGTTTCAGCTTCCACAGGGTGCTCGTGCCGGGTAACTGATAGATAAACTGAAATGCGCTGGCACAAGTGCTCAAGAATCAATTTGAGTGCACTTCTGTCTGACTCGGACCTCTCGCATCTTCTAGCAGGTCTAAGCCTTTCTAGGGAGCAGTAAGGTAGAAATGGTTAGCAGCTGAAAGCAATACATGATCTGCTAGTACAATTGGTTTTGTAACCTCAGGCAGTAAAAATTGGTTTTGTAACCTCAAGCATTCAACTTCCATTGGTGATAGTGAGGAACTTCCTGGCAATAGTGTCCTCTACGATGGTAAAACCAATTATGACCTGCTGTTGCCAAGCGAGGTTAAAAAAGCATCCAGAAAATCTTCCATATCTTCTTTGGTTGTATATAATAGGTTCAGTTTTTTTATCCCATCATGAAGCCTTCATTGAAATTGGGACTCAATTTCTACTTTAGAGACCAGAGACCAATCCATAATTCTACAGGGAGTTCTAAAATGCTGCTACCTATGTACCTAAGACAAAATTGTAGTTATATATATGCATTCTTTTTCTTCTATCGATGAATCGAGAACAAGATCCAAGTGATACCTCTCCATGTGTTTGTTAGAGTATATTAGGCAACTCTGAATATGGTTAGTTTAGGATTGATTGTAATCCCGGGATAACCTTCCTTATCTCTAGGAGAGGCTACTTGTCCTCCAAGCCATGTACTCCTATATAATCAGCCCAAGGGGCTCAAGCAATACATCTCACGCATTATACGCATCCTACTTTTCTACATTGTATCATGAGTTAGGGTTTCAACCTAGGCTTCCGCTTCCGCAGCCACCGCCGGCACGCCCCCGGGGAGATCAATCTCCGCCGGGGGCAGCGCCCTCATAGGATGCACCGTGGATCCCTCTGATCCGCCGCACCATCGTGGTCAAGCAGAGCAGATGGACCTACCTGCCGTGGTGATTCGATCTCGTCGGCTGCCTCGTCGCCCCTACCCCGTCGTCTCCTCCCATGCGCCGGTGCCCCTCCCTCCTCCAGCGCCTCCCCTACCGCTGCCTGGTGCGTGACCACGGTTGCGGAGGAAGCATGAGGGGCACCTGGCTGCTGCGTGTTGGAGTCTGTCACAGAACAGTCCAAATAATACTGATCAAGTGCACTAATTAAACATTAAACTTACTCCGCCGATACTGCACTTCATCAGTACACTCAGACTGCCTGTTTTAACCAGGATCGATTGCACAGGAACTCTCGCCAAAAGACGAGCACAGGTGATTACAAGCAACAAAAGTTTTTCAAACTTAACTTACAACCAGAGTTAAACAAAAGTCTCCAAATTAATTTACAATAAAGTTTACAAGCCAGAGTTACATTTCGGATACAGAGTTCAAACGCAGCGGAAAATACAAACAGGTTTGAAACAAGCTTCAAAATACAGTACGATATATAACGTCGATGACCAAAAGACGAACTTCACATCATGCCCACTGATGTGAGGCTCACCTGCCTTCACTTCTCGGAGAAAACGGAACCCACTCGACCGTCCAACCTGGAGGAAGAGGCTGACCACTCCAGGACGCACCGATTTCCTCGAAGTCTTCCGGAATACAACCTGCTCAAAAGGGTTACAACCAAACCCTGAGTATTCTAATACTCAGCAAGGCTTACCCGTCTATGGGTATACTTAGCCCATTACCTAGACATGCACAGCTCTTTGGCTCTGGGTTATTTTGCTGAAAAGCTACTAAAACTGGATCCTTACTTTCAATATTTTAGCTCCAATTGTGTTGATAGCTAGAAACTAGGTTTGCCTAATTCTCTAGAGCACACATGGTTAATCATATTATCTTCTCAAGAATATCAACAAAAGTCCAACTTTTCTCTTTCTGCCCTTTCAATCCTTACTACGATGCGACGCATTGACCAAGGCTCTCATATCCGCGAGTCACGGCGAATCAATCCGATTTAACCTTGCAAGGTGGACCTAACCAACACGGCACGTATATGCCCCGTCGGGCTATACACACCAACCCTTCACATATGCACACCGAATAGGCGAACTGCCCTGCGACCCGGGACTGCTAGCCCCACCGATACCAACGAAGGGTCAGCCATGAGTTTCTGTACTAGCTCCACTGGTGAAGACAGTATCAAGTTCGCCTACCGGTGCGTATATGGTACTGAGCTTACCGGTTTCGACTACCTCCTACTTCCGGCATGCGGTTAGTACTGTTTAATCCTCAGTCAAAGGGCCAACAACGGAACGGTCCTCAATCGACGCAGGCGGAGATTCAACTTTCCTTAATCAATACTCATATCCAACTTTACCTCCGCCCGGTCTCCAATTTCCCTTCTCATTGCATTATTTCTCATAACACTGCCTGAAGAACAACCCTATATCTCGCGGGTGACAGGAAATCACCCATCTTCTACCGGTTTACTTAAGCATAGCGGTGCTAATGATAACTACACTAGTAAGGACATTGGGTATACAAGATTATGCATCTATGGTTCCAATCACTTCCTTGAATGTAAATGCACAATACTTTAATATAACATGGAGTAATTAAAATAAGGGATATGCTCCGGGGCTTGCCTGGCAAGTCAGCAGGGTTAGCGATTTCTTCAGGAGAGTGCTCGACTGCGTCCTCCTGCTGCTCTCCCGCTTGCGGCTCCTGGATCGGCTCAGCGATCAGCTCGTAGGCGATGCCGGTTTCAGCGTCTACACGAATAAAATATGCCATGCATGAGACTCGAGAAATGATGCAAAGCACTACTCACAACGAAAGACATGGTCCAAACTCCAAAAGCGTCTACAGAGCAACCTTACAACTAGGGTTACGATAGCAATGGTTTAGAACGGATGTGCAGCTTTTGGTTCTAAGGCCTTTTAGCCTGAAGTGTTTCCTATCAAGCAAAAGTTACGAACTCGCTTCGAAGGATTAACATAACTCTAGAGCAGCATGGATCAAAATAGGAGCTTGCTTGATTGAGATTACACATGCATGAAACAATAACTAGCAACAAGAATTATCGAAATGAAAAGAAATCAAACACTAATAGATCCACACATACGCACATAGGCTATGCACCTGAAACTTTTTCAGGGGACTACACGTGCAAAGAATAGGTTACCACAAAATTTTCAGGATTTTTAGACAAACGGAACAATCGATACAAAATAAACTAACTTAAGCACACACCAAACTTTTAGCAGGGGCAAAAGTGACATTCTATAAGCACAAGTATTTTTCCTCTGAAGATCATGATTTTATAAACCTATCAAAATTTAGTTTGCATTTTTAGGATTTTTCTGCATTTTTGTAGAAATTATCAAACTTTTCAGCTGAAAACAACAAAAAGAAAAACAAAACTGGAGCCATGGGCCCCACTCGTCATCCAAATAAAGGGAGGGAGGGGAGCTCCCCTGCTCTGCTCTGCCGCCTGCCCCGGCCCGCACGCCGGCGACGCGCCTGGCGCGCGCGCGCGGGGCCGTTGGCCGGCCGGCCAGCGGGGCAGCGCGGGCGGGCCCACGCGCAGGGCTAGCGCGGCCGCGGCTGAGCAGAGGCGCGGGTGGGGGCCGGCCAGGGCGCACGGCGCGGCGGGGCGGGAAGCGGCGCGGGGTGCGTTGGGCATGGGCGCGGCGCGGCGTTCTCACCGGCGGCGGCGGCAGACCGGCGAGGGGCGGGGGCGCGGCGACGGTCAAGGAGGGCCCGGCGGAGGCGGGGGGCGCGGTCGGGGTGGGGCGTGGAGGCGCCTGCGGGGGCGGGGCGGCGCGGTGCGCAAGGGCCTGGGGGCTGGCGAGCGCACGCGGAGCAGGGCTGGCGGCGCGCGGCGTTCCGCCGGTGGAGGCGCAGGGTGGCCACAGAACGGGGCGGCACGACGCTCAGGGAGCTGAGGCAGCCTCGGGGCGCGCGGCGGCGCTGCGCAGGCTCGCGCAGGGCGGCCCCGCGGCGTGAGCGCGGCGGCGGCGGCTCGAACCCGGCGGCGCGGCGGCGCTGCGGCAACAGTGGCGCCGAGTTCGGAGGGGAAAAGGGTCGGGGACGACGAGGAGCTCACGGAGACGGTCACCACGGCTTGAATCGGGCAGAGGTGGACCGAAGTATGGAGATCGACGGAGAGGCGGAGCTCCGGCGTGAGCAGCAATGGCGGACGCGGCGGTCGGCTTCGATTCCGGCCGGGGAACAGCGCAATCGGGCTCGGGGTGGGGCGGAGGAGGTGGAGGGCGAGGTTGTGCGGCTTGGGGCGCAGCGAATCGAGGCACGGCAGCGAGGATGGCCGGCGTGGACGCCGACGGGGCACTGAGCTCGAGCTCGGCTTGGTGTGAGTGCGAGGAAGGAAAGGGGAGGGCGAAAACGAGCACGACTCCGTGCGGATATGGACGGGTGTGTGAGCACGAGGGCGAGGTTCGTCGGCGCGACGCGTGGACACGGACGTCGAAGAGCGGCGACGGCTCCGGCGGCGTGTCGAGCGACGAGCAGAGGAGGATATGTAGCAATGGCATTTCTGTAATAGCTCAAAGTTTCAAATTCCAGTTGGTAAATTTAATTTTTTTCCCCTTGTTCTTGAACTCAAATGAAAAACTTTTGAATACGAAAGTTGTTCAAAATTTTGAGATCTTCAACTTTTGTTTCTGGCATTTTTTCATTTGAGCAATGGTTTGAAAGATAAAATTTAAACTTGGGTGCATTTGCAAATGTCCTATTCAAAACAAAATTAAAGATTTTCTTTAAATTTCGTGATGAAACTTGAATTTTGGCCAAAATGAAAGTTGCAGAGGAAGAAAAGTTCTACAACATTGATGTTGGGCAAAAGTTGATTTAGAACTCGGATTAGGGAGAAAAACAAGATCGAACGTAGCTAAGTCGAAAGTTACTATGCGAACTCGATTAGCGCTAAAGACGATGATTAGCCACGATTAGCGATTAAGCACAATGTTAGCATCGAAATTAACACCGGGGTGTTACAGAGTCGTCGGGGTCGAGCCGGGCTGCTACGCCGCAGATCGCCGGGACGGGCTGCGCGGGTCACCCTCGCCCCCGCCCTGGCCTCCACGCACCTCCACCGCGTTGCTTCGCCGCCGTTAGTGGGTCGCGCTGCCGTGGGGGCGCCACTCCATCTCGCTGCCCCCTGCTGCTCGCTGCCAGTCACTCCCGATCTGTCAGTGCACCGACGCTCCCCCTCACCACCGGCGCCCTGCTGCTAGGTCCTTCCGACCTGAGCGTGGGACCAGCATCGAGGGCGGGCGAGTGTGCCACCTTCGGGAGGGATGGCCTCTCCTCTCCCCGATTGATTTTTCCCTCCGTCCGGGGGAAGGAGATAAGGGAGGGGGGAGGGAGCAGTGCTAGGGGCACCCAAGATTGTACCCCAAGGTTCGTCTGCTGATGTTTTTCTTTTCCGATCTAAGATCGATTTGCGTCGCCCTGCCGTTCGTCGCCGGTCTTCGTCGACACCCTCGAAGGACGAAGTTGTTGCTGCGCTCTTCCAGGCTGCAGCGACGATGCTTGTGATCAAGCCATAACTGCCGGTGTCGCCGTCTTCCAACAACGGCAGCTCCAGCACCGACTCACGGCCCCTCGGCGCCACCAGTCGACCAACCAACGCCCCCGGCTGACCACTCGGCGCTTCCGTTCGGCCCATCGCCCCCCCCCCCCCCCCCGGCACTGTCGCTCGGTGACTCAGCGCCACCTGCAGCTACCTGACGCCTCCGACCAGCCACTCGGCGCCTCCAACCACTGGTCAGCGACTCAGCGCCACTCGCGGTCGCTTGGCTCTCCGATCAACCACTCGGCGTCTTCGTTCGACTACTCGGCACCACCCGGGCTGCCGCACCCTCCTCCACGGCTTCAACCATGTCCACCTCGACTTCGGCTACTTCGGCACTAAGGGGCTACCATCTGCTTGACAAGCCTCTTCGGCTCCCATTCCAGTCACAAAATCTGTTGTGCATCGACAGTTGCGACTGCAAGGGGATGTCATCTATTCGACTTATTCTCCAGTCTCATCGTTTGTGCGCTCCCGTTGTGACTACGGGGGGATGTTAGAGTATATTAGGCAACTCTGGATATGGTTAGTTTATGATTGATTGTAATCCCGGGATAACCTTTCTTATCTCTAGGAAAGGCTATTTGTCCTCCAAGTCATGTACTCCTATATAATCAGCCCAAAAGGCTCAAGCAATACATCTCACGCATTATACGCATCCTACTTTCCTACAATGTTAAGGGAGATTTTGAAGTGTTTGTGCCCTCATCCATTATTTGGCTTGCGAACTTCTGCTAATAAGATATTTCAGATTTTCCCCCTTATTGCTTGTCGAATTACGTTTTCTTTTGAGAAAAGTTGATTTCTGGTGGTCTATATTCTGTACCTGTATTTAGAACTTTACAAAATTGCAATAGGGAGGAGTGCATGGTGGGCTCTGCTTTGTTTGGGCATCCGACCCAGTAAAGAATGGACGGGCCCAGCATGGGGGCTCATGATTCTAGTCGATACAACAAAGCTCAGTCCCCTCGAAAAAAAAGTCCAGGTAAGCCCCCCCTAGCTAGCAGGGAAGAAGCAACTCGCAAACAGTGGGTAGACTGAACTGTTCCTTGCTCACCAGTCACCATGGTAAGGCAAGTTGCAAGCAGGAGCGTAAGTGCGTAGTAAATGTGGATGGTTCTTTCCATGCTACTGTTGGAAGTGGTGGTGGGGCTTTTGTTATAAAAAACAAGGAAGGTGTAGTAGTGCAAGCAGCAACAGGAAACCAAATGCGCCACCACCACTTCCATTTTCTGTATGTGTTCAATCTAAATGACTTTGCCTGTTTTCTATACATTCAATCATTCATGGATGAAGATGCAGTGTGGATTGTGGAGACATGAACATGGATCAGTCCTCCCTCGAGCTTATTGCTAATGGCGTCGTTGCACTAACCAAATGCGCTATCCATCTCGCTCCTACTAAATAAATCATTTATCATCTAAACAATGCCGGCGTGAACGTCTCCAGCCGGGGCTCCATCAGCCGCCCTTGCTGCCACTGCAAGGACGTCGTCAAGCACTCATGCTGCCTCTCCATGTCGGCGGGCTCTGGACGTGGCAGCAATGGCACACAGTGGTTCGTTGGGATTTTGGCGTAAAAAGTTTCATCCAAGTTCTAATATAACGCATGAGGCAGAGTAGAAATTTGTTTTGCAACCTCAGGCATTTTGCCGTCGCCGGTGATTAAGCCCTTGTTTAGTTGCCGTTGTAAAGTTGTAAAAATAGAATTTTTGCACATTTAAAGTATTAAACATAGACTAATTACAAAACTAATAAAAGAACTCGTCTGTAAACTACGAGACGAATCTAATAAGCCTAATTAATCTATCATTAAAGCATGTGTAGCAATTACTGTAGTAATTTAGTATCTAATTATAGTCTAATTATACTCATTAGTTTTGTCTCGCAATTTCCAAGCAAACTATGTAATTTATTTTTTATTTCGTCTAGATTTAATACTACATGCATGTAAAATTCTCTTTCAATATGATAGATTTGGAATTTTAAATTTCGCAACTAAGCAAAAGATAAGTACGGCAAGACACTAGAATATCTTAGCATCCGTTGGAGCCTCCAAAGGAGTACCACAGTCCTCCCACAGATGACAGATCTACCACTGCGCTCCGTGTCTTATGTTTTCGATTTTACATTTCTACCGATGATATGGAGACCGACAATGGTGGCAGTGAGAAGTTTAGTGAAGAGAAAACATCTATACGTATCTTTTCAAAAAAAAAATGCAGCTGAGGGTACATCTAGACTCTTGTTTGTATTGTACAGTAAACAAACAGAGTGCAGGCGTGCAGGGGCCTCGCCATGCCTTGAGGCTTGAGCTTGACACATCAAAGTCCTGCAGCTGCAGGGGTCTGTCTGTCAGTCTCTCTGCTCCACCATTCTGGTTGTTTCTCCTTTAATTACATTTGAAATATTAAACATAGACTTATCACAAAATTAATTACAAAACTCGTCTGTAAACTATGAAATGAATTTATGAAGACTAATTAATCTATCGTTAGCATATGTGTACTATAGCAATTTAGTGTCTAATTATAATCTAATTATGCTCTTTAGATTGGTCTCGCAATTTACAAATAAACTATACAATTTATTTTTTATTTGTCTAGATTTAATACTTCATACATATGTGATAGTTTTGGAATTGTGAATTTTGCAACTAAACAAGGCCCTGGTGAAAAGTTTTGACGAAAATTTTTTGCCAAGAAAATCTAATCATTTAAGAGTGGTAAATGTAGACCAATTATAAAATTAATTATAGATCTCATCTAAAAATCGCAAGACGAATCTAATAAAAATATTTAGAGGGTAATTAATTCATGATTAATATATGGTTATTATAGTATCACTGTTGCAAAATATGAATTAAGTAGGCTTATTAAATTCATCTCGCAATTTACAACCCATCCGTGTAATAAGGTATTTTTTTATCTATATTTAATATTTCATACAGGTAAGATTCTTTTTATGTGACGTGTAAAAAATTTTGGTGTGCAAGTAAGCATCAATGGCGAATCTAATTTTAGATATTTTTTTGAGTTTGCCATTTGAAGTCCTATAATGTCGCGGAAATTAATCGATAGGAGAGGACTAGAGGAGTAATAAGCGCCGCGCAGGCATCGCCGTTCGCAGACCACATCATCCATCCATCCATAGCTCATCAGCAGAGCAGCTCGCTTCCTCTGCAGCAGCAATGGAGGAGCAGATCCTCTGGCTCTGTGCCTGTGCCATCCTCTTCCTCGTAGCCTCATCACTCCTCCTCTCGCTTCTTCATGCCGGCCACAAGAGGAACCCCAAGCTCCCTCCCGGCCCACCGGCGCTGCTCTTCCTCGCCAAGTTCTTGGCGCTCCGCCGCTCCATCTTCGACCTCGGCCCGCTCCTCCTCGACATGCACGCGCGCTACGGCCCCGTCATCTCCCTCCGCCTCGCCCGCACGCTCGTCTTCGTCGCCGACCGCCGCCTCGCGCACCGCGCCCTCGTCCAGGGCGGCGCAACCTTCGCCGACCGCCCGCCGCCC
Organism: Panicum virgatum; assembly: GCF_016808335.1. Classification (NCBI taxonomy): domain Eukaryota; kingdom Viridiplantae; phylum Streptophyta; class Magnoliopsida; order Poales; family Poaceae; genus Panicum; species Panicum virgatum. Next base: position 784,834 of record NC_053145.1, on the reverse strand, counting down.
ATCGAACCAAACAGCTTGTTCACCGCCGGCGGCCGCGACATCAGCTCCTCGCCCTACGGGGCCTACTGGCGCCTCGTGCGGCGCAACCTCGCCGGCGAGGCGCTGCAGCCGGCCCGCGTCGCCCTCTTCGCGCCCGCCAGGCGCTGGGCGTGCGACGGCCTCGCCGCCAGCCTCCGCGCGCGCGCCGCCGGCGAGGACATCATCACGCTGAGGCCGTTCCTCCGCCGCGCCATGTTCGAGCTGCTGGTGTACATGTGCTTCGGCGCGCGGCTCGGCCAGGACGCGCTCGACGAGATCGAGGGGCTCCAGCACCGGGCGCTCCTCTCCGTCACCAGCTTCCCGGTCTTCGCCTTCTTCCCGGCGCTCACCAAGAGGCTCTTCCGCAAGCGGTGGGAGGAGAACGTCGCCGCTCGCCGGAGGCAGGACGAGGTGTTCGTGCCTCTCATCCACGCGACGCGGAGCGGGGATGACCCGCCGTGCTACGCCGAGTCCCTCCGCGCGCTGCGCGTGCCGGAGGATGAAGCCGACGGCGACCGGCCGCTCACGGACGCCGAGATGGTCAGCCTCTGCTCCGAGTTCCTCAACGGCGGCACGGACACTACGGTGACCCTGGTGGAGTGGATCATGGCCGAGCTGGTGAACCACCCCGACGTCCAGGCCAAGGTGCACCAGGAGGTGAGGGACAGACCAGAGCTCAGCGACGGCGGGGACACCCGGGCCATGCCGTACCTCAAGGCCGTGGTGCTGGAGGGCCTCCGGCTGCACCCGCCGGGCCACTTCGTGCTCCCGCACGGCGTGCAGAGCGACGCCGCGGAGATCGGCGGCTACACGGTGCCCAGGGGCGCGGAGGTGAACTTCCTGGTGGCGGAGATGGGGCGCGACGAGACGGTGTGGACGGCGGCGAGGGAGTTCCGGCCGGAGCGGTTCCTGGACGGCGGCGAGGGCTGCGGCGTGGACATCACCGGGCGCAGGGAGATCAAGATGATGCCTTTCGGCGCCGGGCGGCGGATGTGCCCCGGTTACGCGGTGGGCATCCACCACGCCGAGTACTTCGTGGCGAGGATGGTGCGGGAGCTGGAGTGGCGACCGGCGGCGGACGGCGTGGCGGCGGACATGGCGGAGGCGCTGGAATTCACCACCGTGATGAAGCACCCACTCCGTGCACGCATCACCGCCAGAAATCCAAATACCTAGCCTATCTTAGGAATAAACTCGCCATAGTCATGGACTAGCACGTCCCGAGGATCGTCGTGGAGGTGAGCTCCTTGGGACGTAGATTGACGCAGATTCAGTGACATTCTATGATAACATTTTCTGTGACATTGAATCACTTATGTGTAGGATCCATATGATACGGAATCATATCAGTGACTCAATGTCACGGAGAATATCACCGGAATCTCAATCCCTCCGTGAGCGTCCAGTCTGTTTGGTTGAAGCTTTGTTTTTGCTGGACGCAGTCCGAAAAGCAAGGAAAAGGTTTCAGTTTCCACACGGAGAGTGAAATGCGCTGGCACAAATGCTCAAGAGTGAGTTTGCTGTTGCGTCTTGCGTGCGGACCTCTGTCATCTCGTAGCAGCTCTAAGCCTCGAGCAGCGTAGCCTTGTTTGATTTGTGCTATGTTATGAAATAGTAATATTTTGGCCGTTAATTACAGTGTCAAACAAAGCCAAATTACAAAACCAACTTCAGAACTTCTGCGCTAGGAACCCTGAAGAATCTAATGAGTCCTTTGACCGTGCGGTCAGAGGACGGTTACTGTAGCATCACTGTAGCCAATTATCGAATAATTACCATCATTAGATTCATCGTGAAAAATTACACTCATTCCTGAAAAAATTTTACAAATAAACTTCATTTAGTACACCATGCATGCGAGATTCTCTTTTCCGAAAACGTGCGCGCTAGGAGGGAGGGAAAACCAAACGAAGCCCATGATCACCACAAATGAACATAGGTTCTGTTTGGAGAAGTATTTTAGGGTTATTTTTTAGACTATTATTTAACCTACAGAAATAACCCTCCACCAAAATAACCTTTGAGCGGTTTGTATCCAAGAGTCATTTGACATTTAATCCACTTTCTCAATCATTGAAGCTCATTATCTCTCTCTTGTTATAGTGGACCCCACTCATAATAATCCAAATATCACCTTTTGAGAGGGATAGTTTTTTGGGTGAGCTATTTACAAATAGCCACAAAATAACCCACATGATTGGCTCTCTATAGGATTATTTGGGCTATTTGAAGCAGAGATAAAAAAAATAACCTAAGGAGCCAAACCGGGCCAATATTATAAATAGCGCGATATGAAGTTTAGCGGCAGTCTTCTCTAAAAGCAATAAAAAACTATAGTAGACTATAGCAAAAATTTAATTATTTAGTGGTGCTCAAAAAATAAACTCAATAAATACCCAGCGGTGCCCATGCAACGTTGTCTCGAGTCCACATTACATGACACTACTAAATCTCGTAAAACACATTTAGTGGATGTGACGTAACAGACAAATATTGCATAGCTATAGCAGACTATTTTCAGCATTGCTCATAAGTCATAGTAGTTGATATAGGTATGGGATAAGATCAAAATTGTACACTTTCGATGACAAAATTGATCATAACATTGGTGACAAACACTAACAAATAAATAAAAGCCGATACACTCGCAGCCAAAACTGTGACAATTCACTACCCTCTTCCTCAAAATCTACGTCAAAAACATACAACTTTCAAATGTTCGCCAGCTCTGCAACAGACCTAATTCCTCCTGTTAAACCTATTGCCACCGCCTCCCCTGCCAGAAAAGCCTCTGCCGCCTCCACCTCTGCCTCCGCCACCTCCACCTCTGCCTCCGCCACCACCAAACCTGCTGCCGCCTCCACGGCCACCACCACCACCGAATCTGCTTCCACCTCCACGACCAAATCTTCCACCGCCGGTGTTGCCTCTTGACTGCTCTCTCTCTCTCTTGCAAGGGTGGCAGCTGCTTCACTTCATCAATTATCACCTGAGCAGCACTCTCAGAAGCTGCAAGATCATGCAGTGAGTTTAGAGCGAAGCAGTTGTATGCAAAACAGATATCATATTTGGATTTTGGAAAACACAATGATAGTTCAACTGCCCTGATTTGAATCGCATAATAGGAGGATTTTCAGGAATTTTACAGCACAGCAGGAAAAAAACATTTCGTACCCAGCCTCTCATCATTTGGCAAACAAGGGAAGAGGATACCTTGAATGTAGTCTTCAACATCTGCCGCAGGAACATCAAATACAACCCATGTTCCATCAGCTGTTAGGGTGGCACCCTTTACATCTGCAAGCTTCTCTTCAGGCATAAACCTTTTCAATATAGTAAAAGCAAACCTGCATGCAGAAAAGGATTTCCAATCAATTAAAGATGATGAGATAATCAAGACTCAGATTTAGTACGTGCAGATTTATTCACGGAAGAGAAAGACCAAGTAAATTTATTCACGATGCCAGATCATGTATATTTCTACGAAAAACATCAACAATACATTTCCCAAAGAGAAGCACAGGCGTTGTAATAAGTTGCAAAATACAACACAGATTTTGTTTGCAAAGTTCTAGCAGTATAAATGCATCTAACAGCACAAATATATAAGGAAAAACTAGGCTTTACTAGTTAACATAATGTTAACCTCACGAAGATGTTAATCAGAAGAAAATAGCATGTTTAGCGAAAATAAGGATTTTATAAAAGCAAAAAAGCTTCACTTAGAGAAGATGAGACATAACTTTATATGACAGTCCAAGTCAACCTGCTTATGTAGCAAGAGTAATCATAACAAAAGAATGAGAATTTCATGTATATGTAATGTGTTTTTACTTAGCGTGCATAATAACATGGAAATGGTGAAAACAGAAGCTGACCAAGCAAGCAATATGTGAGCGATGAGCGCGGTCACGCTACTGCTTACACCGTTGCAACCTTCATTTCACTAGCCCACATGACATGCAAGGCAACCATTCATTCTCTACAGTTTGTGGGTAAAGATCAATGCCATCTATAGCTAACTAAATATTGAGCAGAGCACAACGGAAACATAAATAAAAAGCTGTTATCATCTCTGGTTTTGTGGGTAAAAACCAGTGTTTCAGCAAACAAAATAGAGGCGGGTATCCTCAAAGCAGAACAGAAAAAACAGCAGCCCATACCTTGCTAAGCACAAAGAAAGATGACAGGACAAATAGTTTTATCTGAAAGATGCCCTCAATCCAAAAGCCGAATGGAAACCGAAGCGTTTGCGAATGGCGGCCTCATGCGGGCACAAAAGTACACAATCCCCCCGAACACAAAGGAACCCCAACAAAACCCTAAATCCCCACCGAAACCCTCGCCGAACAGCGCAAAATGCATCACCAAAATCCCCCAAACCAATGGAGATCCCGCATTCCCTCCCACTCGTGAACGAAGAAATGAAGCGAAAAGGAAACAAAAGAGCATTTCCCCAACAAGTAGGAATGGCAGCCGTAGGGGAATCCGCATCCGCCACACGATCAGAAGCGAGACGCAGGGATGGGGGGGAGGGGAGGCTCACCGGAGGACGGGGTCAGCGGGTCGCCGGCAGCGGCGGCCATGGCGGCGCACGCACCCACCGCGTGTTGTGGGGTTTTCTGGGTGGCAGAGCGCGACACGAACACCGGACTGGTGCGGCCGGTGATGCGTCGTGTCCGTGACCGCAGCGCGTGCGTGGGGTGGAGAGACACTAAACGCTGATGAGTTTGAACTTTCCAAAAAAAAAAAACGCTGAGTTTGACAGGAGTAGATTTGCAGCTAGAACTCAAATGTTGCAAAAGAAATACATATATTTTTACTCATAAACACACGGCATATGACAGACTCTTAAAATACATATATTGACCCAAGACACTACAGTAGAATAAAAAACTCAAACACACTTTATACTCAACATGTGGCCGGTTTAAAGGAATAACACACGAACATGTCAGTGAATTTGACCGGTACATATAAAACCCACAAGCTTTTTATAAACCCAAATGCACACTCGCAGGTTTGCCACGTTTGTGTGCATGCATGACCAAGTTATGTATACCATTAATTGCAATTGCAAAAGAGTAAATTCATGTTTAACAACATCCTAAACCAGAGTAATAGACATTCAAAATACCCTAGCACATATAGGTCTACAGAGCTATCGTTGACACATGCCTACATAGCACCATCATCAGACCAGTAATCTTCAAGTTAAGATGTTAAAAGAATTCATCACCAAAAGAAACAACGCTTAAACCAAAGATTGTGTCACAGCAGCAGAAAGCTTATTTTAAGACACATTGATCCATATACCGTGTGGCTCAAGTGTGTTACAGAGCGTCATCCTTGCAATATAGCCAAAACAGGATAAGAGACTGCTACTCCTGCTCATGGCTGAGTATAAGGGGCAACTAACAAGGCTCACCAGTTAACATCCAAAATAAGCTCCAAAGGTTTAGGTTAAAAGGAACAGAATGTTACAAAAATACCAAATATGAGCTACAATACACTCTAGAAGCAGAACTGCATTCTAGCAACCCAGAGACAGGTACCAAGCACTTTCGGCGATCTTCATCATCAATCCCCACCACCATCCTTGACATCAACTGCGAACTCGTACTCCTGATCGCAGCCCAAGTAAGAATCTGACATCAGGTAAATCATGTAATCCTTTCTCCCAGCTTCTGCAGGAGCACTGAACTCAAGTTTCACCCTTGCCCTCTTCTGGAGCGCCACTCTCTTGATTGCCAGCAACTGGTTAGTGGAGCTGTCACCAATCACAAGCCACCAGCCTTCTTCCTTGGGCTTGGGGAACCTAGGCGCATGAACTGGCCCAACCTCAGACAACGAGTTCGTCATGTCACGTTCCAGAGTTACCTGCACTGTTATATTGTCACCAGCACTTATGTCATCACCTTCGCGGACCTCATAGGCCATATCAACATTGGGGAACCGCTTCAAGAATTCAATGATGTCCTGCAGCTGAGAGTTTGATAGCTGCAGGAGATCCCGCATCTCATCGATACCCATGTCGGCAAGATCAAAGATGCTCTCAATGGGCTTTCCCTCATTTTCCTGGCACCTTCGAGCCAACTCCTTTGTGAAGTGTGGAACTTGAAGCAGGACAGAATCACGATCCCACATGCCTTGTGTCACCATTTGACTCAATTCCATTGCATTGAGAGCAAGACTAAGCCAACCATTGCTGGATATAACATCAACCATTGCCTGGAGCAACCTATGGGCAGAAAGGAGAATCTCCCGCTGATCAGCTGCCAGGTTCCCAACTACTGTGTGCCTTGAAAAATGGGCTTGCAGCAGAGCATTGGCCTTCACATGTGGATCACCATATTTGGGCTTCTCAATAGAGAACCTCTGGTGGCGAACAAGCCTCTCGATGAATTCTTCCTCACCTGGACGACCTGGAAGCTCCGCATATTCTGATGCGGATGCTAGAATCTCCAGGAGTCCTTTCATCTTAGTCTTCTGGGTCAGCATAGAACTGAAACGTTCAATAGTTGTGTAGCTAATATAGTAGTATGAAGCAATAAGGCCAAGGTTGAGGGGCTTCAGGTACATGTCCTCCTCTATAGCCACACACTTGCTTGATTCCAAATCATTCAGGACAGTTTCAACTAACTCAGAAAGATGATCTGAAAGATGCCTGTGACTTACACCCTGAAGATTATAATAGTTAGGATTCTTTGTCAACCGACGATACATGAATGTCCAAGTAAGGTAATCCACGGCATCTTGCTTATTCTCCACAACACCAACAACCACCTCAGCATTCATATGATCGTGCAAGAAATGGTGAAGATTGCTCTCAACAGGGAAGGCCTCAAAAAGGAACTTCTTGTAGTACTCTTTGCGAGGAGCATGGCATAATATAACACATTTCCCTGAGTTGTCTTGAAGTGGCCTGCTGGCATGGCCCATCATCTGGAGCAGATCTGTTATTGGATAATCAGTGTGAGCATTCTCACGGCCATCATAATACTGAGTCCCCATGACAACAACCAAATGAGCAGGCAATGGTCTTCCCCAGCACATCGTGCTGCTCGCAACACACACTTGGATCCTCCCACCAAGGAACAGCTGGGTTACAAGTTCCTGATCAAGTTCACTAAGACCCTCATGCAAGTAGCCCACACCACATTTAAGTGTATTCTTGAGTGTCTCTTCTTCGACACCTCTGATGAAAGTATCCATCTCATCTTCTGACCCAAGGAGAAATGGTGTTCCACCACCCTCAACACTAGAGTATGCACACAAGTCCAATGCAGTCAACCTTGCATGCTTCCTTGTCGGTACATACACCAGGGCAGGTTTACCACACTTTGCATGCTGTGTGATGGCAGTGTAAGTAGGCTTTGTCATTGCTTGCATCCTTGCCTCAAAGTTTGCTATATCCACACCTTGAATGTGAATTTCCAATGGCACAGGTCGCACTGCTGGAGGGAAATTAAAGAGGCCATGAGAGGTGGCACCAATCCATTCACCAAGATCCTTAGCATTTGCAAGTGAGGCTGAAAGTGCTACGATCCGTATGTTACTGCCAATATGGCTTGAAATACGCCTCATCCTAGATACAATGACTTCCAAAACATGTCCCTTGTCAGACCCAAGTAGATGAAGCTCATCAACTATGAATAAGCTAACCTGTTGAATGTGCTTTCTCTGTTTCCACCTGCGAGAAAGTACATCCCACTTCTCAGGAGTACTCATTATGATCTCCCCTTTATCCAGAAGCTTTAAATCAGCTGCAGTTTCACCAGTGAGCTCAACTACCTTGGCAAATTCTCCAAATTTCCGCTCCCAGTCCCTGTATCTTTCTTTTGCAAGAGCTTCAATGGGAGCTATATAAACAACCCGCATGTTGCTCTCACCAGACACTGCCCTCTGGTGGTTCCTTAGTATAGCAAACTCAGCACATATTGTCTTCCCACTGCCTGTTGGCGCAGCAACCAATACGCTGTCATCACTGTTATACAAGACAGTGAATACTTGAGTCTGGATGGGATTGAAATGCTTGAAAGCACTGTAGAGGCCCTCATATCGTGCATTTCTCAGTGCACTAACAGGAAGAGGCTGCAGATCAAGCAATTCAGTTGGCGGGGCATATTTCTCTGGTAGAATTAAATGCCTGAAGCAGACAGGGAGAATTGTCTGAGAACCAAGCCACTTATCAGACACAACACGTATAAAATACTGTGGGGGAAGTGGCTCATATATTGGCACTGTGAAATTCAATGTATGATCCTCATCAACATATTGCTTCTTAAGCATGAAATATTCATGGTGAAGAATGTACTCGCCGTCATTGTCCTCAACAATAACCCAGAAGGGCTCCACATATCCATGTACCTTATCATCCCACTGGAAATCAGGTGTAATGGTCAGTTCAAAACCCAAAACTGTGCGGGTAAAGGGTTGGACATGGGCTGACAGATTCAACTTTGGCAGCTGGTGGATGCACTTGTGCAGCTGCCTCCCCATCTTAGGATAGCGAATCAGTTCACCAATTTCCTGTGATGAAAGATCATAGTACCTCTCCCAAGCCAACTCCTTTTTCTCCAGTTTCATCAAAATCTCCTTTGGAATTCCAGGAAATTGGCGCAAGGGGGTTTGGACACTCCACATTTGTTTATCAACCATCTTGCAAAGATTCAGTGCCTTCTCTGTCAGTTGAGCCCATCCCCTCTTCAAAACAATCTCAAATAGTGCTCGTAAAAGACGGCCAGCACTCTGCATTACAGAAGGGAAAACATAACTATGAGTAAGCAAGAAATTCAGGATCAGTAACAGTATTCAGTAAGGTGAAAGCATGCAAATAAAGTTTAGAAGGTGTAGTTGGCAGGGAAAACATGTTACCTGTCTGATGTAGACCATATCAGAACTAAGGGAAAGGCCTTCCAGTTTCAGCCTGGAAATGTATGCCTGCAGCAGAACGTTGATCTTTGCACTGGGTTCCTCCAAGCTCTCTTTCACAGGAATCGGGACGCGATCCAAAAGTTTCGCCAGTTCCACTGTTTCATCTTGCCTGACACCAACGTATTTGAACTCTTCACTCAGAGAAAACAGTCGACACAGCTCGATATCACCCATTGTAGGCTTCAGGTACTCATTGTATGTTGAGATAGTCCCATGACTAATATAGTAATAACTGGCAATCCTTCCCAGGTCAGTAACTTGAAAGTACCCTGTCTTCCTGTCATACTTTATCAAATTGTTCCTATCCAGTAGATTTGCAGCAGAATGTATCTGCAGCAGCACAAAATACAAAAATCAAGAACGGAACAGGAACAGATAATATGCTGTAAAATCAATTGTTTTCACAATAACAACTATTATTATGAAATACCCAAAACTTCTTCAAATCTTGTAGTACCATGAAGTACATATAATACTCCAACAAACACAGGACTCATCTGGCACAAGAGAATATCATCAACCAACATCTAACAAAAACAACACTAATTTGAGAGGGTTATTTCCTTCCATTTATGTTATCATATAACAAGTATGATACTGTACTTCCTGAAGCAAATTGCATGCACAACAAATTGCAACATGTCTATAAAAAAATATGTATTCAATATGTGTGCCTACCAGAACAAGTACCAATTTTTTATATACCTACATATAATACCCATCTCACGTTATTATCATATGCACATGTGAATACAGCACACAATGTGCAGGTGATACAAGCAAGTTATGTTTTTTAACCAGTGTACCTGTGGAGAAAAACTGTGGCAATTCTTTACCTAGCGTATACGGTATATCCACATCATTATAATTACACACATGTGAAAGAAATACACAAGTACAGTGGTACATGAATTGTGGAAAGACGAGTTGAAAGAATATCACAAACAAACTGGTTTCTTTGGGATATTCCATGACTAATGCAGCCACTACACAACAACAACAACAACAACAACAACATAGCCTTTTTTCCCAAGCAAGTTGGGGTAGGCTAGAGATGAAACCCGAAAGAAATAAGTTCAAGGTTCAGGCACATTGATAGCTAGTCTCCAAGCGCTCCTATCCAAAGCTATCTCTTTAGAGATATTCCAATTCTTAAGGTCTCTCTTAACCGATTCATCCCACGTCAGTTTAGGTCTACCTCTACCCCTCTTTACATTATCGACCCGCTCAAGAACCCCATTATGCACCGGCGCCTCAGGAGGCCTTCGTTGGACATGTCCAAACCATCTCAGCCGATGCTGGGTAAGTTTCTCCTCAATTGGTGCCACTCCGACCCTATCCCGAATAACTTCGTTCCGGACTCTATCCCTCCTTGTGTGCCCGCAAAACCACCGCAACATCCGCATCTCTGCTACACTCAGTTGCTGGACATGTCGCCTTTTTTCATTTATCACCACACCCGGGTTCCGATGTAGCGCGTCGCTAAGAGGGTTACGTCCCAACGAGTTTCTTGTGGGTTTCCAATCCATTAGAGTGGCTATTTTTATGCTGGTTTGCCAAAACCTAACGCAACCCTCCTCCTTTATCCGGGCTTGGGACCGGCTATGCTGAGACGACTCAGGAGAGAGAGTCTTCCAGTCAGCATAGGCTATGCAGCCACTACACACATCAATAAATTTATGCTGCAGAGGAAAATACTACATACAAGGTTGTCCTACAATACAAGTGTGTGTAGATCTTGTAATTGCACAAGGAAACCATTGCCCAAGTAAAGCAGCAAACATAACTTAACCCTACTGCTGAGATTATTCACGAATGATGCTAGGTTAATACAATTGTTGACTACTAGATTATAACAATAGTTTTAATAAATATTTTGCATCTGCATTTATGAGAACCTATGGGGCAGATTACATCTAAAAATAGATTCACCTAAGGAATACATCATCAATTAGAGCACATTCACAACTTCACATAGGCAAGAACCAGTGCAGTAATTGATAAATTAAACAGTAAGTATAAGAAACTACGACAGAACTTCAAAAACAAACAGAAACAGGGAATGTACTCACCAAGTCAGCTCTCCTTTCATCTAGTGTTTTATCACTTTCCAAGATGTCTGCTGGCAAACCATACAATGTTGGATTGCGGAGCATCCGAATATAGAGGTAAGTGTAGCCAAGCCACGAGCATGCCTCCCGAGCATTCTGAATAGTCCCCAGAACAATCTCTGCATTCAACTGATCAGCTAATTTGGATACGAACTGACTCTCAATAGGTAGCTGCTGATTCATAAGGGACAGGTAAAACTGCAATTCACTGTGGCCAGTCAAGATTATTCCCTCTCCATGTGTATCATACTGAGGCCTTCCTGCACGACCAAGCATCTGCATAACATCCAGCGGACTTAGTTCTGTCCAAGCACCTTTTTCCGGGTTGTAAATCTGGGTACCCTTTATAATAACAGTATGTGCAGGCAAATTGACACCCCATGCAAGGGTGGCAGTAGATACAAGAACCTGTATGTGCTTATCAGCAAAAAGCTCCTCAACAAGTTCACGGTCAACCCTTGCCATCCCAGCATGATGAATAGCAAACCCATAGGGCAGGAGGTCTTTAAGATCATTGTTTTTGACAAGTTCTGCATGAGTGCCAAGGATCTCTTGGCTTGCACTCTCGTTCTTCAGGAAGCGGCTAACTGTGTCATTAGCCAAAGCTGTATCTCTGATCGCTTTGGCAGTTTTTGCTGTCTCCTTCCTTGAGTGTACAAATATAAGCACTTGATGCTTACCAGCAGCAGCCATAACCTTCTCATAACAAATTTCATTCATCAACTGGAACCTCTGTAGTGGTTTCCTCACAGTGATCCCAATGTATTGCTGAGCAAGAGGGCAAGGTCGGTAACTGTTGTCGAAATGGAAAATGCTCTCATTACGAACACGCAAGAATAACGCAACGTCTTCGTGGTTTGGTAGTGTCGCAGAGAGCCCAACAAGACGAATGTGTTCCTTGGTCGTCTCAATCTGCCTGACAGTCCTGGCAACAATGCTTTCCAGAACAGGCCCTCTATTATCATGCAGCAGGTGGATCTCATCAATGATTAACAGCTTCACCATTTGTGTATAGGTTCTATCCCCTGATTTCCTTGTCACAATATCCCATTTCTCAGGTGTCGTGACAATAATCTGAGTTTCATCAATCTGTTGCTTCGTCAGGTTTTGGTCCCCACTGAGCTCCCTAACAGTAACATTGTAAGGTGCCAAACGCTTTGATAAATTTCCAACAACCTCAGCAACCAAAGCCTTCATTGGGGCCACATAGACAATTTTGTACTTGGTATTGTCAAACTCTCCGTCCTTCATATGCAGACCGATCTGCTGAAGGATCGTAAGAACAGCCACATTTGTTTTGCCAGCACCAGTTGGAGCACAGAGAAGGATGTTATCCGGCTTGAAGAGTGCAGTATCATAGACCCTGCTCTGAACTCTGTTCAGCGCAGACATCCCTTCAAAAGCTGGTTGTGCCCACTCTGGTAGGTCAGATATCTTCACAATCTTCTCCCCGGTTTCGTAGGGCTTAGCTTTCAATGCTGGCACATGAACCTCCTCATATCCCTTATGAGGGGTTCTAAACGACCCAGGAGGAAGTTCACATTTCTTGTTAGCCATGAAGAGACCGCCCTGGTGAAAAGCGAGGCTATCAAGATCAAGCAGCTGCCTCTGTCCTTTCAACCATCCACTCTCCATATCCCGCTCAGCTGCCCTGCGATCCCTTGCGCCATCAGCCCCAGCACCATCATTGTTGAGGAGCCTCTTGGCCTCATCCCTGATGCTTTTCTCCAGGTTCTTCTGCCTCTCCTTTGCAGATGCTCTGGTTGCATGTAGCTGCTCCAATATTGGAGCCAAGCTCGGGTCAGTTGCCATCTCTTCCTCTATCTTCTTCCTCTGTTCCTGATCTTCAGCCCTGGCTAAGCGGGTGCACCAGACTATCTTGAGGCGGTTGCACAGCAGCAACTTAATGAGATCAAACTTCTCGTAGTCCAAGAGCATGACAAGGCGATTCTCAACATCTCTGTCATCACCCTCAGCAATGATCTTCAAGATATCCTCAGCTAGCTTCTGGCTCTGCTGGGCATCTATGTCCCCATCCCCATATGCTTGGGATATCTTCCTCTGAAGCCAGTAAGCATCAATGTCCTGAACATTAACGGCCAGCCCCTGGTTGGCGTTCTGCAAGTCGTCGTCATCTAATTCACCACCCATCTGCATACCACCAGGACCATTCAACTCGGTTGCTTCATCCTCGTCATCCTCATCCAAATCATCTGGCACCTGGTGAGCACAAACACGCAGTGGTAATAGTAGGTAAATATACATCTCAGTTCAGTGAACCAGTGTGGCAACAAAAAAAAAATAGATGAGGTATCAAATGTATGCAAATGTGTTACCTGATCAAAATCGCTCTCCTCGTCCTCATCTGATTCTTCAAACTCGACAGCAACACCAACATCATCATCAAGTGTAGTGTCCATTGCATCGCCAGAAGGCGCACCGGCAGCGTCGCTGGCTGCCGCATCATGGAAGTCGGTGATGAGCTTGCCAATGGAGACGAGCTGGTCAAAGAGCTGGTTGGAGATGGGGTTGAGGAGCTGCTCGATGTCCTTCTTCTTGTCAGGGTTCTTGATCTTGTCATTCTTGAGGGTGGCGAGCACCTCGTCGGCGGCCCCCGCGAGGACGTCGAGCGGCTGGCCTCCGAGCTGCTGCTGGATGACGCTGAGCAGGGCCTCGTAGGCGGCCCGCGTCTCCTTGGTCTGGGGCTTGTAGACGACGTCGTCGGTGAGGGAGAGGACGCTGACGTCCTGGGTGGAGGCGGCGCGGCGCCTGCGCTTGGCGTCGCGGCGGGGGAGGTCGGGGTCGGCCGCGTCGCGCTTGGTCTTCTTGGCGCGCGACTTGGTGAGCTTCTCCTGGAGCTCGGGCGGCTTGTTCTGGACGGCGCGGTCGCCGAAGGACTTGGGGTCGATGCGGCCCCAGAGCGTCTCGGGCTCGCCGGTGGGCTCGTGGGTGTCGCGGGGGCGGGAGTCGGTGGTGAGGACGAGGCTGGAGTTGGCGCGGTACTCGTACTGCTTGAAGCGCGCGTGCGCCTCGGCGCCGCCGCCGAGGTTCGCCATGGGTGCTGCAGAGAGGCGGGCGGATTGGCAAGTTAGCGAATCTGGAAACCTAATTTGAAGCAAGAGCCAAGCGGGGGTGGGGGAAGAAGATGTAATCGAAGCAGAAGACTGGTGTTACCTTTGGGGCGGCGGGTGGAGGCGTAGTCCTCCTCGCGGTCTCCCGGCGGGGGAGGATCCGCGTCTCGTCGGCCTCCCGTCGCGGCGGCAGCGGGGGTTTGCTTTGGTTTTGAGATGCGGCGGGGGAGTGAGAAGAGAACCAAGCCCTAATCCCCCCTCTTTTTTGTCCCCTTCCCCCTCTGCTGCTGCTGCTGATGATGATAGGAAGGAGACGGGCCCTAATGATCTCTAGCAAGGCGGTTTGGGGTAGAATGAATGAACCGACTTCAGCCCGACCGACTTACAGATCGTGGGCCGGCCCAAATATGGATAGGCGGCCCTGGCCTGTTTACACATATTACAAGGAAAAAAGTCATTATTTGATTTATCTCCTCCAACCAGAAAATCGGATGCTTATGCTCCCCGCGAACTATTGAAACCGACCGATTTACCTCCTAGGAGGTTTTCAAAGCGGTTTGGTTGGTGTGGCACCACGCCATCTGTCCTACGTGGCACCACGTCAGTCACTAGGGAGGTAAATTGAATTTTCACGAAAGTTCAAGGAGGTCCATCAGACTGTATAAAAATATTATTTACAAAAATCTAAATATTTTTCTAGAATAAAAAGGTCATAGATATTTCTTTCCTCGTCCTCTGTGCATTGGTACTATGCACTACTATTCACATAAATCGTACAGCCATGGTGCAGAAACAGCAACCGTGAGGGGAGAGGCACTGGAACTCACCCGTTTAGTGCAAAGATTTGTGGACATAAAATTCATCGACGATTGATGACTATCAAAACAGCCATAAATTAATTAGCCAGGAATTGGATTTAATTAATCATCTTTTAAATTTGCATGGTGGTTCGTACTTTTCTAACTCAAAATAAACTTTCTATGAGTTTATAATGTTAAATAATATTTTGGTATTTTAAAATGTATATCGATTTTAGAAAAAAAATTGTTTTTTCTTAAAAAATATTTTTACAAATTTTTGCAAAGTTTGATGGACCTCCCTGAACTATCATGAAAAATTAATTTACCTCCCTCGTGGCTGACATGGTGCCACGTAGGTCAGCTGGTGCGGCGCCACGTGCGCCAAAACCGTTTTGAAAACCACCTAGGAAGGTAAATTGGCTGGTTTCAATAGTTCAATGAGCACAAGCATCCGGTTTTCTGGTTGAAGGAGATAAATCGAATAATGGCAATAGTTGAGGGAGGTCAGTCGGACTTCTTCATCATATATAATAAATGTATATAATAGTAAAAAGTTGACCGCATTGTGTTGGCAAAAGAAATCAAGAAAGATGGGTAGTAAGGAATAAAGAATCAGCAACATGCAGTTATTAATATGGTTTATTTGAGCAGTCAGCACAAGGCAGAAGCTATGGACTCGTTACAACGTCAATGTCAGCTAATTAAATGCATGCTCATATATGTAGGATACTAATTGGATGCTACCTAGCTACTTAATAAGTAGTTGATCATCCTATTCAACAATAATAATACCCATCTTAACTATACTATATGTGTCCATCCATAGAAGAGATTAGTCGTATGATGTACAAATATCACGTGGTCCCAAAATGGATTAGTTAGAGTGCATACATCGATTTATTTCGATTTACATATATAAGGCAAGATATATACATGTATCCATCGATTTCTGCAAAACAGGAAATTATTTTGCCCGATGAATCTAGTATATATATATTTCAACCTTGTTATCAAATTACTTGTATTTCACCCATCGACAGTCAAAGCTAAACAAAAGACAAATCTAGAACTATTTTGTATTTGTGATCAAACAAAGCAATTTCTCGTAATAACAAGGAAGTAAAGAGAAAAAGAAGTATTTTTTTTTGCGAGACAATGCATGCAAAGAGAAAAGGAAGTACCATTTAAATAGATGCGTATGAATGCTAATATATATGTGCTAAAGTTTTAGCACTAACTTTAACTTTATCCAAACATACCCTAATTACATACGGGCATAGCTTATTAATTTTGTTGGAGCTACGATACAGTTTATGCATGATTAGGTTTCGTTCACCATCTCGATCGGTAAGAAAGGCTGGATGGACATGGATAGATGGTTGTTGCACGCACTGCACGCTTGATTTGCATTGGTTTATTATTTGGGCGATGGATGGAGTGTCACTGTTAGCCCCGTCCATCGATCGGTTTTCAGGTAATTATTTCTAATTGAATTATATGTGCAGAGACAAGTAACTTGGGGCGATGGTGGAGAGAGTCGCTAGCTCGGTGTTCGGTACTATATATATATATATATATATATATATATATATATATATATATATATATATATATATATATATATATATATATATATATATATATATATATATTCCTCGATTGTTGTTTTATTTATTTAATTTCTTTATAATTATTTTAATTATTAGGTTTACTTTCCATTTTACGTACTACGATATATTAAGTGCTAGATTGATCGACATATTTTTTTAAAAAAAAAAGGAGAGAGAACTGAGCGCTGGTGGCGCAACGCGAACTGCTGCTTGCTCTCGACAGTTGTACTAGCTAGCACTGCTAATAATAAGTAGCTTTCGTCGCCTTTAGTTTCTTTTTGAGATTGATATAGTAATACACTGCATCTATTATTTATAAAAGCTAAGATACGCGCGCACTGCACCCAAATTAGAATTCAATCTACTAGCTAACAGCCTAATAGTGTGTGTGTGTGTGTGTGTGTATATATATATATATATATATATATATATATATATATATATATATATATATATATATATATATATATATATATATATATATATATATATATATATATATATATATATATATATATATATATACACACACACTTCAGTGTAGCCGGCCGGTGCGGTATGACAATGCATGAGAGTAGCAGCAGGAATATTATATATTGGATATGACATCACACACTGGGCATGCACACTACCGTAGTCTGATTAATCATCAGCAGATCGATCAATATCTCAGTTAAAGATGCATGTTTAGGTAGTGCCTGGCAGTGGATATATCAGCCACTTGATGCATGCTTAATTAATTGGTATATGATATGCATCAAAGTATACCTGCCGTGGTGTGCAAACCCACAGCCGGGTGGCGTAGTGCACCCGCCTAAACTCAGAGGGTGAGTACTCGGGGGGTTAGCTAGGATTAGCCCAATCTAGATGCAAGAACACGATGAACACAGCAGGGTTAGAGTGGTTCGGGCCACCGGAGCGTAATACCCTACGTCCACTGTGTGTTGTATTGCTTGTGCTCTCAAGAGGTTGAGAACGGGATTGTTCGGAGTGAATCCGAGCTATGTCCAAGGGGAGCACGTACACTGAGCGGGGCCCCGACAGGTGGGCCCGGCGATATATTTGATATTGTACACAGCGGAGCCTTAAATGCTACAGATCCGGAGATCTTCGTCGTCGGCTTCCGTGCGTAGCTTCTGACCAGGGATGGTCTTGAGCTGTCTTGTCGGAGTAGAGTCTAGCCTCTGGAGCCGCACGTCGAGGTCATGATGAAGCGCCGCTGTAGCACGTGCACTATTGCTCCAGTTAGTAGCTGGTCATCATGACTCGTCGCCCATGCGCGCGGCGCTGAGACACTGCTGCATGCCTCGGTAACAGACGAGCCGCCTCGGTAACTGGCGATCCACAGTGTGGACTGACAAAAGCTGCCCCGTGCCCAGCGGCAGCAGAGCACGCCTCAACCACTCGCAATTAATGCGGGTGGGTGAGGGAGCTTACAGCGGAAGGCTTGCGCCCGCGCCCGCGTCTGCGTGACACGTGGCGGCTCCGGACCCCTGTAAGGATCGATGGACCAAGAGGGGGGGTGAATTTGGCCTTTTTCAATTTCTAAAGTAAGGTAAAGCAACCTTAACCTATGCAATACTAGTAGGGCACCAATTCACCAACCGGATAACTAAGCTACCTACACAAGCTAAGAGAGATAAAAACAAAGTAAAGCCTAGCAAGGTAGAGCTAAGTTATGATCCCTAAGTCAAGCTCATGAGTAAATTGTATGAAAGAAAATGCTTGAATAAAGAGAGTGGACAAGAGACGACCGGATTTTTTCCCGTGGTGTCGATGTGTTGGCACACACCCCTAGTCCACGTTGTGACACTCACTAAGAGTCTTGTCACCTCCCATGTCACCGAGACTTGGGTGCTCACTAAGAGTCTCCGTTCACCATCCCGGCGTGGTGGAGCTCAAGCCACGTACAATCTTCTTCTCCGGGCTCCCACAATCCTTGGCAAGCTCCGCGAGAAACACCCCGATCACCAAGATCGCCTAGGTGATGCCAATCACCAAGAGTAACAAGCTAAGGCCTTCACTTGAGCAAGAACCGATCACCAAGAACGGATGCACACTAGCTTCTCTCTACTCAAGTCCTTAATCTTGCTTCTTGATTGATTGAATGCACAAGTATGTGAATGATGAAGCTCAAGGTGGCTCTTGACTATGGTATGAGTGTTTGGATGTTGCCTGGTGTCAAGAGTGGGCGAAATGACCCATTGGAGGGGTATATATATGCAGCTCACACAAATAGAGCCGTTGGAGAAAAGCTGCCAGAAAACTGCGTAGCGCCGGTTAATCCGACGTCCCTCCAATAGTCATCGTCGGTTTAACCGGTGAATGTAAACTGCCTCTTCTGAAAACTAGCCGTTACAACTGGGGCAGATTAACCGACGTATCATCGGTTTAACCGGTGAGTGTAGTTGTCCACTGATCAACTGAAAAACCAAGTCTCTGGACAACTGCACCGACGTTAACTCAAACCTATCGTCGGTTTAACCGGTGAGGACAACTTTTAAATTCCCCTGAAAAACCATCTCACTGGTCAATTGCACCGACGTCTTGATTCAAACAGCATCGGTTAATCCGGTGAATAGAACTTGAATTTCCCTGGAAAAACCAACTCTGGACTAATGCACCGACGTTAAATTCAAACACGTCGGTTTAACCGGTGTATTGAATTTGTCCAGACTCTGCTGACTTCGTTTAACCGACGTATGGAAAATTGAGAGCGTCGGTTAAACCGGTGTATAGACTTTTTCTGATTTTGTCTTTTCTGATTTGAGTCTTGAATGAAATCCAAATATTCTTGAGATATAGTTTGAGAACCACTTATTTGAACTTCTAGAAACCTGAGTGACCATAGTGTGCATCCATTTTCAAATGACCATGTCCATGCTCAAGTTACTAAGCTTTAACCCCTCTTAATAGTGCGATCACTACAAAACTATAAAACCTATACTAACCTAAGTGTCCTTCTCAACCTTGTGACACTTAGGACTAGAAAGATCCTTAGCCTTGACATAAAATTGAGTTGAATACCGAGATCGCCTTTTTGAATAATGAAATTGAGGGGTCTCTTTTGACATATGACCAAATGAGCGATAACGATCTATTAAGCTGCACAAACTCATTAGTCACAATAATGGTTGTCATTAATCACCGAAACATACCTTGAGGGCCTAGATGCTTACAATCTCCCCCTTTTTGGTGATTGATGACAACATAACCATAAATAATGAGAGAGCGAGAAAGATAAAGCAAGATAAACACAAGCGAACTCGAAAAGAAGGACCAAAGAGCTCAACGGCTCAAACGAAATTCATAGATATGTCTCAAAGCACGGCATACTCAAGCGACAAATGTACATATCCATGAACTAACACCAAATGTGATACTAAGAATCAAAGTCCTGATAACTACGAGCTCTCT
Source organism: Panicum virgatum (assembly GCF_016808335.1). Classification (NCBI taxonomy): domain Eukaryota; kingdom Viridiplantae; phylum Streptophyta; class Magnoliopsida; order Poales; family Poaceae; genus Panicum; species Panicum virgatum. Next base: position 764,870 of record NC_053145.1, on the reverse strand, counting down.
CTAGCTCTACCCTCCCCCTAACTCTGGTGCTCCCCCTAACACCTCTCCCCCTTTGGCATCAAAGCACCAAAAGGCGAGCTACGGGTCGTGCTGTCGTGGTACGGCGACGAAGCGGTCCGGGTCGTCGTCGTCGGACGGAGAACTCTCACCCTCGGTGACAGACGGAAGCTGCTGGTCTGGGTCTGAGCTCACTGGGGGAGTAACTGTCGTGGAGGCTCTCGTGCTGGCACTGCCTGGTAGAGGATCCGTAGAAGTCGTAACCGGGTCAGCAGAAGAAATATCAATATCTGAAGAGGTGACTGCTGAGGCTGCCGGCTGCGTCGACTGTGGAAGCAGGGACTCCTCTACTGCTCCTCCCCCTGAAGGTGCTACCTGAAGTGAGGAAGGGAGGGCGACCGACTGAACCGCTGACGGTGAGTCCTGAAAGAGTGTGGTCGCCGGCAGTGGTGAAAAGAGCGGACGACCGGCAGACCCAAAGAGTGCTGACATCGAGAACGTGGTCTCCGGTGTCGCTGTAGTAGCTGGGGCTGCAGTAGGAGCTGGAGGAGGAGGAGCTGGTGTGACGGCAAGCTGAGGTGCTCCAACACCCTGAAGGCCTGGCTGTCCTGGCTGCTGCGGGGCGAGTCCGGTGTGAGAGTAAAGCTGTGAGATCATCCCGAACATCGCCATCATCCCCTGCTGCATCTGCTGAAACTGAGCGTATGTCCTCTGTGAAACTCTGTCGATAAGCCCGACAAAACGCTCCTCGGTCGCAGCCCGCTCTCGGGCGGCCTCTCTCTGTATAGCAGCAAGCTGAGCCTCATGAGCTCTCCTGGCCTCCTCCTGTGCAAGCCTGTCCTCTCTCTGCTGAGTCACGAGCTGCTGTAGAAGTGCGGTGAGCTCGGACGGCTGAGACACCTGGGACTCAGAGACTGTAGCAGGTGCTGGTGACTCTGGAGCTGGCTCTCTAGACCCCCCTGCCTCGTGGTCATGACTAGCTGGGGCTGCTGCAGGGAAGTACTCTACGTCCTCGGAGGAGTCTGACTCAAGCTCAGACCAGTGTATCTCATCCTCTCCTCCGGGAAGCTGTGCCTCGGCGGCAAGCAGTGCCTCGTCCTCCTGTGCCACACGGGCATGTGCCTCTGGTGACAACTGTGCCATGGCAGCTCTCTCTGCCTGTCTGCCCCTCCTCCGGTCCTGTGGAGCTGTCGGTCGGTAAACTGGGAACCGGGGAGCCTCGTCGTGACGGTAGGGAGCGCTGATGGGTGACTCTGCTGGCACAATCATAGAACATATATAGCTGATCCAGTGTGCAAAGGGAAACTGTCGCACCACACCCATCCCGTCTGTGATCACATCCTCTATCTCAGCCAAAATAAAGTCAACTATGTCAAATGGCTCGTGAGTGAGGATGTGTAGAAGCAGGAGCTGCTGCAGTCCTGTAAACCCCTATGGGTAGCCACTCCTTGGTAGCAAAGTCCTCCGGAGTGCCATGTGTACTGCGTATGCCTCTGGGGTCAGCAGGCTGGGAACTCTGGCGTAGGAGGCAGGGAACGGCTGGCGGAAACACTGAGAGATCGCCTCATGAGAAGGTGCAATCCCGCCAATCATCGCTCTGCGCGGTGGATCTGCATCTCCGTAAACCATCTCGTGCAGGGAGACGTCAACTAAGTCAACTCCGAGAATCCCTGCTATCGTCGCTCTCGACAAACCAAAGACCTGGCCTCCATAAACAAAGTGTACTGCTCGACGCTCGGGAGCAATCTAGGCCGTGGCATAGAAGACTCTGACCCAGTCCTCAATATATCTGTTCTGCTCAATCTGGAGTAACCTGGGCAGGCCCCTGAAGTGTGCGAAGTGCTCTCTGACATGTGCTCCCCCTGCGGCTGTCCTCAGAGACACCCAGTCAAGCACTCTGTGCGGGAAGATCCTGTGACCCCGCCTCTGGTAGGTCTCGTAGAAACTGGCCTGAAGAAGCGTCCAGAACCTACGGTCGACTCGGCTGTCACGGGTCACGGGGAACCAGTCCTCCTCCTGAACACTCCACCTGAGCCTCTTGACCTTCGCCGCATTGGCCTTGGTCAAGTTCTGGAGCAGCACACCTGGCTCCAGACGCACAACAGTGTCCATACGGAACACTGCGCGCTCGGCCTCTAGGGCCTCGGCTCTACGAGCTGCTGCTGCTGCAGCTGTGGACCTGCGAGGCTCCTGTGGCTGGTGACCTCCTCGCGTCCTCGGTCCAGTGCGACGCTCGGTCGCTGGTGAAGTCTCTGCTGCTGGGGATGTCTGCCGAGTGCGGCCAGACCGTCGTAGAGTCGGTGACTCCTGTGTGCTCTGCCCCTGAGACTGCTCGGACTGCTCTGCCTCTGAATCTGAATCTGCAGCTATATCTGACTGATCTGACTCTGCTGCTGCTGCCGTCGCGGCTCTGGTGGCCCTGGCACCTCTGACTCTACCCATGCCCCTGCCTCTGCCTCTGCCTCTGCCTCTGGGGTCCTCCCTGATCTGGAACGGACGAGCGCGGCCTGATGCCTGCTCCTCGGCGGCCTTGGCCACCATCTCGGCCCTCTCGGCCTCCTTCTCTGCACGAGTCCGCTTGCGAGCGGGCTTCTCGACCACAACTTCCTTACCCTTCCTCTTCTCGCGACCCATCTCGAACAGGCAATATGACGAGCACTTGGCGAGCACTGATGGGCTGCGGCTGCGGCGTGAACGGCGTGGATGCTTGGAGACGTGGAGGCTGCGGCTGCGGCGTGGATGGCGTGAAGGCGTGGAGTACAGTGGCGCTTGGCGATGGAGGCGCGTGCAGCGGTGAGGGCGTGGTGCGGCGGCGGCGAAGGCGGCGGCGCAGAGCGTTTGCGCGGGCGGCGCAGGCGCGCACGGGCGGCGCTGGGCGAGCGCAAGGGCGCGGCGGCGGCGGCTCGACGTGCAGGCGAGCGGCAGCGAGTGGTGGCGGCGCGGAGGCGAGAGGCGGCGCGAGAACGAGGTCGGCGGCGGCTGGGGTCGGGCGAAACAGAGAGGAAGTTGTCCGCGGGCAAGACACATATATGACAGGTGGGCCCGCGATTTTCTTTAACACCGGTTGATCCGACGCGTAGGGTTTGAACGCCGGTTGATTGCGTCGGTGTAGTTCACCCGAGACTTCTGCAGATCTGTTTTTGAATGCCGGTTGAACCGATGATGCCAAAAGTGTACTCGTCGGTTGATTGATCAAAACACCGGTTGATTGCTAGGTCTGATTTGCATTTACTATCACCGGTTGATCCGTTGCTCTGACTTTTGTATACGCCGGTTGAACGCCTGAAACTTGACTGAGCTGAGACAAACTTTAGTAACGCCGGTTAATCCGATGGGTATAGATCCTTTGAACGTCGGTTTAACCGGCGAAGCCAAAAACCCCACACTCAGCTCACTCTTCTATGCTAAGTCCAATAAACTTATAAGATTCAAATAAACTCAAGTTAATGGACTTGCATAGGCGACTTTACCCCTCAAAATAAATAGGATAGCACACTTGCTTAAATAAATTTCTTTTCAAACACAAGGAAAAGCCGCAAGAGAGACAAAGCGCCAAATAAAATGTATGAGCCATGTCATAGGAATATTGAAGATAGAAAACTTCAAGCTCATCATGACATTGCTCACTAGGCAATGACGCACCTAACACTTTGCTCTTTTCACTTTTCATGAATTAAGATCTTGTATTTGAAAACAAGTCTCATTTTCATCAAGTGATCTCCTTTGTGACCCTTACGCATGCAATGATAATGCAAGCTACAACCACATGCGAAAGTAAAGTAAACATGAAGTGCACATCTATATGACAAGAAATGCATAACAAGAAATTAAGATCTACTTGTCAAGTTTGAACCCACGGGAAGCTTCTTCATGATGAGCCTTTCTACAAGCCTAGAGGAAAACAAGTGGACCACCACCTCTAGCTAAACCCTTGCTCATCACTATCTTACCATGGTTATACAAGTGTCCTATATGTATGCATTTTTCTATATGACATGGCAACTTACATGACGTTTGCCGCATCTAACACATTAAGCTCATTCCTTAGCTTAACAAAGGTACTCTCGTCTAAAGGTTTTGTGAATATATCCGCCAATTGCTCCTCGGATCTCACACCTTGAAGGGAAATGTCCCCCTTGGCTTCGTGATCACGCAAGAAGTGATGGCGAATATCAATGTGCTTTGTGCGAGAGTGTTGAACCGGATTCTTGGCAATTTTTACGGCACTTTCATTGTCACAAAGGAGCGGGATCCTATCTAGTTTCACACCAAAGTCCAAAAGGGTTTGCTTCATATATAGGATTTGGGCACAACATGCACCGGCCGCTATATATTCCGCTTCCGCGGTGGACAAAGCCACGGAATTTTGCTTCTTACTCGACCAAGAAACTAGAGAACGCCCAAGCAAGTGGCAACCCCCGGAGGTACTCTTGCGATCCACACGGCTTCCGGCAAAATCCAAATCCGAGTATCCCAAGAGATCTAAACTAGCGCCTTTGGGGTACCACAAGCCTATGCTAGGAGTGTGCTTGAGATACCGAAGGATCCTATTCACAGCCGAAAGGTGTGACTCCTTTGAGTTAGCTTGAAAGCGGGCACACAAGCACACACTAAACATTATATCGGGCCTAGATGCGGTAAGGTAAAGCAAAGACCCTATCATAGAACGATAGAGGGATTGATCAACCGGTTTACCGTCCACATCCAAGTCGAGATGCCCATTGGTTGCCATGGGTGTCTTGATTGGCTTGCACTCATCCATCTTGAACTTCTTCAAGATATCTTTAGTATACTTTTCTTGATGGATGAATGTCCCTTCCTTCATTTGTTTGACTTGAAAACCAAGGAAGAAGGTCAATTCGCCAATCATGGACATCTCGAATTCTCTAGACATCATGGTAGCAAACTCATGGCTTAGTAAATCATTAGTTGAGCCAAAGATAATATCGTCAACATAAATTTGACAAATGAAAAGATCCCCGTTGACGTCTTTTGTGAACAACGTGGTGTCCACCCTCCCGATCTTGAAGCCTTGCATGATTAGGAAGTCACGAAGCCTCTCATACCAAGCCCTTGGAGCTTGTTTGAGCCCATAGAGTGCCTTGTGCAACCTATAAACATGGTTAGGATTCCTCGGATCTTCAAACCCGGGAGGTTGCTCAACATAAACAAGTTCGTTAATAACGCCATTTAAGAATGCACTTTTCACATCCATTTGATACAACTTAATGTTATGATGTGAAGAGTAAGCAAGAAGGATACGGATAGCTTCAAGTCTTGCGACCGGAGCAAAAGTTTCACCAAAATCCAAACCTTCGACTTGAGAGAACCCTTTTGCCACAAGTCTTGCTTTGTTGCGTATCACCACCCCATGTTCATCTTGCTTGTTTCGAAAGACCCACTTGGTGCCGATGATGTTCTTGTCTTTCGGAGGAGCTTCGAGGACCCAAACTTCATTGCGGGTGAAGTTGTTCAACTCATCTTGCATGGCCATCACCCAATCCGAGTCCTCAATCGCTTCCTCTATGCTAGTGGGTTCAATACAAGAAACAAACGAGTGATATTCGCAAAATGAAGCATGTTTAGAGCGAGTTCTTACTCCCTTTGATGGACTACCAATGATTTGACCAATTGGATGATCCTTGGAGATGCGACCATGCTTCACTAGCGGTACTTGCGTGGATGTTTGTTGGGGTGGATCATGTGTGACTTGTGCTTGTGGTGGAACACTTTGCTCTTCTTGTTCTTGAACTCGGGGTGTTGGCGTTGGCACATCTTCTTGAGGTTGTGTATCATCTTTTTCTTGATCTTCATCCATTTGGGGCGCCGTGGAGGTGCTTGGTGTAGATGAGGAAGGTCCTCCCCCTTGATCATTGCCTTCATGCACCTCTTCCGGCTTGATATCCCCAATGGACATCTTCTTCAAAGCTTCATCAATCTCCTCATCACCTACATTTTCATAGCCAACAACCTCCTCTTGGGAGCCATTAGATTCATCAAACTCCACATCACATGTTTCTTCAACTAACCCGGAGGTTTGATTGAATACTCTATATGCTTTGGAGTTTGATGCATAACCAAGAAAGAAACCTTCATCATATCTACTTTCAAACTTACCGAGCCTTTTCTTCTTGTAGATGAAGCATTTGCAACCAAAGACTCGAAAGTATGATATATTTGGTTTCTTCCCGGTGATGAGCTCATATGGAGTTTTCTTGAGGAGTCGGTGAGGATATACTCGGTTGGATGCATGACACGCCGTGTTGATTGCTTCCGCCCAAAACTTCTCGGACGTGCCATAATCATCCAACATTGCTCTAGCTAGGGTGATGAGTGTCTTGTTCTTTCTTTCCACCACTCCATTTTGTTGAGGTGTGTAGGTGGCGGAAAACTCATGCTTGATGCCCTCTTCATCGCACCATTCTTCAATCTTCATATTTTTAAACTCGGTGCCGTTGTCACTACGGATCTTCACAATTGGGGAGTTGTACTCCCTTTGAGCTCTTCTTGCAAAAGTCTTGAAGATTTCCGGAGTTTCACCCTTATCGCCTAGAAACATAACCCAAGTGTAACGTGAAAAATCATCAACAATTACTAGGCAATAGAGGTTACCACCAATGCTCTTGTATGTAGTTGGACCAAAGAGATCCATGTGAAGTAGCTCGAGTGGCTTGGAGGTAGACAACATCGTCTTGATGGGATGATGTGTTGCAACTTGCTTCCCGGCTTGACATGCTTTACATAGCTTGTTCTTGTCAAACGTGACATCCTTCAAGCCGGTGATCATCCCTCTCTTGTGGGTTTTCTTGAGGTTGCTCATGCCAATATGAGCAATTCTTCTATGCCAAAGCCACCCAAGAGAAGACTTGGTGAAGAGGCATGTCATGGTGCTTGTTTGCTTTGAAGAGAAGTCCACTAAATAGATGTTGCCATGCCTAAACCCCGTGAATACCATTGACTTGTCTTCTTCAAGAGTTACTACAACACCATTCTTGTCAAAGGTACACGTTAGTCCAAGATCACACAATTGAGCAATAGAAATAAGATTAAAACTAAGTGCTTCTACAAACAAGACATTAGAAATTGATAAATCTTTAGAGATAGCTATTCTACCCAAACCTAAAACTTTTCCCCTTGAGTTATCACCATAGGTGACATGTTCATGATCGCCGGGGTCTTCAAGGGAGGTGAACATGCTATCATTGCCGGTCATATGTTGAGAGCAACCGCTATCTAGTACCCAATGTTTTCCACCGGCTTTGTAGTTCACCTACACACATGAGAATTCACTTTTGAGTTTTAGGAACCCAAACAAGCTTTGGGCCTTGCACATGTGTGACAAGAGCTTTTGGGACCCAAAGTTGCTTGGGGAGCTTCTTCTTTGACTCCTTAGCAATTTTGCCAATAAATTTGGCCTTCACTTTGCCCTTCACTTTACTCAAGAGAAAATGGTTATTTTGAAACATTGATGAGTAATTCTTAGGTAAAGTGGGAAGAGGACGTGATGGTAAGGTGCACTCCCTAGTGTGGTGCCCGGTGACTTGGCAATGTTGGCAATATGAACCAACTTCCTTGATGAAGCTTATCTTGATCTCCGGAGAAGGAGTAGTGCCTTGATTTGGCTCCGGAAATGAACCAAGACCTCTCTTGCCATAGTCACGTGCATTGTTGAAGAGAATTTCCTTGTGGATGTATTCTCCTCTTGAGAGCTTCTCCACACTACTCTTGAGGCTAGCTACTTGATCCATCAACTCCTTTTCCCTAGAAGGAGCAAGCTTGGACACAATATTAGTGGCATTTGCATTAATGAGTAGGTCATCACATGAGGTAGAAGCATTGACCTTTTCAATAGTTTCATGAGCAAAGTTCTCAAGACTTGGGTCAATTGCTTCATAGGCAAATTCAAGTTCTTGATATTTGTGAGCCAACTCCCTATGCTCTTGTTTAAGCTTTTTGTGGCTCTCTTCAACTTGCTTAGCAAGTACAAGTGACTCATTGTGCTTTTTGAGCAAGTCATTGTACTTGCCAAGCAAGTCGGAGTGGGCAAGCTCTAACTTGGCATGAGTGCTCTCAAGAATTTTGACTTTGCCCTTTTCCCTCTTGATGACGGATGTATACTCATTAATGAGGTTAGTGAATTCATAAGGATCAAGCTCTTCATCACTATCATCTTCACTATCCACCTCACATACCTTGGTGTTACCTTTTGCCATTAGGCACATAGGAGGCGGAGGTAGTGGTGGTTCTTCATTGGTGAGGGCGATGGTGACGATGTCTTCTTCATCACTTGAATCTTCGCTTGATGAGACATCGGTCACCCATTCTTATTTTTCCACCAAGAAGCTTCTCTTGGTGTGCCCTTTCTTCTTTGGGAAGAGCTTGGTCTTCTTGTCATGACTCTTCTTCTTTCCAAGCTTCTTGTTCTTGTTCTTCTTCTCATCTTCTTCATCATCGCTTGAATCATGGCGATGTTTGCCTTTGTTGTCCTTCTTTCTTTTGTCCGGCTTGGGGCAATCGGGAGAGATGTGTCCTTTTTCTCCACAATTATAGCAAGTTTTGTACTTGACATCTTCCTTATACCGAAACATCCTTCTTTTGGGGTCAAAGTTGTAACCCTTCTTGTTTATCTTATCGCTCAAGCGTGTGAACTTTCTCATCATGAGAGCAAGTTCCCCATCTTCTTCATTATCGGATGAGCTTTCATGGTGATCTTCTTCTTCATTGCTTGAGCTAGATTCTTGCTTGACCATCTTGAGCTTGCGGTGCTTGTTGGCCTTGGTTTTCAATGAGTTCCTTCCAAATATCACTTGCTAAGTCCATGCCATTAACTCTAGCAAAGACTTCCTCACTTATGGCCTCGAAAATTGCATTTCTAGCCTTGGCATTCCATTTTAATTGTTCGGTGGTGGGAGTTCCGGTGAACCCGGTCTTAGTGGCCAACCACACTTCGGGGGCAATCGCATCAAGGTATGCGGCCATGCGAACTTTCCAATAAGCAAAGTTCTTGCCCTCGAAGTGAGGCGGCGAACCACCCATCTTGGCCATAGTTCTAGGCGGTGAAGCCTAATGATCCAAATGAGCAACGAGGCTCTGATACCAATTGTAAGGATCGATGGACCAAGAGGGGGGGTGAATTGGGACTTTTTCAATTTCTAAAGCAAGGTAAAGCAACCTTAACCTATGCAATACTAGTAGGGCACCAATTCACCAACCGGATAACTAAGCTACCTACACAAGCTAAGAGAGATAAAAATAAAGTAAAGCCTAGCAAGGTAGAGCTAAGTTATGATCCCTAAGTCAAGCTCATGAGTAAATTGCATGAAAGAAAATGCTTGAATAAAGAGAGTGGACAAGAGACGACCGGATTTTTTCCCGTGGTGTCGATGTGTTGGCACACACCCCTAGTCCACGTTGTGACACTCACTAAGAGTCTTGTCACCTCCCATGTCACCGAGACTTGGGCACTCACTAAGAGTCTCCGTTCACCATCCCGGCGTGGTGGAGCTCAAGCCACGTACAATCTTCTTCTCCGGGCTCCCACAATCCTTGGCAAGCTCCGCGAGAAACACCCCGATCACCAAGATCGCCTAGGTGATGCCAATCACCAAGAGTAACAAGCTAAGGCCTTCACTTGAGCAAGAACCGATCACCAAGAACGGATGCACACTAGCTTCTCTCTACTCAAGTCCTTAATCTTGCTTCTTGATTGATTGAATGCACAAGTATGTGAATGATGAAGCTCAAGGTGGCTCTTGACTATGGTATGAGTGTTTGGATGTTGCCTGGTGTCAAGAGTGGGCGAAATGACCCATTGGAGGGGTATATATATGCAGCTCACACAAATAGAGCCGTTGGAGAAAAGCTGCCAGAAAACTGCGTAGCGCCGGTTAATCCGACGTCCCTCCAATAGTCATCGTCGGTTTAACCGGTGAATGTAAACTGCCTCTTCTGAAAACTAGCCGTTACAACTGGGGCAGATTAACCGACGTATCATCGGTTTAACCGGTGAGTGTAGTTGTCCACTGATCAACTGAAAAACCAAGTCTCTGGACAACTGCACCGACGTTAACTCAAACCTATCGTCGGTTTAACCGGTGAGGACAACTTTTAAATTCCCCTGAAAAACCATCTCACTGGTCAATTGCACCGACGTCTTGATTCAAACAGCATCGGTTAATCCGGTGAATAGAACTTGAATTTCCCTGGAAAAACCAACTCTGGACTAATGCACCGACGTTAAATTCAAACACGTCGGTTTAACCGGTGTATTGAATTTGTCCAGACTCTGCTGACTTCGTTTAACCGACGTATGGAAAATTGAGAGCGTCGGTTAAACCGGTGTATAGACTTTTTCTGATTTTGTCTTTTCTGATTTGAGTCTTGAATGAAATCCAAATATTCTTGAGATATAGTTTGAGAACCACTTATTTGAACTTCTAGAAACCTGAGTGACCATAGTGTGCATCCATTTTCAAATGACCATGTCCATGCTCAAGTTACTAAGCTTTAACCCCTCTTAATAGTGCGATCACTACAAAACTATAAAACCTATACTAACCTAAGTGTCCTTCTCAACCTTGTGACACTTAGGACTAGAAAGATCCTTAGCCTTGACATAAAATTGAGTTGAATACCGAGATCGCCTTTTTGAATAATGAAATTGAGGGGTCTCTTTTGACATATGACCAAATGAGCGATAACGATCTATTAAGCTGCACAAACTCATTAGTCACAATAATGGTTGTCATTAATCACCGAAACATACCTTGAGGGCCTAGATGCTTACAATCTCCCCCTTTTTGGTGATTGATGACAACATAACCATAAATAACGAGAGAGCGAGAAAGATAAAGCAAGATAAACACAAGCGAACTCGAAAAGAAGGACCAAAGAGCTCAACGGCTCAAACGAAATTCATAGATATGTCTCAAAGCACGGCATACTCAAGCGACAAATGTACATATCCATGAACTAACACCAAATGTGATACTAAGAATCAAAGTCCTGATAACTACGAGCTCTCTCTAGCTCTACCCTCCCCCTAACTCTGGTGCTCCCCCTAACACCTCTCCCCCTTTGGCATCAAAGCACCAAAAGGCGAGCTACGGGTCGTGCTGTCGTGGTACGGCGACGAAGCGGTCCGGCTCGTCGTCGTCGGACGGAGAACTCTCACCCTCGGTGACAGACGGAAGCTGCTGATCTGGGTCTGAGCTCACTGGGGGAGTAACTGTCGTGGAGGCTCTCGTGCTGGCACTGCCTGGTAGAGGATCCGTAGAAGTCATAACCAGGTCAGCAGAAGAAGTATCAATATCTGAAGAGGTGACTGCTGAGGCTGCCGGCTGCGTCGACTGTGGAAGCAGGGACTCCTCTACTGCTCCTCCCCCTGAAGGTGCTGCCTGAAGTGAGGAAGGGAGGGCGACCGACTGAACCGCTGACGGTGAGTCCTGAAAGAGTGTGGTCGCCGGCAGTGGTGAAAAGAGCGGACGACCGGCAGACCCAAAGAGTGCTGACATCGAGAACGTGGTCTCCGGTGTCGCTGTAGTAGCTGGGGCTGCAGTAGGAGCTGGAGGAGGAGGAGCTGGTGTGACGGCAAGCTGAGGTGCTCCAACACCCTGAAGGCCTGGCTGTCCTGGCTGCTGCGGGGCGAGTCCGGTGTGAGAGTAAAGCTGTGAGATCATCCCGAACATCGCCATCATCCCCTGCTGCATCTGCTGAAACTGAGCGTCTGTCCTCTGTGAAACTCTGTCGATAAGCCCGACAAAACGCTCCTCGGTCGCAGCCCGCTCTCGGGCGGCCTCTCTCTGTATAGCAGCAAGCTGATCCTCATGAGCTCTCCTGGCCTCCTCCTGTGCAACCTGTCCTCTCTCTGCTGAGTCACGAGCTGCTGTAGAAGTGCGGTGAGCTCGGACGGCTGAGACACCTGGGACTCAGAGACTGTAGCAGGTGCTGGTGACTCTGGAGCTGGCTCTCTAGACCCCCCTGCCTCGTGGTCATGACTAGCTGGGGCTGCTGCAGGGAAGTACTCTACGTCCTCGGAGGAGTCTGACTCAAGCTCAGACCAGTGTATCTCATCCTCTCCTCCGGGAAGCTGTGCCTCGGCGGCAAGCAGTGCCTCGTCCTCCTGTGCCACACGGGCCTGTGCCTCTGGTGACAACTGTGCCATGGCAGCTCTCTCTGCCTGTCTGCCCCTCCTCCGGTCCTGTGGAGCTGTCGGTCGGTAAACTGGGAACCGGGGAGCCTCGTCGTGACGGTAGGGAGCGCTGATGGGTGACTCTGCTGGCACAATCATAGAACATATATAGCTGATCCAGTGTGCAAAGGGAAACTGTCGCACCACACCCATCCCGTCTGTGATCACATCCTCTATCTCAGCCAGAATAAAGTCAACTATGTCAAACAGCTCGTGAGTGAGGATGTGTAGAAGCAGGAGCTGCTGCAGTCCTGTAAACCCCTCTGGGTAGCCACTCCTTGGTAGCAAAGTCCTCCGGAGTGCCATGTGTACTGCGTATGCCTCTGGGGTCAGCAGGCTGGGAACTCTGGCGTAGGAGGCAGGGAACGGCTGGCGGAAACACTGAGAGATCGCCTCATGAGAAGGTGCAATCCCGCCAATCATCGCTCTGCGCGGTGGATCTGCATCTCCGTAAACCATCTCGTGCAGGGAGACGTCAACTAAGTCAACTCCGAGAATCCCTGCTATCGTCGCTCTCGACAAACCAAAGACCTAGCCTCCATAAACAAAGTGTACTGCTCGACGCTCGGGAGCAATCCAGGCCGTGGCATAGAAGACTCTGACCCAGTCCTCAATATATCTGTTCTGCTCAATCTGGAGTAACCTGGGCAGGCCCCTGAAGTGAGCGAAGTGCTCTCTGACATCTGCTCCCCCTGCGGCTGTCCTCAGAGACACCCAGTCAAGCACTCTGTGCGGGAAGATCCTGTGACCCCGCCTCTGGTAGGTCTCGTAGAAACTGGCCTGAAGAAGCGTCCAGAACCTACGGTCGACTCGGCTGTCACGGGTCACGGGGAACCAGTCCTCCTCCTGAACACTCCACCTGAGCCTCTTGACCTTCGCCGCATTGGCCTTGGTCAAGTTCTGGAGCAGCACACCTGGCTCCAGACGCACAACAGTGTCCATACGGAACACTGCGCGCTCGGCCTCTAGGGCCTCGGCTCTACGAGCTGCTGCTGCTGCAGCTGTGGACCTGCGAGGCTCCTGTGGCTGGTGACCTCCTCGCGTCCTCGGTCCAGTGCGACGCTCGGTCGCTGGTGAAGTCTCTGCTGCTGGGGATGTCTGCCGAGTGCGGCCAGACCGTCGTAGAGTCGGTGACTCCTGTGTGCTCTGCCCCTGAGACTGCTCGGACTGCTCTGCCTCTGAATCTGAATCTGCAGCTGTATCTGACTGATCTGACTCTGCTGCTGCTGCCGTCGCGGCTCTGGTGGCCCTGGCACCTCTGACTCTACCCATGCCCCTGCCTCTGCCTCTGCCTCTGCCTCTGCCTCTGGGGTCCTCCCTGATCTGGAACGGACGAGCGCGGCCTGATGCCTGCTCCTCGGCGGCCTTGGCCACCATCTCGGCCCTCTCGGCCTCCTTCTCTGCACGAGTCCGCTTGCGAGCGGGCTTCTCGACCACAACTTCCTTACCCTTCCTCTTCTCGCGACCCATCTCGAACAGGCAATATGACGAGCACTTGGCGAGCACTGATGGGCTGCGGCTGCGGCGTGAACGGCGTGGATGCTTGGAGACGTGGAGGCTGCGGCTGCGGCGTGGATGGCGTGAAGGCGTGGAGTACAGTGGCGCTTGGCGATGGAGGCGCGTGCGGCGGTGAGGGCGTGGTGCAGCGGCGGCGGCGGCTACGCGCGCAGGCGGCGGCGCAGAGCATTTGCGCGGACGGCGCAGGCGCGCACGGTCGGCGCTGGGCGAGCGCGAGGGCGCGGCGGCGGCGGCTCGACGTGCAGGCGAGCGGCGGCGAGTGGTGGCGGCGCGGAGGCGAGAGGCGGCGCGAGAACGAGGTCGGCGGCGGCTGGGGTCGGGCGAAACAGAGAGGAAGTTGTCCGCGGGCAAGACACATATATGACAGGTGGGCCCGCGATTTTCTTTAACACCGGTTGATCCGATGCGTAGGGTTTGAACGCCGGTTGATTGCGTCGGTGTAGTTCCCCCGAGACTTCTGCAGATCTGTTTTTGAACGCCGGTTGAACCGATGATGCCAAAAGTGTACTCGTCGGTTGATTGATCAAAACACCGGTTGATTGCTAGGTCTGATTTGCATTTACTATCACCGGTTGATCCGTTGCTCTGACTTTTGTATACGCCGGTTGAACGCCTGAAACTTGACTGAGCTGAGACAAACTTTAGTAACGCCGGTTAATCCGATGGGTATAGATCCTTTGAACGTCGGTTTAACCGGTGAAGCCAAAAACCCCACACTCAGCTCACTCTTCTATGCTAAGTCCAATAAACTTATAAGATTCAAATAAACTCAAGTTAATGGACTTGCATAGGCGACTTTACCCCTCAAAATAAATAGGATAGCATACTTGCTTAAATAAATTTCTTTTCAAACACAAGGAAAAGCCGCAAGAGAGACAAAGCGCTAAATAAAATGTATGAGCCATGTCATAGGAATATTGAAGATAGAAAACTTCAAGCTCATCATGACATTGCTCACTAGGCAATGACGCACCTAACACTTTGCTCTTTTCACTTTTCATGAATTAAGATCTTGTATTTGAAAACAAGTCTCATTTTCATCAAGTGATCTCCTTTGTGACCCATACGCATGCAATGATAATGCAAGCTACAACCACATGCGAAAGTAAAGTAAACATGAAGTGCACATCTATATGACAAGAAATGCATAACAAGAAATTAAGATCTACTTGTCAAGTTTGAACCCACGGGAAGCTTCTTCATGATGAGCCTTTCTACAAGCCTAGAGGAAAACAAGTGGACCACCACCTCTAGCTAAACCCTTGCTCATCACTATCTTACCATGGTTAGACAAGTGTCCTATATGTATGCATTTTTCTATATGACATGGCAACTTACATGACGTTTGCCGCATCTAACACATTAAGCTCATTCCTTAGCCTAACAAAGGTACTCTCGTCTAAAGGTTTTGTGAATATATCCGCCAATTGCTCCTCGGATCTCACACCTTGAAGGGAAATGTCCCCCTTGGCTTCGTGATCACGCAAGAAGTGATGGCGAATATCAATGTGCTTTGTGCGAGAGTGTTGAACCGGATTCTTGGCAATTTTTACGGCACTTTCATTGTCACAAAGGAGCGGGATCCTATCTAGTTTCACACCAAAGTCCAAAAGGGTTTGCTTCATATATAGGATTTGGGCACAACATGCACCGGCCGCTATATATTCCGCTTCCGCGGTGGACAAAGCCACGGAATTTTGCTTCTTACTCGACCAAGAAACTAGAGAACGCCCAAGCAAGTGGCAACCCCCGGAGGTACTCTTGCGATCCACACGGCTTCCGGCAAAATCCAAATCCGAGTATCCCAAGAGATCTAAACTAGCGACTTTGGGGTACCACAAGCCTATGCTAGGAGTGTGCTTGAGATACCGAAGGATCCTATTCACAGCCGAAAGGTGTGACTCCTTTGGGTTAGCTTGAAAGCGGGCACACAAGCACACACTAAACATTATATCGGGCCTAGATGTGGTAAGGTAAAGCAAAGACCCTATCATAGAACGATAGAGGGATTGATCAACCGGTTTACCGTCCACATCCAAGTCGAGATGCCCATTGGTTGCCATGGGTGTCTTGATTGGCTTGCACTCATCCATCTTGAACTTCTTCAAGATATCTTTAGTATACTTTTCTTGATGGATGAATGTCCCTTCCTTCATTTGTTTGACTTGAAAACCAAGGAAGAAGGTCAATTCGCCAATCATGGACATCTCGAATTCTCTAGACATCATGGTAGCAAACTCATGGCTTAGTAAATCATTAGTTGAGCCAAAGATAATATCGTCAACATAAATTTGACAAATGAAAAGATCCCCGTTGACGTCTTTTGTGAACAACGTGGTGTCCACCCTCCCGATCTTGAAGCCTTGCATGATTAGGAAGTCACGAAGCCTCTCATACCAAGCCCTTGGAGCTTGTTTGAGCCCATAGAGTGCCTTGTGCAACCTATAAACATGGTTAGGATTCCTCGGATCTTCAAACCCGGGAGGTTGCTCAACATAAACAAGTTCGTTAATAACGCCATTTAAGAATGCACTTTTCACATCCATTTGATACAACTTAATGTTATGATGTGAAGAGTAAGCAAGAAGGATACGGATAGCTTCAAGTCTTGCGACCGGAGCAAAAGTTTCACCAAAATCCAAACCTTCGACTTGAGAGAACCCTTTTGCCACAAGTCTTGCTTTGTTGCGTATCACCACCCCATGTTCATCTTGCTTGTTTCGAAAGACCCACTTGGTGCCGATGATGTTCTTGTCTTTCGGAGGAGCTTCGAGGACCCAAACTTCATTGCGGGTGAAGTTGTTCAACTCATCTTGCATGGCCATCACCCAATCCGAGTCCTCAATCGCTTCCTCTATGCTAGTGGGTTCAATACAAGAAACAAACGAGTGATATTCGCAAAATGAAGCATGTTTAGAGCGAGTTCTTACTCCCTTTGATGGACTACCAATGATTTGACCAATTGGATGATCCTTGGAGATGCGACCATGCTTCACTAGCGGTACTTGCGTGGATGCTTGTTGGGGTGGATCATGTGTGACTTGTGCTTGTGGTGGAACACTTTGCTCTTCTTGTTCTTGAACTCGGGGTGTTGGCGTTGGCACATCTTCTTGAGGTTGTGTATCATCTTTTTCTTGATCTTCATCCATTTGGGGCGCCGTGGAGGTGCTTGGTGTAGATGAGGAAGGTCCTCCCCCTTGATCATTGCCTTCATGCACCTCTTCCGGCTTGATATCCCCAATGGACATCTTCTTCAAAGCTTCATCAATCTCCTCATCACCTACATTTTCATAGCCAACAACCTCCTCTTGGGAGCCATTAGATTCATCAAACTCCACATCACATGTTTCTTCAACTAACCCGGAGGTTTGATTGAATACTCTATATGCTTTGGAGTTTGATGCATAACCAAGAAAGAAACCTTCATCATATCTACTTTCAAACTTACCGAGCCTTTTCTTCTTGTAGATGAAGCATTTGCAACCAAAGACTCGAAAGTATGATATATTTGGTTTCTTCCCGGTGATGAGCTCATATGGAGTTTTCTTGAGGAGTCGGTGAGGATATACTCGGTTGGATGCATGACACGCCGTGTTGATTGCTTCCGCCCAAAACTTCTCGGACGTGCCATAATCATCCAACATTGCTCTAGCTAGGGTGATGAGTGTCTTGTTCTTTCTTTCCACCACTCCATTTTGTTGAGGTGTGTAGGTGGCGGAAAACTCATGCTTGATGCCCTCTTCATCGCACCATTCTTCAATCTTCATATTTTTAAACTCGGTGCCGTTGTCACTACGGATCTTCACAATTGGGGAGTTGTACTCCCTTTGAGCTCTTCTTGCAAAAGTCTTGAAGATTTCCGGAGTTTCACCCTTATCGCCTAGAAACATAACCCAAGTGTAACGTGAAAAATCATCAACAATTACTAGGCAATAGAGGTTACCACCAATGCTCTTGTATGTAGTTGGACCAAAGAGATCCATGTGAAGTAGCTCGAGTGGCTTGGAGGTAGACAACATCGTCTTGATGGGATGATGTGTTGCAACTTGCTTCCCGGCTTGACATGCTTTACATAGCTTGTTCTTGTCAAACGTGACATCCTTCAAGCCGGTGATCATCCCTCTCTTGTGGGTTTTCTTGAGGTTGCTCATGCCAATATGAGCAATTCTTCTATGCCAAAGCCATCCAAGAGAAGACTTGGTGAAGAGGCATGTCATGGTGCTTGTTTGCTTTGAAGAGAAGTCCACTAAATAGATGTTGCCATGCCTAAACCCCGTGAATACCATTGACTTGTCTTCTTCAAGAGTTACTACAACACCATTCTTGTCAAAGGTACACGTTAGTCCAAGATCACACAATTGAGCAATAGAAATAAGATTAAAACTAAGTGCTTCTACAAACAAGACATTAGAAATTGATAAATCTTTAGAGATAGCTATTCTACCCAAACCTAAAACTTTTCCCCTTGAGTTATCACCATAGGTGACATGTTCATGATCGCCGGGGTCTTCAAGGGAGGTGAACATGCTATCATTGCCGGTCATATGTTGAGAGCAACCGCTATCTAGTACCCAATGTTTTCCACCGGCTTTGTAGTTCACCTACACACATGAGAATTCACTTTTGAGTTTTAGGAACCCAAACAAGCTTTGGGCCTTGCACATGTGTGACAAGAGCTTTTGGGACCCAAAGTTGCTTGGGGAGCTTCTTCTTTGACTCCTTAGCAATTTTGCCAATAAATTTGGCCTTCACTTTGCCCTTCACTTTACTCAAGAGAAAATGGTTATTTTGAAACATTGATGAGTAATTCTTAGGTAAAGTGGGAAGAGGACGTGATGGTAAGGTGCACTCCCTAGTGTGGTGCCCGGTGACTTGGCAATGTTGGCAATATGAACCAACTTCCTTGATGAAGCTTATCTTGATCTCCGGAGAAGGAGTAGTGCCTTGATTTGGCTCCGGAAATGAACCAAGACCTCTCTTGCCATAGTCACGTGCATTGTTGAAGAGAATTTCCTTGTGGATGTATTCTCCTCTTGAGAGCTTCTCCACACTACTCTTGAGGCTAGCTACTTGATCCATCAACTCCTTTTCCCTAGAAGGAGCAAGCTTGGACACAATATTAGTGGCATTTGCATTAATGAGTAGGTCATCACATGAGGTAGAAGCATTGACCTTTTCAATAGTTTCATGAGCAAAGTTCTCAAGACTTGGGTCAATTGCTTCATAGGCAAATTCAAGTTCTTGATATTTGTGAGCCAACTCCCTATGCTCTTGTTTAAGCTTTTTGTGGCTCTCTTCAACTTGCTTAGCAAGTACAAGTGACTCATTGTGCTTTTTGAGCAAGTCATTGTACTTGCCAAGCAAGTCGGAGTGGGCAAGCTCTAACTTGGCATGAGTGCTCTCAAGAATTTTGACTTTGCCCTTTTCCCTCTTGATGACGGATGTATACTCATTAATGAGGTTAGTGAATTCATAAGGATCAAGCTCTTCATCACTATCATCTTCACTATCCACCTCACATACCTTGGTGTTACCTTTTGCCATTAGGCACATAGGAGGCGGAGGTAGTGGTGGTTCTTCATTGGTGAGGGCGATGGTGACGATGTCTTCTTCATCACTTGAATCTTCGCTTGATGAGACATCGGTCACCCATTCTTGTTTTTCCACCAAGAAGCTTCTCTTGGTGTGCCCTTTCTTCTTTGGGAAGAGCTTGGTCTTCTTGTCATGACTCTTCTTCTTTCCAAGCTTCTTGTTCTTGTTCTTCTTCTCATCTTCTTCATCATCGCTTGAATCATGGCGATGTTTGCCTTTGTTGTCCTTCTTTCTTTTGTCCGGCTTGGGGCAATCGGGAGAGATGTGTCCTTTTTCTCCACAATTATAGCAAGTTTTGTACTTGACATCTTCCTTATACCGAAACATCCTTCTTTTGGGGTCAAAGTTGTAACCCTTCTTGTTTATCTTATCGCTCAAGCGTGTGAACTTTCTCATCATGAGAGCAAGTTCCCCATCTTCTTCATTATCGGATGAGCTTTCATGGTGATCTTCTTCTTCATTGCTTGAGCTAGATTCTTGCTTGACCATCTTGAGCTTGCGGTGCTTGTTGGCCTTGGTTTTTAATGAGTTCCTTCCAAATATCACTTGCTAAGTCCATGCCATTAACTCTAGCAAAAACTTCCTCACTTATGGCCTCGAAAATTGCATTTCTAGCCTTGGCATTCCATTTTAATTGTTCGGTGGTGGGAGTTCCGGTGAACCCGGTCTTAGTGGCCAACCACACTTCGGGGGCAATCGCATCAAGGTATGCGGCCATGCGAACTTTCCAATAAGCAAAGTTCTTGCCCTCGAAGTGAGGCGGCGAACCACCCATCTTGGCCATAGTTCTAGGCGGTGAAGCCTAATGATCCAAATGAGCAACGAGGCTCTGATACCAATTGTAAGGATCGATGGACCAAGAGGGGGGGTGAATTGGGACTTTTTCAATTTCTAAAGCAAGGTAAAGCAACCTTAACCTATGCAATACTAGTAGGGCACCAATTCACCAACCGGATAACTAAGCTACCTACACAAGCTAAGAGAGATAAAAACAAAGTAAAGCCTAGCAAGGTAGAGCTAAGTTATGATCCCTAAGTCAAGCTCATGAGTAAATTGCATGAAAGAAAATGCTTGAATAAAGAGAGTGGACAAGAGACGACCGGATTTTTTCCCGTGGTGTCGATGTGTTGGCACACACCCCTAGTCCACGTTGTGACACTCACTAAGAGTCTTGTCACCTCCCATGTCACCGAGACTTGGGCGCTCACTAAGAGTCTCCGTTCACCATCCCGGCGTGGTGGAGCTCAAGCCACGTACAATCTTCTTCTCCGGGCTCCCACAATCCTTGGCAAGCTCCGCGAGAAACACCCCGATCACCAAGATCGCCTAGGTGATGCCAATCACCAAGAGTAACAAGCTAAGGCCTTCACTTGAGCAAGAACCGATCACCAAGAACGGATGCACACTAGCTTCTCTCTACTCAAGTCCTTAATCTTGCTTCTTGATTGATTGAATGCACAAGTATGTGAATGATGAAGCTCAAGGTGGCTCTTGACTATGGTATGAGTGTTTGGATGTTGCCTGGTGTCAAGAGTGGGCGAAATGACCCATTGGAGGGGTATATATATGCAGCTCACACAAATAGAGCCGTTGGAGAAAAGCTGCCAGAAAACTGCGTAGCGCCGGTTAATCCGACGTCCCTCCAATAGTCATCGTCGGTTTAACCGGTGAATGTAAACTGCCTCTTCTGAAAACTAGCCGTTACAACTGGGGCAGATTAACCGACGTATCATCGGTTTAACCGGTGAGTGTAGTTGTCCACTGATCAACTGAAAAACCAAGTCTCTGGACAACTGCACCGACGTTAACTCAAACCTATCGTCGGTTTAACCGGTGAGGACAACTTTTAAATTCCCCTGAAAAACCATCTCACTGGTCAATTGCACCGACGTCTTGATTCAAACAGCATCGGTTAATCCGGTGAATAGAACTTGAATTTCCCTGGAAAAACCAACTCTGGACTAATGCACCGACGTTAAATTCAAACACGTCGGTTTAACCGGTGTATTGAATTTGTCCAGACTCTGCTGACTTCGTTTAACCGACGTATGGAAAATTGAGAGCGTCGGTTAAACCGGTGTATAGACTTTTTCTGATTTTGTCTTTTCTGATTTGAGTCTTGAATGAAATCCAAATATTCTTGAGATATAGTTTGAGAACCACTTATTTGAACTTCTAGAAACCTGAGTGACCATAGTGTGCATCCATTTTCAAATGACCATGTCCATGCTCAAGTTACTAAGCTTTAACCCCTCTTAATAGTGCGATCACTACAAAACTATAAAACCTATACTAACCTAAATGTCCTTCTCAACCTTGTGACACTTAGGACTAGAAAGATCCTTAGCCTTGACATAAAATTGAGTTGAATACCGAGATCGCCTTTTTGAATAATGAAATTGAGGGGTCTCTTTTGACATATGACCAAATGAGCGATAACGATCTATTAAGCTGCACAAACTCATTAGTCACAATAATGGTTGTCATTAATCACCGAAACATACCTTGAGGGCCTAGATGCTTACAACCCCTCCCGAGCAGCTATCTGAGCCGAGAGCTCACGGGGGTCTGGATAGGCACGTGGAGGTCCCGGACCCATCTGCGGGAGTCCGGATGGCACGTGGAGGTCCCGGACCCACCTGCGGGGGTCCGGGTCCGCGGCCACAGGTGCTGAGCATTTCCACCTCTGGGACACATGGTGACACCGGACCCGTCCCCGAGCGGGAAGCGGGTCCGGGACCGTTGGTCCGGTGAGATGGAGTCGGACCTCAGGGGTCCGGCTGCTCAGCTCCTTAGGGCGTAGTTACGGATAACTACGCGAGTCTTACCACAGTAGGAGTGGGTACCCCAGTTGCAGGGTACCGACATATATCTCTAATTAACCTGGTGATCATTAGTAGTGTTTCCATTATTTCAGTTTACAGAATTAAGGAACATCGTCTAATAATCAGGTCCTGTTTGGAGGAGCTAATTTCAAGTGCTAAAGTTTATTTAGCCAGCGAAACTTTAGCACTATCTTGTTTGGAGCCATATCTTAATCATATGCTAATTGAAACCTATTAGCACATATTAGCTTCTTCTCGATCCCCATCTAATGTGTTTTGCCCATATTTTTAAAATTTGCTAAACTTTAGCACTCTCATGAGCACTCCTGTTTGGATCGAGGTGCTAATGCTAACATTTAGGTTTAGTATTTTTCATGCATTAGCACTAGTCTCCAAACAGGTCCTAATTAAGTACTTAAGATGAGCACGCAGAAGATGATGAGTGGAGCTGAGCATCAGCTGCCGAATATACTCCTTAGGGTTTAGGGCTAGGTAGTTGCTTGCTTGCTTTGTGCTGACATTAATTTTTAGTATGAAAGCAAGAAATTAGAATGCGACGGTTCACCGCACCGACAAATTAAATTAAATCAGCAAGCATCTCGGTCGTCGATCATCTAAACGCATGCCTGCGAAAATACTATGTACACCAATACAATGCAACGAGGTCCACGGAAGGAGTGTAATGAGATGTAATGTTACTTATGTTAGGGAGGTCATCAAAGCAAAATAAAGACGTTTTTTTTGTCGAATACGTAGGAGAACTACGTATCTCTATATTAAGTAGAAAGAGTTTTAATACAATACGCTAAGAGCGTCCACTAGGCCATTATACGGATTATATATGTGAAGATGTCTGAATAAATTTACATCATGTGATGTTTCACCCCCCAGAGCATACATATAGGAAGGGTTAAGTAGTACTGATGATTTATGCTCTTAAAAAACCACTCCCTCCGTTCCAAATTATAAGTTATTCCAAAAATCTTGGAGAGCCAAAATTTTCTAAGTTTGACCAAATTTATACAACAAGATAATAACATTTACGACACCAATTAAGTATCATTATATTTTTTGTTAGTTATTTTTGTATTTCTCTCTATAATTTTGGTCAAATTTTGAAATGGTTTGACTCTCCAAGATTTTTGGAATGACTTATAATTTGGAAAGGAGAGTAGTGATGATTTATATTTCTTCAGAAACAGCTAGCTGCTGATCGATACGTCGTAGTAGGAGTGGTACAAATAAAATTGTTGCTGCGGCCACGAATTGGCCTCCTGGCTATGATACGTACGTACTACATATTTTTGCTTGTGTTAGTTGTACCACATGTGACCCTTAATTAACCTGCTAGCTTAGGAGGTAGACATATCTTGTCAAAAATGAAAAACCTATATATGATGTGATGGAGGATCGATCCATGCATCTACCATAGTAATTAGCAATAAGTCGATCTGTTGGATAACTAACAAGTGAATAACACATGCAAGTACGGCCAGCATGTCACATCTCCATCGATCAACAGGAGACACAAGGCCGTGCAGCTTGAATTCAAGCAAGAAACACACACTACTGTTCTCTCTCGATCTACCACTGTTGCCAAAACAAACTAGTATTGTCTGTTTTTCTTTTCTTTTTTTTTTGTCTCGGAAGATATATATGCGTGCTCAGATTCAGGCACTATGCGTGCGGATTAACTCTATATAATTTTCTTTACTCGGAACCACCGCTCATTCATTTGCACGTATGCATGTGTACTACTACTTGCTATACATACTATATATAGGAGTACTGATCTTGTACGTGTACAGGTGGTTACACTCGGTACGAGATTCTTTTAAAAAGTTTGTTAACCGTGTGTACAAAGGATCGGAGGTGCCACGTACTCCAATATAATATGATGCAAGTATATATATATACACGCGCCATCCACGCAAAACAGCCTCTCAAGTACAGTAGTACTAGCTAGTAAACATTATTAGCATTAGTTAATTTGGATATCTGATCTCTATGCTACAGCATATATGGTAGAATCTATTCGTCGCCGCATCGCAGAAGCGCTCGCCCCTCCCCTGTTCATCTTCTACCTCGCGACCTCCTGTTCATCTTCTACCTCGCGACAGGGGAGGGGGCGCTGCCCCAGCGGGCAAGGGGGGAGAGGGAGGGGGCGAGAATGGGTGGTAGCTGGGCGGAGCAGCCGTCGGCGAGGTCGCCGGCGGCTGGGGTGGTGGAGGGCGGCGACGGTCTTATAGTCTCGGGTTGCTAGAGGGTGGGGCGGCTCCATGGCCACCAGCCATAGAGGAGGGCCTCGGGGCGGCGGCGGCCAGGCGGTGGTGCCGGTTCGGCCGGCCGGGGCGGACAGCCGGTGTGCAGTGCCGGCGGCGGGGGTGAGGACAAGGCGGCGGCACGCGACGACGAGCTAGATTAGAGAGGGCTGCGGCGGAGGTGCCGGGGACGGCGCCGGAGCCAGGGGGCAAGGTGGGAAGGAGCATGGCCCGCCTTCTGCGATGGCATCGCCGGAAATCACGCGCGGTAGGATTAGACTTCCCCGCATATATTGGTCTGGCTCGATCGAATTGCTTATACTAATAGGCTAAGGAATGGAATCCAACTGCAAGGTGGCAGTAAGTACGTGTCAACCATCTCTCTTTAATTCAGTCTGTCTGAGTCTCATCTCCAAGGCACTTGCAAAAGACTCAAAATATACTAATCGACGTTACGTACTGTTCGTGTGTAGTGAATATTATTTTCTATTAGGTTAGAGACAGTTAACTTACTGCACAGGTGCTTGCTTGTTCCATGCATGCACACTTTTATATATAAAAAATATTCTTATGTTTTTCAAATACGTACCCCCTCTCCCTCAGCCCATCTGTGGCACTAATAATGCATAAGGTCAGTCTCAATGAAGATTTTATGGTATAAAATATTATCAATTTTGCTACCGAGAAGGATGGAGTTTCATATGATATGAGGAGAGTTTCATGACCATAAAATCCATCTGACACACAATTACCTAGTTTCTGATTTAGATAATTATACCATGAAACTATGCACTGAGACTGATCTAAGAGAAAGATTTAGTGTTTTGATAGTACAAATGAAGATCTTTAAAAGCACAAGCACTAGTACATTTTACCATCAAATTAATTCACACTATGGCCACGGACAGTCCAGTTTGGAGCTAGTCTAAGGCCGGCCTGCCACATTATTTCATCATCACACTGTACTGCCCCTTTTTTTAAGAAAAAAATCTGCTAGTATCCTCCACAGCTCCACTTTCTTTTTCTGTTAGTTCTGTTCTTTTCCTTTCGAGCGGCCCTCTTCAACAACCAGCTGAAATGAGAGAAGCAAGTTAGCTGGCGCATACAAATCAAGCTGATCTCTCGCTCCTCTCTTTTAACTTTTATTTATTTCCCCGTCCCCGGCCGTATTTATACCACCATGTATCCCCCATATCGCCTTCACCGTTTCTTCTTCTTTTCCCCACCCCTGAAGCAAGCAAGCAAGCAACCAACCAAGCTCAGATCAACTACTGCTGTGCTCACCTCAGCTGGTCCTGACAACAGCGCAGGGGGGGCGCCATGGACCTCCCCGTGGCGCTCGCCATCCTCTTCTTCTGCGTCCTCCTCCTCTCCTCCGCCGCCACCGCCGTCCTCCTCATCCGCCGCTGCCTCGCCGCCCTCCGACGCCCCTCCGACGCCGACCCGGAGGCGCGAGCGGTCGTGCCCCAGCAGCCGCAGTACGAGCTGGCCTTGTCAGCGGAGGAGGCGCCGGCGGCGGCCAAGCAAGCGACCGACCACAAGGACCCGCCGCGGCGGCTCACGTGGCGGGAGGTGGAGGCGCTGACCGGCGGCTTCGACGAGGCGGCCGTCGTGGGCAGGGGCGGCTCCAGCACCGTCTACCTCGCCAGGCTCCGGGACGGCGCGCCCGCCGCCGTCAAGGTGCACCGCTGGTGCGGCGGCGAGCGCCGCCTGCGCGCGTTCCGACAGGAGCTCGACCTGCTCCGCCGCATCCGCCACCCGCGCATCGTCGCGCTCATCGCCTACTCCGACGCCCACGGTGAGTGCTTCTACCAGTTTTTATATACGCAAATATTTTTAAGTAAAATTTCAAAAAAAATGTCTACCTCTGTTCCGTTCATCATTCATTAGTAGTTGAATTTTCTCCTCTCTATTTCTTTCCTCCTCGTCGTAATAAATCAAAGAAAATGATGAGTGAAGCTTTGACCCTACGCTTACGTTACCTGTTCCATCTGCTTCACAAACAAACTGTCCCTGTTGCTTCTTTTTCATCATTTGATTTTTTTTCATCTCTGATACAAACTTTTTTGAATAGTACCTGTTTCTTCCTTGTCCTTTTAATCTCCACCCTTATTATTACCTCCTCCTGATCCTCTCGCCTTCCTGTTAGTTCTGGGTACAAGTAGTAATTTGGATTTCCATGAATGAATATTGCGTAGGTATGGCCGAAACAAAAATAAGCTGGTTTCTTTTTTTTTTATGGCATGCATTGACTTTGTTGACACTTTACTTGGCAAGTCATGATTAAAGCCATGCTTATATCTTTGATCAGCACTAGCGACTAAGAAATGAAGGAGCTTTAGACATGTGGACTTGGGCAGTATTAGCCACTAATAAGAAAGGAAATTTTCTTCAAAAAAATAAGAAAGAAATTAAAATAAACTATTGCAGCAAAAACAAAAGAAAAGGGGTGTGAAATGGTTACTACAGTGTTGAATAATAAATTATATAGTGCGCGCGTGACATCACTTTACTCCCTGCCTAACGAGAGCAACGGCTACACCGCTGCAGCAGCTCCCGCGTATTTAATTCTTTTGTACTATCTCTTGTCCTTTCGTCGAAGTAGAAGCCTACCTGCAGCTCATCAGCTTGGTCTCCGCTCTCGATTCCTTTCTCATTTCACAATTCACTATGCGGTCAAAACATAAGTACTTTTTTCTTAGGTTTTTTTACAGAGTTCCTGGTGCTCTGCTCTTTTGTCAAAAAAGAAAAAAAACTCATCCGATCCTGAAGAAACTTTACAGCAGTAAACAACACATACAGTATGGTAATGGTAGTTAAATGCATGATTCCTTCTACTGTTTCTCTGTGCAGAGGAAGGAGGCGCGCTGGTCCTGGAGTACCTCGCCGGCGGCACGCTCGCCGACCGCCTCCACGGCGGCGGCGCCACGGCCCCTCCGTCGTGGCCCCAGCGCATGCGCATCGTCCACGACGTCGCCTGCGCCCTGGAGCACCTGCACGACGCCTCCGCCGGCGCGCCCCCCGTGGTGCACGGCGACGTCTCGGCGTCCAACGTGCTCCTCGACGCCCGGGGGCTCGGCGCGCGCCTGTGCGACCTGGGCTCCGCCTGCGAGGGCTTCTCGGCCGCCGTGGCGCCCACGCGCGCCGCCGTGGGCTCGCCGGGCTACGCCGACCCCTTCTTCCTCCGCACGGGCATCATGTCCAAGAAGTCGGACGTGTACAGCTTCGGCGTGCTGCTGCTAGAGGCCGTCACGGGCATGCCGGCCGCCGGCGCGCCCGGGTCGGAGAACCTGGCGGCCCGGATACTGCCGCGCGTCAGGGCGCAAGGGGTGGCGGGGCTCGTCGACGGCAGGCTAGGGGAGGGATACGACGAGGAGGAGGCCGGCGACGTGGCGAGGATCGCCGTGGAGTGCGTGGCGGCGCAGCCGGGGCTCCGGCCGGCGATGGGTCAGGTGCGCGCGGCCATCGCGGAGAAGGCGGCGAGGTCCATTGCCAAGGCTCATCTCGGTGACCACCATATTCAGCTGAGCAAGCTCTTGGAGCTCACATGATTCAGGAAGGAATCAGGGCCGGGAGGACTTGCTTGCTCACATGATTTTCCTAGCACATTGTTTGTTTAGAGTTAAGACGTCTTAGCTTAGCTTCACACCCTGTCTCCTCTATTTTCTGTGTTTGTTCTTGTAGCATGTATAGTAGTGTAGTAAAATCGTTTGGTTGTTATGTTCTAGGGTACAAATTAAGATCGATGGGGAAAACTTAGGCTTGTAAGAGAGAGAAAAAATGATTGTGCATTAGACAACAAGACTTGAGATTGACAAGAGTGAAATGTAAATATGGATGGAATTATCACAGCGTTTTCTTTCATCTCATAATTAAAAGAGTAAAGTTAGTGTGGCCCACCTGGCCATCTCTCCACCAGCAATGATTCCGTGATGATTTGCAAGCAGTTTTGGAGGACTGATTTGGAGATGAGAGCAGCTGCAATCATCACAATCAAGTGAGATATATATGTGGTGGCTTTGCTCCGTTTGTAGCGGGATAGGATTCTCCAAGGCTGGTCCTACTCCTGCAGATGATGTTCTTGGCAATTTAGTGCTGGCAGATAGCAGCAGAGTTCCCAGGACCACGGCATCCAAAAACATGGAAGATACACGGCAATTTGTTAGGACAGGTTAAATCTCAGGTCGCGCTACTTCCTGCATCAAAGATTGCTTGCCATGTGGACGTCTGTTAGCATAGCACAGGTAGTGGCAGTACGAGACAGAAAGTATACTCATCAATCACCCAACGTGTTTAAACAAGCCATGACTACACCAAACTTTTACAAGCCTCTGCTCCATTTCATATAGAGCCGGAGCTATCTAATACTCTTGTTTTACACACAACTTTATATACAATTATCTACCTTTCTCAAAACTCAAATATTTAGAGCTGAAGCATACATACATGGAAAACTCGCAATTTTCATCTGAAGAGGAAATATCTGTATCTTTCTTCGTGTTTGTATAGGGTATCAACTTCAATGTTACAGGGCCAAATACCAAAACAGGGAATTACAAGCAGCCAAAAAATGTTTTACGGGTCAAAGGATTTACAAAAGAGATGGTGTCAGCATTCTGCCTTCGTCAATTTTGATGCGGGCGGTCCTGCCTGCTCTTTGCTCTTTTCATCTTTGCTTTGAACCTCAACTTCAATATCAGTGTCTCCACAGTGTTGACGAAGTTTCCCACTGCCATTACCACCAGCAGGATCCCACAAACTACAACCTAGCAAATTCAAAAACATTGGGCAACATTCAGTTCATATATTCAGGACAGTTTGACCTATCACTCCATAACCACCTTGAATTTTTTATATTTTTTCGAATATTGGGCAAGACAATAAATTTTGAATAGCAATAAATTGGATCGAGGACAACTGGGAAATATAATCCTATCTGACATTCAACTGCCAATAGTGATGACTATTGAATAATGCTTGCCTGCCATTCAGAGGCAAGTCCGTGCAAAGCTGTCTGAAGAAGCAAAACTCCAACATACGCCTCAAAACCCTGCAAACATGGAGTATCAAGGCTTTAGGTGCAGCATATACAGGATATCTGTCCAATTAGACATAACTTGCGTACAAAGGAACGACCACATATTCTGAAGGGCTCAAGATGGGTAGCTATTAGGCATTGCCATGCTTTGAATTCACACCCCATACCTGTAATATAAAAAGGACAGGATATAGCAACAAGAGCTGCCCCTCCACACCTGCTGTTTCTCCAGCAACAACATCCATTCTTTTTGCCTGCAGGTTGTGAGGAAAGTTAGGTTGAGCTTTAAAAGGTATTTACATTACATAACAATAGACAAAATTGATTCGCGGGTTCACATTCTAGCAGTAACTATTGCCTCCAAGATTTTACTTTTTTTAAGAGTTCACTGTAGCTTAAAATGCAAGACTAGGATAAACATCAAGTAGATTGAATTGCTCTTCATAAGCACCAAGCGAAGAAACCTATGCCCAAGTTTCATCATACACAGGAATTATTTGAGTTCCAGTCAAGAGTCATGTCCCGGAACACTGAGGTGTACCCATCCTTTGAACCCAGGTTAATAAAATTCCAAAGCTACAGAGTAAATATTACTTTTGTTTCTTGAATCATGATAAGATCTTACCTTTCCTAGAGCTATGCGAGTGCGTAATCTTTGACGCTGGTATCTGTTCTGTAGATGCATCGCAATCCCTTGCATGATTGCCCAACGCAGGAAGAGTTGCACACCCCTCTGTAACAGATCAGTGTTTGAGTGCAACGCTAGAAGATTTGGGGGGCTGCCAAGTGATGCCTACTCCAGTGCTTCATCCAAGAAAAGAAGAAGAGAATATACCTGCTTGCTAGAACAATCAGGTTGTCCCTTTATCTCCCACGTAAGGCTAATAAGAGCCATTACCATCGCTAGATAGTGATGATATATCCACCTGAGAATATAGTAGTAAATAATGGTAAAAGAATCATACATTGGACAAGAAATTTAATCAACAAATAAACTTAACATGGTATATTAAATGTTGATGAAAGTTCGTTCAAGTACCAATAAATTATTTGAAACAGAGAAAACTTAAACGGACACGTGCTGTAAATGGATGTTTGCAAATAACGCTTAAATGTTGCAGGCAAAAGTTTTAAATATCTTAAGCAATAAAAGTTTGGGAGTGGATTGATCCCTTACCATGGACGAATGTCACTTCCATTTGCAATCAATACATTCTCCCGCAAAGCAAAGCTTGTGTACAGGAATAGTAACCAAGCCTGATAAGAGGAAAGACACTACTTAGCCTGTTCTTATTGGACAATGCAGTGATGGGCAAAAATATTCAAGGAGTACCATAGTATTAACAAGATACCTGGGAGATCTGAACTGCCCAAGCTGGAAGGCATCCATCCCATATCCACCATCTTAGTAGTAGGAGTATAGATGGAAACAGCAGAAACTTATAGGCAGTCCTATCCTGCCAATAGAAAACGTTAAAACATCAACACCATTGGTGTCAGGAACTATTATAGTTTACAAGATACAACATCAGTTCAGCCCTGAGATCAATTAATTAAGGACTATTTTGATTCAAAATCTAAAATATATATACCTTATATTTTACATAACTTTACGACATATTGACCATCATACAGCCCCGTATTATGTGTTTCTGAAATACCTAGAGTTTTTCAAAACAAAACTGTATCACACAAAATAGGCTACATGTTTCAATAGAATGCTTTCTGAGTTTGCCATGTTTAACATACTTCCGATTTCTCATAAATTTTTTAAGCAGTGGCAGATTAGAGGTGGCACATGTTATACGAATATCTGCCCATAATGCATAGAGAAATCAAATTTTGCGCCAATAAGAGCAATCATTACAATCCATGAGTTATCAGTTATCACACTAGAAAAGGTCAAAAGCTGAAGCAGACAATATTGTTAATTCAGTTCTTGATGTTATGTACAGAAAACACCCAGCATCTCTTTTTGAACGACATTGAGGAAGTATCTTAAGCATACCCTATAATTATTGTACTCATCCTTGATTTTGAGCTTATCTTCCTTCCTGGCAACCCGCACATTCACAGGGCCTAGAAACATCTTAAGGAACTTCCCTGCATGCATGTTCGGAGTAAAGTATATCAAAATGAGGAAATCATGACCCATAGATAACAGTTAAGCTTCCACCCAAGCAAAAGGTGGTATGTGGAAGGAAACAAATCGAACCATTTCGCTTGCTGGGGAGAAATGAAGCCACGTCACTATCTGTGATGGCTGCCTTGGCACGCTCCAATTCCTCCTCGATCTGCAGCAAGCACAAATTTTAGATTTCACTGATGTCCACAGCAAACAGAGACATATATGCTCACAAGTCACAAGCATAGAGCTGAAGTGGTGCAAGGTGTTAATAGGTAAGAACATGCTTATGGTTTTACAATAGTTGAGTTTTCAGGTTTTCAGCAGTACACAACCTCCTTAGAACAGTTCATTAATAGGATCCAATTATCTCTGGCACACTGAAGTGCACATAACTACTTCTAAGATCGCAAATCATGTCAACTTAATAACCGGGAACAACTAAGAGTTTAAATCCTCATTGGACTAAAACCATTTGATGGGCCAGAAAGGGAAAATATAACAAAATGTGCATGGAAACTTGTTTTGGTGAAAAATTCACTATTCACCAACCAATTATTAAATGAAAGAGCTTATCTTGAAGCAAAGGCACAGATTGACCTGTAAGTTGAAAGAGCAAGCAAAACACGTATGAAGTGTATGGTTGCAAACTTGCGATGGATGGGCGATGAGTGATTGTAATTTTCCAGCAATGAGAGCCCACAAGGTCCAAACGACAACTATTTTGAATTCACAGAGTTATAATATGCTGTTATGACAAGTCTTCACAATTTGTGAGATGACAAGGTACTAGGATTCCTAAGTCTTCCCACTGGGCTCTAATCCTCGAGCATCCGAAACTGTATGGCGGGTATAACCAACCAAGCATTCGAGAGCATGCGGCATCTGGAGGACGCCTGCGCCTCAAATTCTCGTATGGGGGCAAATAAGAAATACCCAACCTAGTTAATCCACCAGGCGGACATCTCGATGAAGCAAACAATGGGGATGGCGGGTCAAATTTTTGACGACATCCACGCCGCACATATCCTGGCCCACGCATGGAGCGGCCAGTGCTTCTCAAAGCAGGCATAAATTTAGTTTGGCAAAGCTAATCGCGATCTGAAGTAGCACGACGCGAGGGTGCTGCGAAGTTGAAGGCACCCGCATCGAGGCCGGGAAAGGGAAGAGGAGGACGACGGGGTAGAGAAGGCGAGCAGGACCTTGTCGACCGCGGATGGGTCGAGGGCGGGGAGCGAGCCCTGGAGGCGGCGGACGTCGGCGTCGAGCGCGACGGCGCGGCGGCGAAGCGCGTCCTCTTCGGCGGCGCGCGTGGCGACGAGGGCGGCGGCCGCCTCCCGCAGCTCCCGCGCCGCCTCGGCCGCGGCCGCCGCCTCCGCCTCGAGGCCGCGGGCGTCGCCGTCGCGTGACATTGGCAGCAGGGCCGGATGGGAAGGAAGAATTCGGAGGGAAGCCCTCCGATGCCCCTCTTGCAAATGCTTTTGTGTTGCGATGATGATGGGAGAGGCGCGGCTCCCGTGTTCGTGCGGTGCAGGTGCGCTGTGCCTTACACGTCACCCTCAAGTAGTCTTTTTTATTGATGGCTATATACTCCTATACAAAGCATATACATATATACACATAGATGCTCAAAAAAAGCATATACATATCTACACATGCTACATAATTAACACGCAAGCCCTGCCGGGCTTAACAAAAAAAAAAGAGAGGTTATGTTAATACTGTCATGTCACGCTGCCGAACGGTCACAAGCTATCCCAAGTAATCGAGTCGTTGGAGGCAGCCAAGCCCACATGTGTACTAGTGTCTCTAGGTAGCAGATGTTCAATCATCCGGCACAAAAGTTTTTGCTCAGCACCCAACATCCAACAAACTGAGTGATTAGCATCCAAGCGCCGCACAACAGATAACCGCTACCAAGTCACCTTGTACACATGTTAATCTCCGTTTGATCCAAGCGCACTGTACCAACTACCAAGATGTGCTTGCTTCAGGTCCCACGAACTGATAAGTTTCAGACAAATCCACTTGGATGTGCTTGCTTCAGGAACCTGTTCCTGCGGGATCCAAAAAAAAAAAAAGGAACATGGTCCTGCCACTGAAAGCAGCTTCAACCATTTCCAGATTCCGACTCATGCACAACACAGTCCTCAAGTTGTTGATATTCTAGTCAGCGGAGCTCAGTGCGCAGCATCACATGCAACGCAAAAGCCTAACCATTTCGGATCCAAGTGTAATAATGTTCATTAAGCAGCATATTATATATGTGTAAAGGCTTGATTCTCCACTTCAACACAAGTGACTCTGACGGTCTCTCATAAGTTGCCCACTGAAGACAACATCACCCAACTGTTGTTTGATTTACTCTACAGCACAGATGCAGATGCGACCACCTTCAACTGGCAGATGCAGTCGGCAAACAGTCAGCCTGCTTCAGAGGCCCTGCAAACAGCACCACAATCAGTCAGGCTGCTTCAAAGATCCTGCAACCTAAGTTAACAGATGAGCAGCCCTCACTTAGTTTCAAGTTAACCAAACGTGGTCTGTCAAGGACTACACTCTGAGACATTGATATCCCTAAATTGCATTTTTTTTCTTATTTTTGATATGTTTCTTAAGGAGAGGGCATAGTGTCAAATATTCGTGAAGAAGTTGAACAGATATCATTTAAGAATTCAGAAATGAAGGGTATCAATATCAAAGCCCAATGTTAGCGTATTTCTTTAACAGATATGGGCATAGGAACAAAAAAATATATCATCATACTTCTCGGCAGCATACATTGCACAACCAATTGGAGAGCTCGAAAATGTATAAGATGTCCATTGTCCTTGTTTCCCAAACTGGGAAGAGAGCTCTGTATGCACAATACATATGATCAACATCCCATTTCCAGTTAACACATTAGAAATATGCTTCAAAATATTGAGTTAATACTGCACGAATATAATATCGAGCTTGGTCAAAGTAGCTGATAAACGGGTTCCATAAAATGGTGGTGTGCATACCAATAGTTCTTTAGCCACGGTTTTCCATAAATTCAGTCACTCATTTTATTTATCTTACTGTATCATCTGAATAATGGATATCAAGGGGTCAATAAAATGGTGGTGTGCAAACCAATAGTACTTCAGCCAATAAACTGAATTACTCATTTTGTTAATCTTATTACTGTATCATCTGAGTATATAATGATTCAAATTACATAGTGTATATTTTACTATTAACGTATCAAAGAAAGCCTAGCTTTCCATACTTACCAGTAATTTAAAACCTGACCAGTATACTGTCAATAGTCTTGAGTTGCTCCATTTCTTCTGAATTAGCAATTCCAGAATCCACATAACACACCTGATAACATGACATGAACAATGGGTCATGTATTATATTGGTGCATTACATGCTTGTAATCCCTCTTAATTTCATGTCTTTTGGCCATGATGTACCTGATACTGTGGCTTCCTGAGGGTGTGGACGCCTCTTTTCACCAGGCTCTGCCATCCTTTTTTGCTTCTGAGAGTCCTTTCAAGATCTGCTGTTCTCTAAGGCCATTAAAGAAAAAGCGTCTGAATCACATATTGACAGAACAAACAGTAAATCAAAGTCTAGATTAGCAGTTTCAAAATGGATTAGGTTTATACAAAGTAAAGGAACCAAGGAAAAATAATATAATCCACAATATGTTGACGTAGTACACAGAATAATGTGAACAGGTGCATTTTTAGGTCTACCTCCTACAGTCTCAATCTATATCACAAGAATCCATTCACACGGAATGCAAGAGGTTCTGAAACTTCATCTATAGTGTAAAAATAAATGCACGCTAAGCATCCATTCAGAGTTTATGATGGAGGTCCTCAAAGTGATTATTTGAGCAGGTAGTGTGAAACATGAAAATAGCAAATAGCCTGATACTTGCAGAGGTTTGAAACAAACAAACTAATATCATAGTCTGACCTTCAAATAGGCTGAAACTATATCATAAATTACTGAAAATTGAAGGAAAAATAGCTCACATTAACAAAAGAAATGGTAACTGTAACTTACATGGCCAGGATCTAAAATCAAAAGGGTATATTGGTCATGAGATCCGCGATAACCATTTTTCTTTTGAATCCCAACTATTGTCCTTGAATGGCCTTGATGTTGGAAATACAGTGGGCTGTGAATGACACCTTTTTAGTTAGTCTATAACAATCTTCAAAGTTATTTCCGGAAACTTTCAGATTATGCAAGAGAACATTTCTCAAAATGGAGACACAGAAGCTCTTACGTTTTATTACTGACAGTGACACGAGGTGTGGTAAATCTATCAGAGCGCTCGCTTGCGAAGTAGTTCCAAACCCAGTCAACAAGGACCTGTCGGCCTCTCATAATTTCAGCATCCTCTCGACAAAGTTCAGAAGATGATTTTGGAGGATTATTCTTTATCAAGAACATGTCCATAGGCCCTCGTACTTGATTTGCTGAATGTTTTCCATTCTTGTTTTGGAGGCCGGATGATTCGGTGCTATCAAAATCTACAATCCTTGAACGGAGGCCAAAAGAGCGGAAGAGGGTAGCACATTCTGTAGTCCCTATCCATTTCTTGGCACCATATACTTTGTTATGGAAGTGGTTCGAGCCAATGGTATCAAAATTTTTGTCCCAAGCAATCTCAAGCCACCTCTGGAGAGATGGGATGTCAGGAACAAATCCAGAACCACCAAATAAAACTTCTCTAGCTTCTGGTCTTTGCTTCAACAGATGAGAGCTCATCATCTGAATATTTCTCCATCCACAACCCCATCCCTTATCTTCTGATGAAAGACTCTGATGATGGTCAATATAGCCCGATATCATACTTGTTGAAGAACCACCTTCTGACTCCAAGCTGCTCATCAACAAGTTCATAATTCCACCTTCCACTTCTTGAACTTTACTTGGAATTTGTGCTCTGACCAAGCAAGAAATCTGTTCATCCAGTACCTTGCCATAATGATGCCAGTATTCACTATGACTTGATGAGGCCCCTTGAGCATTAGAGTCACTGGTGAATGATCCTGTGCAATGCTCAGGACCATTCTGCAAAAACATACCAGCTGCATTGGTAACTTTGCAAAAAGAAGGAATGGAAAACATCAAGTCCCAAAGTGTTTCTGCCTTTCTGGGCCGGTGGAGCACGCTAGAATAATAAGAACAGTACTTTCACTAGCTGTTGAAATATAAGCATATTTCCATGAAGGTTTTAATAATAACAAAACCAAGAACCAAATATGTGCATCTTGGACAGACATGTGAAGTTCACCGCACCTCACACAGAAGAACTTCTACTCTTGAAATGAACTGTGATCTGTGCCTACTATACTTATAAGGAAGGAAAAACATGGGTGGAACATAGCTGGGATATATTTACTAGATTCAGCAAGTGCTATGCAGATGCTACTATTAAGATAGATAACAAAGCGATCTTAGTAAGTACCATGATATCTGTATTTGATTCAGCAAGTGCCATCTGATGTGCCAATTCCATGTCCCTTTGAAGTTGATCATCATCCTCAAAGTGGCTATTGGCATGCCTACAAATGATCGGGGAAAACTTTGTGTAAGATACTGGTAGGTAGTGTGTGAAACCATACCGCAGAGAGAAAGAAGCATCAGCTATTATTACTGTTCCAGCTCAACTGTAAGAACTTGTATATTGCAGATGGGGCAGGATGATATCATCTTCACAGAAGTGCTCCTACAGTAGGAAATAAAAGTGTTAAAGAACTGAGTGTTTGAGGGGCAGAATAAATAACGATAAATTATGTGAATCATCAGTAGGAAATTAAGTGAGCCCCAGATATCTTAGCTGCTCAAGAGTAAGCATAATTCTCACGGAGAGTTCAAATCTTCTAGTGCGCATGGATTAAGTGTGGCAAATGAGCTGAAACTCGCAAACTATCCGTTTCACCAACAGGAATGCACTGACTCGTGGGATGATGAGCATTTAGACAAGTAGTAGCACTGATCCAAGTGCAGGAGGGAGCAATCCTAACTACCAATCGACCTAGCTAACTTTGGACAGTTGCATGTTTGGTCGGAAAGGAAAATGCAGCAGGTCCCTTGAATTCTAAAAAAAATGATCACGGCAGGATAAGATTTGATTGACGTTACTAAGGAAGAGAGATAAAGAGAGAAGCGTATGTATATACCAATTCTGGTCCCTAGCAACTGGTGAGGGGGACTGGGCTAGCGGGGGCGGATAACTTCTCCAACGCCGGCGAAGTCAGGAGGCCGAGCAAGACAGCGACACGACAGTGACGCATGCCCGGGAAGAAACTCCGCCCGAGGCGGCGGGTGGGGGCGGCTCGTCGAGAGATTGGATGGATTTGGTTTAGGGAAGAAGAGGGGGAACGCTTTGCTGGCGCTGCGAGACGTCGTCACGAGAAAGGGAAGGGACGAACAGATTGGGCCTTGTATGGGCTGTTCGTTCCATGGGCTTCAAGAAAATGTAACCGAACGGCCCATGTAACTCTGGGTCTTCCAGTTTCTGAATTTTCTCAAGGAAATCCTCCACGGCCCTTGGATCCTCGAGCTAGCTCATCTCTATCTACGATTCTTGCACCAAAAACGGGCTAATGGATAGGGCCACGTCGCCAGGTAGTCTTATAGCCATTAGATCGGACGATCAAACGATCTGGTCCGTCCGATGTGGATTGGTTCAGGTCTGCAACCCGGTATGTCATCTACCCGAGCTGTCACGAAGCTTCTCGGGCCGACGCTCATCCCCATCGCCTCGTCGCCTGCTCTGCCGCCTCCGATCTCTGTTCCCCACCCTCTGCTTGCCGCGCCACTGGAACGGGCTAGAATCGCCGTCACCGGTGAGCTTCCACGCCGCACCGGCACGATGGCGAGCTCATGCTGGAGGCTAGCCCTCGGCGCGGCAAGCTCCCAAGCCACCACGTGAGGCGCTGTCGTGACAGGTATCTGGCGGCGCGGCCTCGGTGCAGCGGCTCCCGACCAAGGCGTAGGAGCGACCGGCTGCAGGTCCCCGTGCGAGCGGCGCTCGCAAGCCACCAGCTCAAGTCGCGGTACGGCACTGGCGCGGGTCCCTGCCACCAGCAAGCTGGCGAGGCAGCAGAGTCCAGGTGCGGCGGGGTCGAGGCGCAGCAGCGGCTCCCTGGAAGAGGGCGCTCGGCTGCCGCCAGCAGTCTAGCTATAGCCATAGCCATAAGGGAAGCACGAGATGAGGGCCGGTGGCGACGTCGAACCAGATTTCGGCTTTGAGCTTGAGATGGACGACGCATCGATGCAATGGTGGCAAGAGGAGAGATAGCCGCAAAGTGCTGACAGCAAGGCAGCATGCCGCGGGCCCAACATATCGGCGATGTGGCAGCACAAGGCCTCTCCCTCGCCCTCCCGCGAGGGGAAACAGGCCGTCCGACCCCGGTGACGTCGCGTGAGGAGGTTCGTGGACTTTCTCGCTAGGCTCATGGACGTTGTCACGCGAGGAGGCCTGCCACCGAGAGCCCCATCAACACTGCACCGATGTCCGCTGCATGGAGCCCATCGATCACGCGCTCATGCAAGCGCTGCCCGACCGTCAGTTGCTCCAGCCAAGCGCCTAGCTACCAAGGCCGTCCGACCCCGGTGACGTCGCGTGAGGAGGTTTGTTTCCTTTTTCCGCCATCTGTGTTCTAGCAATCGCAACTAGGCACCTAGCTTCTTTCTGTACGATTAGTTGGACGAAAATGAATCATGAAACTGAACTCCAACTAATTCGGTGACGCATAGGTATAAGATTGGTTACAAATCAGGAGCACTGAACTTTTTGATAGGCTTGCTTAGCTTTGTCAAACTCACTGATTATAGTACGTGCTCTGATTTTAAATGTTTATCTGATTTGATATTTCCTAAATGTGCAGTAGACTGTAGGAGTTAATTTGTAAGGCCATTTCTGCTCCTCTGAATTAATGAATTGTTTTATCTTACTGTGCTTATGATATCTTCATTGATCTATAAAAAAACATTGAGTTCATAGAGCCATTGGAAGATGAAAAGTTGTAAACCCACTTATAGGTCCACAAAGGGAAATTTCCAATAAAGAATCATGTTTATTTACATAGAGATTTACAAGCTCAAAGATGTCCAATGGTTGAGTTAAGAGAAATATATTTTGTACAAGAAATAAGTACTATTATACTATGTTTTTTAATCTTTTTTAGTGACTGACTTGTAGAGAATTTGGGATATAATTTATATTCATTTTATATAGATAGTACGTTTCTGTTCCTACATACATTACATTTCTTTCGGTTCCTACAAGGCTACAAATTTAGGTGTGTGCTTCCCTACATCTCTAAAAATAAAATAACTCAGTTCTCGGCTCCCAGCAATCTCTCCTAATTTGCAAGGTTAATATAACAAACTGCACCATTGCTTGTGCTGGTTTATGTGCTACCTGTGTGACCAATTGGTGAAGAGTCACGATTCACACGTATATACCGGCTATTAGCGATTGAGGATTCCTTCTGATTGGTCCATGCCCCTATTGGGTCCAACTCGATTGTTTTCTGCATGTCTATAGTCATTTATTAGATTAGCCTTATTGTCATTGGAACCTTCATGCTTCAGTTATCAATCTTTCCAAGATCAGTTTGAGAAATTTTCTGATTGATTCCTAGTTGGTTTTATGAGACTCGATGCCCTCAGAGAGTGGCAGGGATCTGAGCCTTCTTCGGTGAAGTAACAATAGAAAGAACTTGCATTTTTGAGATGATAATAACATCATGACAATATAATGCAACAGCGGGCTGCAGAACATAACATCTATGTGAAAATAATAAAACAACTGATTTGACTTCACTGAAATCTGCATCAACTACCATACTATAATGCGGGATATGGGCCCCATGCGGCTTTTGCCGCGTGCCTTTCTAGTGATCCCGACCGTCCGATCCTGCTGCGTTATCCCCCGTGGCTGCTGCTTCGTCTCGCAACTTCCCCGTCCATCGGCGCCGCCCGCCGCGCCCGCCCTCCGAACCCGCCGGAGCTGCGACGGCGGGGAGCTGTGCAAGTCCAACCAACACCGCCTCCAGTCTACATACGTTGGATGCAGCACTACAGCGCCAGCACCTGAACTGAATCCTGTAACCGTCGCGTCGCCATGGCGCACCCCGCCGCCGCCATGCCGCTGCGCCGCCCGCTCCTCCTCTCCCTCAAGCCGGCTCGCCTCCTGTCCTCCCTCGCGGCCCCCTCGCCCGGCCTCCGCCACCCGCGCGCCCTCCGCCCCACAGGCCCTCTGCCGGCCGACGCCGCCGAGGACACCGACGATCCGGACGCCGCGGACGGCTTGAAGAAGAGCCGCAACGCACTCAAGCGGGAGGCCCGCCGCGCCGTGCAGTGGGGCATGGACCTCGCCAAGTTCCCGCCTCCGCAGATCAAGCGCATCCTAAGGGCCGCCTCACTGGAAACCGAGGTCTTCGACGCTCTCATGCTCGTCAAGGTACCTACCGTACATCCGTTACTCTCGTTTCGGTGATGATGAGGTTGTGTTGGATCACGGAATTGAGACATTGGTGTGCTGTAATCCATTCTTGGTTTCCAGAGATTTGGGCCCGATGTGCGGGAAGGAAAAAGGAGGCAGTTCAATTACATCGGTCTGTACATTTCTATGGTCCTATCTTTACAACCATCCATTTCCGTGTGGCCGCATTGTTGTGTTATTCAGTCAGATGTATGACTGATTTGAGGTATTATGTCAGCTTGGGATTTTGTAACTTGTGATAGTGTGGCTGTTCATTTAATTGGTGTCGAGTTTGGAACCTGTGGATGGGCAGACGCCGCAGGCCAACTCCAGGATATTTCAGTTCGTTTCTCGGTGACATAAGATGCAGCTCAGTAGCTCACCACTTCTGAACATTCACTTCTTTAACATCCTGACTAGGTATTGCTGACTGCCTGACTCCTGATGTATAAATTGGGAATGTCAGTGCAAATAAAGTTTTAGATAAATATAATCCCTGATAGGCATATGGCCTACTTCCCACTGGTTCTGTTTGTATGTCAATGCTGAAACCAGAATCAAACAATTGTTTCTCACCCACTTTGAACCCATCATTATATTTTTTTTAGTAAATGAGCCAATTTGTTCATCATCTTGACTAAAAGTAGCTGACTCTGACTTTTCTTTCCTTAGCTTGATTTTTGCTACCTTATGCACCACTTTGTGTGCATAGGCTATCAGGGATGCTAAATGAACATGCTAAGGATAAGTATATGGTGAATTTTTTTGAAATGCCTGTTAGATGTGGAAGTTTTCAGAAGTTCTCAAAGAATTAACATAACCTATTCAAAGCTTTAAGAACTCAGTTTTCATTCAAAGATATGAAAATTTCAATTGCTTAGTGAATACTTGATTTTATATTTATCACTAAGAATCTTCCATTGTGTATGTCTTGCAAATGTTATTGAGTTTGATCTTGAAACTTTACATGGATGTATAACATGTCCTCGGCCCTTTCAATAAAAAATAATAATGTTAGTCTTTTTTGCTGATAATTATAGAACCTCCTCACTTGATTTTCACAGAATTTGCAGTATTCATAATCTAGACTTGTTATGTAAAATTTACCTAATATGTGTCAATCAGTGGACACGAGTAATAAGAAGTAAGCCTTTTTAGAAAGAGAACCAGTACATAATTGTTAAGGTTATGTTTTGCCAGATATTACCTACCCATTTAATGTTAGTATATGTGATCAATTTTCGACCAGGTAGACTTCTACGCAATGCACAACCAAAATTGATGGATACTCTAATACAGGCTTCCAAGGATGGAGATGATAGTAAGTTACATGCCTTGCTGAGTGAAGAGAAATTGTTGGTGGAAGAGGAGAAAGTGGAGGAACTACCTGATGAAGAAGAGGTAGCTTATTTGGTCAACATAACAAGATTTTTAATCCAGCAAACATGAACTTAACTATTTAACATTTGAATAGGACGATGGAGAGTATATGAAAATTGCAGATAGATGGTTTGATGGTCTCCTTTGCAAAGACATCTCAATTACTAATGAAGTTTATGCTGTCCATAATGTTGAGTTTGATCGTCAGGTATTCTCTTTGCGTGCATTTAATATTTCATTCAACAACGTGACTAGGACGTTCATTTATGTATTGTACAATAGTGAATAGATTAATAATGGACAATTGGGTACAATTATAGTTTGTCATATCTTTATAATTATGGGTGCCTTCAATTTTTACTTCTCTCTCTCCTGTTATGCCACAACCTGCCCTAGGTCATACTCCACCTCCCTGCTAAGCTTCTCCACTGCTGTCAAACCCCCCTCGCCCCCATGAATATTGTTATGCCAAACTATATTACAGATGTGTTGAAGAAAAACTATATTACGGGTGACTGCTATTTTCCCATGATGTTTAAGAACACAATTCTGACTCCTTAGACCGAAGAAACAATAAAACTTTTGCTGATCCAGGTCAGATTATGCAACATGATTACAGTGCTCACACATGTGAATCATGTTTAGTAGCATAGCAATCTTATACCATCATTATGAGTGGATGCAGTAATAGCAGAGTTTGCTTTGCAACATACATTTGTGCTATGGTAAGTGAGACCATACAATAGCCTTCATAATCCTTCTTACTTATGTAAAAGCTGAACACTTCCAGTGTTGAATCCCAATGCATCCAACACCTAACACTGGTGTTAACATCAAAATCTAAAACTTTTACATGAATACCAATTGAGCATGTGGGATGCTCCTGCACCTCCTAAACCTCCTAATTAACTCAACTAAGTCAACTGCATTATTACGGCTTAGTATTTGGTGCTCCTAAGTTGGTCTAACATTTCGTCAACAGGAACTGCGGAAGCTCGTGAGGAGAGTCCAGATGGTTGAAGAAAGCACAAGTAAAGATGGTGAAGAAGGATCTAACGGGAAGCTTTCCAGAGCAAAGGAACCACTTTTGAGGTTCCTTCGCTCCCTTGCAAAGGAAGCATGTGCGGAATAGGTGAGCCACATGTTATAGCTTCTTGTATGCTTATGTATGACTATATAATTGCAAGAATACAACTTTGGGCTAAATACTACCCAAATCTCTGCCATTAGCAAAACAACCTAGCAAATTTCTTAACCTTTGCACTTGGTATGCTGTCCCTGCGGCCACCAAACTAGCTAACTGTTGAGGAATGCTATACGCAGTGCAATTTTAGTTATTAGACTGAGCCTGGCCCAGAGGTTTAATGGAAACAATGGTCATGACTGGCTCGACTGGGCCAATCCAGGAGCCATGTTGCACCTTATGCTTATAAACGCTGCTATCATATTCAATTGTGCCTAAAGGGTGTTTTTGGAATTACATTAAATGGTTCAAAGCCTACAGTGCTAGAAAAACTTGGTTACCTTGTCAATGTGTCAAAAGTAATACATTTCTTCTTATTATTCAGGTGAAAAACTTACTAACATTTGTGAAGGATGGACAGTGGTGCAGTTTGCATCTCATTGACCCACTCACGTGCATAATGTGTGTGGGTAAGTGCGAATGCTCATCATTTCACACAGTTTTTGTATACGAAAAGGTGATGTGTTTTTTTTTGGTTGTTGTTGGCTCCGATTACGGTGGTAGTGGTAGTGGTAGGAGGTTGAGGTTGTGGTCAAACACTACCAGCAAATAAAT
Source organism: Panicum virgatum (assembly GCF_016808335.1). NCBI lineage: Eukaryota > Viridiplantae > Streptophyta > Magnoliopsida > Poales > Poaceae > Panicum > Panicum virgatum. The sequence continues at coordinate 720,656 of NC_053145.1, read as the reverse complement.
AGTATGGATGAAGCTCTCGGTAGCTTCATCTGTATTGGTAATTTTGTATTGGCTGCATCATGGACATTTTTTTATTTTGGAAATTCTTAATCGGCTAATATTGTTCATAATAATAGTCATTAGAATGATGGCCAAACGTTTCTGTGTTATATGAGGATTGTCTCGTGAGAAATGACTAAGGACATGTTAGCCGGCAGGCATGCTTGACACGTGCATTGCATCGGGCGATGCGTAGAGATGGACGACGTGGAATTGAATTGAAAGAGCTTTTTTTTTTTTTGAAAACTTTGAAGGAGCTATTAATTGGCGGCGCCGCGTCATTCATTCCGTTCACATCGTGTCGTGGTGTCAGTATCACGACACCATCGAGATGAATGAGATAACGCCATAATGGACATTGGTGTTGTTGCATTACCTGATGCATACGGTACTACTCTCTGGATTTTAAATTATTTATCATTTAACTTTTCTAGATATAGATGCATAAATTTTAGTATACATATCTAAAATGCACTTAAAAAGATTCAAAACGACTATTTATTTACCATCCGTTAATCATAGATTAATATACATTATTAGATTCGTCTTGTAATTTACAACCCATCGTGCAAAAAAAATTATAACAAATTTTATTTAATATTCTCGAATGGTAAGATTTTGTTTCAAAAATAATTTTTGGTGGGGGAACTAAACACAGAAGTTTGTTACTTGCAAATGTAGACAATGAAACTTTTGCTACATCCATATATGCTGCCTTTGTTGGACATTTTAGCTGACAACAAGCAGCAAGGGTGCGATTGAGGACGTGCTTGGATTGCTACTAACATTTTGGCATGCCAAAGTTTTGGCTAGCTAAATGTTGGGTAAAAAATTTGCCCACATTTTGGTAGGATAAATGTGAGAGGTGGACAAATTTTAGTACCCAACTAAATAGTAGCCAAAATTTTAACTTGGTATGCCAAAATTTTGGTAGCAATCCAAGCAAGCCCTGAATGATTATGTGGGTGGGCAAGCGGGAACCAAAAACTAGCTAGCAGCTACTATGTAGGAAGAGTAAGGATGGATTCGGATGTCTGGAAATCCGAATTGTTCGTATTCGTATCCATTAAAAACGTAAATATGGATATCCGAATTCGTATTCGAATGGAATGTGGATGGCAAATGGAAAGCATCCGAATTCGATTATTAAATCCGGATCCGGATATCCGAATTTCTGTCGAATCCGGATGTATCCGCTATCTGCGAACAATTTCAGCCGCGCGCTCGCGCACCCGCCGCTCGCGGACTTCGCGCCTTTTCCTCCCGCTCGCGCCATCGCTTCGCGCCATGATTCCTTTGCCTGCGCGCGCAAAAATCCTTTACCCGCGAACCTTATAACCTTATCCATCCATGTACAGCTCCTATTTTCTCCTCATCAAAAGGCAAAAATTCCCCACCGTGCACCCTAACCCTACCTGCTCGGGCCCGGCGGCGGCGGCGTGACGGCCCGGCGGCAGCGCCGCGACGCCCCCGACGGCTGCTCGTCCTCTGGTCCTCCCACTGTTGCTGCTGCTCCTCGTCCTCCCACGGCAGCTGCTCATCTCCCACGGTGGTCTAGTCTGCTACTCCATTGCCTCGCCAGTGAAGGTCTGCGCTCTTACTTCCCCTCCAAATTTGTGCACCTACGGCAGCCCCTCCTCTGATTTCAAGGTGACATTTTTTATGTTTCTATGTTTGGATCTTGAACTTGGTGCCTTGTATGATGAACGACAGAGCATATATGGCCATTCATGTGAAAATGTGTTGATGTAAAATTATTTTTCTATATTTTTACCTCTTCTGATATGATGCTTGTTATGCTTCTGTGTTCTTGAGCAGCTGTGTCATGCTTCATGCTTTTATGTTGTTGAACTGCTGTTTGCCTAGTTGATCTTTGTGGTTTGCCAAAATATAGATAGAGTAGCTTGTTAAATTGTTGCAAAATTGACTAATGTATGCTTTAAATTTGAAAAAAAGATAGCTATAATATCAGATCCAATCTAACAAGCCTCTCTAATACTTAACCTCGTGTTTTAGAGAATTGGAATCAAAGGGACAGGTGAAGCATATCAGTAACCATGGTTTCAAGAAACACAAGGTCGTCAAGAAATAACCAGATGTCGTGGTGTGCAAACCACAGCCGGGTGGCGGAAGGCACCCGCCTAAGCCCAGAGGGTGTGTACTCGGGGGCTAGCTAGTTCTAGTTCGATCTCCCAGGAAGAACACGATGGCAAACCACAGCCGGGTGGCTTAAGGCACCCGCCTAAGCCCAGAGGGTGTGTACTCGGGGGTTAGCTAGTTCTAGATGGATTTCACTCAAGAACACGACGAACACAGCAAGATTTAGAGTGGTTCGGGCCGCCGGAGTGTAATACCCTACGTCCACTGTGTGTTGTATTGCCTTCACTCTCTAGCTGAGTCTTTGGAGAGTCTGAGGATCTGTGTTCTAGCGGGCGTGCTCTCCCTTTTATATGTCCAAGGGGAGCACGTACACTGAGCGGGGCCCCGACATGTGGACCCGGTGATCTATTATAAACTACACTTTGGCCTTCAATGCCTCAGATCCGGAGATCTTGTCGTCGGCTTCCGTGCGTAGCTTCTGACCAGGGATGGTCTTGAGCTGTCCTGTCAGAGTAGAGTCTAGCCTCTGCAGCCGCGCGTTGAGGTCATGATGAAGCGCCGAACTACTGACTCAGTTCACTGTAGCAGTGTGCACTGTTGCTCCAGTCAGTAGCTGGTCATCATGACTCGTCGCCCATGCACGCGGCGCTGAGTCTTTAATGCTTGCCTTGGTAACTGACGAGCTGCCTCGATAACTGTCGATCCACAGTGTGGACTGACAAAAGCTGCCCCATGCCCAGAGGCAGTAGAGCCCGCCTCAACCACTCGCAGTTAATGCGGGTGGGTGAGGGAGCTTCCAGCGGAAGGCTTGCGCCCACGCCCGCGTCTGCGTGACACGTGGCGGCTCCGGACCCCTCCCGAGCAGCTAGCTGAGCCGAGAGCTCACGGGGGTCCGGATAGGCACGTGGAGGTCCAGGACCCATCTGCGGGAGTCCGGATGGCACGTGGAGGTCCAGGACCCATCTGCGGGAGTCCGGATGGCACGTGGAGGTCCAGGACCCATCTGCGGGAGTCCGGATGGCACGTGGAGGTCCAGGACCCATCTGCGGGAGTCCGGATGGCACGTGGAGGTCCCGGACCCACCTGCGGGGGTCCGGGTCCGCGACCACAGGTACTGAGCATTTCCACCTCTACCACCTCTAGGACACGTGGTGACACCGAACCCGTCCCCGAGCAGGAAGCGGGTCCGGAACCGTTGGTCCGGTGAGATGGAGTCAGACCCCAGGGGTTTGGCTGCTCAGCTCCTTAGGGCGTAGTTACGAATAACTACGCGAGTCTTGGCACAGTAGGAGTGGGTACCCCAGTTGCAGGGTACCGACACCAGGTATTTCATTTTTGAGGCAACCTTTCCCAAAAAAATTAATCTATCAACTGAAATATGTAAATGGATTGAATCTATCAACTTTTACAAGAATTTTCAATATCAAATTTCTTCGTTGCAGAGGTCAGCGACATCTGTAAACGGAGGAGAACTGAATGGCATTGCTAATAAGAATGCAAGCGAGAGAGACATAGAGGTTAATATAGAAGCAAGTGGTGCAGCTAATGTTGTGACTGAATCTGAGGCTGCAGCAGGAGGAACTCCACCCACCAGAGTCAAGCGTGCAAAGAAGAAAACTTCACCTATTTGGAAGCATTTCACTGAAGTTTTTGTCAGGATCTTATTATCCAACAGCAAACTTGTTCTTTTCTGAATTTTGTGTGATTAACCTCAAGATCACTGAGTGGCTCAAAAGCAGCAACAATTTCATTGTTTCCATGGCAAAGTCCATGAAGGAGAAATTTGACAAGTATTGGGAGATGAGCAATACTGCTCTAGCTATTGCATGCTTCTTAGATCTAAGGTACAAGATGAAGGTGGTTGACTTTTATTATACTGAGATGTCAGATGAATATGGATATGATGATATGTATGAATTCAAAAGAATTTTGAAAAATCTTTATGAATCTTATGCCTCTATGTCCAGTTCTTCTACAACTAGCAATGTGCAACAAACTCAAGTTAGAACTGCTAGAAATGCTAGAACATCTCAGTGCTATGCAGACTTGAATGAGGAGCCAAAGAGAAAAAGATTAAGTTCATTTCTATACTTCTCAGTACTGTTTGCTTGTATGTCCAGTTGGTAGATTAGTTGTTGCTGATTTTTCCCATGTAATTGTTGTCTATTCTTTCAGATCCAAGTGATGTATCTTCAATCATTGATGATTTATCTGGTTTTAGTATTCATGGTGATGTCGACCAAGATGGAGGTACATAAACTATTTAACTTGACTACATGATGTTAGTTTGAGATGCTTAGATTTATTTGTTTATACATATCATCATTCATGTTGTAGATACTTCTAATGCTGCTGACCACAATATCGACGGTGACAACATTGTGGAACTGGAAGATGTTTAGGATTGCTCTCTCTTTAGGTATTCACTATTCCCTTTAGATTTTTTATTAGATAATTGTGTCAAATTTGTACATGTGTTATTAACAAATTAACAATTTTTTGTAGGCGATCAGAGGTGCTTGACCTTTTTGTGCTAGTTGTGCTACTGTGCCAGCTCCTACTGATGACTGCTACCAGAAAACACTTTAGTTTTAGTTCACTTGAGTTGAATGTCATGTACTTTGTTATCTAATTTAACATTAATGGTCGTACCATTGTTGTTAAGGATGGATTTCACTTTGATTTGGTATGGTACTGTATGAAGAATCCATATTTTAGTTTACTTTGATCTATGTAGTACTTTGATTTTAATTCGAGTTGGCTATCTATGAAGTTGACACTAATATCTTATTCATCTAGATTAAATTTTAGGAAAATAATTTCGAGTTGATTTTGAGTAAACATCCGAATGCGAATTCGAATTCGAACCATCCGTTTTGTATTCGTATTCGAGAATATTCGAATTCGTATTCGTATTCGAATTAAAATATGATAAAAGATGATATCCGGATTCGAATTCATTCATATCCGATCCGAATCCATGCATACATACTGGCCGGATGCAGCAGATCGATCATTGATTCAAGCATATCATCATCATCATACCGATCGCATGCATGTCCGGGCCGTACACATGCCCCTATCGCCTGCTGGATGCATGCATTCCTGTGTGACGGCCATGTTTGGTTGGGGGTGGAAAAATTTTGATGAGAGAGAAACGATGCTTTGACTACTAATTAGGGGTATTAAATAAAGTCTAATTACAAAATTACCTCCACAACTGTGGTACTGTAGCAGTTGCTCTAGTTAATGAGGTATTTGACCGCATGGTTAGAGGATGATTGAGCTCGGTTACTGTAGCATCACTGTAGCCAATCATGATGAAACTTGGCTCATTAGATTCGTCTCGAAAAGTTACACCCATTCCTAAAAAGGTTTTGCAAATAAACTTCGTTTAGTACTTCATGCCTGGATTCGTCTTTTAGTGCAAAAGTTTTGGTGGAATCATCCAAACATGGCCTGCAAAAGCAGTGTGGTAGCTGCATGCTAGGACAAGAGCTTAGGCCTTGGACCAAGCAACAAATAAATCCATCAAGCGACCATGGCCCTGTTTAGTTCCTTTTACAGGTAAACGCAAAAAATTTTTGCGTGGGAATCTTGACAATTTGAAGTACTAAATGAAGTTTATTTACAAAACTTTTTGCACAAATGGGTTGTAAATCGCGAGACGAATCTAATGATGCTAATTAATCCATAATTAACCAATAATTAGCGAATGGTTACTGTAGCATCACTGTTACAATCATGGATTAAGTAGGCTCATTAGATTCGTCTCGCGATTTACAGCCCAACCATGCAAAAAGTTTTGTAAATAGACTTCATTTAGTACTTCAAATTAGCAAGATTCATTTTCACTTTTTGCATTTACGGTTTTTTTGCGTTTACGGGGTGGGAAAATGAAAGCGACTCGTCGCCCACTGGATCCCATTATGTTCCAAGAAACCGTCTACCAAATTAAATGTCCCTTGATATAATAGTAAATTAGTAGTAATCGATGTAATAGTAATGTTTTCATTATAAATTTAGCTGTATATATGAAGTATATTTTGGCATGCATGGACTACTCACTCTTTATTTGCATGTTGGTGATTCTAGGAACGATTTTACCCTGTTTACATTTACTACTACTACTACTACTAAGTAGGTAGGTAACATAATTCAACGGTGGTTTAAAATCTTAATTAGGAATTCCATTATGTTGCACACATCCTAGTTCGGGACGAGTCTTTCCTGACTTTGGCTCCGCTCAGTGACACGCGGATCCAGCTCTACCGTCAGTGATCTAAATGAGGAGGGACCAAAATTCGAGGAACTGTTCCCACTAACTCGTAGGCGGCCTGAAATTGGCAATTTTCTGGAGGGGACGAGCGGTCAATGGGCTGGGAGAGAGATGGAGGTCAGTGTGCAGTTGTGCACTGTGCAGGGAGCGAGCAACTAGCGGCGGCAGATCTACCGACGAGAGCTCTGCCGGGGCTTGCCACCTGTCGAGGACTCGAGGTGTGGAGCCTTGACAAGGACAGAACAACGGAGGCGATGGAGGTAGGAGATGAACGTGTTCCCTTGTAAGCACGTAGCACTCGAACTCATGAAGAACACCATCTACACTGGACGTAGTTCGATTGCTCGAACCAGTATAAAGCTTTTCTCTTTAAGTGTTAGCTATCGAGGAGCTATGGAGAAGTGCGGCGCTGGACGAAACACCCACACGACATACAGATTCATGTATAGTAGCAGCGACTAGAGAGAGATGGTCATGTCCTTTTCTGATGTTGCGACCGATCGACAAAAGGTGGTAGCTAGCTCTAGCAGCTTAGGGGGGAATGAGATAAGATCAAGAGGGTGAAAAGGGTTGGGTTTGGCTGCCGGCACGGCCTCTTGATGAGTTTAGAGATGGGATGTGCAGCCAGCCATCTTTTCATTGCGTTGCGGCCCCCTCTGATAATGTTCGCCCTTTTCAGATGGCCTCTAGCTACCCGGCCCACTCTTCTCCCCTGTTGCAGATTATTCCTTTTCATTCATGGTATATATAGCTACTGATCCAGTTGCATGCATGGTCAATGTGAAATACAAACACTGCACATGTAGTATCTATTTCAGTTAGGGGGTGTTTAGTTGGTGAAAAATTTGGGTTTGGCTACCGTAGCACATTTTGTTGTTATTTGACAATTAATGTTTAATCATGAATTAATTAGTATTATTAGATTCGTCTCGTAGGAATCAGTTAGACTATATAATTAATTATTTTCAAATTGTTTTAGAACTAAACGCAGCCTTAACCAGATGCAGTGCAGTGCAGTGCAGCGAGGCCCGCCTGGTGCCGTGATGTGTGAAGCTAGAGGCGGTTAGGAAAAGGTACAACAGCCCACATGTAAAAGGCTGCGCGCCACATCACCCTAGCACAGCTCGTCACCTCCCTCCCTGCGCCGTCCAAATCACTCCATGGGTTTCACCTGCACCACTGCACCAGTCAGTCACCATGGGCATGGCTGCCTATGGGGAGGAAAGGAAGGAAGAAGCAAGCCATGGTCATCCATATAAAGGACGGACGGACGAGACCAAGTATATCACTAGCAGGTAGCAGCACAGCACTGCACCACCATCCATCACTCACACCTAGGCAGGCCAGGAGGGACCTATCTGATTGAATCACAGCACACGCAGGCCATGGCCATGGCGCCGCAGGGTCAGGAGCAGCACCACGAGCACGAGCAGCCGCATGGCCAGCGCCCGGTGCCCACCACCCGCCCCGCCGCGCCTGGCCGCACCATCGCCACCAACCGCTGGGGCCCCTACTCGGGCGCCGGCGACTTCGCCAGCAACATGGCCGTCATCCTCGCCGCCCTGCTCGCCGCGCTGGCGCTCGCCCTCGCGCTCAACGCCGCCGTGCGCTACCTGCTCCGGCGCGGCCGCCGAGCCCGGCGCGCTGCTGCTGCCGGCGGCGCGGCGGGGGCGCACGAGGACCCGGAGAAGGCGGCCGTGGAGGCGCCCCCGCCGCCGCCGGCCCTGGTGTACTCGGCGGCCGGGACGAAGCTGGCGGGCGCCGCGGCGGAGTGCGCCATCTGCCTGGCGGAGTTCGCGGACGGGGACGCCGTGCGCGTGATGCCGGCGTGCGGCCACGGCTTCCACGCGCGCTGCATCGAGCGCTGGCTCGCGGGGGGACGCCGCTCGTCCTGCCCCACGTGCCGCGCGCCGCTGGCCGCCACCGCCGAGATCGGAGCCACCACGGCCCAGGCCGAGGCCGCCGCGTCGCCGTCATCTTGAGACTCCCATCCATGGTGTGAGAACCGCCCAATTTGATACTATTTTAAACGAATCGCCGGTCATTATCACCCAGATGAGAGTTAACACGTGCTTGCCGTAGAGCGTGCCACGTGTTATCCCACATCTAGAGACACGAATAACCGACACGACATTTATTCAAAATAATACCAAATCCGGTAGTCCCGGTATGTGCTCCAACATACGCCCAGAATCAGCATATGCACATACCGTATACAATCGAATACATAGCCAACAATCCACAAAGAGCAGTTATATAAAACCAGAGTTCGAGACTTAATATTACAAGTTCAATATAGGTGGGTTTCACGCTTCACTTTACAAGCCTTGGGCTCACGCGAGTCATATTAAACAGAGATTTAGAGCTTATTGAAAGTACATGCTCTCCCGAAGCTCAGCTACGATAAAACTTACTTAAGATGATGATGCCTTGCTCAAGGACATCACCACAGCAGCAACAGCCTACTCTTCCCCCGCATTAGGATCAGCGGGGTAGAAATGGCCGAACACCACTTCTGGCTCACCTGCAACTAGGTTTAGAAAGCACCCTGAGTACAAAAGGTACTCCGCAAGACTTACGCGATTAAATAAACAAGGATCATGCAAAGGCTCAAGGAAAAGCTTTAAGTTTAAGTACTTATTGCATAAGCATAAGCTGCCTAGACTATCACCTAGCAAACTTAATTAATCTTGCCCAAACCCAAACAATTTTAGTTGATTAAGAGAGTAAAATAAACTATAACTGTTCATAGCTAAAACATGAACCATTCTCAACATAAACGATAATCTATGAGGAGTTCATGGGTTAAAGAGCGTGCTCATAACCGAGAGCGCGGCAATTCGAATTGATTTAACCTTGCAAGGGTGTACTACTTTACCCACACGACGCGAGGACCATACGACTCACCCAACCGATCACGCCGGGCAAGGGGATACTCACGTCAACCGTTCTCAACATGGCTCGATCATTGAACCTCACACCTAGCTTACGAGTAGAGACTTAGTTCCACCAGGGACATCTCTAAACTTTCCTACACATAAGTCCACCTGGGGACACACTAAGCCTCTCTGCATAGCCTGTAGCCACGTAGCTAGGACTGCACATCAATGAGCAAGTCAAAGAAGGTAATTGTCTTATCCGTTCCATTATATTGGATATGTGGTAGCACGGAAAGGTGCTCAAAACCGACGTCGTCCACTCGGTCCTTAATCGATCCAAGCGGACTATGCCCATGTGACTTCATTCTCTAGGCCCTAACATTCCGCTCGAATCTCGATACTGCACTCCACGTGCCCCAGATGCTCAAGTGCGATCAAGGATAATCAGGTAAATGTGATACTCCAATCCAATCCTTTCTAGCAAGAAAAAGAGTATTCTAAGCATGGCTAAGCATCTAGTCAGATTAAGTTATTAACTATCTAACTAGTGCCAAGGATATAAATAAACGAATCAAGGCAGGAGAATGCATCAAAGTAGGTACAAGCATGCAATACATAGATAATATATAACCCAACATTACCCGGTGAGATAGCTAACTAAATCAGATTAAATAGGTGCAAGGAGTATGCTTAGCTGCTTGCCTGGGTTCACTTCCGACTCGACCACGAACGGGACTCCAGGTTCAGGCTCCACGGACTCGGCTGGTTCCACGGGTTCGTTCTCCGACGGTCCGGTCACTAAAATGCATGAATGCGATGCACGAATTAAGAAACGAACTTAACAACAAGCATTAATCATGAAACAAATTAAACATGCAGAGGATGATGCAAAGAACTCAAGAAAATTGGTTTTGCAATTTTATCACTTTCCTGCACAAAGTTCTATAATAAACCATATTTTGGGCAGCAAGCACGAAAACGAAATGAAACCCTAACCAACAGCAAGGAAACACATGAACAAGCTGCACCACTGGAAACTAAACCTCACAAGGAGTCTAACAAAATTTGGTTTGGCATTTTTCAAGCAGTACACAAATAACTAAGCAATAAACTCACTTTTGCAAGATAAAACAATAGATAAATCTACAGCAAAGTACCATGTACAATAATATTTTTCCTAGGTAGATCTCAGCTAGAGGAACTCAACAAAACAAGTTTCATAATTTTTGGAGCTACACATGATTTTCTATGGATTTTGCAAGATTGCAGAAAAACTAAACCTAATAAAACCCTAGCTAAAACGCTAGGTCTACCCGAGGTAGCCACCCCGGCCACCGACAGGTGGGCCCAGGGGGCCGGGCGGCACCACCAGGCCGGGTCAAGGCCAAGGCCTGCCTTGACCCCGCACCTGGGCGCGCCCACGCGCGCGCGGCGGCGCCGGCGAACGGCGGCGCGGCGGAGCAAGGCTGGAGGGGCGAAGGGCGAGGGCGCATGGCGTGCCCTAGGTGATGGCGAAGCTCACCGGCGGCTTGGACAGCGGGAAACGGTGGCGAGGCGGCGGCGCAGCAAACAGAGGCGGCGGCGGGCGAAGGCTCTCGCCGGCGGCCCTGCAGGGGAGGGGAAAGGGCCGGATTAGGGGCGAAATCGGAGGATGACGACGCGAGGGAGCTCCCCAAGCGAGGAATTGCGGCGGCGCTCACCGGAGCGGGTGAATCGGCGATGGGGAGGGAGCTCGGGCGGCGGCGATGGAGAAGGGGATCGGGCGCTAGGGTTGGAGAGGAAGGCCGGTCGGGCACGGGAGCTAGAGGGCGAGGGGGAGCGGGCGGCCGTGCGGATAAGGATGCACGCGAAGCGAGGATCGCCGGCACGTGGCCCGAGGATGGCCGGCGACGGCGACGCGTGCGGGCTGCGCACGGAGCAAAACAGAGAGAAGGGAGAAAGAGGCTGACAGGTGGGGCCCGGCGGGGATTTTCATTTTCTTTTTCCTTTTTTTTTTCTGGGTTGTGACAATCTCCCCCCTTAAGAAAATCTCGTCCCGAGATTTAGGTAGAAAAAAAAAAGAGAAAGGATAAAACTCGGACTAGGTTGAGGCCATATTCACCTAGACAAGGTAAACATCTAAGAGATGATGCACCAAGGCAAGGATGATGTGGTGTGAGACATTCCTAGGGTTTTTTTTTTTTTTGATGGTGACTGTGTACACATATATAACATCTAGAACTATGAACTTCATCAAGAAGGTGGGGTGATTGAGAGAAAACTTACTCATCAGAAAAGAATTCCGGATATTCTTGACGTAATCGATCCTCACGCTCCCAAGTGGCTTCATCTTCGGAATGATTGCTCCATTGAACCTTTACTAACTTCACCATGCTACGCTTCACCTTTCTTTCATCTCGATCAAGAATGGCAATTGGATGTTCTTCGTAGGTAAGACCTGGTTGAAGATCAAGTGACTCAAGGTCGACGGCGTCAGCTGGAACACGATGGCACTGCTTCAACTGAGAGATATGAAAGACATTGTGCACTGCGGAGAGTGATTGAGGAAGTTCCAATTGATAAGCCACTGCTCCAACTTTCTTGATGATTCGAAAAGGTCCGACATAGCGTGGCGCTAATTTTCCTCTGACTTGGAAACGGCGAGTGCCCTTAAATGGAGAAACCTTGAGATAGACATAATCACCAATCTTGAGATGGAGTTCTCGGCGACGACGATCAGCATAAGTCTTCTGACGAGATTGAGCAATGCGAAGATTCTCACGGATAATTCTGACTTGATCCTCAGCATCTTTTACCAAGTCTGGACCATAGAAAGGCCTTTCTCCCGATTCGGACCAGTTGATCGGAGTTCTGCACCGTCTTCCATAGAGAGCTTCAAACGGTGACATTTTGATACTTGCTTGATAACTATTATTATAAGAGAATTCTGCGAACGGCAAGCAAGTAACCCATTTCTTCTCATAGATTAGAGCACAGGCTCGCAGCATGTCTTCTAAGACTTGATTGACTCTCTCGGCTTGACCGTCAGTTTGAGGATGATAAGCAGTACTGTAGGTGAGGTCAGTTCCCATGGCTTCATGAAGACTTCTCCAAAAGTGGGCAACAAACTGAGGACCACGATCAGAAACAATTTTCTTGGGAACACCATGAAGACAAACGATGCGGGTAAGGTACAACTCCGCATATTGCTTGACAAGATAAGTAGTCTTCACTGGAAGAAAATGAGCCGACTTCGTCAATCGATCCACAATTACCCATATAGAATCATACCCTTGAGAAGACTTGGGTAATCCAGTGATGAAATCCATTCCAATTTCTTCCCACTTCCATGATGGGATAGGCAAGGGCTGAAGAGTACCAGCTGGTTTAAGATGTTCGGCTTTAACCCTTTGGCAAACATCGCACTCAGAGACGTACCGAGCAATTTCTCGCTTCATGCGAGTCCACCAAAATCTTTGCTTGAGATCTTGATACATTTTGGTACTACCTGGGTGAATGGAAAATTGAGAACTGTGGGCTTCATCAAGAATAATTCGCCTGAGGTTATGATCCTTAGGCACCACAATTCGCTTCCCAAAGAATAAAACCCCTTGATCATCCGTAGAGAAACATCGAGCTTTGCCCTGATTCATTAACTCACGAATTCGAGCCATACCCTTATTCTTCTTTTGGACTTCCTTAATTTGATCATAAAGATCAGATCTGACTGTAAGAGTAGCAAGATAGCCTTCTTTGACCATAGAAATTCCGAGTTTCCGGAGATCATCACAAAGAGTATGCACAGGAGGAGCTATGGTCAAGCAGTTGCATTGAGCCTTTCGGCTTAGCGCATCGGCGACGACATTCGCCTTACCGGGATGATAGTGCACTTCAATGTCATAATCCTTGATTAACTCAAGCCATCGACGTTGCCTCATATTGAGATCAGATTGAGTAAAAATATACTTGAGGCTCTTATGGTCAGTATAGATGTTGCAATGATTACCAAGCAGATAATGACGCCATATCTTTAGAGCATGGACAACAGCCGCAAGCTCTAAATCATGGGTAGGATAATTTTCTTCATGTCGCTTGAGTTGACGAGAGGCATAGGCCACCACTCGGCCTTCTTGCATAAGAACACAGCCAAGACCAATGCGAGAAGCATCGCAATAGACATCAAAGCTCTTGGAAATATCCGGCTGAGCAAGAACTGGAGCAGTAGTGAGGCGATCCTTAAAGGTTTGAAAGGCTTCTTCACAGGCTGGGGACCACTCAAACTTGACCCCATTTTTCAATAACTCGGTCATAGGCTTCGCAATTTTAGAGAAGTTCTCTATGAACCGGCGGTAATATCCCGCAAGTCCCAGAAAACTCCGAATCTCATGGACATTCTGAGGTTGCTTCCAATCCAAAACATCCTGCACCTTACTAGGATCTACAGCAATACCATCCTTGGAGAGGACATGACCAAGAAAAGATACTTCTTCAAGCCAAAACTCACATTTGCTAAACTTGGCATAAAGACGATGCTCCCTAAGTTTTTGAAGGACAATCTGAATGTGACGAGCATGATCTTCTTTGGTCTTGGAATAAATGAGGATATCATCAATGAAGATGATCACAAAGACATCAAGTTCCTCCATGAAGATGCTATTCATCAGATACATGAAATAAGCCGGTGCATTGGTGAGGCCGAAAGACATGACAGTGAATTCATAGAGACCGTATCTAGTAGAGAAAGCCGTTTTCGGAATGTCTTCAATTCGAATCTTGATTTGATGATAACCCAACCTTAAATCAATCTTAGAAAAATAACGAGCTCCAAAGAGTTGATCAAACAATATATCAATCCGTGGAAGAGGATATTTGTTCTTGATAGTGACTTCGTTTAACGGACGGTAATCAACACACATCCGCAAACTATCATCTTTCTTCTTCACAAAAAGAGCCGGGCATCCCCAAGGAGAGGAGCTCGGACGAATGAAACCCTTGTCCAATAAAGTCTTGAGTTGTTTCTTCAATTCTTTCAACTCATTGGGAGGCATTCGGTAAGGTTGTCTAGAGATAGGAGCAGTTCCGGGCTTGAGCTCTATGACGAACTCCACCTCACGATCAGGAGGCATACCAGGTAATTCTTCTGGAAAGACATCCGGATACTCACAAACCACGGGAATATTCTCCAACACCGTGGTTTTGGTACTTGCCAAGGCATATAAACAAGATTTCACCTTGGCAAGGGACAGTACAACTCTACTCCCAGAAGGGTGCAAAAGATCAATGGTACGGGGCCCACATTTGATAACTCCGTCATGCTTACTCAACCAATTCATCCCAAGAATCACATCTAACTCTAGCTTGTCTAGAATGAGAAAATTGGCTCGAAAGGTAACTCCCCCAATGAGAATTGGAACCTCACTAGCAAAGTGTTTGGCAATGATTTCCCCACCCGGTGATTCTATATGGTATGGCACTTGTAGGTTTTGCATCTCAAGCTTGTTATGCAGCATAAATTTCTTGCTGATGAAAGAAAAAGTTGCTCCAGAATCAAAAAGAACCATAGCAGGGTGGGAATTGGTTAGGAGCGTACCCATGAGTACTTCAGCATTCTCCGGAATTTCTTCAGCGGTGGTGTAGTTAAGACGGCCACGTTTAGGAGCTTGTTGTGGCTTAGCTTCTTGACGTTGTGCTTGAGGCAGAGGAGTATTGGGCCTAGGTGCATTGAAGGCACCACCACGCCTCGGAGAGGGGCAGTCCCTAGAGATGTGGCCTAAGCCACCACAATTGAAGCACGGACCCTTTGCGGTCACACCTGGGTTGTTCCAATAAGCACTGACCGGCCTAGGAGCTTGTCCTTGAGGAGGTTGAGGGTGACGCACAATCCACATAGGACGTGGAGCTTGAGCACCCGGCGCCCGAGGTGGAAAAGGAGAAGGCCCCAGACGTGGACGCGAGGAGCTACCGCCTGCTGAGGTAGGAGCAGGACGCTTGTTCTTTGCCTCAAGATTCTTCATCTTATGCTCAGATCTGATGGCAATATTCACCAAGTCATTGAAGTCTTCAAACTTGGTAGTGGAGAGTTTGTCTTGCAACTCTGCGGAGAGCCCATCATACAGGCGATCTTGCTTCTTGGCATCGGTGGCCACTTCTTCAGGTGCATACTGGGAAAGGGTATTGAAGATATTCACATATGCCATCACATCACGACTTCCTTGAGTGAGATTGAGAAATTCCTTCTTCTTGATGTCCATGATACCCTTGGGAATATGGAAGGAGCGGAAAGCCGTACGAAACTCTTCCCATGTGAAGCGGTAGTCAGCAGGATGAGATGCTTTAAAATTCCGCCACCAAGCCCCAGGGGCATCATGAAGTTGATGAGCAGCAAAGAGTACCTTCTCATGAGGCTCACACTCAATAAGATCAAGCTTCTCTTCAATCACATTGAGCCAGAAATCGGCATCCAGAGGATCTTTGGAGCCACGGAAGATAGGCGGGTTGGTGCGGAAGAAATCTCCGAACCTGTTCACTTGAGGCTCAGCTCTTGGACCATTATTGCCGGAATTGCCCAACTGATTGACTAGGTGTGCCATGAGTTCAGTTTGTCGGGCCAGGACGTCCGCGAGGTTTGGGTGAACTGGAGGATTAGGAAGGGGATCCTCGTTGTTGCGGTGGTTATTACCACCCGAACCACTGGCACCATCCCTTTCATTTCCCGAACGCAACACCATCCTGCTAATAAACAAAACGGTTAGCGGTCAGGAATGAAAGATAGAGGATGATACACAAAGGCAGGGTGGAAAGACAATGTGTAGATAAAAATCTAACACATGATCAACACCGGAATAGCAACTCTAAGAGATAGAGCAGATTTGGTCCACTAAGATTAGCAAGAACGAGATCAGCAAAAACTAGACCACGACACACTAGATTAGTTAGATGCAGGTTTGAAAACCACAAGAAAATATGCATGCATGCGAGGTATGAATGCAACATGACGTCTCCTCACAGCGTGAGCACGCCTTAACGTTCTAACACTCACTTACGATCCGCAACAACCGCATTGTCCAACAGCGCTACAACCCACCTACTAGCGCTCAGGACAATGGGTGATTCCCACCTTCTCAACTCCGGTAAAAAGGCTCAAAAGGTTTCCAGAGGGTGAAAGGGCTTTCCTACGCTCTCGCTACTCATGCAGACAAGAGAGGTTAAGCACTTCTTAATTAAACGAGTGAAGCAGTAAGGAAGAAATAGCTCTAAGACCAAGGAAGAAAGGTAGCAACCAGCCTTAAGTTCAAAGTTTTAGCAAAAGTAAACATTAGTGCAGGTAGTCAAATTTTATTTGACTCTCAACCCACTAAGCCAATTTTTGGTTCACTTCATGGAAACTTAGCTCTGATACCCGTTGTGAGAACCGCCCAATTTGATACTATTTTAAACGAACCGCCGGTCATTATCACCCAGATGAGAGTTAACACGTGCTTGCCGTAGAGCGTGCCACGTGTTATCCCACATCTAGAGACACGAATAACCGACACGACATTTATTCAAAATAATACCAAATCCGGTAGTCCCGGTATGTGCTCCAACATACGCCCAGAATCAGCATATGCACATACCGTATACAATCGAATACATAGCCAACAATCCACAAAGAGCAGTTATATAAAACCAGAGTTCGAGACTTAATATTACAAGTTCAATATAGGTGGGTTTCACGCTTCACTTTACAAGCCTTGGGCTCACGCGAGTCATATTAAACAGAGATTTAGAGCTTATTGAAAGTACATGCTCTCCCGAAGCTCAGCTACGATAAAACTTACTTAAGATGATGATGCCTTGCTCAAGGACATCACCACAGCAGCAACAGCCTACTCTTCCCCCGCATTAGGATCAGCGGGGTAGAAATGGCCGAACACCACTTCTGGCTCACCTGCAACTAGGTTTAGAAAGCACCCTGAGTACAAAAGGTACTCCGCAAGACTTACGCGATTAAATAAACAAGGATCATGCAAAGGCTCAAGGAAAAGCTTTAAGTTTAAGTACTTATTGCATAAGCATAAGCTGCCTAGACTATCACCTAGCAAACTTAATTAATCTTGCCCAAACCCAAACAATTTTAGTTGATTAAGAGAGTAAAATAAACTATAACTGTTCATAGCTAAAACATGAACCATTCTCAACATAAACGATAATCTATGAGGAGTTCATGGGTTAAAGAGCGTGCTCATAACCGAGAGCGCGGCAATTCGAATTGATTTAACCTTGCAAGGGTGTACTACTTTACCCACACGACGCGAGGACCATACGACTCACCCAACCGATCACGCCGGGCAAGGGGATACTCACGTCAACCGTTCTCAACATGGCTCGATCATTGAACCTCACACCTAGCTTACGAGTAGAGACTTAGTTCCACCAGGGACATCTCTAAACTTTCCTACACATAAGTCCACCTGGGGACACACTAAGCCTCTCTGCATAGCCTGTAGCCACGTAGCTAGGACTGCACATCAATGAGCAAGTCAAAGAAGGTAATTGGCTTATCCGTTCCATTATATTGGATATGTGGTAGCACGGAAAGGTGCTCAAAACCGACGTCGTCCACTCGGTCCTTAATCGATCCAAGCGGACTATGCCCATGTGACTTCATTCTCTAGGCCCTAACATTCCGCTCGAATCTCGATACTGCACTCCACGTGCCCCAGATGCTCAAGTGCGATCAAGGATAATCAGGTAAATGTGATACTCCAATCCAATCCTTTCTAGCAAGAAAAAGAGTATTCTAAGCATGGCTAAGCATCTAGTCAGATTAAGTTATTAACTATCTAACTAGTGCCAAGGATATAAATAAACGAATCAAGGCAGGAGAATGCATCAAAGTAGGTACAAGCATGCAATACATAGATAATATATAACCCAACATTACCCGGTGAGATAGCTAACTAAATCAGATTAAATAGGTGCAAGGAGTATGCTTAGCTGCTTGCCTGGGTTCACTTCCGACTCGACCACGAACGGGACTCCAGGTTCAGGCTCCACGGACTCGGCTGGTTCCACGGGTTCGTTCTCCGACGGTCCGGTCACTAAAATGCATGAATGCGATGCACGAATTAAGAAACGAACTTAACAACAAGCATTAATCATGAAACAAATTAAACATGCAGAGGATGATGCAAAGAACTCAAGAAAATTGGTTTTGCAATTTTATCACTTTCCTGCACAAAGTTCTATAATAAACCATATTTTGGGCAGCAAGCACGAAAACGAAATGAAACCCTAACCAACAGCAAGGAAACACATGAACAAGCTGCACCACTGGAAACTAAACCTCACAAGGAGTCTAACAAAATTTGGTTTGGCATTTTTCAAGCAGTACACAAATAACTAAGCAATAAACTCACTTTTGCAAGATAAAACAATAGATAAATCTACAGCAAAGTACCATGTACAATAATATTTTTCCTAGGTAGATCTCAGCTAGAGGAACTCAACAAAACAAGTTTCATAATTTTTGGAGCTACACATGATTTTCTATGGATTTTGCAAGATTGCAGAAAAACTAAACCTAATAAAACCCTAGCTAAAACGCTAGGTCTACCCGAGGTAGCCACCCCGGCCACCGACAGGTGGGCCCAGGGGGCCGGGCGGCACCACCAGGCCGGGTCAAGGCCAAGGCCTGCCTTGACCCCGCACCTGGGCGCGCCCACGCGCGCGCGGCGGCGCCGGCGAACGGCGGCGCGGCGGAGCAAGGCTGGAGGGGCGAAGGGCGAGGGCGCATGGCGTGCCCTAGGTGATGGCGAAGCTCACCGGCGGCTTGGACAGCGGGAAACGGTGGCGAGGCGGCGGCGCAGCAAACAGAGGCGGCGGCGGGCGAAGGCTCTCGCCGGCGGCCCTGCAGGGGAGGGGAAAGGGCCGGATTAGGGGCGAAATCGGAGGATGACGACGCGAGGGAGCTCCCCAAGCGAGGAATTGCGGCGGCGCTCACCGGAGCGGGTGAATCGGCGATGGGGAGGGAGCTCGGGCGGCGGCGATGGAGAAGGGGATCGGGCGCTAGGGTTGGAGAGGAAGGCCGGTCGGGCACGGGAGCTAGAGGGCGAGGGGGAGCGGGCGGCCGTGCGGATAAGGATGCACGCGAAGCGAGGATCGCCGGCACGTGGCCCGAGGATGGCCGGCGACGGCGACGCGTGCGGGCTGCGCACGGAGCAAAACAGAGAGAAGGGAGAAAGAGGCTGACAGGTGGGGCCCGGCGGGGATTTTCATTTTCTTTTTCCTTTTTTTTTTCTGGGTTGTGACACATGGCTTGCTTGAATTTACTTTGGTAGCAACTTGGCGACCCTGTTCCTGTTGTAATGTTCTTGGCAGGCGTTGCTTCTTCTTTCTTTCGTTTTTCCATTTTGCTAGTATATAAGTATGTAAATATTTGTCTCAGCAGATCATTCAGAGGAGAGTAGAGCAGAGAAGGTAATTGAAGTGGATGGATGATGATTTCGTTTGATGCCTTGTGAATGCTTGGTGTTTTTTGATTCAGGCGATCTGGCTAGCTGTTTCTTCTCTTCTTCCTCTGTTGTGTCACCATCTCATTCTCTTGGCTAAGTTTGCTGAGACTGAGAACATGCAGAGGGCTCCCTGAACAACTTGGATCTTGTTCTGCTCCGGCCAGCCAGCAGTGTTTTTCTCTCACACCACTCTAGCAGCAGCTTTCAGCCACCAGCCAGTTAATAGTATTTTTCTCTCACATCACTCCAGCAACAGCCAAAAGCACAGCGAACAGAGCCCACCCATGGCATGCGTCACGACGCGGTCTGAAAAGAGGAGGATCGGAATTGACAGCATGCAATGCAATGTAGGCTGTGTTTAGTTCCCAAAAACTCCCCCCCAAACTCCAAACTTTCCATCACATCTCCATCACATCAAAACATTAAATATAGCAAATGACTCATGCATGGAGTACTAAATGTAGTTAAATAAAAAAACTAATTACATAGTTTTGATGTACGTTGCGAGACGAATCTTTTGAGCCTAGTTAGGTCATGTTAGGACAATATTTGCCACAAACAAACGAAACATGCTACAGTGCGCTACAGTGACTGATGTGACTTTTCGCCTCCACTTTTTACACTCTTTTTACGGAACTAAACACACCCGTAGTAAACTGAGACAGTCAGGTGAGGTGTACCAGGGACCATGGCGATCGGAATTGACAGGGCCGGGCCGTGTTTGGCTAAATGAAGTAAATCAAGTTTACACAAAAAGACGAATGCCTGCATAAAGTATTAAATGAAGTCTATTTGCAAAATCTTTTCAGGAATGAGTGTAACTTTTCGAGGCGAATCTAATGACGGTAATTAATCGATGATTAGCTACAGTGATCCTACAGTATCATCCTCTAATCGCGCGGTCAAATGCCTCATTAGATTCATCTCGCGATTTACACGGGGGTTGTGGAGATGGTTTTGTAATTAGACTTCATTTGATACTCTAAATTAGCAGTCAAAGCGTGCTACAGTAATCCCATGAAAAAAAACCAAACACAGCAGCAAGCAGCATGGGCTGAAGGTCTCTTTCTGGTGCCGTACGGCTGTGTGCGTACGCCGATAGCTCATCTCGATTTGTCTGTCTGGTAGTGGTAGCCTCTCTCAGTCGTCATCATCATCCATCAATCTATCAACGAATACTTGAGTCGATGAGCCCAGAAGTTTCAAGTTGGTGCGGGACGGGATATGCATTGCATCTGGATAAAGATTAGGGCTCTGTTTAGATTTAAAAATTCAAAATGCAAAATTTTTATAAATCGCTTGTATGATGTACTAAATATAGTTGAAAAATAAATCGCATTACACAAATAGACTGTAAATCTCGAGACGAATCTAATAAGCCTAATTAGAGCGTGATTATATACTAAATTGCTATAATAATCTACAGTAAACATGCTCTAATGATAGATTAAATGGACTCATTAGATTCGTCTCGTAGTTTACAGACGAAATCTATAATTAGTTTTTGTGATTAGTCTTCATTTAATATTTTAAATGTGCAAGATTCCTTTTCAAAAATCCAAAATGAACTGGACAAGACCTAGAATGGATGGCCATGCCCGTACTGTTCCGGACATACACTCTTCCTCTCTATCGTCGCTTAGCTTTGTTTGGTAATTGGTAGTAGGTACTAGAGCTGCTGCTGTTGCTTCTTCTTCTTGGATCCACAGATGCTTGCTTCAAGGGATCATCGATGAGATCGAAACAGTGACGGCAATTTGCTGCTGCTGATAGCAGGAAACAATGGAGAGATGCGGTCATTTTCGGTCCCCGGCCGGCCCGTGCATGGCCCCAGCTCGTAATTGATGTGTACCTGCACTGCAAATCAATAATTCCCGTTTTCCATTTTTTTTTTCTCCTTTGACAAGGAAGACACATGCCGGAACTAACGGGCGCACCGTTTTCATATCCAAGACAAGATGTGGTTCGTTTCAGATAGACACCACGTAGGCCTTGTCGATGTATGACAGTACAAATCCAACTATTTAATAAGATACTATTGGGATAGATATTCCAATACTACATGCATGATAACATGTATATACATGTTATGATATATAATAACATCCGACCAATCGGTTGATAATCCAAATCCCTCGAGTTTAAGACATATCTACATCTATATCTATATCTATATTTATTATTAAAGCAAGTAATATTTTCACCTAAGATATACTCCCTCCTTCCCTGTTTATAAGGCATACACGTATATCAAGATTCAAACCTTGTCATCTTTGACCAATAATTTGACTATTAAATTTTTATTTTTATAATGCAAATTTCATATGATTGGATTCATAATCAAATATATTTTACAATGATTATAAGTTTATAATCAAAAGTGATATAATATATGATAAATAAATGGTCAAAGTGTTGTTTAGAAGACCGTGTCATGTTCCACCATGCCTTATAAACGGGGAAGGAGGGAGTAGATATAGATATAGATGAAATCAAACCTTATTAATAGGTTGGGGCAAACCAGCAGTTGGTTGATGATACACTGCTCCCTCCTCCCTTCCGATCCGACTCAATCGAGCCCACAGCCATTTATGGGCCAACCATTGCCGCCAGGCCCATTAACATTTCTATGTGGGCTGATACCCATATTGGGCCCTAGTGCTTCCGCTCAAGTCCCGCGCGCGCCATGAGCCGCCCGCTCTGCAACCACTACGCCGCTCTCCTCACCTCCGCCGCCGGACGCAGCGGGGCGCACGTCGCCGGCGCAGTGCACTGCCTCATCCTCAGGACGCTGCCGCACCCGCCTCCCGTCCGCCTCCTCAACCACCTGCTCACCGCCTATGGCAAGGCCGGCCGCCACGCGCGCGCGCTCGGCCTGTTCGACGCAATGCCCCACCCCAACCTCTTCACCTACAACGCGCTCCTCACCACGCTCGCCCACGCCAGGCTCCTCGACGACATGGAGGCGCTCTTCGCGTCCATGCCGGAGCGCGATGTCGTCTCCCACAACGCGCTCATCGCCGGCTTCTCCGGCGCCTGCTCGCACGCGCGGGCGGCTGGGGCGTACCGCGCGTTGCTGCGGGAGGACACCGGCATCAGGCCTAGCAGGATCACGATGTCGGCCGTGGTCATGGCGGCGTCGGCCTTGGGCGGCCGCGCCCTCGGTAGGCAGTTCCATTGCCAGATCCTGCGGCTTGGCTTCGGGGCGTACGCTTTTGTCGGGAGCCCGCTGGTAGATATGTATGCCAAGATGGGCCTCATCGGGGATGCCAAGCGGGTCTTCGATGAACTGGAGGGCAACAACGTCGTGATGTACAACACGATGATCACTGGGCTGCTCCGGTGCAAGATGGTTCAAGAGGCGAGGCGGTTGTTCGAGGTGATGACCGACAGGGATTCCATTACTTGGACCACCATGGTTACGGGGTTGACGCAGAATGGGTTGGAGTCTGAGGCTCTGGAACTTTTCAGGAGGATGAGGGTACAGGGCATCGCCATTGATCAGTACACCTTCGGAAGCACCCTTACGGCCTGTGGCGCCCTTGCAGCCTTGGAGCAGGGGAAACAGATCCATACCTACACAATCAGAACTTGTTACGATGATAATGTCTTTGTTGGGAGCGCGCTTGTTGACATGTACTCAAAATGCAGGAGCATCAGACTGGCAGAAACTGTGTTCAGGAGGATGACGTTCAGAAACATCATCTCATGGACTGCGATGATTGTTGGATACGGACAGAATGGATGCAGCGAGGAGGCTGTGAGGGCCTTCTCGGAGATGCAAAGGGACGGCATCGATCCTGATGATTTCACCCTTGGAAGCATAATGAGTTCTTGCGCTAACCTAGCAAGCCTGGAGGAAGGTGCTCAGTTCCACTGCCTAGCTCTTGTTTCAGGGTTGATGCCGTATATCACAGTGTCCAATGCACTAGTTACCTTGTACGGCAAGTGCGGCAGCATCGAGGATGCGCACAGACTGTTTGATGAGATGACGTTTCACGATCAGGTATCCTGGACAGCCCTTGTCTCTGGGTATGCTCAATTTGGGAAGGCAAAAGAATCTATTGATTTGTTTGAGAAGATGTTATCTAAGGGTGTGAAGCCTGATGGGGTAACATTTATTGGTGTCCTTTCTGCCTGTAGCCGTGCTGGTTTCGTAGAGAAAGGCCGCAGCTACTTTTATTCCATGCAGAAGGACCATGGTATTGTGCCCATAGATGATCACTACACCTGTATGATTGACTTGTATAGCAGATCTGGGAGGTTAAAAGAAGCTGAGGAGTTCATAAAGCAAATGCCGATGCGCCCTGATGCAATTGGATGGGGCACATTGCTGAGCGCTTGCAGGTTGCGTGGTGACATGGAAATCGGCAAATGGGCTGCTGAGAACCTCTTAGAGATCGATCCCCTGAACCCGGCTAGCTATGTGTTGCTGTGCAGCATGCATGCTGCTAAAGGTCAATGGAATGGGGTTGCCCACCTAAGGCGTGGAATGAGGGACAGGCAAGTGAAGAAGGAGCCGGGCTGTAGCTGGATCAAGTATAAGAATAAAGTTCACATTTTTTCAGCTGATGACCAGTCTCATCCCTTCTCCAAGGGGATTTATGAAAAGCTTGCGTGGCTCAACTCCAAGATGGTTGAAGAAGGATACAAACCTGATGTCAGTTCAGTGCTGCATGATGTGGCAGATGCTGACAAGGTTCACATGCTCAGCCATCACAGCGAGAAGCTTGCAATTGCCTTTGGATTGATGTTTGTTCCACAGGAAATGCCAATTCGTATCGTCAAGAATCTACGGGTTTGTGTAGATTGTCACAATGCTACCAAGTTCATATCTAAGATAACTGGCCGTGATATTCTTGTGAGGGATGCTGTCAGATTCCACAAGTTCAGCAATGGTCTATGCTCTGGTGGAGACTTCTGGTGATGGCAGTCTTTCTGGTTCTGACCATCCATCCAAATGAGAAGTTTGACTGGGAATTGTTATTGTTAATGAGCAAAAGGAAAACAAATAGCTGAGTGAAGCCTGAAGCTAAACGTCAGTCTTTCTGGTTCTGACCATTTATCCAAGTGAGAAGTTTGACTGGGAATTGTTAATGAGCAAAAGGAAAACAAATAGCTGAGTGAAGCCTGAAGCCAAACATCGATTGCGTACTGTGGTGGCTACCAGCTGGCTTTATGCTCTTTCGGAAAAATACGGCAGTTGGCTTTGTGGGATTTGTTTGATGGCATGCACAAAAGTTGAAATTAGTCCATGTTCCTTGGCTATCCAGAGTTGAAAGAGGTGTGTTAATGTTACCATGATTGTGCACTTCTGGAAGTTCATTGGTTTTGATTTTAAATGAGCTTCCTAATTGTTGATGGTTATCCCTGATGATTGTGCACTTCTGGAAGTTCATTGGCTTTGATTTTAAATCAGCTTCCTAATTGTCAATGGTTATGCCTTTTGACAGCCAAAGTGTGAAGCTGTTCCCTGCTATGTCATACAGAACATCCTCTTAGGAGCATATCGAAGGTACTGAATGATTTTTTTTTAATCAACTCAAGTCAGAGTTGCAAAAGATACAAAAGAGTAGAGGGATAGTTTTACTGACAAGCAACTGCTCATTACATAATGAGACTATTACACGAACTGTGACCCAGCTGACTCTCAGAAAGAACAGCACAAGCACAACTTCCTGAATGAATGCCACTTTTCTTTCCTGGCTTTTTCACTCGAGTTGTTTAATTGTTCGCTTGGCTTTAGCTCAATTTTTTGTCCATCTCTTCTCTTTACAGATCCCCTCGAAGTAGGAAGAAGAATGGCAATGGAAAATAATAGCAATAGTCGTCTCGTAGGTGCAGGTGCTGGTGCTGGTGAAAGAGTAGCTTATGTGGCTGGAGTCAAAGGAGCTTTCAGAGACATAGAAATCATAATAGAAAGAGCAGGCCTGCGAGCAGCGAGTGCCCTTTGTAAGCTGTGAGCCTGTCAAACCATAGGCGCCTTAGCTAGCTGTATGATCTTCATTTCTGAAATATTTCGAATTTCTACTTATCCTGATCTGCCAAAGAACAGAGGCCATAATTTTATATATTGTGGTGGGCTTGAGAGATGCATGTGTGCAGGCTGGTAAATGCATGTCCCAGTTACTCTGAATGTTGGGGATTTGCAGCAAGCGTCCATGACTGATCCAGCTTTAATTTGCGACAGTTAAGGAAAGACATGGCCTTGGTCTTCTTCCTTGTCCAGTGCAGAAAGGATGGAGAGCTGAATCAGCAAAACAGTTCTAGGGCCCTGAGATCGAGAACATCCCGACTGATTACAGCATGCTACAGCTACAGGTAACACAAGGCTTGTGCAATTGATCTGAAATGTAGGTAAGCGAGCCTGACGACACATTACATTTGTCTAGTAAACAGGTGGATGGTCTTTTATTCCACTGTTGGGCTGCTTTTTGTGTGACACTCAAGTGAGCTATATATTTACACTGATAAATTGCATTGTTTGCATCTTAATCCTGTAATCCACATGGTGTCATGTGGAGCCGGAAGTATTCCCGGGGCAAGAACAAGGCAAGCCAGGCGCGGGTTGAAGATCACGCCGATGAGCCTGGGCATATTAGTCTCGTCCATAAGCATTGTTGGGTTAATTGGTTTAGATATTCATTCATTAGTTTGTTATAGATGTGGAGGACTTGGGGTAGCTTAAGGATCGGATTCGGTTTATGCGCGAGTTTTGCTGAGATTGAGAAAGGGGCAAAAAGCCAGCCTATTTATGAAGGCCTTGTATCTGGAACGTATATCAAGTATATATGTTAATTAACTGAAGCATAATGTTGGTATTTGTTTTTAATACTCAAAAAATATAGAGAGGGAATATATAATTGAACTCTGCTATATATGTGGGACATTGATTGACTAATGATACTTACATACATATAGCCTGCTGCTTGCATCGTGGTTCCAGTAGATAAAAATATATAGTACAATTGGAACAAGGCCTCGAGCGCTAGCTTGATGATAATAATACAGTATAATAACAGTAAGCAGGTATAGAACCAGAAACAAAATTATAAACAAAAATCGATCGAGAGGCATGCATATGCATGCTTTAATTTGGACCGGAATTAACAAGGGAGTAGTACAGTACAAGCCGTATGTAGTGGATGGCTCAGTTAAAAATGGAGATGATGATCGATCCGAGATAACTAATTAAAGGTAGTCGTGGTTGTATGACGAGTCCATCTCGTGCACGACGAGCGTCTTGGCGGTGACGCGCGCCGCGGTGGCGTTGTTGAAGAGGTAGACGCCGGCGTTGGCGTAGATGGCCTCCGTCGGGTAGACGCGCGACGTGGCGGTGGACCTCCCTCCCTGCGCGAAGCTCTCGACGATGGAGTGGTCCACGAGCACCCGGAGCGACAGCGTCTCGCCGCCGAGCACCGGGACGGCGCTGCCCACGACGCGCTTGACGATGTCGTTGGCGGAGGAGGAGCGCGACTCGTCCTGGCAGAAGTGCGTGGTGAGGCCGCCGTCCAGCCCCTTGGCCACGTAGAAGTAGACGGCCGTCTGCTCGCGGAGGCGCTTGTCGGCGAGGACGAGCAGCCCGAAGGGGCCGAGCGCGCCCCGGCTGGCGGCGCCGCCGCTGGTGCTGCAGTTGTAGCCGACGTCGGCCTCGTTGAGCGCCATGACGGCGCGGCGGTCGACCTCGAACTCGGCGACGATGTCGAGCTGCGTGGCGCGGTGGAGGTTGAGCGGGAACACGGAGCCGTGGTCGATGGTGATGCCGCTGAGGTCGGTGGAGTTGGTGCGCAGCGTCTCGACCTCCTCGACGGGCCACTGCAGGAGGTTGCTGCCGGTCTTGGTGTCCAGCAGCACCGTGCGGGGGATCGACTGCGCCGAAAGGCACATACAGTTAATTAATTAATTAATTATTATATTGCCTTGCCCCACATGTCTCTGACTCATGACAGCAACTAAAAAACAGAACAGAACAGAACAGGGGAGGATTATTGTTCACTAGCTAGCTACCTAATAATTAACACCTCGCTCTCTTAATTTCTTGTGTGATAATAATATGTATATATTTGCAACTGGAGCTGTGCATGCACATGGCTGGCTGCACATGAGCCACCGCATCATGCATGTTGACAGTGAATACTAGTAACAACTAACTTCATTATTGTTATTAGTGTTGGTTGTATGTATCTCAGCAGCAGCCTGGTAGCCAGGACCAGGACCAGCTGTGGAGTACATGATCGACTGATTGCATTCCCATCCCTACATGTCTGCTCTCTATGCCTCTACTTCGTAGCAATAATGCATGCAGTATATAGACTAATACGTATATATACATGAGACAAAAAGAATATACGATAGAAAGAAAGAAAGCAGCAGGCTAGTACCTGCAGGGATGCCCATCCCTTTGCGACGTCTGCTCTCTCCGAGTCCGTCTCGCCGACCCAGCCCCAGAGCACGCGGCGGCGCTTGGCCGGGTCGTAGAAGGTCTTGGAGGCGTAGAACTTGCCCCAGTCGTAGCGCAGGCCGATGCCGACGTCCTTGGCCGGGTCGAGCGGCGTCCAGGCGTTGGCCGCCGCGTCGTAGCGGCCCAGCGCGTAGTAGTCGTGGCGGTCGTCGTCCATGCTGGCCTTCATGACGTGCACCACGTCGCCGGCGACGCCGTTCTCGGAGATGGCGTCCGACATGTCGACGCCGTTCCGGGAGGCGTCGCCCCGGGTGCCGACGGGGTAGAAGTCGATGCACTCCCACATGCCCGTGCCCTCGACGCGGTGGAGCAGGCCGGGGAGGAGCTCGAAGTGCACCAAGTCCCTGGTGCGGTAGGTGACGGCGATGCCGGCGTGGTGCGCGTCCTTGGAGCCGATGACGATGCGCCAGGTGCGGTCCGAGGGGTCGAACCAGGCGGTGGTCGGGTCGCGGAAGTCCTTGGGGCCGATGGCCGCCGGCGGCAGCAGCACGGGGTTGCCCTCGTACTTGGTCCAGTTGGTGAGCAGCGGGTCGGCGGGGTCGGCCGGCACGGCGAGGCACTGGACCTGCACCGACTCGTTGGTGGAGCCGGTGTAGAGCATGGCGAGGTGGCCGTCGGGGAGGGTGGTGGCGGAGCCCGTCCAGACGCCGTTGGCGTCGTACCAGTGGTCGGGCACCATGGCGAGCGGGAGGTGGCGCCAGTGGACCAGGTCGCGGGACACGGCGTGGCCCCACGCGATCTTGTTGCCCCAGATGGCGCCGTCGGGGTTGTACTGGTAGAAGAGGTGGTACCAACCCTTGTAGTACACAGGGCCTGCGTTTGCATTTTTATTTGGGTTTTATTTTTTCATTTGATTGATTTTTGCAACAACTAAATCCTAATAATTAATATGATGAATTTGCATATATATATATATATACCCGCAAAAATAATAATTATATGAATTTGAAGTGATGATGATGAGGACAACGTAACAACAATGTATAATTGTGTTACACGTGGCCACGTGGGCGTGACAAGGCAATTGATGAGAAAAAGCAGCAGGAACCGGCCGGTAGGTGGTTGGAATCCCCAATACCACGGGGTGTGTGGGCCCATAGACGCTAGTATCCACAACCACAAGTAGTATGTATTGGAGCCACCAGAATTTGTATTTTTTTTTTAAGAAGAAGAAGAAGACCAGAATTTGTAAAGCAACGAACACGTGGATGGATGAAATGAGGGCCCATCCAACAGGCCACAACAGCCTTCGTAGCCTTGAGAAAAAAAAAGGAAAAGAAAAAAAAAAACAGAAAACCCTTGCATGCTGCATACGCAGGTGGGCCCTGCATCCTAGTTGGATTAGGATGGGGGAGGAAGCAAGCGCGTCGAACAGACTATTATCTTATCTAATCTGGCCTATGAACTGAACTTGAAATGAATTGGTTTCAGGATCCAATGATCAATGGCAGCAATGTAGCTAGTATAATTAATGATCAATGATGAAACAAACAAACAAACAAGGGAGGAACTGATGGGTAGAAATTAAAGAGAGAAATCAATCAATGAATGAATCAGTCAGGAATCTCGGCTTACCGTTGGGATCGTTCATCCAGTTCTTGTGCGGCTGGAAGTGGAATCCCGTGCGCTGCCATTGCAGCATCGCGTTGCTCCAGGGGAAGGCGTTGCCGCCGCCCTCGCCAAGCAGCACCCCCGACGCGCCGGACGTCTTCTCCGACACGCCGGCCGCGGGGCCCCTGCTCCTCGCCGCCGCCGCCGTCTCTCCCACCGCGATGGGCCGCGGGGGCGCGATGCGGACGCCGGCCAGCGCCGCGACGGCGAGGAGCAGCAGCGCGGCGGACAGCACGAGCGCGGCGGCGCAGAGCGGCCTCCGGCGGGCGCGGGCGCCGGAGACCTCGGCGGAGGCGGCGTCGGCGGCCGGCAGCGGCGAGTAGGAGTAGGGGAGCGGCGTGGTGGAGGGGGCGCTGTCCCGGGTCTCCATTGCTACTACCTCGCTACCTCTGCGCTAGCAGATGGACGATGTGTCAATGGCGCGAGCAGCAAGCACGGCCGGCCTCGCCGATCTCGGGCCCCGGCTGCCCCTGAATTCTATTTTTCTATCAACAACAACAAGAAGAAGAAGAAGAGCAAGCCTCGGCGTGTGGTGGAGGGCTAAGCGCTCGTCGAGATGGTATTTATAAGTGGGCGGGGAGGGGGGATCGGTGGCCGATCTCTCTCCGCGCTCCCCCTCTAATGGCGAGACGGGGCGGGGCGGGACCCTTGGGCTGGCCGGCACATGGCACGGCCCCATTGGGCTCCCTTTCTCTCTGTCTGTCCCCTGGGGCCCGCCCCTGCGATCCCGTCGCCGTTGATTCTTCTTGTACTCGTACACGCCAAGAGACCGTGTATGTGATGCGGTTCCACTTGTTGGTTCTTCACATGCACCATGTCCTGCTGCTTCTCCGATCCACACAAGAATAACACTTGGTTAACATGACGGCATGTTCCTCCAGAACTACCAGCTAGATAGCAGCAGGCCGGTACTACTGGCAGTACATGCATCTCCGTCAGTTGTTTTCTGTTCGTCCTGCTCTGCCTGACGGATGTTGTGTCAAATTCTGAAAGGCTTACGAATTGAGATCTAGATAATGAAAATTCTCAGCCAGGCTAGGTCTCTGTAATTCATGCAATGCCACAACTAATAATTAACCATGCTGGATTAGGATAATCAAGCAGCAAACTAGCTTGGCGACTAGCTAGTAGTACTTAGTAAGCATGATGCTGCAATGCTGCTTGATCGATCGATGAAGCTTAGGTGGATCGACAGATCATGTTCTGGATCAGGCCATCTGAACTACTGATGCCAGCGCTGGCCGGCCATGCATGCATGTGAACTGATAGAATGGATGATGATTTATCTCCATTGCTGCAGGTCTCGATCTGGCGGCGAGTTAGACCGATGGATCCATCCATCTCTGATTCCTTCACAGCGATCGATCGGAGACGCATGCGCATGGATCAACACTAGCCACCAGCCGCAGCCAAACGAACAAAGTGAAATTGTTGAAACTGTACCAAAGGGGGCCTCAAGATTGAAGCATGCATACTAGTATCATGTACATGATGATTATGCATCCCAGCATAGATATATTATTATTTGAATTTGAGAAGTTGTCTTGGTGCAGCTGGCTAGTGTCCTTGGGAAAGAGCTAGCGGATTGGAGTTCAAATCATGGTCCATCACATTTGTCCAGGTATACCTTCCCACAGCCCACATTATTTTTTATGTATTATTTGTATTTGTATACTGTGTGCATCAACTGGCTAGCAGCACGCAGGTCTGCTTACATGGACCTACATAATCAATAAATGGGAGATACTAGATTCCATGGGGTGGGGCCCACAAATAATGGAGCGAGCCGACGCTGATGGTTTCCAGCCCGGTCCATCTCTCGTGCAGCCTGCTGGTCAGCAGTAGAACGAACAATAACACCACATCAGCAAGCTGCCTCGTCTGCCCCACATCAATATAATTAGCCTTCCGATCCGTTTCCTTCCTTCCCCGAAACAAGAGGACCTCAATTCCCTTATTCATCGCTCAAATTTCCGTGGAATGGTATATAGCCAAAATTTCATCATTACTAGATTCTAAACTGTTGAACCTAGCTATAGCCGGTACGAATTTAGTTTTCGTGAGAGCAACTTCAGCAATAGCTCCTAAATCGAACTCTCTAAATATTAAATGGGGGTTTGCCTCTATTTTTTAAGGTTTCCAAATTTAACTCCAGCAATAGAACTCTGTTATGTAATTTATAATAGATGGCTCCCTAGAGACCCCATAGAAATTGAGGGTGGAGGAAAAAATTTGAATACCTCCTAAAAATAGAGTGCCATCTTAATTTCTATGTAACCCTCTAAATTTGAGATATTGGGCTGTTCAAAGGGTGTGCTGGAGTTGCTAACCGAACATACAGTTCAAATCCTCATCTATATATTTTTATTTTTATTGTCTTTTATTGTGGTCCATTACTTGTTCATCTTCTTCTCTCTCTCTCTTTTTTCCCCCTTGGCTCACACACGCATTGTATTGACAATGACTACACATTATTATTTCGTACTAGATACCAAATCCGACGCAGCAAATTGAGTTGCTTGGTTGGTGATGCATGCCAAGTGGCGGAATTTGGGGAGCAGACAGGCATGCATGCATGATTATTGATCGCATCACCGAACGGCGCCTCATCCACATGCCTCTCTCGTGGACACGGTGGAGTGTGAGATCCCACCTCCACAGCACTCATGACACCGGCCATATGCTGCACGCATATATGTCGGCCTCGCTCTACCACCTTCTAGACACATCTTTCTCTCATACTTTCAATTTCGATCAACCAGTTTATAGCTTGTCCGCTTTCGGCTAATTTCAGCTTATTCCAACTTATTGTCTCTCGCATGACATTACTGAATTAGTCAGAATCAACCAGCTTTTTACTAGCCAAAATCAACTTTTTACCAAATTATTATATTACGTGGCATGCCAAGCAGCACACAACTCTAGTCTCTAGATCATGCAAATAATGTAGTAGTTTAAGGACCATTTGGGAAGGCTTCTTCCAAAACGGCTTCACCGATGAAGTTAAATCCGGTAAGGCTTAAAAAAAAGTGATTTTACCAGGCATCTAGTTTATTTTTACCTTAGCTTACAAATTAAGTTCACCCTATACTACTTAATTTGTGCAAAATAGGTGAGGCCGAAGTCAGTGAAAGCCTTGCCAAATGGATCCTTAATCTGGTAGGTTAAACTTCTGTGTCTTACTTAATAATAAGCACGTAGTACAAAGACGACGCTAGCTACAATAACAAAATCGCTGTAGAATGAAGCACAGAGCTACATATGTGGAGGATATACATGATATATAGCTCGGTAAATAATAATGATGGATTATTTGCGGTGCTCTAGCATGGAGGCACAAGCAAAAAGGTCAGTAATATAAACCAGCACGGGAAAGAAACAAATGAAAGAGAGCAATGTGATCTCGTGGAGCTAATTATTTGCAGCAACCAAATCAGCAGCAAGCTAAGAGAGCAATGTTATCGACGGATAGTGTAGCAGGCATGCAAGGCAAGCAAGAGATGGATGCTTTGTTGCCGAGTCAGCAAGCATGGGACAGCTCAGCCTCCAGGCCGGACAATAATGCAGCTGGGGATCGACGGCGACCCATCATCCTTTCTTCTTTCCATGGAAATATGGATGGATGGATGGATGGAGCAGACCAAGCCAAGGCATCACCAGCAACTAACTGCTTGCTAAGCTAAGCTAGCTTGTCCTGCTCGTACACTGACTAGGCTGTGAGTGGGCACCAGAACCATGGAGATCGAACTGGTGGCTGCGCCTCTTTCCAAGTGTCCTTCCGGAGGAGGGTGCCGCGTCAGGAGGGTACCGCCCGTCCCGTGCTCTCACTGTTCGAGTTCTCCGTCCGCCACACACTCGTCGACACTTAAAATTTGCACGGCCACAATAATGTACTACGGTCTCTCTGGATGTGTCTCGTTTTTGTCTCCCCATTGTTAATCTTGTTATTGGATCGTGAATGAAAATGTTAGAGGGCCCAGCTCTTAAAAATGAGCCAATCAGTGACCTCCACGTGTACAGAGACAGGGACAGAAACACACAGTGGAACAGGGAAGCTGCAGGTACTACTGCTGCGGCTGATTTTATTAGACCCAGTCTCAATAGTAGTTTCATCAGATAATTACTCGATCATGATGATGTGGCTCTGCCTCTCGGCAGGTACTTGGCACTAGTCTACATGCATGAGTCTACATCGAACAACGTCATCCTCCAATTGTGCTGGCAATGTGCGATTTATAAATTTTCGCGTTCACGCCACGTGGATCGATGCCTACGTCGTGTTACACCACTTGCACGTGCGCAATTTATTCCGGCGGGTAGAAAGGCGCCCATTTCGATTTATTTTACAAACACTAGGCTACAAGCCCTTTTGTTCGGGTTATATTACCACTTGATGGTGTGGCGTGTATAAACTCGATCTGCGAGGGGCTAGCTGCCCCCGAGCATTTTTATAAAAAGGAGGCCTTCTAACGTAGGCCGAGAAATCCCCGAACCCCGGCTTTTTTTGACTTTGGGTCTGATGCCATTTCCTGAAACCGTTACCCAGGCCGGGACCGTTACCCACTGGGACGGGAAACCGTGACACTAGACCGGGCCAGACTGACTACACAGCTAGCCCCCGAGCATTTTTATAAAAAGAAGGCCTTCTAACGCAGGCCGAGAAATCCCCGAACCCCGGCTTTTTTTGACTTTGGGTCTGATGCCATTTCCTGAAACCGTTACCCAGGCCGGGACTGTTACCCACTGGGCCGGGAAACCGTGACACCAGACCGGGCCAGACTGACTACACAGCCCAAGCTATCAGGAGCACAGCGAGGGGTTTTTTTCCCACAGACGGGGAAATTCGCTCCGGTGGGGGTTCGAACCCTCCACCTGTGGAGTGCCGCCGGTTGCTTCGCACCACTCGGGCTAACAACCTTAGGCGGCGTGTATAAACTCCAGGTGGATCCAGCACCTGAGATTCTGAATACCAAATTTTCAACAAAAAAAATTCTGAATACCGATATCGACAACTCGATCATCATCCAGCATCCAGCTTATTTGGTCAAGTGATAACAGAAATAAATACAAGGCCAGCCATACATAGTCTTTGGTCGAAAATTTAGCTTGCACAACCATCTTTTATCTCTCTTTCCTAACCTAGTACTAGAAACATGGAAAATAAATATAATTGCGCACGCCAAACACAAGTAAGAAAAAGGAGTACATAACTTGTGCGACCTTGAATGCGAACGAGAAGAATAAATTGTGACAATTGCAGCCACTAGATCGATCGACCAGACGTGATTGGGACATTTCCCGGCCCAGTGAAGAAATGAAGAAACCATTCACGATTGAGGTCAACAACTCATCCATCGACCACACATCATGCAATGCAAGAGAACCTTCGCTTGCATTGAATCCTGACCTCAATCTTGGCTTGAGGCTTAGCTCTCAGCAGCTTGGAGCACATGACACATTATTGCTGCCATGTCAGCAATGGCAAAGCGACAGTCCAGGCCCGGGCCAATAATTCCATTTGGTTGATGGGAAGATGCAGTAGAATCCAACCCAATCCCTTCTCTGCAGACTGCAGCAGCTTGGCTCGCTTCGATTGGCGGCAGCCACATGATCAGCCAGCTCAAATGCGACCACCCAATTCTGTTCGGGTGGTTTGTTAGCCAACCAGCCAGTAATATTTTTCTCTCATACTAAATCAAAAAAATAGCCACAATCCACCAGCAGTATTTTTTTCTTACAATAAATCAAATCAGCAAGCTATATGGAAGTAATCTCCAATAATACACTTGTTTATTAGGCAACCAGCCATGGAAGATTCCGGCCCGCTCAAATATAATTGATCCATCCATCCCCCAATAATTCACTTGTTTAAGGATCTGACTGGGCGCTGGGTCCTGATCAAGTGCAAACCTAACATTATTATATACATTGTGTTTGCTTGGCTGTGGCTGGTGCTGGTTTGTTATGAGAGAACAGTACTGCTGACTGGCTAGTAGCTGGTGGTTGGTGCTGATTTAGTATGAGAGAATAGTACTGATGTCTGGTTGGCTGACAAGCCAAACCAACAGAGCGATTATTGTTAATATTGAGGCAATCATTGCACAAGACAAGAAAAGGGAACACCACCAGCAGCAGCATACTAGTACTGCGTGAGAAAGAAAAGCGCATGAAGCAAGCAACGAAACTGCAAGCCAAATACTAGCTGGCGGCCAGGTGTAACGACATTGTTTCTCTGCCTGCCTGTTAATTAGTCTGTGATAGCACCTGTGGTGCCGTGGTGGACAAGTGGTGGATCTCAACAATGTCTCTTGTGCCCACACGTTCAAAGTGTTGAACCCATCCTTTCTGCAAACCATCGATTTCTTCTGCATTTGGAGCTAAGGAAAGTCACCAGAAACAACCCTCTGTTTGGATTTAGGTTGGCTTTATATATGATGCACATAACCATGATATAATTCTTCTCCCACAAACTAAGCCGCAAGGATTTGAGCAAACCATCCGCCTGAATTAGATTAGTCGTATGTCTTCCTTTTCCTTTTTATCAAGTAGTACCGTCTTTTTTAAATCAAAGTAGCAAGTGGCCGCCACACAGCTATGGTCTAGCTCAAATCAGGTATTGGTGGTTACACTAGCCATTGAAACAAGATCAACCTAGGAGAGACTAGATGGTATTGTAAATAAAAAAAGAGAGCATGCACTCAAATTGCTCGAGATGAATTGATAATGGAGGCCTTGCTGGGAGCAGATGCTTTCTTTCCTTCTTAAAATATCACTGGGCCAGGACGTTGGGCCTGTCCGCTATTCAGTGCCACCGGATGCAGAATTGCAGATGACATACAGAAACTGGCCAGGCCCCAAACCGATTCAAATTTCCTTTTTAGGCCGCCACATGCCTACATCTGCTGTTTATACAGGACTACAGCAGTCAGCAGATACTTCACGGCTTCACGCAATACTAGTTTTGAAGGATGACAAAATCTTAGCAATCTTTTCAGGAAAAAAAAACTTAGCAAAAAAAAGGGAAAAGAAAAAAGATGGGACAACAAACATAGTACCCTAACCGGATATACAACACCCAAGTGATAGCAAACCTCGGGCAGCTGATGAAAGGCAACACACCACGGTGATGAATTGACGCCAATTTATTAGAGTTTCACCACCCCAGCCATGATGGATGGTGAATTAGTTTACACACATCTCCGACATCTGGGAATAAGGAAATACCTAGGAACAGGTCCAAACATAACATAGATCAGACTGCTACAACACCATTACAAGAAACAGCATTCTAGCAGTAAATACAACATAAGGTTCTAGCAAACATCTGATCAGGGGTGTGCTCAGCAATGCCACCACTGATGGTGGTAGCATTTTACTTGCCCTCCTCCACGATTCTGACAACATTTTTGACACCATCCCTCATCTCCTTAGGGATGGCTCCACCCTCTGGGAGATCAAACTTCCTGCGGCTAAGTGTCCTTGGCTTCCCTGGTGGCTGAGGGTCCACGATCTCCAGCATCCCCTCAAGTTCCTCAAGCATGGATCTCTTAGCGTTGCGGACCATGAAGTCCGGTCCCTGGTAAGGCACACAGTAATGCATTGACACATGACACAGGAACGTAAGGGGATTATCATTTAAATTGTTTCTTCTCGCATTTTTTTCCAGATCAATGATGGCAAGGCAGTAACAGGAAATAACTGATTAGGAAATAAAACCCCAAACTGTGAACACAAATAGGAGATTATTTTCCCTTTTGCAGGTCATAAAATTTTGAATTCTCTGTAGCTGTGTCCTTAGATTATGATCTTAAACTACAACAGCAAACATTTAATGGTACAAATAACTGAGAGTGTGAGAAATATACTGACAAAATTTAAACTAAAATCCACAAAGGCTAGAACCCTTACTAATAAACCTGAACGAATCACCATGGGATATTACGTAGAGCAAATTTAATCAAACTAATTGTTCATGCCTGAGGAAAGTCATGTGTCCATCATGGCATATTATATATACATCAATTATCATATTCATATTAAGAAAATCAACTGTGTCAACAAGAAGTCAACTCTAGGACATGTTTCATATGTTTTGAAGTTAAGGCACACATTTCGTGAAAGAGACCATCATAGGGACAATGCAGCAGAGCATGTTAGCATCTCTTTCATCTAGTGCCAGGGATGACATTAGGTAATTTACAGCACTCTAAACAACAATGCATAGTTCTGACAGGTTCTTGGGTAAACCATAATAAACAATAGAACAGTTGTCATCACTGAAATAAATAAATAAAAATCAACAACTGGCATGCTGAATATACACAGAATGCAAGTTTAATATTAACATTTATTCCTGAAGTAGCATAGAACGGGTGAAGAATTTACCTCAAGGGCATCAACGGTCAAGAGCAGCACAATGATTTTCTCAGCGAACCTCTGGCGTTCTTCAGAGTCATGTGCGATGCGGCGGCGGTATGAGATGTTGTAGAAGAAGGACCTGATCTCCTTGAGCTTGGCTTTGGCCACAGCAAGGTCGCGAAGGCATCGGAGGACCTGGGAGCGATGGGCCAGGTGGGCCCTGTAGCTCATCTGTATCAGCAATGCAGCATCTTGTGGGGATAATTCCTTCTTCTTTCCCTTGGCGTGGCTCCTTTCAAAAGCCTTGCGAGAGGAGCATGATGTGAGCACGAGAGGAGCTCTGAATATTTTGCTAGCAAATAAGAATGCAGGGCAAGGCTGAATTAAACCCTCAACTATTCAGCAACTTGAGAGACCAAAATCCCATTTTTGTTTCCCCTCAAGAGTTAGCACCAAATCAAATCTGAAATAATCATGGTAGTACATTCTCTAAGAAAAAGATCACATTTCCCACAGATCTGGCCATGCTGTGAGCCTCGCAGCAGGAACTCACCTAAAAACCCAACGTTTCCTGTTGGTTTGACCAAATCTAGCCCCCCATTTTGAATTGACCTACCACGCAGGCAGCAGTGTACAAACAAAGATCTCACCTTCCTGATGGCGACGCATCCCGCGGTGTTGTCCTCGATCTCGACGATCTCGACGCTGCCCTTCTTCTTCTTATCCTTGTCCTTCCTCTCCTCTCTGACTTTGGTGACGGCGGGTGTGGCCTTCTTCTCCTTGTCTTGGTGGTCGTCGTGTTCGTCGTCTCCGTAGGTCTCCTCGACGGAGTAGGAGTTGGACCATGGCTGGAGCCAACCCTTGCCCTTGATCTCCTTGGCCCACTTGACCTTGGTGGTGCCGGCGGCGGATGCCTTGGACTCCCACTTCCACTTGCGGTCGAAGCCGTCGTCGTTGGGGGTCTTGAGCTCGGCCTCCCACTTGTAGGCCCTCCCGCCGGCGGGCTTGTCCTCGGCGACCCACTTGAGCTTCCTGCCGCCGGCCTCGGCGGCGTAGGTGTACTTGCGGCGGGGCTGCGGCGGCGCGAGCGCGCGCTCGAGCGCGGAGACGCGGTGGCCAAGCGCGTCGAGGAGGAAGGGGTCGAAGGCGGGGCACGGGGGCGCCGCGGTGGCGTAGGGAGGGAGGAGGAGGTCGAGATCGAGGTGGAAGGTGTCGATCGGAGAGGGGGGTGTGAAGCCGAGGGGGCACGAGGTGTAGTCGTCGAGGAGGAAGCGGTGGTGGGCAGGGGAGGAGGAGGAGAATGGGCAGGAGGAGGTGGGGAAGGGGAAGGAGGGGAAGAAGGGGTCGTCGTCGGCGTGGAGGTCGAGAAGGCGGAGGAAGTGATCGCGGCTCATGGCGGCGGTTGCGGGAAGAAATGGGGAGCGAGACCGCGGCGACGCGAGATGTTGGATTCGGAGGTGGGGAGGGGGAGTGGGAATGTGATGACGGCGACAGGGAAGGGAAGGGAAGGGAAGACAAGGGGCGGACGGGAAGTGACTGCTCTACCCCCGCCCGTTCCGCAGGCTTGGCGGGGTAAAACGGGAACACGGAGCCGAAAGCGTGAGAGGAGTGAGAAAGCTCGCTCGCCAATCCGCCATGATCAGCAACTAGGAAGAAGCAGGGATGGTAATGGGTTACCATGCTCTCTTTGTAATCTTATTTGGTTTTATTTAGCTGAAAGTTATATAAAATTAGAGTTTAATTTTTTAGAATCCTATCTTTAAATTATTTAAATAAAAAGTTAAGAGTTTTTACCACCTTTAGACAGAAGTGATCAGAGCCAATGTGAAACTGCAGGAGGAGGGAGGAGATAGGCTTGGACGCTTGGTGCGGCGATGAAAAATACAAGATCCAAGATCCAAGATCCGACCGTGAGCCACCTACCCTGCTCCGAAGTCCTCATCCACATCCACTAGTGTCTGCCTGCCTGTGAAAAAGCATCAGATGAACAGTCGAGAATGGGGGAATCCCAAGGCGCCTCGGTGCCAGTGGCCTTGTTTGGCTGTGCTAGGAAACTAGCACGCACGCAATCCGAAAAAAGAATCTCACATGCATGAAGTACTAAATGAAGTCTATTTGTAAAACCTTTTTAGGGATGGGTGTAACTTTTCGCGACGAATCTAACGGCGGTAATTAATCGATGATTTGTTACAGTGATGCTACAGTAACCTTTCTCTAATCGCGTGGTCAAAGACCTCATTAGATTCTTCAGGGTCACTAGCGCGGGGTTCTGAAGTTGGTTTTGTGAACTGACTTTGTTTGACACAGTAATTAGTAGTCAAAATTTACTGTTCATAGCGCTTGAACCGAACCAAACAAGGCCAGTGGCAGCCATGTGATGATGCGCCACCACGCTTGCTTGCTGCTATGGCTGGCTCACAGTTTACTGTACTGACCTTGTGTTGACAAAATAGAGAGAGAGAGCATGCCCATCAGTTGGGCCTGGTACCCTTTTCAGTTCTTCCACCCCGCCTGCTGCTTTCTCCATAGGCCCATCTCATAATTTGAGCACTAAGAGCAACTCCAGTGGACACCCTTAAACAGACCTCCATCTTATTTTTTAGGAGTTTTGAGGAAAAAAAACTAACTCAAGTGGGACTCCTATTTTGGCTGGCATTTTATATGGGCCTCCAAATTCCAATCCCAAGCCCCCAGCAATAGAAGCCTCCTATTCACCCTCCGATTCGTGGGTCCACCTCCTCCACTGCTGCCCCCCCTTCCGCTCTCCCGAGCTTCTCCCGCGCCGCCACCCACCGACGAGGTCGACAGCTCCGGCGAGGCCGACGGTGGCCTTGGTCCGGGCCCCCGCGTGGCCGGATCTGCCGCAGTCGGGCGACCGGATCCACCCCTTCCACGCCGGCCGCCACCCGACCTCCGCACCGGCGGCCGGATACGCAACTTTTCCTCTCTGGTGCGCCGCCCGGCGGCCTCCCTTGCGCACCTCGTCTCGCCGGCGGTGGAGCTCCCGCCCGCCCAGCTGGCCCGAGCTGCCCGTGCCCGTGGAGGAGCTCCTGGCCGCACGAGGCGAAGCTCCGACGCGCTCGGCCGGATCCGCTCGCGCCCGCGGCGGAGCTCCTGCCCGTCCGCCGAGTCGGAGCAGAGGCGGATCTTGCGCATCGGCGGGTGGGCTAGAGGAGTGCACGGCAGCGAGCCGGGGAGCGCATCGGTGGGAGATGAGGCCCCTGCCCAGCTTGCCGGCTCCAGCCTCGTGGAGAGAGAGAGAGACTCGAGCCTCGAGCTGGATCTAGCGCAACGCCAGAGTAGGAGCCCGCGTTGCTCCGTCTCTCGCACTCCGCATGGCGGCCTCCGCCGGCGAGCCGTGCGCACTCCTCATGCCGGCCTCCGCCCGCGACGCGAGCCATGACGCGAAGCTGGAGCTCCGCCGCCGCCGCCACCGCCATGTGCCGTTGGAGCTCGCTCGCCCACAAGGCGGCAAATCTTGCTTGCACGCGTCTTGCTTGCCCACTCGCACACGGCGGAGCTCCCCCCCGCGCGGCGATGGAGCAACACACACGCAGTGGAGCTCCGCCCGCGCGGCCGGCCGAGATCCCACTCCGCACGACGGTCGCTGCCCGCTTGCCCGCACGGCACCTGAGATCCTGCACGCCCGCGTGCCAGCCCATGGATTCGAGCCCTTCCGGCTTTCCCCAAGACGAATCGGCCAAGCTCGGCGATGGTTCTTGGCTCCATGGAGCCACCGGCCGAACAGGTGGAGAGAGGATGGAAAAGCGATACAGAGAAAGAGACGCGAGAGATGCATCCAGAGAGATGCGAGAGAGGGATAGGGGCATCATCCTGCACATGGAAGGAAAAAAAAGAAAGAATAAAAATTGATGAGACTGATGCATGGGTCCCATATATTATAGGAGAGTAGGAGCTGAAATTGAAGTGTTATTGTTGGAGTTGAGAGTAAAAATTATAGCCCTCAAAAGTAGGAGGAGCCCCTACTCAATAAAGTATGGATTGAAAATAAGGGTTATTGCTGGAGATGCTGGGCTAGTTTGGGATCCCGATCTTTTCCACAAGCCGGAGGCCCACGTAAAAATTTGATCCAAGCTAATTTCCCCCTTGTTTGGAACCCACGCTGAAGGGGTGGGCGATCCGACCCTCACATTTTCAGAGCGGAGGCTCTGCCCCACCTCTTGCTCTTGGGTCCGGGCGCGTCGTCCCCGTCCGCTTGTGAGCGCCGCGCCACCTCCACCCTCTCCGTCCATCCCCCCTCGCTCCTCGTCCGTCAAATCCCGATGAATGGATCAGGCCCAAGAACGGAAAATTAGCGAGAACAGCAAGCAATTCGAGCACACCCCGAGGTCAACTTTAACTAGGATAGATATCTCACGATACAAATGAAGATCGAGATCAGTTCTACCCTAGCTAATAGTCTAGCTGTTCTCTTTCTTACTTGTCCTCCACGGGATCTGTGAGTTTA
Organism: Panicum virgatum; assembly: GCF_016808335.1. Taxonomy (NCBI): domain Eukaryota; kingdom Viridiplantae; phylum Streptophyta; class Magnoliopsida; order Poales; family Poaceae; genus Panicum; species Panicum virgatum. The sequence goes on along the minus strand of NC_053145.1, from coordinate 677,986 downwards.
TACTCGTTACAGAAAGAACTGGCATCCTAGCTTAACGGAGCAGGTAACAGTTACGGAAATGAGTAAAGCTTCCGCTAAAAGAGACGGTGACGCCGCCGTTTGGTCTTGACGTGTCACTCGTTGGTGCCTCGTCCATCAGGGCGTTTCTTCAGGAAAGTCTTCAGGTTGTAAGGAGCCTGACATCGTCCAAGCGTTGCTGTTCCAAGTCCTTGACCGTACGCCGCCCTGCGCCTCCCCGTCGGCGACGCCCCTTCGTCTCCTCATCTCCCACATCCCTCGAGGCTCAAGCACATCCGCAGCTTCTCCTCCGCCGTAGACTCCGCCTCGGCGATCCTTCCACTGCTTCATGGTACAACGATCTCTCCTTCATCCTCTTGCCCCATCTCCTCCTCTATATCACCGTGCTTTGGTAGTTGTACTTGGTCTGTTCTAGGAACTAGGCCGAGACGGTGAAGAGCATTTTTTCTATTCGTAGATGGCTGGGAGGTGTCGCCTTCATGTACATATAATTGGTTTTGTTGTTTGTCTTGTCATGGCTCCTGCGATTTACGGGGATCTTAGATCGTCGAGTGGGAATCGGGGTGGTTCTCGGTGCTTGCCTTGAATTAGCTAGAGAACGCCGTTTTGGCGTTCATGCTCCTGCTTGTTCAGATATTGTAGTAAAGTTATGGTAGCATGCTCGTTCATGCTCTTGCGATTGTTATATGTATTGTGCAGATGTTGTTTTAGCTTGTCTGAATCGTGAAATGTACTATTGCTCCATAGACTGGCAGTTGGCATTTGGAAACTTTCAATGATGCATTTAAGTTTCTGTAGCAGCAGAACTGTAGTGCAATGCTTGTTAAGTTTCTTGATCTGATTTGCTTACTTTGTTGTGCTAGCTCTACTTGCTATTGCTCAACTATTTTATGCCTCACAGATATCTTATCTTGCCGTGCAAGTTGACCAGTCAACTTTACAATGGAGCAAGACCAAGAAATGATCATTTAATTAAAGTTAGAAAAATAGGAGACATGTTTCAGTCATTTAGCGTCCAATATTTCTGAAAATCTCAAGTTTTAGCTTTTCCTAACCGAAAGCACAATGGAGCCTTTTTAATTTTCTTCACAATGGCTTTCATGTGTAGCAATTCTGTGATATACTATATGAGAATTTGAGTGAAATTCTTTTTTAATGCAATTATAGTGAAATCCTAACTATATACAATTCAGTTATAGCTTTAGATGTGAAAACTATCTTCCATTCAAGCAAAGATTAAGGGCAAAGCCAGGCACTTTTTCTCCTTTGTATTCTGTATTGTCTAGCTGTTACATAAATGAGCTATTGCCGAAGTGCTAGTTTTAGCTGTTTTAGTCATGCTCTGTTTTAGTTGAAGGTCTGCCACTCAGTAGCAAACTAGCAATATTTTCAGTGACCTTTCATAGATCACTGATTGCATTCTTATTTATTTGTATATTGCTTATTTGTAGGTCAATGGAAATAATGCCTACAGTTGCTTGTATGTTGCTTCCCAGTCACTTGCACTTGCTCAGATTGTAGTTTTCAAAACAAATGGAAATCTTTATTGTAATTATAATAATGTGTTTTTCTGTCCATGAACAACTGAGCATGGCTACCTTAAAATAACTCCTTCACATGAAAGAAGCATTGAAAACTTTGACAGCTAGTACTTAGCATGGGTAAATTATTAGTCTCTTAACTAATTTGCTATGACAACGCTTAACCATGCTACTCTACTGCTGTCTTTGCTTTCTTTCTCCATTTCCTTCCATCATAAAACTGACAAGCTTTGAGCCACCGTGCATGCTGGATAACTTAGAATTTTTTTAACTAAATTTTTACATACTTGTGAACTAAACTGGGCTATATAGTCCCTTAACTAATTTGCTGTAACAGCACTTAACCGCTGCTGCAATATAGTTGTAGCTGATCTGTGTAGACTTAATTCAATTGTAGCCTTTGCTTTGTTTCTGTAGTTATTCATAAGTGATCGATCTTGTTAGTGGTTGTATGTATTCATTACTTGTGAAGTTAAACTTTCATGCACGGTTGAATCAATTGACTAACTTGTGCTCTATGTACAGGCAGGACTGCAACAAACTGTACAGAAATGATATTGTGAAATATTGCAGGGCACAACAATTGGACTGGAGATATTGTGGAATATCTGTACTTGGAACAGACCTTACTTGGACTGAAGATATTGCCTAATTTGGATTTATGTCGTATTTTTTGGATGTAAAGATGGAGTTTATTTTTGTGAATGCTCAGTTTTGAATCATTGAAACAGGGAGGACTGTAATTTGAATATCAGCTCATATTGTATCTATTTATTTTAAGTTACAAGACAAGCATACAAATTGAAAACTCATCGGTGTTACAGACTGAATAATGAGAGCAAATGATGGTTACATCAACCAAGTGTTCAATATTACTACACCACAAAAATTTATTTATGAACATGTTAACATGTATATTCAAGTGGACTTAACTATAAAAGACTGTCATGAGCTCGCGAATCACACGACTCATCATCACCATGATATATATGAGACTATCCATACAGCAGTAGTAGTAGTAATAATAATGTACTAGAGCCCCAGGAGCTGGGTGTTCTCCCAGAGCGTCTTGGCCGAGCGCCTGAGCCTCCTGGCCTCCTCCTCGGTGAGCTCCATGTCGGCCACGCCCAGGACGCCGCCACGGCCAAGTCTGGCGGGGAGGCTGAGGAACACCTCGTGGTCATCCGCTATGCCGTGGAAGCCGGTGGCGAGGACGGACACCGGGTGGATGCGGCGCTGGTCGCGGAGGATGGAGGACACGAGGTTGGCCACCGAGTAGCCGATGGCCCAGGAGGTGTAGCCCTTGAGGCTGATCACCTCGTAGGCGCTGTTCACCACGGCGCGCCGGATGCCCTCCAGGGCCTCCTCGTCGAAGCTGCTGTGGCTCTCCTGCAGCGACTTGAGCACCGGCATCCCCGCCACGCTCACCGTCGACCAGATGGCCACGGAGCTGTCGCCGTGCTCCCCCACCATGTAAGCCTGCGCGCGCGCACATGTACTCGCTCGTATTAATTAATTCATGATATATATATATATATTATATATGCATATATATTATATATATGATCCACCATGGCAGCTGACCTGTACGTCCTGCGCGTTGACGTCGAGGTGCTCGGCCAGGAGGAACCTGAACCTGGACGAGTCAAGGTTGGTGCCGGATCCGATGACGCGGTTGACCGGGAACCCCGACAGCTTCCACGCCACGTACGTCAGGATGTCGACGGGGTTGGAGACGATGAGCAGGATGGCGTCCGGCGAGTGCTCCGCCAGCGCCGGCACAATCTTCCTGAAGAGCGCCACGTTCCGCTGCAGCAGGTTGAGCCTCGTCTCCCCGGGGATCTGGCGCGCGCCGGCGGTGACGATGGCGAGGTCGGAGCCCCGGGTGACGGCGATGTCCGTGTCGGAGACGAGGCGCGTCCGGGGCAGGAACGCCGCCGCGTGCTGCAGGTCCAGCATCTCGCCGCGGAGCTTGTCCGGGAGCGCGTCCACCAGTGCGATCTCGTCGGCGAGGTCGCGCGTGAGGATGGTCTGCGCGATGGCCATGCCCACGTTGCCGGCGCCGATGACGGAGACCTTGGTCAGCCTCCGGCGGTGCGACGTCGGCGTGGAGAGGCCGTCGGCGACCGGGCGGAAGAAGCCCGATGCCGCGCCGTTGGCGTCGAAGCCCAGCTCGGAGAGTGAGGAGGCCTTCTTCATCTTAGCTGCTTGTTGTTTGGTGCTAGAGCTTCTTGGCGGGGGATGGAGCTCGATGTATCGCAACGGGAAGTGCTTGTTTGTTGTTGCTTACTTGGCTGGTGCTTGGGAGCAGAGAGAGAAATGTGCAGGATGGATGGTGTGAGATGATAAGGGCTGCTTCGATTCTAGTATTTATAAGCCAAGCCCCCTGATGGAGAGAGGGTGGATGAAAGCGATCGCCGGGCACCACGTTTTACTTATCGATCCGTGCCCTTTTCTTTTTTGGCGCGCTGTGTTCAAAGAAAATGACTATGTCTTGCTCTAGAAAGAAGGAAAGAAAAAAAAAGAGAAGAAAATGAAAGGTGAAGAAGATGTAGCTAGTATTAGCGAAACAATGGGCTTCCCTGTTCACCACGACGTATAGCTTGGCTAGCAAGTATGAAGCCGTCAGGTGCCAGCATGGATGTGGACATGTGGATCCGGATGTCCAGTGACGTACGATGCATCATAGAACCAAAAATGGTTTCATGATGAAAAAAAAATTCATGGAAAAAATCAGTTCGTTCTGAGACGTTTGTGACCATTTCGTACCGTACTACGGTAGATCTGTCTTGGATTGTTAGCAAATAAATATTTTAAGTGAGATTTAAGGTAGGTGGAGTATTAGCTAGGTTATCAGATATGGGGGCCGGGAGAATGTATATATCCCTTCGTATAGGCCGGGCGTCAAAATCACCGAACAAAAAAAAAAAAAAAGAAGCTAGCGGCGGTTGATCAGATCGATACGCGCCGGGGAAATTAACTAAGCAAAAAGCTAAGTGTGCGGCCGCTGCTGTATGCAAATCAGGGGGCAGCGCTGCGCAGGCAGTATTAATAATCTCGATCCTTCTATATCTATAGATATTAGGCATAATATATACTAAGCACCATCTGATGGATCAGCTGGATTGTTAAGTACTACCTACCTTCCAGATTACAGTTTATTTTAGCTTTTTTAGATGCATACATATATTTTACTATGTATCTAGATATTATTGTTATTCTGGATCGGGCTGGTAGTGTGTGTGATAGAACTGAAATTGCAATTGATAAATGAAGTAGCTAGCTTGCGGCGCCGGTGGAAGCGATGGCAATGCAATGCAATGCTAAGGAATTGAAGCGATTAATGAGGCAAGTGGGTACCTAATAGTATTTTTTTTATCAGGTAACTGATTACTATGATATGTCACTCTAGTTCATTTCTCCTCAATTACTTGCGCAAAATGCTATTTTAGTTGATTTTGTCAATATCTTTTATGGATCCGAGAATCTAAAATTTATCTAAATTGCATTATGGAAGCGAGCGAGTAAAATCCAAATCCAGGAGGCCGCCGCCGGCAGCCCGCCGGATGGAGCCGCTGGTTTTACTCTACGACTACTGAGTAGTGAGTATATTATTTCATCCAACAAGCAAGAACTCACTCACCATCTTTCTCCACAAAGGAGACACAAGCACTCACTACCGCTAATAAGTCATCATGCATTGTATTGTATTATGTTATTATGGCCTGAATCTGAATCATCTCCGATCCGTACGTACCCATGGACTTGGGAATGAATAGAATAATTAATGGATTGGAATCTCAAGTCGGGTCTAGCTTGGTAGGCACGGGGCTAGCTTTTGGTCTTCCTTCTTGCAAGCTGACGGACGGATGCACGAGCACGACCACGACCGGCGGCCTTGTCCTTCCTTCCACCTTGGCGAGCCAGCAGCCAGCACGCGCTCCATATTTATATTTGACACTCGTCGTCCCATCTCAGAAGATCAATGTGTCATCCATTGGTATGTACGTCTTTTAATTTCCACGTATCAGCCAGCACGCCAGATTTGGTTTTTTCAGTTTCAGTCATACGTTCCGTCAAATCGCATGTTTAAATATTAATTAGAAGTACTAAATATAAATTTATTACCAAACTAATTTCAGAAGTCATGACCTAATCACGAGATGATTCTATTAAGCCTAAGTAGTTCATAATTTGACCACTAATTGCTACAATAATCATTCACTAATTTTACATTAATTATACTTAATAGATTCGTCTAGAGCAACTTATGCAATTAGTTTTAGATTAAATTGACATCCGAATATTCGAAGTGATATCCAAACATTCAATGTGACAACTACTTAGAAAACCAAACACGGTCTTAGATTACATATCATGGATTAATTAAAAGTCAATAAGGGGGGCCTGCACTAACAATTTCGATCGCTATCACGAATGTGCATCTATACTGTATATCGATCGATCTATACGCGCGTAAAATTAAGGGGAAAGTTCAGTTTACACTCTTAAACTATCGCAAAAATCTGATTTTCAACTCTAAACTACAAAACTATATAAGTTAGACCATCCAACTATCGAAATCGGACACATTTGGCCCTTTGGGTGGTTTTGAAGGTGGTGTCCATTTTATGAAAATTAAAAGTATTCAAATTTAAACTAAAAATCATAATTAATTCATTTTAAATAAAAAACAAAATGGGTATCAAAATTTTTCTTAAAATGTAACATATCTATTGGCACTGTACTTATCATTTATTCGAATTTATTTTTTATGTTCATAGTATTTGGTTGCTTGTAGTTATGTCTATTATTTTTCAATAAATAAGATTCAAATAGTGCAATACTAGATAAATTATATTTTTTAAAAAAATTTGATACTAGTTTCATATTTTTTAAAATTTTAAAATGAATTAGTTTTAATTTTATAGATCTCATTAGAATTTTTTTAAAAAAATACAAAACCACCTTTGAAACCACCCTAAGGGTCAAATTTGTCCGGTTTTAATAGTTGAATGACCTATCTTATTCGGTTTTGTAGTTTAAAGTTGAAAATCAGACTTTTGCGATAGTTCAAGGATGTAAACTGGATTTTTCCCTAAAATTAAATCAGGGGGTAATGCATACACACACACACTATCTAGTGCATCCACCTCCATGCATGAGTGGTTTATTTTTTACTTGTACTGGTCGTCGTCATTTTTTTACGGCAAAGCTAGCTAGCTAGTAAAATGAAATGTGAGACCACTTTTCAAATGAAGTAGCTAGTGGGCCACTTTGGAAGTTGCTTCGAAAGGGAGGCGGCGTTGAAACTGCAAGAGCCAATCCTGGCGGCAGGCCGCCGGATGGAGCTGCTGCTGGTTTTCTTTCTTTCTTTCCTTCTTTCCTCCATCACGATTCACGACTCACCAGTCACGAGCCAGTCATAATCTCCGTACATACTTCCTTCGCAAGAAGCTGCATGCTGCTGCTCTTCCTTTTTCCCCCATTTTATTAGGCCAGTTTTGACCCGATCGAGAGACCTGCCGGAAAGTTAAGAGACCCTAGATTTCTATATCCACATCGGTACGTCCTATTATCTTCCATCTGCCGGTCAGATTTCATGATAAGTACTGTAGAATAGCTGACATTCCATGCACGCATCCTGCTTAGCTAGTGACACAGATATGCCTACATATGTATACTTGCTGGCAGCAGTTAGCTGGACCATACGTACACGCACACACATATATAGCTGTGACAACAACATGAGAAAAAAAAGGATATTAGCGGAAATCAAAGGAATGCAACAACAAAGATCACCAGAAAACAGCACATTCGTCCCTACACGTTAATACCGGACGCACTTTGGTTCGGTACTGAAGGTTCAATTTAGTACCTGGCGGTAAGCACAGTGCTCCGGAGCAACATCCTAATTTCTAGAAATTCTTGCGGATCGAAAATCCTGAAAATCGTATGTAGTACGTGTGAATTAAGAAATATTTAATTGTGAAAAATATCTCAGTTTGTCGGCCAAGCTCGCTGCTCAAGATGCAGCCTGAAAACCTATTAAAGAAAACCCAGACTAATTACACACGTAATCCTGCACTCTCCCTTTCTTCCAATCCATTCCACGTTTCCTCTGCCGCCATCCTCTTGCCTGCCTTATCTTCTCCCAGCCGCAGATTTCCTTGTTCCTTGGTCCCCTCTAGGGGTGGTAAAGGGCCCAAAATTTTGAACTGGAAAATTTAAGGGCCGGGCTCTAAAAGGGCCGGACTTTAATCTTATACAATTTTAAGCTAAATTATGTAAGAGCTTTAATGGGCTGTGAAGAGACCACTAGGGCCATGGCCCATTACCACCTCTAGTCCCCTCCATGGCGCAGCGGCCCCTTCTTCTCTGCCCCTGAGCTACAGCGGTTCCCCTAACTCCTCTGCCTTCTTGCTCACCTGCGCAGCAGCCTACATCCTCCTCCTCTGCTTCTCCCTCATGGAGCAGCAGTAGGGAAAAAGGCAGTTCGTCTCTCCCCTTCTCACGCGGCGCAGCGCGGCTGAGGCCGGGCAGCCGGCGTGGCTAGGGGAGGCCAGGCCGGAGCGCGGCCAGTCCTGCGCGGCCAGGCCAGACCGGACGAAGCGAGTGGCCAAGTTGCCGCAGGCGGCCAGCGCGCGGCCCGTGGCTTGGCGGGCGCACGGCGCAGCAGCCGTTTGCGGCCTGCGGCCAGGCTAGACCGGGTGAGGCGCAGAGGCGGCTGGCGCGGCTCGGCGTCCGGCGACGGCAATGAGCAGAGTGTCGCTGCAGCGGGGATCGGCCATGCCGTATGTCCTGTCGACGGCAGCGAGCAGGGCTTCGCGACGGTGGAGCCTGGTCGGGCGGCAGCGTGGCGAACCAGCTCGATCGGTGGCACGGCACGGTGCGGCAGCCCGGCGGCGATTCATCCTCCGCTCTTCTCGTCCACTGTAACACCCCGGTGTTAATCTTGGTGCTAGTCTCGTACTTAATCGCTAATCATGACTTAGTAATGTCATTCGCTTGATCATGATCGTCGATAGTACTTAACTCTAGCCAAGCTTCGAGCACATTTTTCTCCTTAATCCAAACTCCGAATCAAATTTCGTCCAATACCAAAGTTGTAGAATTTCTCTTTCTCTACAACTTCTATTTTGGCCAAATTTCAAGTTATATTGGGAAAATTTGAGTTTGGGCAGCTCAAACTTCGATTTTGGAAATTCTTGAGTGGTGTCTGGCCGGCACCGGTCAGACCGGTGTGCGCCTCTGTTCCAAGCGGCGGCGATAGTGCTGGCGCCGCCACGCGTCGCCTCTCCGGCGAGCTTCCGCGCCGCTGAAGCCCTTTGCAGCAGTGGCACTAGCAAACTCCGTTTTCGCTTCGCCGTTCCCCTTCCTCGCGCCGCGAGCGGAGCCGAGCGAACCCTAGCCCCGTCACCCTCTGCGCCGGCCATCCTCCGCCACCACGCCGCCGTCCTTTGTGCCCTCGAGCCGCTCCACCTCGCCCCGCACCTCTACAGCACCGCCCCGACCTCGATTGGGCCGTTACCCGGCCGGAATCGAAGCCGCCGTCGCCGACCACCCGAAAGCCGACCGCCGGAGCTCCGCCCTCTCGTCGACGGCCATCCTCGGCTCCTCCTCGAACCAATTCCAGGTAGTGGTGAGCTTCTCAGGGGCCTACTCATACCACCAAAACCTTTATCCTTTCCCTCTCGCCCCACCATTGCCGAGAACACGACTCGCCGCCGTGCACCGCCGCTTGCCGCCGCCCGCTCGTCGCCCCACGTTCTGGGCCGAGCCCTTGCGCCACGGCCGTGCGCACGTAGGCCGCCTAAACCTGCTGGACCATCCCCGCCCTTCCTTTGCCGCCGCCCTGAGCCTCGCCGGCGGGAACGCCGCCGCCAGCAGCCCGCGCACGAGTGCTCTGTTCTGGGGCGAGCGCCGCTCGCGAGAGCGGTCTGACCGCTACGCCCGACCGGTTGGTCCGGTCTTGACTAGTCTGACCGGTGCAGTGGACCGGTCCAACTGGTTCACTATTCAATCTTGTGTGCTGAAACTTCCAATATTCATAGAAATTCGTAAAAAAATCCTAAAAAGGCAAAACCAGTTCCTATAGTTCCATAATTTCATGCTCTATCTGTTAGAATCATGAGATGGGTAGTTCACACTCTTTTGCTAGGTGGTTTTGCCTATGCTTGTCTGATAGTCGCTAGGGTTTATAACATTCCTTACCTATTCCAGAGTAAGCCTGATCGGATTATTTGTACCCTCTCGTCTTCATTGATGGAGACACTTCAGGCTAAAAGTATTAAGGACTAAAATTCCATTCCGCACTGCACCATCCTTGAACCATAGCTAAGAAGGTTGTTTCCAATTTTAGCCACGCATTCTTTTGGAAGCATTGCTTTGCATTGCATTGCCTTTCTTTTATGCATCTCATGCATAGCATATTTTACTCGTGTAGCCGCTGACACCGAGGTAGCCTACGAGCTGGTTGCCGAGCCGATCCAGGAGCCACCAGCAGGAGAGCAGCAGGTCGAAGAAACCGTTGAACTAGCGCCAGAAGAAATTGCTAACCCAGCGGAACTGCAAGGCAAGCCCCGGAGCATAACCTTTACTTTAAATTTACACAGTGTACTAATTATGTACTTGTGCATTAAGTTTTTAGGAGTTGTATGGAACCCTAGCTGCACAATCCCTAGATTACTCCAGTGTCTCTACTAGTATGTGCAGGACGATAGCACTGCTATGTGTAAATAAGATTCGGTAGAAGACGGGTGATTTTCTGTCACCCGCGAGATATAGGGTTGTTGTTTCAGAAGGTTGTGAGGAAAAGTACTGTATGAATGAAAATGGAGACCGGGTGGAGGGAAGTTGGGCATGGCTATGGAGTAAAGGAAAACCGAGACTCCACCTGTGTCGATTGAGGACCGTACCGTTGTTGGCACTATTGATCGAGGATTGAACAGTACTAACCACATGACGGAAGTAGGAGGTAGTCGAAACCGGTAAGCTAATTACCTAAATTGCATCGAACTCTGATTCTCGACCTGCGGTGTTGGGTAGGGATGACGGATGGTGAAGTCATCCACGGGTTCACCGGGTGTTCGCACGTGCGGGGCTCATCATCCGGGTGTTTGCGGGCTTGATTCAGAATTCGGGGTAATCATGGGAACGGTTGCTCGGTGTGACTCGGCGGGGTTGCACTTGGCGTGTGAGTTAGGTCCACCTTGCAAGGTTAAATCGGATCAATTCGCCGTGACTCGCGGATATGAGAACCTTGATCTCTCTGTCACATCGTAGTAAAGAAGTGAAATGAGACTGGAATGGAAATGTTGAGTTGTATGTTTCTAAAAGATAATATGATCAACCATGTATGCTCTAGAGAAATAGGCGAACTTAATTTGTAGCTGTCAAATCAATTGGAACTAAAATATTGAAAGTAAGGATTCAGTATTAGTAGCTTTTCCGCAAAAAAAACTCCAGAGCCAAAGAGCTTTGCATGTCTAGGTAATGGGCTAAGTATACCCATAGACGGGTAAGTCTTGCTGAGTATTAGAGTACTCAGGGTTTTCGTTGTAACCCTTCTGAGCAGTCTGTGTTCCGGAAGACTACAAGGAGATCTGCGCGTCTTGGAGTGGTCAGCCTCTTCCTCCGGGTTGGACCGTCGAGTGGGTGTCGTCGTCTCCGTGAAGTGCAGGCAGGTGAGCCTCACATCAGTGGGCAAGATGTGAAGCTCGTCTTTTGTTATCGACGTTATCTACCGTATTGTATTTTTGAAGCCTATTTCAAACTTGGTGTACTTTCCGCTGTGTTTGAGCTCTGATGTTTGAAATGTAACCCTGGATTGTAAAACTGTGTTGTAAATTATTTCGGAAGTCTGTGTTATCCTCTGTTTGTAAATTAATTTTGAAATCTGCTTTTGCTCGTAATCACCTGTGCTCGTCTTTTGGCGAGAGTTCCCGTGTAATCGATTCTGGTTACAGCAGATAGTCTGGGTGTACTGGTTGAGTGCTATAACTGAGGATTAAGCTTAAATGGTGGTTTAGTGCACTTGACCGGTATTATTTTGACTGTTCTGTGGCAGCTGGTATCAGAGGTAATTGCACTAGGGGGTGATTACTTGAGTGCTTAACTGCAAAACTTTTTGGTTTTTCGAAAAGTTGACGCTAGATGCGCTAAGGAATAGGATAGATAGTTCGTATGCCCTAATTATGAGTTATAAGTTAGGAGGCATCTAAGTATCTATTTCATTCCAGCACTTCCAGCAATTACTTCTCATTAAACCTTACTTTTGTGCATAACTCTTATTTTGGTAACGACGCATCTCCGCTAAGGTAAGCAAGGTAAGCATTCTTGGTAGTCCTTCAGAATAGCCCACGTATCTCATACGTGTGCGGTCCCGTATGATGAGCATATGAGGAGGTGATAAGTCCCAATTCAAACGAGTCTGTCACTATCTGCCGCCTGATATGGAGTGCGGATTTCATACCGTGTGATGGTCATCACGGTCATCTTGTAAGGCAATGTTACGAGATGTAAACCTGTCATGCGGTTGGCCATGACCGTGACCCTTGGGACACGTCTACCCTTGGATGTCCCATAAGGCGAGTGTACGCGAAGTGAATACGTTGTTATGGCGTATGCAGCGCTGCCAATTCAGCGTCGAACGTCTGGGTGCCATCTCTATAGTGGATGGTAATGTATGTGTGAATATGTGGGAAACTGCATATGTGTTACCCATGTGGCGTAGGACACATGGGGGCCGTTAATGAGTGCTGGCACGAAGGGTCCAGAAGTGGTTATATATCTGTCTATTGTGTTCTGCTGCAGGTAAACTAATCACGTTAAGCGCGTTATGAAATCCTTGATCGTAGGAACGACTAGTTTATATATAGGGAGAGTACGTAATTGTGCCACTAGTCGTTTTCGTATATCATATTTGGTACTTGCTTGGTGAGAAACGATAGAACATGCATGCATCTGGCATATTTGAGTCGGTTGATCGCCATGTTGTTAATTGTTACGCTTCATAAAAATTTATTTGTGTTGTGTTACTAAAAAATTATTCTATTTCTAGTCAAAACTGGAGACTTACGTCAGCGCTATGTTTTCTTACAGATGGCTAGCTTCATGCACGTGATCGTGGACACCGAGGGTTGGGCGCACTCCAATGCCCTCCACACCGGCCACTTTCCTCGTCTGCTGTGGCAGATGCTCAGGGCGTTTGACTACACTGAGCCCCCACAGTACTCAGGACACGAGTCTAGTTTGCTGGGCACCGAGCGCTGTCAGATGATAGTGAAGATTCCTGCTTGCCCCGCTCGCTTGGAATGGGACTCGTGGCAGCTCACAGTGTATCGAAGGAAACTGGAAGGCTCCTGGGAGATCGCTGCTAGGAAGGCCATTGAGGAGTTCTTGGAGAAGCATAATGCCGAGGTTATGGATACTCCCTACAGTGTTATCCCTCTGAAGGATGAGACCACTCAGGCCTATGCAGATCGGGTGAACCGTAACATGAACTATATGATGCCCGACTACAACGTCAAGACGGCCCTCTCGTTCAGCTACTCCTCTGGCCTGATCAACATGTATGAGCAGCTTCGGGAGGAGAATGCGATATGGAGGAGCAAGGCTCGAGAGGCTCATATCCACGAGCAAAACATGATTGGCGCCCAGAACAAGATCAAGACCCTGAAGGTTAAGTCCAGAGCTAGAAAGATAAGAATTCAGGAGTTGCATGAGGAGCTGGAGAATAGGACTCAGATGGTGCAGCACCTTGAGGGCAGCTTCAGCAGGCCCATGAGTTGATCGAGGACGTCCAGGCTCAGGTGCAGGCAGTAGCAGACATGGAGGCCGAGGCAGCCGAGGAGGAGTCAGAAGAAGAGGAAGAAGAAGAAGATCCAGAGGAGATGGAGGGAGTGTCCGGAGTTGAGTCTGGACCTGGGACTCCGTGAGGACGTAGCTGGATAGCGTTAATTCTCCCCTTGCAGTATAGCCTAACTGTAGGATGGTTGGGTAGGGTGACCAACGTAGTGCTCTAGTCTAACATTGGGTTGAGAATTCTTTTGTGGCTCGGTAGTTCGAGTCATGTAGGATAATCCTTCGCTAGTGTGGCATGTAGCCGGGTTGGGTAAGACCCCTCTTTTATTAGTGGTGTGTTGTTCGGGTCGTTTATGAACCCTTCTCTAATGTTAGTTTGTTGTTCGCAGCAGGGCTTGGTAATGTAATGAACCTTGTTCCAGCTCAAGCAGTGTGGCTGCATAATGTAAACTGCCTCTGTTAATGATCTTCCTGGTTGCTGCTTTATTTTGTTAATGTCGGTAGTGTGAAACTTTATTCATGAGCTGTGCTTTGGATGTCTTCGAATCTGAAATCTTGTTGAACGATGTTAAGTATTGCATACGTTAGAGCTACTCTGGACGGAACTTGTTGAGTTGAGGATGTTTCAACCGAAGCACCTTGAGTTGATGCACCTTGGTGAACCATATTGCAAGGGAAATGATTCATGCCGTGTGTTCATAGTATATATGCACATTTTTTTAGTTGCATGGACTAATCCTGATAGCGAAATGGCTAACCCGGGGATGGTTATTTTGCAGATGGGCGATAATCATGACAATGAGAATCACGAAGCATTGCCCCAACCACCGCCCTCTTTGGCTCAGGCTATTGCAGCTCTTATCGCCGATCGCAATGAGCAGGCTGAGTTGATGAGGCAACTGGTGCAAGCCAATGCCGGCAGAGGCCGACAAGTTCCGCCACCACCAGCAGAAACTGACTATGTCGGTTTTCTAGCCACCCAGGCTCCTCTGTTCCACAAGGCAGATGATCCTCTTGAGGCAGATGCCTGGATTCGCACCATTGAGGACAAGCTCGGTATCCTCAATTGCACCGAAAGGGACAAAGCCGCCTTTGCAGCGCAACAACTGAGAGGCCCTGCAAAAATATGGTGGGTTAATCACAAGGCTCTACTTCCCGCTGGTACACAACTCACTTGGAATGAGTTTGTGGCAGCATTCAAGGCCCATCATATTCCTACCAGTCTGATGAGAAGGAAGATGGCAGAGTTCCTAGCATTGAAGCAAGGCAACAATACTGTTCTGCAGTATGCTCAAACCTTTAATCAGTTGTCTCAGTATGGCGGTTTTCATGTGGATAGTGATGAAAAGAGGCAGGATTGCTTCAGAAGAGGTCTGAACACCAAACATCAAGACAAACTGGCCCTAACTACTTGTGCCAACTTTACAGAACTGGCTAATAAGGCTATTACTCAAGAAGATGCTACCTTAGCTCATAAGGCCGACAAAAAGAGGAAGGCACCTGTTGGATCTTCCAGCAATACGCCCCAGAGGTACAAGATAGTACAGACAGGAAATCAGCAAGCTCCACGACGCCCTATGCAGCCAGGTCGTTGGGTCACAAGGCCGCCACAGCAGCAGCCGTGGGTACCACGTCTCCCAGCACCACAGCAAGGTCAAAGACCTCCAATGCAGCAAGTGACCCGCACTAATAACTATCCTTGTTTCAACTATGGACTTCCTGGGCATTTGGCTCATTATTTCTCGTCTACCACGTAAGCAGTTTAACTACATGCCTCTTGCACCAGTTCCAACTACCAGTAGACAGGATCACAAGAAGAAAGTTGCACCTATCAAAACTAGTCGTGTGAACTACACCACACTGGAAGATGTTACTGACGGTACTCAAGTGATGACGGGTACGTTTTTCGTTAACCAGCGCCCTGTTGTTTGATTCTGGAGCATCTCATACATTTATCAGTGAAGCCTGTGTAGCATGGCTCAATTTACGAGTAACACACCTGAAAAGACCCTATATTATTCATGCACCGGGTGCACAGTTAAAAGCCGGTCAATGTGTTCCGGGTGTATCCCTTGACCTAGGTGGGAAAGTTTTCCAGACCGATCTCATTATTCTTCCAAACCAAGGAATAGATGTCATTCTCGGAATGAATTGGATGGAAGAACATCGTGTTATCCTTGATACTTCATCTTGCATCATTCGAATCAATTCTTCCAAATATGGTCCTTGGGAGATTCATCTTTCTAAGCATGATATCCCCATCAATGCAATCTATCACCTTAAAGGGAAAGGCTTAGCCGAAATTCCTATGGTTAGTGACTATCCTGATGTGTTTCCAGAAGAATTACCAGGTATGCCTCCAGATCGAGATGTGGAGTTCGTGATTGAACTACAGCCTGGTACAGCACCTATATCTCGACGACCCTATAGAATGACTCCTAGTGAGTTGGCTGCAGTTGCAAGAATTACTAGATAAGGGTTTCATTCGACCAAGCACTTCACCATGGGGTTGTCCAGCCTTGTTCGTGAAAAAGAAAGATCATGGGTTAAGATTGTGTGTGGACTATCGACCTTTGAATGCGGTCACCATCAAAAACAAATATCCTCACCCTCGCATCGACATTCTCTTTGATCAATTAGCCGGTGCCAAGTTCTTCTCGAAAATAGATCTTCGATCTGGTTATCATCAAATCAAAATCCGGCCATCAGATATACCAAAAACAACATTTTCCACTCGTTATGGTCTTTATGAGTACTTGGTTATGTCCTTTGGATTAACCAATGCTCCGGCCTACTTCATGTATCTCATGAATTCAGTATTCATGCCAGAGTTGGATAGATTCATCGTGGTATTCATTGATGATATCCTAATCTATTCCAAGACAGAAGAAGAACATGCTCAGCATCTTCATATAGTACTCCAGCGTCTCAGGGAACATCAGCTATATGCTAAACTCAGCAAGTGCGAATTTTGGCTAAAGGAAGTTCCATTTCTAGGTCATGTTATCATGACTGAGGGTATCTCTATTGATCCCAGTAAAGTACAGGATGTACTGAACTGGAAGGCTCCAACCTCAGTGGCTGAAATCCGCAGTTTCTTAGGTTTAGCGGGTTATTACCGTCGATTCATACCAGAATTCTCTCGGATTGCTAAACCTGTGATTGAACTTCTCAAGAAAGGTACCAAATTTCATTGGAGTGACCAATGTGAGGAAGCTTTCCGGAAGTTACGGACTTTACTTACTTCAGCACCAATCCTAGCCCAACCAGATACAACAAAATCATTCGATGTCTATTGTGATGCTTCAGGCACCGGAATTGGTTGTGTTCTGATGCAAGAGAATCGAGTGATAGCTTATGCTTCTCGATCACTTAAGCGTCACGAAGAGAACTATCCTACACATGATCTTGAACTAGCAGCCGTAGTCTATGCCTTAAAGATCTGGCGACATTATCTTATGGGTACAAGGTGTAATATCTATACAGATCATAAGAGTCTCAAGTATATCTTCACTCAAGCTGATCTGAATATGCGTCAAAGAGGATGGCTCGAGTTGATTAAGGATTATGAACTCGAAGTACACTACCACCTAGGAAAAACAAATCTGGTTGCAGATGCGTTAAGTTGCAAGGCTCACTGTCATTGCCTCTCTGCTATACCTTTAAGTGAGTCTCTTTGCTTTGAACTGGAAAAATTAAACTTGAGCATTGTACCACATGGCACATTGGCCCATCTAGAACTTACTCCTACTCTTCGTGTCCTAATCATTGAAGCACAAAAGAAATATAAAGGAGTAAAAGAAATTCAGAGAAGTTTATCAGAAGGAGATCCGCAAGTAAGTTGTTTCCACCAAGATAATCAGAATGTGTTATGGTTTAATAATCGAATAGTGGTACCTAAGGATTTTGAGCTCCAAAAGCAAATTCTTGATGAAGCTCATACTTTCCGACTATCCATCCATCCTGGTAGCAATAAGATGTACCAAGATCTGAAATGACGATTTTGGTGGACTAGGATGAAAAGAGAGATTGCCAAGTATGTGTCTGAATGTGACATCTGTCGAAGGGTTAAAGCTAGTCATCTCCGACCGGCGGGAACTCTTCAGCCCTTGAGTATTCCTGAATGGAAATGGGAAGACATCAGCACGGATTTCATTGTCGGTTTACCTCGAACTCAAAAGGGTTATGATTCTATCTGGGTTATTGTAGACCGCCTTACCAAATCAGCACATTTTCTTCCAGTTAAAACTATCTACCGGGCAAAGAAGTATGCCGAGTTGTACATGGATCGCATACTGTGTTTGCATGGGGTGCCAAAGACCATCATATCCGATCGTGGGACCCAATTTGTTGCTCGCTTTTGGGAACAATTGCATACTTGTTTAGGAACTCGATTGATCCGCAGTTCAGCTTATCATCCTCAAACAGATGGCCAAACGGAGAGAGTAGATCAGATTGTAGAAGATATGCTCCATGCCTGTGTCTTAGCTTACCCACAGAAATGGGATGAATGTTTGCCATTAGCGGAATTTTCTTATAACAATTGCTATCAAGAAAGCATCAGAATGGCACCATTCAAAGCATTATACGGTCGTCGATGCCGAACACCTCTGAATTGGTCAGAGGCAGGGGAAAGAACTATATTTGGGCCCGATATGGTTCAAGAAGCTGAAGAGCAAGTCCGTCTTATTCAAGAAAATTTGAGAATTGCCCAGTCTCGGCAGAAGAGTTACGCTGATAAAAGAAGTAGTCCACTTGCCTTTGAAGTCGGCGATCACGTCTATCTGAAAGTATCACCTTGGAAAGGCGTGCAAAGATTTGGAGTAAAAGGAAAGCTAGCTCCCCGCTACATTGTTCCATACCCAATCGTGGAGAGATGTGGTCATGTAGCTTACCGGTTGAATCTTCCAGCAAAATTTTCGGCAATTCATAACATTTTCCATGTATCGCAACTGAAGAAATATTTGAGAATTCCAACTCAAGCTATTGATAGTGACTCCATTCAATTAGAGTCTGATCTCACATATCCTGAGCATCCTATCAAGATTATCGATCGCAAGGATCGAGTTACTCGTCGCACAACCAACCGATTTTACAAAGTTCAATGGAGTAATCACTCCGAAGATGAAGCTACTTGGGAGCAAGAGGAATTTCTAAGATTCAAGTATCCGGACTTTTTAAACGTTCATCAAGGTATTTCACACTTGAACCATCTCACCCTATACGTTTCCTCGTGCTTGAATCTCGGGACGAGATTCCTTTAAGGGGGGAAGGCAGTAACACCCCAGTGTTAATCTTGGTGCTAGTCTCGTACTTAATCGCTAATCATGACTTAGTAATGTCGTTCGCTTGATCATGATCGTCGATAGTACTTAACTCTAGCCAAGCTTCGAGCACATTTTTCTCCTTAATCCAAACTCCGAATCAAATTTCGCCCAATACCAAAGTTGTAGAATTACTCTTTCTCTACAACTTCTATTTTGGCCAAATTTCAAGTTCTATTGGGAAAATTTGAGTTTGGGCAGCTCAAACTTCGATTCTGGAAATTCTTGAGTGGTGTCTAGCCAGCACCGGTCAGACCGGCCTGGGGCACCGGTCAGACCGGTGTGTGCCTCTGTTCCAAGCGGCGGCGACAGTGCCGGTGCCACCACGCGTCGCCTCTCCGGCGAGATTCCGCGCCGCTGAAGCCCTTTGCATCAGTGGCACTAGCAAACTCCGTTTTCGCTTCGCCGTTCCCCTTCCTCGCGCCGCGAGCGGAGCCGAGCGAACCCTAGCCCAGTCACCCTCTGCGCCAGCCATCCTCCGCCACCACGCCGCTGTCCTTTGTGCCCTCGAGCCGCTCCACCTCACCCCGCACCTCTACAGCACCGCCCCGACCTCGATTGGGCCGTTACCCGGCCGGAATCGAAGCCGCCGCCGCCGACCACCCGAAAGTCGACGGCCATCCTCCGCCCCTCCTCGAACCAATTCCAGGTAGTGGTGAGCTTCTCAGGGGCCTACTCGTACCACCCAAACCCTTTATCCTTTCCCTCTCGCCCCACCATCGCCGGGAACACGGCTCGCCGTCGTGGACCGCCGCTTGCCGCCGCCCACTCGTCACCCCAAGTTCTGGGCCAAGCCCTTGCGCCACTGCCGCACGCACATAGGCCGCCTAAACCTTCTGGACCATCCCCGCCCTTCCTTTGCTGCCGCCCTGAGCCTCGCCGGCGGGAACGCCGCCGCCAGCAGGCCGCGCGCGCGTGCTGTGGCAGCACCGCCCGACATAAACCGGCTTAAGTGCGCTAACCATCGTTGCAAAGGCAATTAGGTTTAACTCGCACATCAGACGGAGCACATTGGAGGTCCGTCGGGTAAATTCCCGATAAAACCATTTAAACCTGGATCGAACAAAGCAGCTTAACTCACGCGAAGGCAAGTCCAGAGATTACAACACTACACCATATATTACAACACAGAGAGTTTAACATAATTGTAGGATTACAAACCAAGTTCCACACTTAACAAAGTGCTTTGCAAAGCCAACATAGAAGAAGTTCACCAGAGTCCTTTATTTCAGCGAAAAGTAAACACGAGAGCTAACGACGATAGGGGTGTCATGATGAAGCCCGATTCATGACATCACTCGTTCTTGTCATCGCTGGCCGGGTACGTATCCCACTCCACGGACAAACCAGGCGAGAGAGTGCAAGGCCAAGTCAGACTGGCAAACAAGTCCTCCAAAGTATTTCCTGAAACAAAATTGAGCCACAAGCAAGGCTAAGTATACTAATACTCAGCAAGGCTTACCCGACTGAGGGTATACTTAACCCACTACCTAGACATGCAAGGCCTTTGGCTTGAGGGGTTTGTTTTGCCGAAAAGTGATAGAGTGTAGGTCCTTATTTTCAAATTTTAGCTTCAGGGTTCTAGTTCAATTAACCGTTCTACATTAGCATCTATCCAATAACATACATGGTGTAAAACAATTATCTTTCAGCATCCAACAATATTCATCATCATATAAATTCCACTTATTACTCTATGTGGCAAAAGGGTTAAGCAGTCTCAATAACCGGTGAGAAACAGACGATTCGAATCGAATTTCTTAACCTGGCCAGGCAGACCTAAACACACGTCACGTGGCTACTCCCAGAGTCACACGTGCAACTTTTCCCTTCAATTCCCACTTCACGGAACAGGCCCACCACCCTCGACTACAGAGCCCGGCTCTGCACCCGTCATTAGCTAGATGAGAACGACGTCAAGATGGTGGGGAGTATATTCCGGCCGCGGTTCAATCCAGTACTTAAGCTTACCGATTACCATATTCTCGGCATGTGATTAGTACGTTCAAACGCTTAACCACCACTACCACACACTGCGGCCTTATCACTTTTCACTAAACAGACGGGGCATCCCGAGTATCACGACCCCGCCCGTAGACCTTATAGTTGTAGCAAGTAGTAAACAACCAACTCCTATAATTTCTCGCGAGTGACAGGAAATCACTCGACTTCTACCGAACCATTAGCATAGCTAACTAGCGACCTACATATACTAGTGTTTAAGCATCGGTACCTAGGATCATGCAACTAAGGTTCTAGTCAACTCCTGTAACTTAAATGCACAAGTAGATAAGAACAATAATAAGTTGCATAATTTAAAATAGAAGGACACGCTCCGGGGCTTGCCTTCCTGGGCGTAACTAGTTCTGGGCTCTTCCGAAATCGGGTTCGGGTCTTCAGTAGCTTCAGTTAGATTCACTTGAGCTTCACGCTGCTTACTCTCAGACTCGGGCACCAGCTCGTACGTCCCGTCAGCGAGAGTAGTAGTATCTATATGAGATGCACATGGGTGAGTGGTTGTGATGGTAATAATTTATGAATTATTTCACAATAATGATGTAAACCAACAAGACTCAAATTAAAAAAATAAAACACTGTCACTTTCCTTTCATTGGGCAATCGTTTATCGAGTATAAAACAATATTAGTTAGTTCATAAAGTCAAGGTGGGGTTTTCATCATATACCAAACATACAAAAGTTATTTCCTCCAACAAAACTAAAGATAGCATACTTTATCCAAAACTATGTTTACCCAGGGCTTATGAGATTAAAAATTCTTATTCAGTGTACTTCCTAATATGTAGATCTTACTGCAAGAATTTGAGGAAAATCCATGCGGCAGAAAAATTATGAAAACCCTATACGCAGCCACTGCTAGGATATGAAACTATTTATACAGAACAAACCACACAAGTAATGGTGCCAATGATTTTACTGAGTCGTTACACACTTATGAGGAATCCACTGTTAATTTTTCAGATTTTATGGAGCAGTACGTAGAGCATGAAAAATAATAAAAATTTTACTAGTAGTAATCCAAACTTATTTCTACCGAGGGTTATAAAGTATTTTTGGCTCCCAAAATTTGTATGCTATCTTATCTTCTGAATACTAAGCCATGGTAAAATTTTCAGATTTTTCTAGATGCAACATCTATTTATCACAATATAGAACCATTTTTAAGGATTAATTCACAGAGCTAGATACACAAATCTAAAAATAAGGAAACATGGACAGTGGTGTTCATCTAGTATTGTAAGTACACAGAAAAAGTTTCATATACATATCTATATCAGAACATCCAGAAATAAAAAGTAAGTTATTCTACTAGATCTAGCCAAGACTAGGGTTTCATCTAGTTGCAAGTGTTAACTAATGCTCAAATTTTTACACAAAGCTAAACATGGCATGAAGTATCTACTAGCCAAAAATCACCTATAAATTCTGAGTAGAACCCCCAGAATAATTATAGCCTAGGTAATCTAATCTTTTTCCTAGATTAAAATATAGACAGAAAATAAACATGTCCATGTAATGAAAGTTGTAGATCTAGTAACAAGGAACTCAGATCAATTGAGTTTGCATTTTTCCTATTTTTTTACGAATTTATATCGAATTTACAAGTTCACTGCTTTGGAAAAACAAAAAGGAAAAATGATCTTTTTGCGCAGAGGCCCCTGGAAGAATTGTTTTCCTCGCAGATACGCCCCTGGCCAGAGTTTGAAGCAGGGGAGGCGGCGGGCGGCCGGAATCCGGCGTGGGGGCTCACCGGAGGCGTGGGAGAAGTGGGGGAGAAGCTCGATGGCGTCGAGAGGAACCCAGGGGTGGGCTCGGTTGGGGCTAGGGGTGGCCGGGAGGGGCTCCTCCGCGGAGCAGGAGCTCCAGCGGCGGCGATTGGCGGCGTCTCGGCGGTCCGGCGGGCCTGGGCGTCGGCGAGCGGGTCGGGGAGCACCAGTGGAGCGTGAGGGAGCTAGCTGTGGGGCCCGTTGGATGCGAGGAAGGGCGGAGGTGGGGGCTCCGCGGCGGCCTAAGGGGTGGCGGCGGCCATGGTGGCGGCGGCGGCCGTTCCCGGCAGAAGGGGCATGCGGGGCTCGGCGCTCGCGCTCAGGAAGGAAGGAGAGAAGGGTGAGGACGTTGTGGAGCTCGCGGGAAGGGTCTAGGTGGGTCAAAGGCGAGGGTAGGACGGGGAGCGGTCGGCCGGGTCGTCACGACGTCGCCGTGGCGGTTCGGCGGCCATCCTCGTCTTGCGTGCAGGGAACAGCGACGCGTGGCGGGGTCGAGAAGCTTCAGAGAGGAACCGGGAGCGGCGCGTGGCCGGCGGCCTCGACTCGGCACGGCGCAAAACAGGGGAGGGAAAGAGAGAACAGAGAGAGTAGAGAGAAAGAGAGAAAGAGAGAGAAATTTGACTAATTCAAATTTGAATTTCTCTCAAAAATTTCAAATAACACTCGAAAAGTTTTGAATACGAAAACCGTTCCAAAATTCAAACCCTACCATTTTTGTTTCAGGCTTACTTTCATTTGGAGTTTAGTTCAAAAGTTAAATTTGAAATCCCGACGAATGTACGTTATTACCCGATTCAAGTTAAATTCAAATTTTCTTCGACTTTTGTATGAAAACTTAAAAATATTTGAGCATGAAAATTGTTCAACATTTAAAACTCTACAAGTTTTGTTTCAGGAAAATGTTCAATTAAACCACGGTTTGAAAGTTATATTAAATCTAACACAACTAAGATTTTGAATTCCTAATCATTTCATGTAGACTTGCATTGGGTTAATGGTACATGATTTGGTGCTAACGACCCTGGTTTAACTAATTAAACACCTAGGGTGTTACACGTGCTCTGTTCTGGGGCGAGCGCCGCTCGCGAGAGCGGTCTGACCGCTACGCCCGACTGGTTGGACCGGTCTTGACCGGTCTGACCGGTGCAGTGGACCGGTCCAACCGGTTCACTATTCAATCTTGTGTGCTGAAACTTCCAATATTCATAGAAATTAGTAGAAAAATCCTAAAAAGGCAAAACCAGTTCCTATAGTTCCATAATTTCATGCTCTATCTGTTAGAATCATGAGATGGGTAGTTCACACTCTTTTGCTAGGTGGTTTTGCCTATGCTTGTCTGATAGTCGCTAGGGTTTATAACATTCCTTACCTATTCCAGAGTAAGCCTGATCGGATTATTTGTACCCTCTCGTCCTCATTGATGGAGACACTTCAGGCTAAAAGTATTAAGGACTAAAATTCCATTCCGCACTGCACCATCCTTGAACCATAGCTAAGAAGGTTGTTTCCAATTTTAGCCGTGCATTCTTTTGGAAGCATTGCTTTGCATTGCATTGCCTTTCTTTTATGCATCTCATGCATAGCATATTTTACTCGTGTAGCCGCTGACACCAAGGTAGCCTACGAGCTGGTTGCCGAGCCGATCCAGGAGCCACCAGCAGGAGAGCAGCAGGTCGAAGAAACTGTTGAACTAGCGCCAGAAGAAATTGCTAACTCAGCGGAACTGCAAGGCAAGCCCCGGAGCATAACATTTACTTTAAATTTACACAGTGTACTAATTATGTACTTGTGCATTAAGTTTTTAGGAGTTGTATGGAACCATGGCTGCACAATCCCTAGATTACTCCAGTGTCTCTACTAGTATGTGCAGGACGATAGCACTGCTACGCGTAAATAAGATTCGGTAGAAGACGGGTGATTTTCTGTCACCCGCGAGATATAGGGTTGTTGTTTCAGAAGGTTGTGAGGAAAAGTACTGTATGAATGAAAGTGGAGACCGGGTGGAGGGAAGTTGGGCATGGCTATGGAGTAAAGGAAAACCGAGACTCCACTTGTGTCGATTGAGGACCGTATTGTTGTTAGCACTATTGATCGAGGATTGAACAGTACTAACCACATGCCGGAAATAGGAGGTAGTCGAAACCGGTAAGCTAATTACCTAAATTGCGTCGAACTCTGATTCTCGACCTGCGGTGCTGGGTAGGGATGACGGATGGTGAAGTCATCCACGGGTTCACCGGGTGTTCGCACGTGCGGGGCTCATCATCCGGGTGTTTGCGGGCTTGATTCAGAATTCGGGGTAATCATGGGAACGGTTGCTCGGTGTGACTCGGTGGGGTTGCACTTGGCATGTGAGTTAGGTCCACCTTGCAAGGTGTAAGGATCACCGGGGTGTCTGACCCTAGAGGGGGAGGGGGTGAATAGGGTCGCTAATCGCTTTTTAACCTAGGGCTCAAACTACTTGCATAAGATAAACCTAACACGTCCTACGCTTGCTAGTTATGACTAAGGTTTATCTATGCTACTCTCTACTTACCCCTAAAAAGACTTGCAACCTAGCTAGTCCTAATCAAACTAACTAGGAAAGTAAAGGTATGCAAGGTAGAGTAAGTGCGGAAACGTAATGTGGTAAGTAAAGAGGTAAGTGCAAGAGGGATGCAAACTCCCGAGTAGACACGGTCATGTAACGTGGTTCGGCATAAATGCCTACGTCCACGGGACACCGAGGCTCTTCCGATCACCGTCTTGCACTACGCCACCAATGGCGATGCCGGCAAGCAAAGGCAAGTGCCCACAAGACACCGAGTCTCGTGCACCGCCACCGTCTCTCTCGGTCACCCGGCCGAAATCCACTACGGAGCTTCTCCACCAAGGAGGGGGCCTCCTCTTCCCCCGCACAAAGTGTCGTTGCCACTCCACACCAAGACGGAGGGTCACACGACGGATCACAAGTTGCTTGCCGCAGCAAGACTTCTCTCAAGGGAGCTCTCGCAAGAACTAATCCCTATAACAAGCACTAAGCACTCTCACAAGTGTGCTTAAGCCTATATGATGTACAATGAAGCTCTATGGTGGTTGGTAATGGGGACGTGGGTTCCCGATCTTCCGTCAGGTTCTAGATAACTCTCGTTGTAGGCGGAGCGAGACACACCGATCCGGCTTCAGATCCTAAAACCCGAATCCAGCAATCTTAGCACCACAACTCCTCTGGTTATCAACCGTGTCACAACCCGGTTGACCTCGCCAAGAAGGCTAATCCCTGCAAGCGCAACGAAGAACACAAGCAAGAACTCGAAAGAAATGCAGCTCAAATAGAGTGACTCTGCAGATGATTGATTAATCTCACAAGTTGGGGTTTCACAAACCGATGAACGGCGACAACTGTTCTTGACAGAATGAATCTAAGCAAAACCCAAGTCTCACGATGGCGGCGGTGGCTATTAATAAGGGTTTAGGTCGCGCAAGACCTCCTGGACGCGCCCCTATTGGGCTCCAACACGATACACGGGCCATCGGCCCAAAAACAGTGACGCAGCACCGGGACAGATTCTGGACGCCAACTTCCACAGACGATTCCCTTCGACTCCGGATGAATTTGAGCCTGATACCAGATCCATTGGAAGCGTCTTGAAATTATCTTTCCATCCATATCAAGTGCGCCCAAATCCGACTCCGTATGCAACCTGGGCGTCCGTTTTAGTGCGGCCTGTTCCTGGAGTCCGAAACTGAAACGAAGTCGAATCGGTTTGGGCCTCCATCTTGATCCGGACGTCCTTGCTGGTCCTCCACGCCTCCAAGGCCTTCTCCACACCCTTGCTGGTCCTCTCCTTTGTTCCTAAGTACAATTAAGTCATTAGGTAGCAATCTATTCTCAGATTCACAATAAACATTACTTAGGAACGAACTCACCTGTAAGTTCAATTGTCGAGCACGTGCGCGAGTAATAGGACCTTGTATATCATCTTGAGGAGTGTCGTTTGTATCCGTAGGAGTGATGTCCTCATCATCCTCCCCCTCTTGAATTGGAGTTGTCCTCGACTCAAGCTCATCTTCTTCTCCAAAATATGGCTTCAAATCTGAAATGTTAAAAGTGGGACTAACCCCAAACTCTGGGGGCAACTCAAGTTTATATGCGTTATCATTAATCTTTTCCAAAATTTTATATGGTCCAGCAGCACGTGGCATCAATTTAGACTTCCTCAAATCTGGAAATCTTTCTTTTCTCAAATGCAACCAAACTAAATCACCCGGTTCAAGTTTAACTTCCTTTTTACCGCGACTACCAGCAATTCTATATTTCTCAGTCATCTTTTCAATGTTCTCTTTGGTTGAAGCATGTAATTTTAAAATAAAATCAGCACGCTCTTTAGCATCAGTATGTACACGCTCAGTAGTAGGTAGAGGCAAAAGATCAATGGGAGCACGAGGGTTAAAACCATACACTACCTGAAAAGGACTTACCTTGGTGGTGGAGTGTTCCGCCCGATTATATGCAAACTCCACATGCGGCAAACACTCTTCCCACATCTTCAAATTTTGCTTCAATATTGCTCGGAGCATCGTAGACAATGTTCTATTCACCACCTCTGTTTGTCCATCAGTTTGGGGATGACATGTTGTAGAAAACAGCAACTTTGTCCCCAATTTGTTCCATAGCGTGCGCCAAAAATGACTCAAGAATTTTGCATCACGATCTGAAACAATAGTAGAAGGCATACCGTGCAAGCGAACAATCTCTTTGAAAAAGAGGTTAGCAATATGAATGGCATCATCTGTTTTATGACAAGGTATAAAATGTGCCATCTTGGAAAAACGATCGACCACAACAAAAACGCTATCACTCCCCCTCTTCGTCCGAGGCAATCCCAAAACAAAGTCCATAGAAATATCCGCCCACGGAACCGAAGGAATAGGAAGAGGCATATACAAACCATGTGGGTTCAAGCGCGACTTAGCTTTTTGACATGTATTACAGCGAGCCACGAACCGCTCAACGTCTCTCCTCATCCTTGGCCAAAAGAAGTGTGTGGCCAGAACATCCTCTGTCTTCTTCGCACCAAAATGTCCCATCAAACCTCCACCATGCGCTTCCTGCATCAACAAAAGACGAACAGAACCAACTGGAATGCATATGCGGTTAGCTCTAAACACAAATCCATCATTTATCACAAACTTGTTCCATGTACGTCCCTCTTTACAATTCAGCAACACCTCATGAAAATCAGGGTCTAGCGCATATTGTTCTTTAATCGATTCAAGCCCAAAAATCCGACAATCAAGTTGGGACAGCATAGTATAACGTCTAGACAAAGCATCGGCAATCACATTATCCTTCCCTTTCTTATGTTTGATAATATAAGGAAAAGATTCAATGAATTCAACCCACTTAGCATGTCTACGATTCAGATTATTTTGAGAACGAAGATACTTAAGCGATTCATGATCGGAGTGAATAACAAATTCCTTAGGCCATAAATAATGACGCCACGTCTCTAAAGAATGTACAAGTGCATACAATTCTTTATCATACGTAGAGTAATTCAAAACAGAGCCATGCAATTTCTCGCTAAAGTAAGCAATGGGTTTACTGTAACACCCCTGTGTTAATTGTCCCGCTAATCACGATTTATCTCGCTAATCGTGGACTCAAATTCGTCGTTAACGCTAATCGCGTTCGCTTAGTAAACATCTACTTAGCTGTGTTCGATCTCGTTTTTGTCCTTGATCTGAGCTCCAAATCAACTTCCGCCCAAAACGAAAGTTGTAGATCTTCTTTTTCTTTACAACTTTTATTTTGGCCAAATTTCAAGTTCCTATATGAAAAATTGAGTTTCAACTTGTCAAACTCGAGCTAAAATCATTAAACGAGCAAACAGTGCCCCTCCTGTGCTCGGCACTGTGCTCCGACGCCCATACCGGCGCATGGACGCCGGCGAGCGCGTCCACGCGTCGGCGATCGCGCCTTGACCTCGGCGTCTGAGCGCCGCCCTTATCCTCGCGCGAGAACTGGAGGCTTCTCATCCCTTCCCTTCCCTTCTTCTCCTTCCCCGAGCTCACGACGAGCGGAGCTGAGCCGTGCAGTGTGTCGCCGGCGTCGATCCCGGTCGCTCCTCACCATCACACCTCGTTCCTTCGCGCCCAGAGCCGCGCGACCTCACCCCGAAACCACTCCACCCTTTCCCGACCTCGGTCGCGCCCAATCCGAGCCGAATCGAGCCCGCAGACCACGGCCGCCATTGCCGTTCTTTGCTGAGCTCCGCCCTCTTCGTCGACGATCCTCTCCGAGGTCTCCTCCGCCCAAAATCGACCCACGGTGAGCTCAATCGCGGCCTCCTCCTACTCCCTGACCTATTCCCCACCCGAATCGGCGCCGCCGCCGGAACGCAGCCGCCGCCGCCGCCCGTGGCCATGCGCCGCCGTGAGCCGCCGGCACACGCCGCGGGGGCCCCCCTGCGCACGCTCGCGCGGCGCCGCCGCGAGCCGCACGGCCGCCTGGGGCCACTGGCCCCCATCCGCCCCTCCCCGCGCGCCGCCTGGCCTCGCCCTGGCCGGCCCGGCCGCGCCACCACCGCGCCACCCCTACCGCCGCTGCGAGCCGCCGCCGCCCTTGGCTCTGCGCCTCCCCGCGAGCCGCCTGCCACCCCGCGCCCCCCCGGCCGCCCTGTGCCCCGCCTGCCGCCCTGCCGCACCGCCGCCGGTCGGCCCCGCCGACGGGGAGCGCCGCCGCGCCTGCCTGGCCGCCGCGCCGGCCCGCCCAGCGCGAAACAGAGGAGGAGGGGGCGGGCTGGGCCACTGACTAGCGGGGCCCGGCTGTCAGCGCCCCCCCCTTTTATCTTTTATGTTTTCTTTCAATTATTTCGGCTGATAATTCATAATTGTGTAGAAATTCACAGAAAAATGCGAAAAATGCCAAACAAATTTTGTTAGGTTTCTAAAATCAGGATCTTCAGAGGAAAAATACTTAATCATACATTTTATCACTTTTTCTCTGATGAAAAATTCAATTTGTGTTTAACTTAGTTTATTTTGTACCACTTGTTTTGTTACTCTAAAAATTATGAAAAATTCGTAGTGGCTTACTCTTTTCATGTGTAATCCACTGTAAAAGTTTCGTGGCCTGTTGCTATGCGCTTTTGGTAGATCTGTTTATACTTCGCTGGCTTGCTAGGGTTAGTTATTTTGTTTCGTGCATGCAAAGCAAATTCCTGTTAATCCATGCTAACCTAAGTCGTTTTAGTAGTTGTTTTCGAAGGAAACACTTCAGGCTAAATGTTTAAACCTTGTTTTCGCATCGTAAGCTCTTATGCATTGCTCTGTGTCCTATTTGTTGCATGACATATTTTATTCGTGTAGACGCCACGAACGAAGCTGTCCACGAGCTGATCGTTGAGCCGGTCCAGGAGCCACGAGCAGAGGAGCAGCAGCAGGTCGCCGTTGAGCACGCTCCAGCAGACCTAGTTAACCCCGCTGACTTGCAAGGCAAGCCCCGGAGCATAACCATAATTTAAAGTATTCATTGTTTATTTAAGTATTGTGCATTTATGTTCTAGGAGTTGAATGGAACCATAGTATGCATGTTCCCTAGGTACCGTGGGCCTATACTAGTATGCAGGTGTCGATAGAAATGCTTTGCTAAATAGGATTTCGGTAGAAGTCGAGTGATTGCTGTCACTCGCGAGTTTAGGATCTTGATCCCTTAGCTTGGGCTTGAAATGAATTGTTGAGTAAAGAGAAATGGAGACCGGGCGGAAATGAGTTGGTTTTGGTATGGAGTGGATGGAAAGTTAGCTCCGCCTGTGTCGATTGAGGACCGTTCCGTTGTTGGCAGTGCTGATCGAGGATTGAACAGTACTAACCACATACCGGAAGTAGGAGGTAGTCGAAACCGGTAAGCTGTGTACCACCTTACAGCGGTGATTTGAATTCCGCCATGCTACGCTGGGCGTGGGAGTTGGCGGGTGTTGGATAGGATGCCGCCTCCGGGTTCTCCGGGAGTTCACTGCGAGGGGCCCATCACCTGGGTTTTAGCAGGCGTAGTTCAGATGCCGTGGTAATGTGGAAACAGTTGACGCGAGTGGCCCGACGGGGCTTGCATGTGTCGTGTGAGTTAGGTCCACCTTGCAAGGTTAAATCGGATCGATTCGCCGTGACTCGCGGTTATGAGAGCCTTGATCTCTTTGTCACATCGTAGTAAGAAAGTGGAATGAAAATGGAATGGAAAAGACTGGTTTGGAAGTTGCTAAAAGATAATCTGTTCCACCATGTGTGTTTTAGATGAATAGGCGAACTTAGTAATACTTGGTATACTAAATGGAGCTAAATACTGAAGGTAAGGATTCACTTTTAGCAGCCTTTCAGCAAAAGAACTCCAGAGCCAAAAAGCCTTGCATGTCTAGGTAATGGGCTAAGTATACCCAAGGTCGGGTAAGCCTTGCTGAGTATTAGTATACTCAGGGTTGTTGTTGTAACCCTTCTGAGCAGGTTGTGTCCCTGCGGACTTCGAGGAGATCTGTGCGTCCTGGATTGGACAGCCGCTTCCTCCAGGTTGGACCGTCGAGTGGGCCCCGTCTTCCCCGTGAAGATTGGGCAGGTTGGCATCACATCGGTGGGCAGGATGTGGAGCTCACCTTTTATCGTCGTCGTAGCTATCGTATTGTATTTCGAACTCAGTTTTAAACTTCCGCTGTGTGTGTTTGAACTCTGTTGTTTGTATTTAAACCTTTTATGTAAAACTGGTGTTGTAAATTAATTTGAAGATTTCTGTATGCGGGTAACACCTGTGCTCGTCTTCGTACGGGTCTAAGTGCAATTGTGATCCTGGAGTACAGTAGTTTAATCGGGATTTTACCCGACAGCCTGTCAGGTTA
Organism: Panicum virgatum; assembly: GCF_016808335.1. Lineage (NCBI taxonomy): Eukaryota > Viridiplantae > Streptophyta > Magnoliopsida > Poales > Poaceae > Panicum > Panicum virgatum. The sequence continues at coordinate 646,645 of NC_053145.1, read as the reverse complement.
CACCGTTTTAAGTGCACAGTAACTGGATTAAGTATTAAGATGATGGTTAGTGCATTTAAGCCGGTCTAATTTGGACGGTGCTGCTACAGCTGGCATCAGAGCTCTAAATTGCACTGGGGTGATTACCTTGCAACGATTTAAAGTTTTCGAAAAGTTGACGCTAGATGCGCTAAGGAATAGAATAGATAGTTCGTATGCCCTAATTATGTTATATAGGTTAGGTGGCAACTAAGTATCTATTTTATTCCAGCACTTCCAGCTTTTACTTTTTGTTAAACCTTACTTCGGTAACGACGCACCTACGCTGAGGTAAGCAAGGTGAGCATTCTGGGTAGTCCTTTAGAATAGCCCACGTGTTTCATACGTGCGCGGGTCCCGTATGTTGAGCATACGAGGAGGTGATAAGGCTCAATTCAAACGAGCCTGTCACTATCTGCCGCCTGATATGGAGTGCGGATTTCATGCCGTGTGATTGTGATCACGGCCATTTCGTAAGGCAATGTTACGAGATGTAAACCTGTCATGCGGTTGGCCATGACCGTGACCCTTGGGACACGTCTACCCTTGGATGTCCCGTAAGGCGAGTGTACGGGAAGTGAATACGTTGTTATGACGTATGCAGCGCTGCCCATTCAGCGTCGAACGTTTGGGTGCCATCTCTATAGTGGATGGTAATGTATGTGTGAATATGTGGGAAACTGCATATGCGTTACCCGTGTGGCGTAGGACACATGGGGGCCGTTCGTGTGTGCTGGCACGAAGGGTCCAGAAATGGATAATTATATCTGTCTTTGTGTTCTTCTGCAGGAAACTAACCACGTTAAGCGCGTTATAAACTCCTTGATCGTAGGAACGACTAGTCTATATATAGGGAGAGTACGTAAATGTGTCACCGATTGTCCTCGTATACCATATTTGGTATTTGTTTGGGTGAGAAACGCTAGAACGTGGCATGCATCTTGCATCTTGCATTCCTGAGTTGTTGTTTGTCTTGTTACTTCGGTTGCGTTTCACAAAAATTTATTTGGATCACCATGTTTTTACTGTGTGTTCTTAAAAATTCTATTTGTGTTGTGTTGCCAGTTTAAACCTGTTTCTTTTAAAAATCTGTGACTTACGTTAGCGCTATGTGTTCTTACAGATGGCTAGCTTCACGCACGTGATCGTGGACGCTGAGGGTTGGGCGCACTCCAATGCCCTCCACACCGGCCACTTTCCTCGTCTGCTGTGGCAGATGCTTAGGGCGTTTGACTACACTGAGCCCCCACAGTACTCCGGACACGAGTCTAGCTTGCTGGGCACCGAGCGCTGTCAGATGTTTGTGAAGATTCCTGCTTGCCCCGCTCGCTTGGATTGGGACTCGTGGCAGTTCACTGTCTATGGTAGGAAGCTGGCAGACTCCTGGGAGATTGCAGCTAGGAGGGCCATTGAGGAGTTCTCAGAAAAGCATAATGCAGAGGTGATAGATACTCCTTACAGTGTGTTTCCTCTGAGGGATGAGACCACTCAGGCCTATGCAGATCGGGTTAACCGCAACCTGAACATCATGATGCCCGACTACAGTGTCAGGACAGCACTCTCGTTCAGCTACTCCTCAGCTTTGAGTAACATGTATGAGCAGCTTCGTGAGGAGAATGCGATATGCAGGAGCAAGGCTCGAGAGGCTCACCTCCATGAGCAGCACATGATTGGTACCCAGGACAAGATCAAGACCCTGAAGGCCAAGTCCAGAGCGAGGAAGATCAGGATTCAGGAGTTGCAGGAGGAGTTAGAGAACAGGACTCAGATGGTGCAGCACCTTGAGGGGCAGCTTCAGCAGGCCCAGGAGTGGATTGAGGACGCCCAGGCTCAGGTGCAGGCAGCAGCAGAGATGGAGGCTGATGCAGTAGAGGAGGAGCCAGAAGAAGAAGAAGAGGAAGAGGACCCTGAGGAGATCGAGGGAGTGTCTGGAGTCGAGTCGGGACCTGGGACTCCGTGAGGACGTGGATGGATAGTGTTGATTCTCCCCTTGCAGTGTAGCCTTACTGTAGGATAGTTGGGTAGGATGACCAACATAGAGCTTTAGGCTAACCTTGGGTTGAGAATTCTTTTGTGGCTCAGTAGTTCGAGCCATGTAGGATAACCCCTCGCTAGTGTGGTGTGTAGCCGGGTCGTGTAAGACCCCGTAGTGGTGTGTTGTAGGGTCATTTGTGAACCCTTCTCCCATGTTAGTTTGTTGCCGTAGCACGGCTTGGTTTGTACTGAATCTAGTTCCAGCTGAAGCAGCGTGGCTGCTTATTGTAAATTTTACTCCCGTAATGATCTTTTCTGTCAGTGTGTGAATTTTCAGATTTGAGTTGTGTTTGATCGTCTTCGAATCTGAAACATGGTTGAGTGAGGTTCAGTTTTGCATACGTTAGAGCTACGTTGGACGAAACTTGTTGTGTTGATGCATTTTCAACCAAAGCAAGTAAATTTTAATTCCCTTGGTGAACCATCTCGCGAGAGAAATGATTCATGCCGTGTGTTCATATTATATATGCACATTCTTTACTTGCATGGATTAGTCTTGCTAGCGAAATGGCTAACCAGGGGAATGATTCTTTTTGCAGATGGGTGATAATCATGACAATGACAATCACGAGGCACTGCCCCAGCAACCTCCCTCTTTGGCTCAAGCTGTTGCAGCTCTTATCGCCGACCGCAACGAGCAGACGGAGTTGATAAGGCAACTGGTGCAAGCCCAGGTCAATGCCGGCAGAGGTCGACATGCTCCCCCGCTAGCACCAGCAGAAACTGACTATGTCGGTTTTCTGGCCACCCAGCCACCTCTGTTCCACAAGGCCGATGATCCCCTTGAGGCTGATGCCTGGATTCGCACCATTGAGGATAAGTTCAGCATCCTCAATTGCACAGAGATGGACAAAGCCGCCTTTGCAGCGCAACAGCTGCGAGGACCTGCGAAAATATGGTGGGTCAATCATAAGGCTCTACTTCCCGCTGGTACACGTCTCACTTGGGATGAGTTTGTGGTAGCTTTTAAAGCACACCACATCCCTACCAGTTTGATGAGGAGAAAGATGGCAGAGTTCCTAGCTCTGAAGCAAGGGAACAACACCGTGCTCCAATATGCTCAGACCTTCAACCAGCTATCCCAGTATGGTGGTTTTCATGTGGACACTGATGAGAAGAAGCAAGATTGCTTCAGAAGGGGACTTAGCACAAAGCTTCAGGACAAGCTAGTCCTCACCACATGCAACAACTTTACCGATCTGGTTAATAAGGCCATCACGCAGGAAGATGCCACACTGGCACACAAAGCTGATAAGAAGAGAAAAGCACCTGCTGGATCCTCCAGCAATGCACCCCAGAGGTACAAGCTGGTTCAGACAGGGAATCAGCAGGCTTCAAACCGTCCTCCACAGCAGGGCCGTTGGGTCGCTAGGCCACCCCAGCAACAGCAGCCGTGGGTACCTCGTTTCCCGACACAGCAGCAGAGGCCGCTAATGCTACAAGCTCCACGCCCCAACAACTACCCTTGTTACAATTGTGGTAACCTGGGGCACTTTGCACGTGACTGCCGTCTGCCACCTCGGCAGAATATCTACAAGACTCCTGCGCTGAGTCAAGGTTCCAGCCAGAAAGATCAGAAAAAGAAGATTGTACCTGCCAAGACTGGTCGTGTGAACTACACTACTCTGGAGGAAGTCCCGGAGGGCACTCAAGTGATGGCGGGTACGTTCTCCGTTAATCACTGCCCTGTTACTGTGCTATTTGATTCGGGAGCATCTCATAATTTTATCAGTGAAGCATGTGTGGCACGACTTCACTTACAAGTATCATGCCTAGAGAAACCCTACGTTATTCAGACACCTGGCACCCGATTAAATGCTGGCCAAGTAGTTCGAAATGTTCCCCTTAACTTGGGTGGGAAAATTTTTCCACTTACTCCCATTGTTCTTCCAAGTCATGGGATAGATATCATACTTGGAATGAATTGGATGAAGAAGCATGGCGTTATCATCAATACCTCTTCTCGTATCCTTCATTTCAACTCTTCCATGTATGGTTCTATGGAAATTCATCTTTCCCAGCATGCAATTCCAGCCACTGTCATATACCATCTTGAGGGGAAAATCCTAGAGGTAATTCCAGTGGTTTGTGAGTACCCCGATGTGTTTCCGGAGGACTTGCCAGGTATGCCTCCCGATCGGGATATTGAGTTTGTCATTGAGTTACAGCCTGGCACAGCCCCCATATCTCGAAGACCATATAGAATGACTCCCAGTGAGTTAGCTGAATTAAAAATCCAGTTACAAGAGTTGCTGGATAAAGGCTATATCCGACCGAGCACCTCACCTTGGGGTTGTCCGGCTCTGTTCGTAAAGAAGAAAGATCACGGACTGAGGCTATGTGTGGATTATCGACCGCTGAATGCAGTCACCATCAAAAACAAATATCCACTTCCTCGTATTGATATCCTTTTTGATCAACTAGCCGGAGCTAAGGTATTCTCAAAAATAGATCTTCGATCTGGCTATCATCAGATAAAAATCAGACCGGTGGATATACCAAAAACAGCATTCTCTACTCGTTATGGGTTATACGAGTATTTGGTGATGTCCTTTGGATTAAAAAATGCTCCAGCCTATTTCATGTACCTCATGAATTCGGTATTCATGCCGGAGTTAGACAAGTTTGTCGTGGTATTCATTGATGACATCTTGATCTATTCGAAGAATGAGGAAGAACATGCTCATCATCTTCGTATAGTACTTCAGCGTCTGAGAGAGCACCAGCTTTATGCCAAATTCAGCAAGTGTGACTTCTGGCTGAAGGAAGTACCATTCCTCGGTCACGTCATATCTGCTGAGGGCATCTCTGTGGATCCCAGTAAAGTACAGGATGTACTCGATTGGGAAGCTCCCACTTCAGTTCCTGAAATCCGCAGTTTCTTGGGTTTAGCTGGGTATTATCGACGATTTATTCCAGAATTCTCCCGAATTGCGAAGCCGATGACTGAACTTCTGAAAAAGGGTGTCAAGTTCTATTGGAGTAATCAATGTGAGGAAGCTTTCCAGAAATTGAAGACACTTCTCACTTCTGCTCCAATCTTGGCCCAACCAGATACTACAAAACCTTTCGATGTCTACTGTGATGCCTCGGGCACAGGACTCGGCTGTGTCTTGATGCAGGAGAACCGAGTGATTGCTTATGCTTCTCGATCACTCAAGAGGCATGAAGAAAACTATCCCACTCATGATCTTGAATTAGCAGCTGTGGTCCATTCACTGAAGATTTGGCGACACTATCTTTTAGGTTCATTGTGCAACATCTATACGGATCACAAGAGTCTCAAATATCTGTTCACTCAAGCTGATTTGAACATGCGTCAAAGAAGATGGCTTGAGTTGATTAAAGATTATGAGCTCGAAGTGCATTATCATCCTGGCAAGGCGAATGTAGTTGCCGATGCGCTAAGTCGCAAAGCTCACTGTCATTGCATTTCAGCTATATCATTAAGCGAGTCTCTTTGCTTTGAAATGGAAAAGCTGAACTTAAGTATTGTACCACATGGCACATTGGCTCATTTAGAGCTTACTCCTACTCTTCGCGATCTCATCATAGCGGCACAAAAGCTAGATAAAGGGGTGAAGGAAATTCAGAGAAGACTATTAGAAGGAGACCCTAAAGTGAATTGCTTCCACCAGGATGCTGAGAATGTGTTATGGTTCAAGCACCGACTAGTGGTGCCTAAGAATTTTGAGCTTAGAAAACAGATCCTTGATGAAGCCCATACTTCACGACTATCAATTCATCCGGGTAGCAACAAGATGTACCAAGACCTGAAGCAACGATTTTGGTGGACTCGGATGAAAAGGGAAATAGCCAAGTATGTGTCAGAGTGTGATATCTGTCGGAGGGTTAAAGCCAGTCATCTCAGACCAGCTGGGACTCTCCAGCCCTTGAATATTCCAGAATGGAAATGGGAAGATATAAGTATGGATTTCATCGTCGGCTTACCTCGAACTCAAAAGGGTTATGACTCTATTTGGGTTGTGGTCGACAGGCTAACTAAATCGGCACATTTCCTCCCAGTTAAGACGACGTACTTGACCAAGCAATATGCGGAATTGTACATGGATCGTATACTATGTTTACATGGTGTGCCAAAGACTATCATTTCCGATCGAGGAACTCAGTTCGTTGCTCGTTTTTGGGAGCAATTACATGCTTGCTTGGGAACGCATCTTATTCGCAGCTCTGCATATCACCCTCAAACAGACGGCCAAACCGAGAGGATAAATCAAATTTTGGAAGATATGCTCCGTGCTTGCGTCTTGACCTATCCACAGAAATGGGATCAATGTTTGCCGTTAGCTGAATTTTCTTATAACAATAGTTATCAAGAAAGCATCAAAATGGCTCCATTTGAAGCATTGTATGGTCGTCGCTGCCGTACACCTCTCAATTGGTCTGAAACAGGGGAAATAACAATCTTTGGGCCCGACATGGTTCAAGAGGCCGAAGAACAAGTTCGCCTTATCCAAGCCAACTTAAAAATTGCGCAATCTCGACAGAAGAGCTATGCAGATAAAAGAAGAGATCCACTCGTCTTTAAAGTCGGTGACTATGTCTATTTAAAAGTATCACCTTGGAAAGGCGTGCAAAGATTTGGAATAAAGGGAAAGCTAGCTCCTCGCTACATCGGTCCATATCCAATTGTGGAACGATGCGGTCCTGTGGCTTATCGGTTGGATCTTCCAGTGAATCTTTCTGCAGTTCATAACATATTCCATGTATCGCAACTCAGAATGTGCCTTAGAGTTCCGACTGAAGCTGTGGCAAGTGACTCGATTCAATTAGGGTCTGATCTCACCTATCCTGAGCATCCTATCAAGATCATTGATCGCAAGGATCGAGTTACTCGTCGCACAACCAACCGATTCTACAAAGTTCAATGGAGTAATCACTCCGAAGATGAAGCGACTTGGGAGAAGGAGGAATTTCTGAAATCCAAGTATCCGGAGTTTTTAAACGCTCATCCAGGTACTACATCTCCGAACCCTTTCCGCCTGTTTGAATTCTCTCATGCTTGAATCTCGGGACGAGATTCTTTTAAGGGGGGAAGGCTGTAACACCCCTGTGTTAATTGTCCCGCTAATCACGATTTATCTCGCTAATCGTGGACTCAAATTCGTCGTTAACGCTAATCGCGTTCGCTTAGTAAACATCTACTTAGCTGTGTTCGATCTCGTTTTTGTCCTTGATCTGAGCTCCAAATCAACTTCCGCCCAAAACGAAAGTTGTAGATCTTCTTTTTCTTTACAACTTTTATTTTGGCCAAATTTCAAGTTCCTATATGAAAAATTGAGTTTCAACTTGTCAAACTCGAGCTAAAATCATTAAACGAGCAAACAGTGCCCCTCCTGTGCTCGGCACTGTGCTCCGACGCCCATACCGGCGCATGGACGCCGGCGAGCGCGTCCACGCGTCGGCGATCGCGCCTTGACCTCGGCGTCTGAGCGCCGCCCTTATCCTCGCGCGAGAACTGGAGGCTTCTCATCCCTTCCCTTCCCTTCTTCTCCTTCCCCGAGCTCACGACGAGCGGAGCTGAGCCGTGCAGTGTGTCGCCGGCGTCGATCCCGGTCGCTCCTCACCATCACACCTCGTTCCTTCGCGCCCAGAGCCGCGCGACCTCACCCCGAAACCACTCCACCCTTTCCCGACCTCGGTCGCGCCCAATCCGAGCCGAATCGAGCCCGCAGACCACGGCCGCCATTGCCGTTCTTTGCTGAGCTCCGCCCTCTTCGTCGACGATCCTCTCCGAGGTCTCCTCCGCCCAAAATCGACCCACGGTGAGCTCAATCGCGGCCTCCTCCTACTCCCTGACCTATTCCCCACCCGAATCGGCGCCGCCGCCGGAACGCAGCCGCCGCCGCCGCCCGTGGCCATGCGCCGCCGTGAGCCGCCGGCACACGCCGCGGGGGCCCCCTGCGCACGCTCGCGCGGCGCCGCCGCGAGCCGCACGGCCGCCTGGGGCCACTGGCCCCCATCCGCCCCTCCCCGCGCGCCGCCTGGCCTCGCCCTGGCCGGCCCGGCCGCGCCACCACCGCGCCACCCCTACCGCCGCTGCGAGCCGCCGCCGCCCTTGGCTCTGCGCCTCCCCGCGAGCCGCCTGCCACCCCGCGCCCCCCCGGCCGCCCTGTGCCCCGCCTGCCGCCCTGCCGCACCGCCGCCGGTCGGCCCCGCCGACGGGGAGCGCCGCCGCGCCTGCCTGGCCGCCGCGCCGGCCGCCCAGCGCGAAACAGAGGAGGAGGGGGCGGGCTGGGCCACTGACTAGCGGGGCCCGGCTGTCAGCGCCCCCCCCTTTTATCTTTTATGTTTTCTTTCAATTATTTCGGCTGATAATTCATAATTGTGTAGAAATTCACAGAAAAATGCGAAAAATGCCAAACAAATTTTGTTAGGTTTCTAAAATCAGGATCTTCAGAGGAAAAATACTTAATCATACATTTTATCACTTTTTCTCTGATGAAAAATTCAATTTGTGTTTAACTTAGTTTATTTTGTACCACTTGTTTTGTTACTCTAAAAATTATGAAAAATTCGTAGTGGCTTACTCTTTTCATGTGTAATCCACTGTAAAAGTTTCGTGGCCTGTTGCTATGCGCTTTTGGTAGATCTGTTTATACTTCGCTGGCTTGCTAGGGTTAGTTATTTTGTTTCGTGCATGCAAAGCAAATTCCTGTTAATCCATGCTAACCTAAGTCGTTTTAGTAGTTGTTTTCGAAGGAAACACTTCAGGCTAAATGTTTAAACCTTGTTTTCGCATCGTAAGCTCTTATGCATTGCTCTGTGTCCTATTTGTTGCATGACATATTTTATTCGTGTAGACGCCACGAACGAAGCTGTCCACGAGCTGATCGTTGAGCCGGTCCAGGAGCCACGAGCAGAGGAGCAGCAGCAGGTCGCCGTTGAGCACGCTCCAGCAGACCTAGTTAACCCCGCTGACTTGCAAGGCAAGCCCCGGAGCATAACCATAATTTAAAGTATTCATTGTTTATTTAAGTATTGTGCATTTATGTTCTAGGAGTTGAATGGAACCATAGTATGCATGTTCCCTAGGTACCGTGGGCCTATACTAGTATGCAGGTGTCGATAGAAATGCTTTGCTAAATAGGATTTCGGTAGAAGTCGAGTGATTGCTGTCACTCGCGAGTTTAGGATCTTGATCCCTTAGCTTGGGCTTGAAATGAATTGTTGAGTAAAGAGAAATGGAGACCGGGCGGAAATGAGTTGGTTTTGGTATGGAGTGGATGGAAAGTTAGCTCCGCCTGTGTCGATTGAGGACCGTTCCGTTGTTGGCAGTGCTGATCGAGGATTGAACAGTACTAACCACATACCGGAAGTAGGAGGTAGTCGAAACCGGTAAGCTGTGTACCACCTTACAGCGGTGATTTGAATTCCGCCATGCTACGCTGGGCGTGGGAGTTGGCGGGTGTTGGATAGGATGCCGCCTCCGGGTTCTCCGGGAGTTCACTGCGAGGGGCCCATCACCTGGGTTTTAGCAGGCGTAGTTCAGATGCCGTGGTAATGTGGAAACAGTTGACGCGAGTGGCCCGACGGGGCTTGCATGTGTCGTGTGAGTTAGGTCCACCTTGCAAGGTTAAATCGGATCGATTCGCCGTGACTCGCGGTTATGAGAGCCTTGATCTCTTTGTCACATCGTAGTAAGAAAGTGGAATGAAAATGGAATGGAAAAGACTGGTTTGGAAGTTGCTAAAAGATAATCTGTTCCACCATGTGTGTTTTAGATGAATAGGCGAACTTAGTAATACTTGGTATACTAAATGGAGCTAAATACTGAAGGTAAGGATTCACTTTTAGCAGCCTTTCAGCAAAAGAACTCCAGAGCCAAAAAGCCTTGCATGTCTAGGTAATGGGCTAAGTATACCCAAGGTCGGGTAAGCCTTGCTGAGTATTAGTATACTCAGGGTTGTTGTTGTAACCCTTCTGAGCAGGTTGTGTCCCTGCGGACTTCGAGGAGATCTGTGCGTCCTGGATTGGACAGCCGCTTCCTCCAGGTTGGACCGTCGAGTGGGCCCCGTCTTCCCCGTGAAGATTGGGCAGGTTGGCATCACATCGGTGGGCAGGATGTGGAGCTCACCTTTTATCGTCGTCGTAGCTATCGTATTGTATTTCGAACTCAGTTTTAAACTTCCGCTGTGTGTGTTTGAACTCTGTTGTTTGTATTTAAACCTTTTATGTAAAACTGGTGTTGTAAATTAATTTGAAGATTTCTGTATGCGGGTAACACCTGTGCTCGTCTTCGTACGGGTCTAAGTGCAATTGTGATCCTGGAGTACAGTAGTTTAATCGGGATTTTACCCGACAGCCTGTCAGGTTACACCGTTTTAAGTGCACAGTAACTGGATTAAGTATTAAGATGATGGTTAGTGCATTTAAGCCGGTCTAATTTGGACGGTGCTGCTACATTTACCTTCTTGCATCAAGACACCTCCAATGCCAACTCCGCTAGCATCGCATTCAAGCTCAAAAGTCTTACCGAAATTTGGAAGTTGCAGCAAAGGAGCATGTGTAAGCTTGTCCTTCAAAGTGCAAAAGGACTCCTCATGTGCCTTTCCCCAACGGAACACCACACCCTTCTTTGTCAACTCATGCAGTGGCGCAGCAATGGTGCTGAAATCTTTGACAAAGCGGCGATAAAATCCTGCAAGACCAAGAAAACTCCTCACCTGTGTGACGGTCTGGGGAACCGGCCAACTCTTTATGGCTTCAATTTTAGTCTCATCCACCTCAATTCCCTGTGGAGTAACAACATAGCCAAGAAAAGAGACTCGATCCGTGCAAAAGGTGCACTTGTCAAGGTTACCAAATAAACGTGCATCACGTAAAGCATTAAAAACAGCACGTAAGTGATCCATATGTTCATCCAAAGACTTGCTGTAAATCAAGATATCATCAAAGTAAACCACCACAAATCGTCCAATAAAAGCTCTTAAAACTTCATTCATTAATCGCATGAAAGTACTTGGTGCATTAGTCAAACCAAAAGGCATTACTAACCACTCATACAAGCCGAATTTAGTCTTAAAAGCTGTTTTCCATTCATCTCCAAGTTTCATTCTAATTTGGTGGTAACCACTACGCAAGTCAATCTTTGTAAAAATTATAGCGCCACACAACTCATCAAGTCTAGGAATAGGATGGCGATATCGAATGGTAATGTTATTTATGGCTCTACAATCAACACACATACGCCAAGTACCATCTTTCTTAGGAACCAAAAGCACAGGAACGGCACAAGGACTAAGGCTTTTACGTACATACCCGCGGTCCAAAAGCTCTTGGACTTGGCGCTGAATTTCCTTAGTCTCGTCGGGGTTGGTTCGATAAGCAGCTCGGTTAGGCAAAGTCGCTCCCGGAATCAAGTCGATCTGATGCTCAATTCCCCTCATAGGTGGCAGCCCGGGAGGTATGTCAGCTGGAAAAATGTCCTCAAACTCCTGCAAAAGGTTAGCGACAACAGGAGGTATCGAGCTAACATCATTATCAAGGGAAAACAGTGTTTGTTTGCACACCAAAGTGTAACAAACATCATCATCAGAGATTTCAGCAAGGTCGCATTTTCTAGCAAGTAAAACTCCACCCTTCAATTTAATCCCATTAGTCTTGGAAATAGGTGCAGACTTATCATTTTTAGGTGGGTAAACAGAATTAGCAACTTGCTGATTTTCAGATTTAGTTTCATGAAAAGTAGCAGCTCGTTCTTTTTCAGCTTGTACCATTTCAGCAGGGGTCATGGGAAGTAAAGTAATTTTCTTTCCCTTATGCATGAAGGTGTAAGTATTACTTCTACCATGGTGTAAAGCATCATTATCAAATTCCCAAGGTCGACCCAACAAAAGAGAACACGCCTCCATAGGTACAACATCACAATCTACGGAATCAGCATATGACCCAATGGAAAAAGAAACTCTGCAAGATTGTGTTACCTTAGCTTTCCCCGCATCATTAAACCACTGAATATAATATGGATGGGGGTGTGGACGTGTGGCCAAGCCAAGCTTCTTGACCAAATCTGAACTCACCAAATTATTGCAACTACCTCCATCAATGATGACACGCGCTCGCCGATTGTTGATGGCGAAGAAAATCTGGAACAAATTATGGCGCTGAAACTTCTCTGGTTGTTGTGCCTGTACGTTGAGCACTCGCTTCACAATGATGCTCCTGAAGGCTGCTGTGTTCTCGCTACCCAGAACATGCCCGGCCTCCGCAGCCTCTTCTGGTTCTTCTTCATCATCATCGTCAATGTCGGAGGCACTAATGTAGCCGTCTTCGGTAGCAATGTATGCCCGCTGACTTGGGCAATCCTTCCGCACATGTCCAAATCCATGGCAGCGGTGGCACTGAACGGTCGTGCCTCCCGTCGAGGACACGGAGGACGAACTCTTGGCTGGCTCCTGCAAAAACTTTTTACCTGAGTCGGAAGTACGCGCAGGAGATGGTTTTGGCGTTGTGGCAGCTTCCGAAGCTGCTGGTCGCTTGTTGCTCGCAGGTGGGGGCGATCGAAAAGAGGCAGGCTTGGTCAGCCCCGAAGATGGCGCCGAGCGTGGGGTGTAGGTGGCCTTGCTCCTGCTCTGCAAATCACGTCCCTGCAATTCCTTCTCTGCAAGCATGGCAAACTGAAACAACTGGTTGACAGTGTGAAATTCTTTGTAATCAACAATGTCCTGAATGTCACGCCTCAAGCCCGAGTAAAATCTACATATAGCATCCTCAGTTCCCTCAACTATGGCACAACGCATCAAACCCTTTTGAAGTTCACCATAATAATCCTGCACGGTTTTATCTCCCTGTTCTAAGCGCATCAATTTCTTACGCAAATCTCTATGGTACGATGGGGGAACAAATCTATCACGCATAGCAGACTTAAGATCATGCCAAGTAGTAGGTGCAGCATCCTCAGCAATTAGACCGGTCCACCAAACGATAGCAAAATCTTTAAACTCACTAGTGGCTTGTCTAACTCTATGTTGCTCAGGTACAAGGTGTGCACTAAATTTCTGCTCTACTGTCATCTCCCAATCAAGGTACCCGTCAGCATCATAATATCCCGAAAAGGAAGGTATTGTAAACTTAACCTTAGCATAAGGATCATCGGGGACACGATTCTGATTACCTTGCTGGTGATTGTGGTTGTGGTTGTGGTTGTGAGTACCACCCATACCTTGTGTGTTGCGGCGAAGACGACGGCGTAGCCGTGCTTCCCGTGTGGCCGCTTCATCTATATTACCTTGGTCATCATACACCATGTCCTCATCTTGATTGTGCTGTTGACGAGTCTCCAACGCATCGATCCTGTCAGTAACCGTGGATATGATTTCACCAAGCTTGAGGCCTATGATCGCCTCGGTGACTGCCTTGGTGACGACCTCGTGCATCTCTCTCTTGGCATCCTCCAGCTGTTCTTGGCTAACACACTCGTTGAAGTCCTTGGGAGTATGACCCCCACTTCCATCATCACCTGCCATGGTAGACACAAAAATAGGAACAAACAGTGAAGGTTATCCCTAATAATCTGACTACTCAGGTGGTGGTGCCTCTCAAGGTCACTACTAAAGAGAGCGTCTTACCAAGCCCTTACAAGGTTCTTACCAACACGAGCAGTGGACGGTACAACCGGTGGCCGGTTCGTGATACCTGTGAGGAAGTGGTACCAAGATTGCAAGATCCTCTGGGTGTAATGATCTGAAGATAATATGTGTAGCTATGGGAGGCTCAAAAGTATAAGTATGTGGAACACAATTCAAAATCAGATAGCAATGCTGAATAATGGTCCAAAAGCACACTTGTCCTAGTTGCTGGCCTATACGTGTCCTAGAACAGTAATGGTAACAAGCAGGATCAAGATCAAGTATGGATATGATAAACAGCACTGAATCGGGCTCAACGGAGCTCGTCGTGAGGTGGAGGCACTAGTAGAAATCAACTTTTCTTTTTTTTTTCTTTTATTTTTTTGATATTTTTTTCTCAATCTGCCTCACTATAATAGGCTTCTCACAAAATTTCAGCTCGAACAGCTATAAGATGTGGCCTATGGAAATTCTGCAAAAACTTTAAAAAACGTGCAGAAACTTCCGAGCTCCGACAGACAATTTTCTGATGCGAATTTTGCAATTCTGAAATCACCCAACCCGGCGTAGCCCGGGGACAGACGGATGCGAAATTTTTTTCTCTTGTCCGAAAAGTTAAATTTCACCTGATTCCGAATCCGTATGCGAGAGTTATGGCCGTTTGAAGTTTGGAGGTCCGATTAGGGTTTCTGTGGAGAGCAAAACCCAAATCGGGTGGTAAGCGATGGTGGATCTGATGGCAAGCGGGGATGGAAAAACACTACTGGACCAAAACACGAACTAACCAGCAACAAGACGATGAACTAGGACACAAAACTCAACACGACGGACTCTGAAAAAGAATTATGCAAAAGGCTAAACACGGCTATGGGACGGGAAAACTAAACCCTAATTTTTGTTTTGGCTTTTTCATGGACTATGGGGCGAAATACAACAAAAAAAAACACTCGAACTAAAGATAGATGTAAAACCTGACAGTAAACCTGAGTCTCTGAATACCAAATAATAAGGACACGCCTACGCTGTCCAAAGATTTGCCCAATCTTTCACGGTACAAGAATCAATAATCAATATAATCTGAATTAGCACACGGGCAAGACAAATAAAATCTCAGCCAATAGCTACTAACTCCAAAACGTAGTTGTATTCTCGCGAGTAATAGTATAGATTAATTTCTCTTGCCAACCAATCACAGCAAACAAACCTCGCGTAAGCACAGACCCAAACAAGATAGCAGCAGTAGTTCACCACCGTTGGAATAAACAACTCAAATATGTCCCTCAATAATCAGCCAGCAAAGATAGATATAAGGATTGGCTTACAAGATTGCAGACCAAACCCTAATAACAGCGACCTTCTCCCACCCGTGCTTCCGAAGAATACGATCAGAAGAAGAGGGATCTCAACAAGAAATCCAAGTGACGCACCCAAGTAGTAGCAACTCGATCACGCACTCCACGCAAATCCGACAAGAGGATCAGCTTCAATTCATGATAATAGATGGGATCGCCATCTAGGGTTCCGGTCGAGGAGGAGCGACGGCTCGACAGGAAAATCCACGATCAAAACAAGTCCTCCGTTTACAGGGAACGCTGCCCAATATAAGTGCGCGCAGGCACCTGGACTTAACTTGGACTCGGCCAACATGGCCTGACTGCACCTATTACGAGTCTAACAAAACAAACCATATAGCCAGATGCTCTACAACCCACGTACATGCATATAGTTGTATTAAAATAATCCGGCTAGCTTGCGAATCCTATTCCAATTCAGCCTGTTTCGTTGATGCTTTACAGTTGGAGCCAATCAATTTTCTCTTCCATGGAATTTGTGTCCCTTCTTTAAGTCTCACCTGTATAGAACCAATATAGAAATATCCTCTTTTCTTCTCTATATTTTTGCGCAGATTAATTCCCTTGAAAAGAATGTTGCACGGCAACACACTAGATGAAACAGCCTGACTCGTCTCCTTGGCCCTCTCTCCATGCTTCATATGAATATTAAATTCACCAAGCTTAATTGTCGTAGAATTGTTTATATTATTGCTACCCCAAATAATTGAATCCTTCCCTTTGTTCAATAGGACATTATTAAGTGTAACATTGTGGGGAGCCATGGGCTCATCAGTTGGAGATGATCTTTAGCTCTTGTATACTTCCTTGAACTCCAGCCCACTCAAATGACCCGGCCTTGGGGGTATATATAGGCAGCACAAGCAAATATAGCCGTTGGAGAAAAGCTGCCAGAATTGTGCTTAACACCGGTTAATCCGATGCTCCCCAAATTGCCATCGTCGGTTTAACCGGTGATACTAAACTGCCCACTGAAAACTAGCCGTTACGTGTACGGGCAATCAACCGACGCAATCGACCGGTGTATGTAATGTTAGCGTCGGTTTAACCGGTGAGTGCAACTGTCCTCTGATCCTTGAAAAACAAACTCTCTGGACAACTGCACCGACGCCATTAACCGGTGCATCATCGGTTCAACCGATGTATGCATTTTCCTTGGTCTGCTTCTGCCATTGCACCGACGTATTCAAACTTCCTATCGTCGGTTCATCCGGTGCCAAACCCTAGCCCGCAGGCCATCTCTGTCATTGCACCGATGAGTACATTTTGCCTTACGTCGGTTTAACCGGTGATACTAAAACTCCCAGACGTGCTCAAGTCAACGCACCGACGTGTGTAATTTGCTTGGCGTCGGTTCAACCGGTGACTTGATTTCTTTTAGGTTTCAGGGCGCTGCCCTGAGACCCGCGAGGGGCGGCTCCCCCTCGACCCCCGTCCGCTAACCGGGTAGCGGAACCCCCGTAGGGGCGGCCCTTCGGGCCTAGCTTCGCCTCTCTTCTCTTTGTCATCACTTGAACCTAAAAGCCTGAGTATATCATCTAAGCAAACACATTAGTTCAAGTGTTGCGTGTGTCATCAATCGCCAAAACATTATATTGAAATATGGCATGAGAGGCCATTTTCGCTACACAAGGTTAAATCAGATCGATTCGCCGTGACTCGCGGATATGAGAACCTTGATCTCTCTGTCAAATCGTAGTAAAGAAGTGAAATGAGACTGGAATGGAAATGTTGAGTTGTGTGTTACTAAAAGATAATATGATCAACCATGTATGCTCTAGAGAAATAGGCGAACTTAATTTGTAGCTGTCAAATCAATTGGAACTAAAATATTGAAAGTAAGGATTCAGTATTAGTAGCTTTTCCGCAAAACAACTCCACAGCCAAAGAGTTTTGCATGTCTAGGTAATGGGCTAAGTATACCCATAGACGGGTAAGTCTTGCTGAGTATTAGAGTACTCAGGGTTTTGGTTGTAACCCTTCTGAGCAGACTGTGTTCCAGAAGACTACGAGGAGATCTGCGCGTCTTGGAGTGGTCAGCCTCTTCCTCCGGGTTGGACGGTCGAGTGGGTGCCGTCGTCTCCGTGAAGTGCAGGCAGGTGAGCCTCACATCAGTGGGCAAGATGTGAAGCTCGTCTTTTGTTATCGACGTTATCTACTGTATTGTATTTTCGAAGCCTATTTCAAACTTGGTGTACTTTCCGCTGTGTTTGAGATCTGATGTTTGAAATGTAACCCTGGATTGTAAAACTGTGTTGTAAATTATTTCGGAAGTCTGTGTTAACCTCTGTTTGTAAATTAATTTTGAAATATGCTTTGGCTCGTAATCACCTGTGCTCGTCTTTTGGCTAGAGTTCCCGTGTAATCGATTCTGGTTACAGCAGATAGTCTGGGTGTACTGGTTGAGTGCTATAACTGAGGATTAAGCTTAAATGGTGGTTTAGTGCACTTGACCGGTATTATTTTGACTGTTCTGTGACATCCATGGTGGCCCAGCGGGCAGTTCGGCGTGCTGCGGTGGCACGGGTGGCCCAGCACGGCGGCGCGTGCCGCTCACGGCCCGGGCCGCTTCGGCTGAGCCGAGCCGGAGCATGGAGGCGCCCGCGTGCCTTTTTTCGACCACGGATCCAAACGGCTAGAGCCCAGGACGAGGACGGAGGCAGCTGAGCGATCCATGCTCACGGCCAGGGCCATGGCCTGCCTGGGTGGCTTGGTCTGCTCGCGTGGAGCTGAAGGGCGTCGGCGTGCGTCGATTGGACGCTCTGGGTGGAGGCGCTGGTGCCGAGGGCGGAAGCCGTTGGATTTGATATCTACGGCCCGAAATTTTACTTTGTACGTGGCCACTCTGGTTGGGCCCGGTTTGGTGCGTGAATTGTAGTAGAAGATTTAACTCCATGTATTTTTTTTCTTGCAACAAGATGGAAATCACAATTATTTTGAAAGCTGCATGTCGTTTGCAGTCCAGCAGGGCTGAAATAAAAGCTCAATTTTAACCAAAAAAAAAAGTTTGCAAAGCACCTAGTTTTAGCAAGGTGGGAAAAAGATGATACTGTATTAGTAGACAATAAGCAAGGATAAGCGGTTTCAGTCGTTGCATAATTCAATCCAAGAGCAAGAAGCTCGATCTAACAACAATGATGAGAGAGCACGCAAAGTTCGATCTTAAACTTATATTGAGCAAGTCAACAACATTTGATCGACGATCCTGCAGGAGTTGATGATGGGGAGGAAGGAATTATAGGCCGAGCTGCTGGCAGTTCTCCCAGAGCGTCTTGGCGGAGCGGCGGAGCCTCCTGGCCTCCTCCTCGGTGAGCTCCATCTCGGCGACGCCGAGCACGCCGCCGCGGCCGAGCCTGGCGGGCAGGCTGAGGAAGACGTCGTTCTCCGGCGGAATGCCATGGAATCCCCTGGCCAGGACGGACACGGGGTGGATGCGGCGCTGGTCGCGGAGGAGCGAGGCGGCGAGGCTGGCGACGGAGTAGCCGATGGCCCAGGAGGTGTAGCCCTTGAGGCTGATCACCTCGTAGGCGCTGTCCACGACGGAGCGGCGGATGCCCTCCAGCGCCGCCTCGTCGAAGCAGTGGTGGCTCGCCTGCAGCGACTTGAGCACCGGCATGCCGGCGACGCTCACGCTCGACCACACGGCTACCGAGCTGTCGCCGTGCTCGCCCACCATGTACGCCTGCAAATCACGCATTGCCGTCACTTGTTATCAAACAAACAAACGTGCAAACTGAAATAATCAAGAGTAGTGAAATGCTACTAATCTCAAACATTTAACTTTTGGATTGAACAGAGATTGGAAACCTCAAAACTTGGAAATATAGAAATATTCGTATTCTTGAACAGAACTAGTAGAGCTAAACAACATTTGGGAACCGTCATGAATTGCAGCACTCAGTAAAATAAAATTTGTTTTTCAATCAGAAAAAGAAACAACTAGGGGTGTGTTTAGTTGGTGAAAAAAATTGGATTTAAATACTGTAGCACGTTTCGTTGTTATTTAATAATTAATGTCTAATTATGAATTAATTAATGTTGTTAGATTCAGCTCGTTAGAATTAGTCAGACTGTATAATTAGTTATTTTTTAAACTATATTTAATGTTTCATATATATTTTTTAAATTATATTTAATGAATATACTGTAGAAAAAAATTTGAAAACTAAACGGAGCCTATGGATCCGAGGAAGGAAGCACTGCCTGCCTGCCACTAGTAGCGTGGTCATCGATGATCCGTACTGATGGCAGTGGCCAGCACGAGGAACCATATGTGTGGCAGGCAGCACCCCATGTGACCCGCGCCGGACAAAAGAGCCACCAGTATACTGTAGCATCTATTCATAGTAGTACCATTGTTTTTAATTTTATTGTCTCTTTATTATATATATATATATATATGAGCGTGTGTGTATATATAATTTTTTATTGTAAAAAAATTTGTTCAAAGGTACTGGTACTACTTCCTTCGTCCACCAAAGAACGTAATTATGGAATTCGTGCCGGTCAAACTAGTTCAAATTTGATCAAATTTATATTAAATAATATTAGTATTTATATAACCAAATAAATATACGATGAAAATATAATCTATAACTAATCTAATAGCATTTATTTTGTCTTATGAATGTTATTATTTTTTTTATAAATTTAGTTAAAGTTAAAACTATTTGACTCTTCGAAAAACGAGAATTGTATTTTTTTTTTTGACGGAGGGAATACTAGATTCATTCTGTTTTCTTGGATCTAGCCAGCTACAGTATATAGATTATTTTTCTTTTGAAAGATCGTATCGAATTGATGAAAATCCAACACTGAAATGGATCCAATAATGTAACCACATCCACCAAGGACGCACATCCCCTAAAAAAATGAAAGGCTCGCAGTAAAAGGAACTGGTCAGAGACGACGCATCGCACATGCTGCCACTGCCAAAGGCCGGGTCCCACGTGTCATGTCACTCAGCAAGCGGGCACTGACCTGCACGTCCTGCGCGTTGACGTCGAGGTGCTCGGCGAGGAGGAACCTGAACCTGGACGAGTCGAGGTTGGTGCCGGAGCCGATGACGCGGTTGGGAGGGAAGCCCGACAGCTTCCACGCGACGTAGGTGAGCACGTCGACGGGGTTGGCGACGATGAGCAGCAGCGCCTCCGGGGAGTGCTCCGCCAGCGGCGGCACGATCTTCCTGAAGAGCGCGACGTTCCGCTGCAGCAGATTGAGGCGCGACTCCCCGGGGATCTGGCGCGCGCCGGCGGTGACGATGGCGAGGTCGGAGCCCCGGGTGACGGCCAGATCCGTGTCGGAGACGAGGCGCGTGCGCGGCAGGAACGCCGCCGCGTGCTGCAGGTCCAGCATCTCGCCGCGGAGCTTGTCCGGGAGCGCGTCCACCAGCGCGATCTCGTCGGCGAGGTCGCGCGTGAGGATGGTCTGCGCGATGGCCATGCCCACGTTGCCGGCGCCGATGACGGAGACCTTGGTCAGCCGACGGCGGTGCGACGCCGACGTGGGCGTGGCGCCGCCGTCGCCGGCCACCGGGCGGAAGAAGCCCGAGGACGCGTCGCCGGCGTCGAAGCCCAGCTCCGAGAGGGACGAGGCCTTCTTCATCTTTGCCTTGTTTCTTGGTGCGGATAGATGGTGATTTGCTTAGTGTTGGGGATCTGATTGAGGATCAGTGAGGCAATGCTTTCCTTGGACGGGCTTCTGCTACTTATATGGAAGGAAGGGAACCTTGTCAAATACTAAACCAAAAGAAAAAAAAAAGAATGACTGAAACCGCTTACCGGATACCACCATTACTTCACCGAGTTGTTGTTGATACCATTCACTGGGTGCTCGCTTTAATTGTTTGTTATAGATATAAAAAAAATCTCTTAAAGCTGGCTTGACCAGACTTCACACGGATATCTAGTGCAAGTTGTAGATAGTAATAGATAGAAAGAATTTAATAATTCGCACCGAAACAAAGGCGCTGCTGGTTTTGTTGTACTTGAGCACAGCAGTACTCCCTCCGTCTCTAAATAAATGTCGTTCTCGTTTTTCGAAAAATTATTTTGATTAATTTTATATAAAAAATTATTAATATTTATGATACATAATTAATACCATTATATAGAACTTTTAATCTAGTTTTTAATACATTTATTTAAAAATACAAATATTGCACGTATTTTCTACAAATCGAGCTAAATTTATGGCACGCACATCCAAAACGATAAATAATAAGGGACAGAAGGAGTATACGGTAGTATCATCATGCGGCGGCACTAGTTAAGAGCAAAATTCTAGGTGAAGCTCCTGCTCCTATTCGCTGCTCCTGCTCTTATTCGCTGCCGCTTGCATACACATCTCTTCTCGCATTCTGCTGCACATTAAATATCATCGCGGATCTGCAAAATGCTGTTCCGTCCGTCGCAGCCTCACAGCACAGGAGAAGAAGGCGCATCCTACTACAGTAGTAGTAGTACGCTGCATCCGCTCCGGAGGAATAAAGGTGTGTTCGGGCCAGGCCATGGAATCGGATTCCATTCCTCCTCGTCAGAATCTTCCTACCTAGCTACCTACCCACACAAGCCATGACACTATCTAGTTGCAAATTGATTTTCATCAGGATGCATGCAATGCGTTTTACCAATAGTTAGTGCCAAGGCAGGTTAGGTTGTCGATCGTATCTGGAAGCCGGCTGAACAGCAGCAGACCAGCATGTATTATGGGTCAAAAACCACGCATGTGGACTGGAGCATGGAATATACGATGCTTGCTTTCTTTTTTCTTCTTCTTCGTCTTGTCCATCTGGATGCTTGGAATGCTGCTGCCTTCGTCCCCGGTCGCCGGTCGGTGCCTCTCTCTCTCTCTCTGGAAACCAAACAGCAGCCTCCGGTTTTGGGAAGCCAAACAGCAACCTCCGGTTTTCTTCCGATTTCGTCGCCCTTTCCTTTTCGCCTGGGTCCCTCCCCATCGTCTGACCTGACGGTCGGTCATCGATTGTTTCTTGGAGAGGAGGCCAAAAACCTACAATCCCACTTGGAAGGAACACATCACCCCACACATTTTGGCTTCACATCTTAATTTCCGACCGTACAACCATTACAGCGTCGAGGACATCCATCAAGCTTGCCCACGAGCAGCACTTCAACTAGCTTACCACCAACTCAAGACACGTCTAGCTCGATTTCGCCTAGCAATGTTGACGACCCAAACAGTTCCTTCCCTGATTATTGAGTCACTTCGTTTATTCCGACCAATTCTCCCTGTGCATAGAAAAATATGCAAAACGCTATACTCAAAAGTGTTCTCCGGGGAGCGACATTCTCATGCCAGAACAGCCCAGGGGGCCAAACCCAACAAAAGGAGAGGAAAAAAAAAAGAGCTCAATGAGGCCTTGTAAGTTTATCCTACTTTCCAGCCTAACACTGGCGGCGTCAAAAAGGGTAAACGGAAAATCAGGTCATTCTGTGTCGGTTGCGTGCTCTTGGTTTCCAGGTCCTCCTTGAGACCATCACGAGATTATACAAAATGGAGACACCACTTTCCGGGTGGCCGGGTTATTCCACAGCTTCACAAGAATTGTCTTGCTGGTCATCATCCTAAACTTCACAGCAGCATTGAGGTTGGGTTCTCGATGTAGCCCTTGAACGCTTTCAGAAATTCCGCACCAATCGCACCTGCACACAGTTCCCACCAGCAACAAAAGGTTAGTTTTCCCAACCACAGACACAGTGCATGGATACATCGCAGACAGATCAAATTACCATCAATAACCCTGTGGTCACAGCTCAGCGTAGCTGACATGAATGAACCAAACTCATACTGACCATCAGCGGAACCGGGTATCACCCTCTTCTCAGCTGCTCCATGAAATAAAAGGGGATTACCAATCAAAGAACATCAGGCACTACTAGCAGAACGTGAAGCTGTACATCATTCAAAGCTACAGATTCAGTGCAGACACAAAACACATGCCACCTAAACTTCTATGTTCTAAATCCTGTCTACAGAGCTGATTTATTAGCCCAAGTGTTAAACTCAGATTCACACGGAAGAAAATACGTTTTTCAGAACAACAGAAAAGTGCTATAGATGCATAATACTGTACTGTTACTTGTACACATGACCAATAGAACAGCATATAAGAGGAAATGTTCAAGAACTAATTACCAGAGCCGATGGCCAAAATTGCAGATTGAGGAGGATTTATGATGGCACAGAATTGTTTAATTCCAAAGGGACCTCCCAAGTTTGATACCGTGAAGGTGCCACCCTGAAAATAAAGCAACAAATGTCATACAAATTTGTTTTCATTCCTGCGTAGCAATTTAGCATCTACTATGTACACTCCATACCTCGTAATCTGCTGGTTTTAAGCTGTTATCCCTTGCCTTTTGAGCCAACTGCTTCACCTCCTCAGCAATTGTACCAAGTCCCTTCTTGTCTGCGTCCTGCAGCACAAGTATAACTGTAAGTAAGAATTTTCTCCCTTAAAAAGTACAAGTTAGAACCAGAAACAGAAAACGCGAATTGGACAAAATTTAGAGTAACTTACCCTAATTACTGGAACAAACAATCCATGCTCTGTCTGTACGGCAACATTGATGTTCACATTGTGGTATCTATATCAAAAGAAAGTGTCGTTTTTAACTGTTTTAGGCTTTGATCTAATCAAATAATTTCCCAGCAACAATGAACCATTACAACTTGAACTTACTGGCGAATAAAATCATTCATCCATGAGCTGTTACACTGAGGGACCTTTCGAAGAGCCAAAGCTGCAGCCTGCATATCAAATAAAGACAGATTAAATACTGCACAGCAGAGAGGATATAAACTACATCCAAAAAAAAAAACAGTGCACATACCCAATCCTCACAAAACCTAGGTGGACAGCAGCAAATAAAACCTAAATGGTGCAACAAATTACCTTGATTACAAGATCATTGATAGATATTTTCTTTCCACCAGAGGCATCCTGCAGCGGATTCAGTTCACCTCGCAATCTGGATTAGAATGAAATAAAAAACTCATCAGTGCTGTTCCACCTATGAAAATAGTGCTTTAAGTTACAGTTAGGTTAGAAACATACTTGACAAGTTTGTCAACACGTGCATCAACTGTCAAGTAGTAATGTGGAATGGTCTGTTTCGATGCTAGCAGGCGGTTTGCGGTAACCTGAAGAAAATAAATACGACAACACATTCTCAGGCTCCTAGCATCTAAATATGAAAATCATGCCTAGGTTCTGGACTATCAAAATTTACCTTTCTTATCTGTGCATTTGGAATGTCGACATAACCTAACCCTGGAGCAGCAAAAGCCTCCTTATGTCCTCCCTTAGCTACAGAAGCGTCATCAATGCAAAAAACGGGGGAAGTCAGAAGGTTAGACTGCAGTCTAGTTCAGCTAAAGAAGCCAAAATGCCAAATCATGCAAATTATTATAACAAAAGTGAAATAAGATGTGCCGATCATGTTGTAGCAAGCCAATAACATTATTATATAACCTAAAGTGCATATGATTATGCAGCAACTAGAAGTATAACGAGGACCCAGGTAAACAACAGAGAGAATTGAACTGCCCCCCACAGATCTAACATAATATTGCAGAGAAACAAAAGCATGTGACAGTTGTTGTCTTGAGTTTATTCTTCAGGCGTCAGTGGAAACAGTCATGAGATAAATAGCACCATTTTTGGTAAATCAGATTAAAGCTTAGTGAAATCTTCCATCCAATGGTCAACCTCTCTGTTTTGGTTCTCAAATAGAATTTTTCTCTCTAATAGTTGTATTAATCTTCCATCCTTAGGCTTGTGCAGCTGAAGATGTCTAGTATTCCTTAAGGCTCTTATATAAATCTAATGAATCTGAGCTGATCAGAACACGACATTATACAATGATCAATGAGGGAGAGCTGGCAAGGGAAATACGTCCTGGGGACCTCTAGAAAAATCCCACCCAACTAAAACACAGCATTATACAACAATTGTGACAGGTATTTGCATGGGAAAGACATCCAAATTTAATTTGACAGTAGGAATTTCAAAGGTTATAAGAGATCTAATGGTTGCAGCTGGAGACTAATAACTCACCCAAGTAATCTTCAATGTCTGCCTTCAAAATACGCCCATCAGGACCAGTACCTTTCACACTTGACAGTGGGACCTGTTTCAGGGAACATAATCTTGATTTCACAAACCCATATACTCATCAGAACTATCAATACAGCTGAAGTAACAAGAGCATACATTGTTATCTTCAGCCAGTTTCCGGGCAAGAGGGCTGGCAAATATGCGATCTCCAGATTGAGAAGCTTCTTCAATCTTTGGGGCCTTGGGCTCAGGAGTCTTGCTAGCCTCTTTCTCGTCCACCTTTGGTGGTGAAGGTTCAGGTTGAGCCTTTGATTCAGTAGGAGCTGCAGGTTCCGCAGAAGATGATGGCTTATAATCCTTGAACTTCTCAATGTCACCCTCTTCTTCCACAGTTACAGCAATGATCTACAGGCACAGCATTGGTCAGATTATTAAACCCATTCTATGTCTGAAAAATATATGATTATGCGTGCAATATAAATATCTGCAGTGGTAAGGGTCAAAGAAATATTTATTCTTTAATCAATAACTATGCACCTCGCCAACTTTTATCTCCTTGGCACCATCTCCATGAATAATCTTAGCGAGATAGCCCTCTTCCATGCACTCCATTTCCACAGTTGCTTTATCCTGATCACCAGGAATCCACCCAAAGGTCATTTGGTTCTACTGCATCTCTTAAGTAAAAGAAAATACTAAACAAAATGTGCTGTATATCTTTAACAGACTGAAAACTTACAGTTTCCACCTCACAGAGAACCTCACCAGGGGAGACCTTGTCTCCTTCCTTCTTAAGCCACTTGGCAATGTTTCCCTACAATAAGTTAGGGAATAAAAACAAGCAGCGATCCTGATTTCAGTTCAGCTATTATTCAGTTCATAGTAATGATTTTTGGGTAACAGATGTACCTCAGTCATTGTGGGCGAAAGTGAAGGCATCCCGATTTCTTGATGTGGTGGCAAGTCTGGAAGTAGCAGAATGTGTTACGTCTATCATAGGACCTTGTTTTTGCTAATGGAAATATATGTTCAAGATAGGGAAACTAAAAAAAATGGTGGAGATGCCCAACCCAATATCAGAAGATACCAAAATTTGCGAACAGAAAGCAAGGAAACAAAATTCTGTGTTCACAGGACAGAAAGCTGTCCAGAAAATTCAAAAAGAAAACATGGCAGGAAATCTGACTACATGCTATATCGTAAGTCTAGTAACGAATACAGCTTCACGTGTGCATGCACGGACAAAAAAAATGTGAAGACAGGATACATAGAGGGGCAAATTTGCAATGAAATAACAAAACAGATTGCCAGAAGATGCTATTCTGCATAAGCAATTGCAAAGAAGTCTAAATTTTAATAAATATTTTCAAAAGACGGGACTGATCTACTTAGCAATATGTCTCGCATGATGGTCTCTAAATTAAAAGCATAAAAATGCACAACAAGCAGGCAGTACCTGCACTGCTTGAGAATGGTCGTGCTGAAGCCACCTGTCCACTGCCAATAAACAACCAAAAAAGTAAATGTCAAAACAGCTTCAGTATTACCCAGATCTCAAAGAAAAACATTAAGGTCAAGGCTTTTTCTGGAAGGAATTATTCTTAATAATAAGCAATGTGAACTTGAAATCTCATTTATCAGATAAGATTTAATAGATTATTAATATTATTTTTCTTGAACTATTCGTACCTTAGTTACAAAGCTGAGCAGATTGCCATTTGTGTGTTTTGTAAATTGTGGATCGGGATGAAATATAACAGAATAATTCAGTGGAACTTCAAACGATCTAAAGACATTTTTCAGGGTTTATCTGAGCCACCAAGATCAGATCCAATAGGAGTAAAGTTCTCAATAGAATCTATTTTAACGTGGTTTATGTCTGATGCAGTCACAAATATATCAGGAATAATAGAATAAAAAACACATACCATGAAAATGAACCATTGAGACTGCTAACAGCACTTGGGATACGGCTGTTGGAAGCTCTTGTCCAAGTGTAGCTTCTGTTTACTCCCACTGAGAATGTCTCAAGCTCTTTTGCAGGCTGGCTATGCTTAGATAATCTGGTGCCTCCAGTTCGCTTTCCAAGACCTGATGAAATCAAAGGCATTACACAATGAATGGCAACAACGTAGGGCATCTAAGAAAGGCCAAGTTTTCACAGTACACATTCACTAAAAACTCAAAACAACTAGTGCCTAAAATGGTTTATATCCAAAATGGCATAATAATCATGTGATGAATGAGAAATGACATGACATGAAATTAAAGGATCAAACTCAATAAGCATAGGTGATAGGTGTAGCAATAAACAAAGCAATGGGACATTGCATAGTAAACAGTTATCTGATAGTATGCAGCATGAATGAGCATCATCTGCATTCTCATATCTAGTTTGGTGGATACATGGCAGATGCTATGAACCTCTTGAGAAATGTGTAACTGAAAAAGGGGGGAAACAAAGGAAAGATAGAATGATACCACATACCATTTTCCTTGACGATAAAGGAACCGGAACTGCTAGAGAAATACCGGACAAGACTAGAACGCTCGCAATCTACAGCATTTTGCAAACTCCGCAGCTGTAGAAGCAAACAGGGGCAGGAGCGTTAGGTATAATAGTGGATTATAGCTACTCGATGAGTAAATAATATGAATGAGATCTAAAGCAACCTAGCTGGAGCAAAGGCAGCAGGACCATAACTCTGTATCAAAACAAAAAAGACCAAGAGCATTGTGGTCTGAAAAGTACAGCCCGATTACAAAGCTTCATAGCTCATAGGTTTGCAATAACAGGGCACATTCACAGTGTACACGTTTGGATTGCAGCAAGTGCAGTCAACGTCATGACAGTTCACCACCTCCACTTCTAGAATCCAAACTGATTATTCAACCGAATTTGCGTCTGGAAATGAGAAACGGAATCTCCAATTATCACAGAAAAGCCTGAGAGGGACTATTGGACCACCTACCCATCCAATTGGATCCTCCGAATGGAATTAATAATTATAGAAACGCGCAGCACCGAACTGGTAGCATATTACAGCATGCATTCCCACATCGACGAGAGATTAGCAACCTGATTACACGGCTGGCTTATTTACAAGCAGTGAAGAAAATCCGCAGATTATTCCCCGCCCCCTTGCCCAATCCACCAACAGCAGCAATTACAAGACCCAGCGCATGACTACCCAGAGACGGGCGGATCGAACAGATCGGGAGGCGAATAGGAACGGATTCCCAAATTCAGGGAAGCGCGCGCGGTCAGAGACAGAGAGATGCAGAGAGAAAGAGGGGGAGACACGCACCTTGCGGGAGTGACGGAGAAGCTGAGCGGCGGACATGGCGATCGGAGGCAATGGGCGCGTAGGCGGGGCTAGGGTTCGGGCTCCTTTCGGACGGGATGCGGCGGCGGCCGCGGGGGAGATCGGGGGGGACGAGGAGGAGGAGGAGGTGGGAGACCTCACGGTCACGGTGGAGATGGGAATGAAGGAGCCAGCGGGTCGTGACGTCAGCCTGTATTGTACGTATTCCCTTGTTTAGTTGGGGGAGGTGGGTGGGCCTTGCCCTTGCGGCTTGGGTTGGGCTGCGGGCAGATGGGCAACTTGGGCTTGGCTACCCCCTCTCCACCAATGGAAAGGAAGAACACCAGTACGGCTTGTTTTCTCCTACTGTACTATACCCCGGCCCCAAGTCCTTCAAAGCAGAGAATGAGAATATCAACTTTGCCGATGATGCTCAAAGATGCGACCACAGCACATCCAAGGTCTGACCTTAGGAACATGTCGACATCACAGATACTGAATCGTTTTAAGATGAAACAATTGATTCGTCTCCAAAGAATAAATAAACAGTGATAACATATGCGGGCGAGTACAGTACAGTACACTATAACAACAACACTCTACTAAGCCATGTCTTCTTACACTAGAACACGACTTCTCCTATCCTTCTCCAAAACCGAAAAAAATAATAGTAAAACAAAATGGAGTGGGGTGTGAATTTGCTTGCGTTCCAATAAATCGGGTAGGGGCAGATCATCTGTACAAGGGCACCTGCATGCTGCTTCTGATCTTCTGAGGGAATATTTTTCATGCAGTGAACAATGGATCCATAATCCCCATATGAACACTACTTCTCTTAAATGAAGAAAATAGCTTAGCTACTGCCATTTCTGGGTCATCTGTTTCCTATTAAGGTAGTCTATGATATGTGGAGCCCAAAAGATCTTACCTAAGCTTGGTTATAAACTAAATATCTACTAACTTGATCAAATTTGCCTAAAATTAGGTGTGGCGAGGAACAACCAACCACAATCATCGTCTGTGCATACAGCAGCAGCATGCATTATTGGCCTAGGATCCATTATTGTTTTTCTTTTGACCTCATATTGTTTTTGTTTGTGAAGAAAGACATTGGCCGTCACTTATTTTAAAAAAAAAAGACATTGACCGTCACTAGCAGAGAGCTACCTAGTATACCATTACGGCAATATCCATCGGACGCAGCAAGTTACTGTACAGAATTAACCAACGGTACATGCATTACTTTTCAACTAATTGGTCAGTAGAAATGACCTCTTGTTACGTATTACCCTGTTGTGGTGCCGTGGTGGTGGTGGTGGATGTGAATGAGATTTTTTTTTTCAACCGATAATGCATCAGTCACTGCCCGACTGCCGTCATGTTAACAGGAGGGCCAATGCAGGAGCCTGCCCCAACCCCATAGCCCAGGAGCCTACCTAGTAGGTACTATAGAGCATGCAATGCAATTCTCTGTGACTCAATGACTGAGGCAGAGAGATCGTCGCCGATGCATCCATCCTCTGTTTCTGTTTCCACAACGTCAACTGTCATCAACGATTGCGCAGCCTCATCACACTAAAAACACTTCACAAGAAGAAAAAACTCTGTTCTAGACATGTTAACAATGCAGCATGCTGCTCTGCTGCGGGCGAAAATAAGGAAAACACAAAGAATGGCACAATGGTAAAAATAAGGTCAAAATTGCAGAGGAGCTCTGGAGGAACCACCACCTGCCTTTCATTTGTGCAGTGTTCTCTCTGATATGAAATCGCCCTTTACCGTCTAAGCATACATCTATCAGGGCTAACATTATTAGGGCCCGTTTAGTTCCCAAAAATTTTCGTGTGCTACAGTAATTTTGAACGTTTGACCATTAATTAGGAGTATTAAATTTGGATAACTATCAAAACCTATTCCACAACCCCCCAAATCGCGAGACGAATCTAATGAACCTAATTATACAATGATTAGACAATGTTGTGCTACAGTAATCAATCTCTAATGACGGATTAATTAGATTTAATAGATTCGTCTCACGATTTCCCGTCCATCCGTGTAATTAGATTTACAATTAGATCATGTTTAGTCCTCCTAATCTTCGATTGGCAGTAATTTTCCCCAAAAATTTTTGGGAACTAAACGCGCCCTTAGTATAGTCAAACGACAAACCTGACCTTTTTTAAAGGAAAAGGTAAATCTGAGCAGAGCGCCGGCCGTCTGCTCAGCATCACCATTTCAAATTCCACCTGCTGCAATGCTACAAGATAAAGCTGACATGAGCTTCCTTCATTGCAACCACCCTCTACAAATGTAGAATGTGTAACTGCACTCGGGGCAATCATGCTCTGCTTCCCAAGTAAATGCTCCAATCTGGAGCCTGGGTTTCCAGATTGTCGTTGGACCCACCATCTCATCTCTGGAAGCAACTTCATCTTTTCCAAAATTGATTACAAAGAAGACAAGATGGAGCAATTATTCATATTCAGGCAATTATCGCATATAGGCCCTGTTTAGATCCCAAAATGCAAAATCCAAAATTTTTGTAAATCACTTGCATGATGTACTAAATGTAGTCGAAAAATAAATCGCATTACACAAATAGACTGTAAATCGCGAGACGAATCTAATGAGCCTAATTAGGACGTAATTAGACACTAAATTGCTACATTAATGCTACAGTAAATAAGCTCTAATGATATATTAATTAGGCTCATTATATTCGTCTCGTAGTTTACAGACGAGATCTGTAATTAATTTTGTGATTAGTCTATATTTAATACTTCAAATGTTGAATATTCTCTTCCAAAAATCCAAAATGCAAAGTGATCTAAATAAGGCCATAGTTACTATCAGGCCCATACTCCACAGGCAAATCTTTGTGATAAAACAGACGGGGTACTATATACAAGGATAAAATAAGCTTAACATCAGCATCGTCTCACAACCTAGATATGCCTGCTCCTACAACATACTCAAACATAAGCAATTAGCACCATAGCCAGACGGGGTACTATATACGAGGACAAAACAAGCTTAACATCTGCATCGTCTCACAACCTAAATATGCCTGCTCCTACAACATACTCAAACATAAGCAATCAGAGAGAGTAGCACCTGTTGACGCAAAAATCAACACACTGGAATCCGAGGGCAAGTGTTCACCGAGTCACGGAAAGTCAACCAAGCGTGCCAGTCAATTTGACCTGAAATTGACAAAGGAGAAAACAAAGTAGGCGTATCAGCAAGCTTTGCCAATACTGAATGCGACAAAAAAATATTGAATGCAAGCGTATAATAATGAGCGCGTCGGTAAGATCAGCCGATGCACTAAACGACAAAATCAACTCTGAGCAGCCGATCGCGTATGTATAATAAGATCTAAGCTATGAATGTGTAACTCAGATGATGCGAGCTAAAAACAGATCTAAACTGCCTCTTGAGATAACAAAAGTGTTACTTCAAAATCTAAAGCCGATCCAATATGTTTTTAGATGTGATAATGGCCAAAAAGCATAAGAAAACCTACAAATCTAGCCGATATCGATAAATTGTGAATAAATCTAGACGAGACGACAGCGATGCGTCCGGAAGTCAAAGCCTAGATGAACTCAATAACTTTTGAATAGATTTGAACGAAGCCACAGCGATGCGCCCGGTAGCTAAAGCTCAAATATACTCGGTAAAACGAAAACTCACCAGCAAATCAAGTCGCTCGAATGTGAGGCGTCCTTGATCGACTTGAAAGAACTCGTCGAAAAAGAAAAGAAAAGGCGAAGTCGCCGAAAAAGTGCAAAGGAATTATAAAGTTGTGTTGTATTGGATGTGTATCAAGTTTTTCCGGTCCCTTACAACTGATATATATATAGCATAGCACTATCAAATCCTAACCGATCACGGCAAACATTACTTGACTTAAAAGAAAAGACTAACTAAAGATAAACTACTTTAAATACTACAACCGAATCATCGAGATTCTCAGAGTCCGGATCCTCACCTCTTTTCTTGACTTCATTGGCAATTCTCCATCGGCCGGATACCAGAGCTATCTTCAAAGCATATTTTCCTCTGGCCTATCGGACGGACTCCATCGGCCGATTCCAACCCTGTGCATCTTTTGGTTTCTTCCAAATCGGCCACCTTCCCTTCACAAAAATCACCATACTTGACACGTGTCAAAAAACGGTGTCAACAGCACCATAGCCAAGAATACAGAAGCATCCCAATCACGACACTTGGCAAGAAAAGCAACGGAAATCAAAACCATATATGTTCATTACAATACCAAGTTAACTGATACAAAATACCAAGTTTAGTACACTCACAAAACAGCAAACAAGATGTTCTATCCATTTGTTTTGAAACTAGAAGACTATATCGCAGGCAACGTAGTCAACACATTTTTTGGTGACTATATACAATGCTATGACAAAGTGTATTTTTATATCTCTCTGTAAAGGTTGAGCCTGTTGGCGCCACCAAGCATCCTGTTAACCACAGTTGCAGCTGCCGCTCCTTGGCTTGGAGATGTGATTTCTGACGAGTCTTCTCTGATCTGCAACGACGACACTGCTTGGGCTGCTATGAAACCAGGGCAGTTGACTGACTGATGGAATGTTCCTTGATAGTAGGGGCCTTGGACTTGGAGGTCCCTCACTTCTCCCCAAGATGGCAGTGGCTGGCCAATCCCCCAATCAGCCCACCTCCCTTTGGGAGCATATGCATGGCTGGTGCAAATCAGTCCATCTGAAGAATAAATATCAGCGGCTTGTGCATCCACGGTGAATTCAAAGCCAGCCGAGGGATCCCAATGGCTGCACCTTTTATGCTTGTTTAGCATCAAGTGGCAGGGTTCATCGGAGTCTTCACCTATGAGAACATGAAGAGCGACTGCTTCAGCTATCGCAGCACCTTCCTCATCCAGCCTTTGCTGTTCTTCTTTCTTCTTCTGCTTCTTCTTTTCCAGCTCTGAAATAATGGCAGCCGAGTTTGCCAGCGCTTTCTCTAGCCGGCGCCTCTTCTTCTCAGCCTGCTTCTGGCGATCCAGCTCATCCTTGGCCTGTTTCTTTTTTCCTTTCTTCAAGACTTTGCCTGCCTGATTGCTCATGATAGTCTTGTCCATAACAACTGTGCCCGCTATTTACTATCTCAGCTAAACTCCTCTACTGTCTATATAAAATTAGGGAAAGACAAAATCTTCAAAGTTCATTGTTTTGGACTCCTTGCTAGGTGGTTTCCTAAGAGACCCGCACCTGTCTATTTATTTGCAAACCAGCTACTGCAAAAAAAGGAGGTGAACGCAAGATGCTACACCCACTCAGGTCTCAGTGAGTATCTTATCTTGCGGAAGATGCAATCCCAGAAGGAAACAACAGGGGAGAGCAGAAGCGAGAAGTGGTAGGCGCCTGCTACTTCATCTATGGTTAGTCTTGTCCCAAACTTGTTGCTGATCAGGTCCTGACCCATCTTAGTAGCACCCGAATTGGAGTAGAGCCCCAGCCAACCAGCTCATAAGGTTCCTTCACTGTGGCAAGAGAGGAGAAACTTAGGTGAGAATGGGGCAGGACGTGCTGGAAAATGAAGCAGGAGATCAAGGAAGGTGGAAGCATAAATAAATTAAATAACGGCGTAAAATAGAACGAATCACACACACATGATGAATGAATTGTAAATCCTATTGCACATGACGGAAAAGCCTGAGTGTGACAATTTGACCGCCCAACGACTTTACCCATCCAATTCGATCCTCTGAATGGAATTAATAATTATACAAACACGCAGCACCGAACTGGTAGCATATTGCAGCATGAATTCCCCACATCGACGAGAGATTAGCAACCCGATTACAAGGCAGGCTTATATACAAGTAATAATCGGTGAAGAAAAATCCGCAGGCGCAGATTAGTTACTCCCTGCCCCCTTGCCGAAGCCACTAGCAGCAGCAATTACAAGACCCGGGCACATGACTGGCCGCAGAGGCGGACGGATCGAACAGATCGGGATTCGAATTGGAACGGATTCCCAAAATTCAGGGGAGCGCGTGCGGTCAGAGGCAGAGAGATGCAGAGAGAAAGAGGGAGGAGACACGCACCTTGCGGGAGTGACGGAGAAGCTGAGCGGCGACCGGAGGCAATGGGCGCGCAGGCGGGTCTAGGGTTGGGGCTCCTTTGGGCGGCCGCGGGGGAGATCGGAGAGGAGGAGGAAGAGATGTGATGGGAGACCTCACGGCACGGGGGAGGGGAAGATGTGAATGGAGGAGCCAGCGGGTCGTGACGTCAGCATTTATTGTAGTATTGTTTATTGGGAGGTGGGTGGGCCCTTGCCCTTGCGGGTTGGCTTGCGTTGCGTAGCGGGCAAGATGGGCAACCTGATCGCCAACTTCGGCTTGGCCACCCCACCCCACACGGTTGGTCGGGATTTACACATCTGCTTGAGATTTGTGCGAGCAATCTCGTTCGTTTGATCTTTATCTAGCTCCTGCTGCGCGCCTGCGCCTCCTTACTTTCCCCGTACGCCAGGGCACCACCGCAGCCCGCCATCTCCGCTGGCCGCGGCACGCCGCCGGTGCTCCCCTCTTGTTTTCTACTGTACTACCCCCAAGTCCTTCCTTTCACAAATGACAGTGATCCACACATCCACCCAAACCCAACACAGTATTTGGGAATCCATACCGTACCAGTTTTTCTTTGAATCTGATGTTTCTCGCAGCTTTGTTTGCTTGCTCATATTATAAAGGAGTAGGGCATGACGCTCTGTTCGTTTGGCTTGTCAGCCAGCCAACAGTACTGTTTTCTTATACTAAATCAGCACCAGTCAGTCAGCATTATTGTTCTCTCATAAAAAATCAACACCAGCCACCAGCCACAAATCACTTGTTCATTTCCAGCTTTCCTTCATCCAACTGAAATCACAAACTAGGTTTTGTTTTCGACTCTTACCCTTGTCTCTTCCAAAACATAATAGGCCAAGCCTACATACATCCCCTTATCAGCTATGCGGCAACTTGAGCTTTTCCAAGCAGAGAATGAGAATATCAACATTATCGATGATGCTCATAGATACGGCCATAGCACATCCAAGGTCTGACCTGAACAACATGTCCACATCACATATAGACAACTGCCACATATCACATCAGCAAGCACCCAAGGAACAACACAAGGCAACAGTGGCACACAATCGTCTTAAGATGAAAGAATTGATGCGTCTCCAAAGAATAAACAGAGATAACATTTGTATGGGGCAAGTACAATACAGTACACTATAACAACACTCTACTTAACCATGTCTTCTTACACTACAACACGACTTCTCCTATCCTTCTCCAAAAACAGGAAAAAAATAATAAAACAAAATGGAGTGGGGTGTGAATTTGCTTGCGTCCCAATAAATCGGGTAGGGGCAGATCATCTGTACAAGGGCACCTGCATGCTGCTTCTCTTCTCACCTGTAAACAAGGGCCATCCAACTCTTTCCCCTCTCTCTAAAACATAAACCAACATATATAGCTACAAAATATTCAAAAACCCAGCATTTCTAGTAGTACAGGTCTGATGCACCTCCGTGCTTAAGTGCGGTCTCTAGGATCTAGTGCAACCTCACACATGTCCATTCCGCTTGTGGCATCCCCTTGATCAGCAGCATTATAAGGAAAACTCATTTCTCTTTCACCCGCTTCGGGGTTCAGGAATGATCCGGGGTTACCACGGTTGTGTCTGGGTAAAAAAAACATGACTCGCAACGGTCATGCTGAGCAGTTGCCAATCAGAGCTCCACCTCATGAAGATCCTCTGTCAATCCGTTCAACTGCATAGATGAGATGCTGTTGGAATGACTGTGCGACAGTTTCCCAGGCATGAGTGGTGACGGCATGGTCTGTCCCTCGGGTGATTTAGTGCTCGCAAAAGTACTAAGCTGCTCAGAGTATGTCCCGCTCCAGGATGCAGCTCGTGATCTTGAGAATGAGCTGCTGCTGCTGCTCACCGATGACACCCCGGATCCCTGGTATGGGGTGGAGATGTTGTCCATACTCGATTGACGATGAATTGTTGACAACATTGCTGCTGAAAATTGTGCCGATGGTGGGGGTGAAGAAAATGATGTTTCTGCTGGCGGTGAGGCTGACCGCTCGTCCTGATGGATGGTTTCACTGTGTATCTCTGCTGCTTGGTGTGGCACCATCTGATCAGAAGCAGGTGCGGTTGGCATGAAGAACTTGGCACCTGCTGGTGGTGTCACAGAAGGAGCAGCCGGTTGGTTATACGATGGCACTGCTCCAGATGCACTAGACTTGTTGAATGTGTCCACATATCTAAAGTGAAGAACAGAAAAGTCATCAGTCCTCCCATTGATACCTTAGATAGCAGTATAAAAAATAAATCAAGAGTAAACGACAATACTACTATACTATTGAATTACCTGGACCGGACACCCATCCGTCCCCGAGCAGAAAACTGGTTTTGGCTAGGTGGAATCGGCGGCATCCCCAAACCTTGCTCGGAAGAATTTGAGGATTTCCGTTCTGTGACTCCATTGGGAGCATGGCTTCCACTCATGGGGCCATTCAACTTATGGTCTGGCATACCATTCTGGAAAGACAGTTTTGTTGGAGGTGGAGGTAGAGGAGGCTCCTCAGCAGGAACTGCAGCACCTTCTTCTACCCACCGCTTCAACTTCTCATCATAGTAAAACTTGTTCTGGTCCCCTAATTTTGCCTTCAGAACAGAGATAAAGCTTAAGGTTAGCATTGCATAGAGAGAAACAAGCCAAACAAAGAAGTGGAGATACTCCAGTCTCATAATAGTCAGAAAATACCTGACGGTGGGTTTTTGACACAAATCCCATAGTCTTCTGCAGTGTGGAGCCCAACCAACCAAACCGAGAACTGCCTGATCCTGATGCACTGCTCTGCATGCCATCTGATCCGGCACCCTGTCAGAATTTTAAAAATGAAATGAAGAGATGAAAACAGAAAACTCAATATCAACAAACCGAAGCTAATGCCTCTTAAGGCTTCTCTCATAAGTACCTGTTTTGATGTTCTGCCAAAGTCCGGCTCAGAAACACTTCTGTTGTGTGCAATTTTCCTGCCAGCACCACCACTATTCTCTGCTCCCTGAGTCATAGATTGCATTGAAGCGGATGGCATTAACGATGACATGGCCATTACCGATTGGCTATTTACAAATTTTGCAGCTGCAGGCGCAGCGTGGCTCTCCCTATCACTAACAGATCCATGTGGCAGTGGTGGAAGTGGTGCAGATGGTGTACCCATCATGCGGGATATAGATTTATCAAGCGAGGTGAAAATCTTCCCCACTAGTTTTGCTGGGGCAAGATTTGTGCCATATCCACCCTATAAAAAAAAAACAAGCAAAGAAAATGGGTTATGATAAATGAGAACATAGAGCATGGGAACCCCAAGAAAGGATTTGAAATATACTAATGGCATGGTCCAACCTGCTGGTGCGTGCGTATCCTCTCCTCTAGCGAAGAAAACAATTGTTTCCAGGCCTCCAATTCAGGGGCACGGCCAGAGGCTTTCAGCACCTTCAAAGATGCTTGGCAATACCTGGAGAAGTTAATATTCAACTGGTTCACAATGTACAAGTACAGACTAGGGAAAGCACCAAATCATTTAATTGTTATGGACGAGCCAACAACCTACCTCAAAGAATCAGAAATCTTCCCCACTTCAGCAAGCATGTATGCATATATCAGCTTATACGGCTGAAAGGGTAGCAGGATATACTGAGAATTACCAAGCACCTTCGCGTATTCATATACTTCTGTCCTCTGTTGTTTGCATTTTACAGAAATCAGACAGTGAATAAGTGAATACCTACTCCATATAAAATTTTTTGCAGTTAAACAGACAGTACCGGACCTGAATGGCTTCAGGGCTGGCAAATGTTCGAGGACACTTCAAGTGGTCTGCGCCAATGAGGCATAACCTTGCACTTTCCGAGTACGAATCAATATTTAGTTCAGCAACTAAATAGCATGAATGAGCAGCTGCAACCTGCACCCATTTTGTGTATTGCTCTCAATGACACATACGCGAAAAAAAAAGTATGAAAACTGAATCTAAGAAATACATACGATACAAACCTCAATTTTCTCTTTCCAAAGGCAATCACCAAGATGGGTAATTACGAGATCATCGCCTTTTGTCCTGTTTGCAGTAATAATAGCCAAATTTTCCTCCCAATCATCCAACATACCATTAGGACCAGGCTGTCTCGAAAAAAACAAAAAACAAATTGTGAACAGAATTGCAAAGTAAACAGCAATGCATGAAAATTATTGATAAGCTATACCCATAAGTCATGATATTGCACTAAAACAATAACAAAAATGGTAAAGAGACTTGTTACTATAACTTTGAATTATATAATCGGTACTTTTTTCAAAATAATAAGACAACTAAGAACTGAAAATCTCATTAACTGTGCAAGTACCTCCATAGGTTGATGGGATGTACCATAGTCGCTGTTGACATTGTTCTCTACATTAAAAACATCTGCAGGTTGTCCAGCAATGAGAAGGCATAGGGTTCGCAGAGGTGACCCAGATACAAAATGGGAGTGAGCCATTCTCTTCACTGTATCCACATAAAACTGTACCACCAATTCAGAAAAAAAAACGATTATGAAACTAGCTTGGAAATGAAAACCAGACAAGAAATTCAAGCAATGTGTTAGATTACAAAAAGGGAGTCATTTTAAGTTAAACAGACCTGATCGCCAAGCTGTAAAGCCAGTATGATTGCAGGCCCCCACAGTTGACCTCCCTGGGCACACTGAAGGGCCTCTTTTCTTCTTCCAGAAACTAGAAGATTTTGGACCTCTTGTGCAACAGCCTAAAAGGATAGTACTCTCAAGAAGGGACATTTGACCAGAAAAAAAGGAATATCAAGTTCAAATAAAAGTTACCTGCATCTGACCTTCTGAGGGAATATTTTTCATGCAGTGAACAATGGATCCATAATCCCCCATATGAACACTACTTCTCTTAAATGAAGAAAATAGCTTAGTTACTGCCATTTCTGGGCCATCTGTCTCCTATTAAGAATTAATATAAAAGATAAGTAAGATTAATAAAGCTAGGCATAATTTTTAAACTGCAGAGATTCGAAAGTAGATCTAGCTCATAATGAAACGTGAAAAAAAAAGATGAAATCAAGCAAATGTGAGAATACTAATAACAGGCATTTATAACTTTATGTGGTTGAAATATTGCTCATAAGAAAATTCCAGATTATATGAATATATATTAGTATGTAGGTTTATTTGCTTATCCAACTTTGGTGTTGGCTTACACCATCCAACAACTTCAAATCAGTATGTGCTAGTGATAATTTGGTCTGCCAAAATTATGATTGCACAATATTTAACTCTTCTGATGTAAATTGTGAAAATCAACAAGGACAGTAAAGGGGAACAGGTCAGAAAATAGAGAAGGTATATAAACTAACAATACAATTATAGCTGCAACATAATAGAGGTACCTCTTGTGGGTCAGCCCCAAAAGGTGAACGGAGTTTTCCATAGTGCTGACACAGTATCTTCAACAATGAAATAAGCAACTTGCGAGTATCACCTCTCTGGAGTTCAGTGGAGGAAAGTTCATACCATGCAATCATCTCATCAAGCCACTTATTCACATCCTTTGATGCAGCACTTCCACCAACTAGAGGACCAGGAACAGGTTGACGGCATAAAGCATTGAAATAACCAAGTGCGCTGCCATTAGTGATGCTTGAAGTATCAACTTTATCAAAAACCACCTCTGATAGATTAAGGACTGAAACTGTGCCACTAGAGTTCCCCTTGAATTGCAATAAGCAATAAGAAAGAAATATTTTAGTCACCTAAAAAAATATGTGATGCTGCTTTGTTGCAAAAAATTGTTTTACAAAGGAAACTATTGGGGTACCTGATTTCCACTGTTAAAGCTTGTGGTCATTGAGCTGGTTTCTTTCATAACAATAAGTTTCCCTCCAAACCCAAAGGCGATGAGGGCATGTGGTGGTCGTCCAGCAGATGACCTCCCATCATGAGAGTGGCCGAACTGAAAATTTGAGGTATTTGCAACCGGAAATTGTTGCTGATTAAAGTTCATGGAGTTCTCTGTACCCAAATAGCTGTTTGACAGGTGCTCTTGTGGGTTTGCGCTTGCTTGGTTCTGACCATGGTATGTGCTTTGCATTGGGGCAAATCCTTGAGTATCCACAGCACCATTGACATCACCATAACCCTGGTGATTGGCAGAAGTGTCAAATCCCAAGTAGTTTGGTTGACGACCTGAAGAAGGTTGGGAACCCATGTAACCAGCATGTTGAGCTGAAGAGGGCTCAAATATCTTGAAACTGGTATTGTAACCTGTAGAAGTTTCAAATTCATTGTAGCTGGCCTGGTTAACCGTGGAATCTTCGGATCCCTTGTAACCAATCTGGTGACCAGTGGAAGGCATGAATCCCTTGGAAGCACTATGGTGACCCGTGGAAGGTTCGAATGCGTTGTAACCACTCTGGTTGCTCATGGAAGGTTCAAACGCCTTGTAACCTCCCTGATTACCTGCGGACTGTTGGAACACATTGTGACTGGTCAGGCGACCCATGGCAGGTTCAAACGCTTTATAACCGGCGCGATAACCTGTGGAAGGTTCGAACGCCTTGTAACTGGATTGTTGACTGTCAGAGGAGCTATAACCACTCTGAAGACTTGATGATTCAAAGCCCTTGTGTGCACCATAGTGATCGGTAACAGTTTCAGCTGTGTTAAAACCAACCTGGTGGCTCGTAGAGGAACTGACAGCCTCAGCATTTGCATGTTGATCAAAACCGTAGAAACTACTGGTCAGGCTATTATCTGTAGCACTTTCAGATTGCATGGTGTTACCAAACGCACCAGTCGTCTCTCGTTGGCTCTGAGGAGCGAAACTATTCGTGAACGAGTTATGTTGGGTCACCTGATTGTGGACAGAAAGGTCCTCAGTTTGTTTGGCATTATAGGCTGTTCCTCCAGAAGTCACAAGAGCACCATTGTTTGCACCAGTCTGAACCGCGCTAGCTGTTCCAGCCTGCTGGTACGACTCAAGCGAGTGCCACTGCTGGGTGTTGGTATCAAAGTACCAACCTGGGTATTCTGCGTAGAAGAGCATGTTGGGTGGGTACTCTGAGGCGCCCCCCTGGCCCCAACTTGAGACACCAGCTGTGGCAGTGCCCTCCTCAGCAATGGTCTCAAGCCCTGCATGCACTGAATTCTGCAGGTAGGATGCGTCAAGCTGCTGCTGCTGCTGTAGATTCTGACTGGTATTGTCTACCAACTGAGCTGCATTCCCTATTGTATTGGAAGTGTCAACCTGGTACCATTGCTGCGTCGCCTCATCATACTTCCATCCGGGGTACATGGCCTCCAGATACTTGGGATCTGTGGAATCCACAGCACCACTGCCGGTCCTCTGAAGCTGGCCGTCCACATTCTGATTGGAGCTGGAGGTCCCCCCGAAGAAGTCCTGATCCGTCACCGGAGCGGCCAAGCTCTGATTCACACCGAGGAAGTCATGATCCGAGGAGCCGACGGAGGAGGTCTCCAGGGTGTGGGTCCCGAAAAAGCTGTCGTCGGCGGCGCCTCCCGAGAGCTCAGCAAATGGATCAGCGCCATCGTCCGGGCCGCCTCCGAAGGAGGCCCACTGCACCTGCTTGACGGTTGTGTGGACGCCGGCGCCGGCCTTGGATGAGCCCGGTGACCCTCCCTCCGGAGGCGCCGCCTCGGGGGCCGGTGGCAGGGTAGGTGGGTCGTGGTCGGCGAGGCTTATGTCGGAGACGTCGCGAGCCAAGGCGGAGTTGGCGGGGGCGTCGTCGTCGTCGACGAGCTTGTCGAAGAAGTCGGCGTCGGTCTGGTCGTCGGCCATGTGGGAGGAATTGGATCAGGGAGATCTCTCTGGGCGATGGCGGATCGGAGCGGGGGTGGATCTAGGGTTGGTTGGCTGCTTGGTGCCTGGCTCTGGCTCTCAATTGAAATGGAATGGGGGGCGGAGGCTCACCGGCCGGCCGGGCGAGCGGCGGATCGGGATCGCAGGAGGAAGCGGGAGGCGGGAGGGGCGGTTGCGGTCACGACCACGACAGCCGACGTCGCAGCGCGCCACCTCTCTCCTCTCTCTTGTGTGTGTGTGTGTATTCCAATTCCAACCCGCGATTGAATTTTTCTCACTTCCCCTTTATCACTCATTTCTACAGTAGTAGTTTATATAAATAATAGAAACAAAATTTATATTTTACTCCATCAAACTTCAAACTTGTGTGTGCGGACGATACTCCTGAAGTTTATCTAATGACAACCTATACCACTATAGTTAAATTATTTTCCAGCAATGAAATTGCAGCATAGAAGAATGGACGATCATGCAACTCCACCATTTCCAATAGGATCGTATTCGAAATTCGGGAATTTAGGCCAATCTCAATGGGGATTTAATGGAGAGTTTTATGGTATTAAATTATATACCGCATCATCAATTTTGCTAACATGACAAGTAGAGAGAAGGAGTGAGTTTCATGGGATGAGAGGAGTTTCATCTCTATTAAACTCACCTGGTATAGTTGCCTAGTTTCCAGTCTTGGTAACTGTGCGATGAAACTGTGCACTGAGACTGGTCTTCAAGGATGATCTCATGGTATTAAATAGAAAAAAGTCTATTTTTGGCCTTCCAACTCTTGACTCGGTTCGATTTTGGCCATCGAACTCCAAAACCGGGTATCTTTGACCATCCAACTCTTGAAACCGTTCATTTTCGACCATCGGGCGGTTTTGTTACCCGGTTTCGCTGACGTGGACGCCACGTGGTGGTGGGTCCACTTGTCAGCCACATCTCTCATGTCCTCTCTCTTCCACGCGCACGCCGCCACACTGCGCACCCCGCTCGGCGAGTGGCTCCCGCGGTCCTCCCGCGGCCGCTCTGGCTCCGGCGACGGGGAGGCTGCCGGCCCCGTCGTGGCGGTGGTCTCGGACTTCTTTCTGCGGGTGGACGCAGCCGCTCGCGGCGGATGTGGGCGTGCCGCAGCTCGTGTTCGTACCGTCCGGCGTGCTCGCCACCGCCGCCAGGCACTCGCTGTTCCGCCGCATGCCGAGCCCCCCCGAAGGGGACGCGGGGCGCGGGTACGCCGTCTCGCTCCCGGGCCTCCCGGCGCGCCGGCCTTCCCGTGGCGGCAGCTCTCGCGGATGTACCGGAGCTACGCGGAGGGCGGCGGCGATGAGCACGCCGAGGCGATCAAGGACAACTTCCTCTGGAACCTGGACAGCGCAGGGTTCGTCTGCAACACCTGCCACGGCCGGCACGCGCAGCCGCTCAAGGCCCGGGCGGGCGCGGCGGGGACGGGGCTGGTGCTTCGCGGGGGGAGCCGCAGGTGGCGGCGCTGCGGCACCACGCGGTGGGGTGTTTCGTGACCCACTGCGGGTGGAACTCGGTGCTGGAGGCCTGCGCGGCCGGGGTGCCCATGCTGGCGTGGCCCATGGCCGCTGACCAATTCTTCAACGCGCGGCTCGCCGTGGAGGAGGCGCGGTCCCCGACGCGGACGACCTCGTGCGCGCCCTGGCCGAGGTCATCAGGGAGGCCGGCGCCGGTGTGAGGGCGCGCGCCGCGGAGATCACCCCCAGGGTGGCGGTGGGAGACGGTGGCAGCGTGCGGCGGGAGATCGACGGGCTGGTGCAGCGGCTGCGGGAGCTTGGAAGGGGGAAGCTCGAGGCGGCGGATGGGAGGGCGGAGAGGGAGGGAGGGAGGACGGCCGCGGAGGAGCCGCCGCCGCCGCCGGAGCGCCCTTCTCCGCCTGTCCGCGATCAGGGGGTGGGGGCGCGGGAGTAGGGGAGCCCGATCCGCGTCGGGGAGGCCGGAGGAGGTGCAGACTCGGGGAGAGGCGCAACTGGGTGGAGAGCGGCAGGGGAGGCGCGGGCGGCCGGAGGTGTGGAGCACGACGGCGGCGGCTCGGGGGCCGGCGGTGGAGAGAGAGAGGAGAAGAAAGAAAGAGAGAGGAAGGGGAGAGGAGAGATGTGGCTGACAAGTGGACCCCACCGCAACGTGGCATCCACGTCAGCGAAACCGGGTAGCAAAACCGCTCGATGGTCGAAAATGAACGGTTTCAAGGGTTGGATGGTCAAAGATATCCGGTTTTGGAGTTCGATGGCCAAAATCAAACCGAGGCAAGAGTTGGATGGCGAAAAATGGACTTTTTCCTATTAAATATCATCAATTTTGCTGACATGACAAAGAGAGAGATGTATGGAGTTTCATGAGATGTGAGGAGAATTTCATCACCATGAAAACTCATCTGGCATAGTTACCTAGTTTCCAGTCTAGGTAAGTG
Source organism: Panicum virgatum (assembly GCF_016808335.1). Lineage (NCBI taxonomy): Eukaryota > Viridiplantae > Streptophyta > Magnoliopsida > Poales > Poaceae > Panicum > Panicum virgatum. The sequence goes on along the minus strand of NC_053145.1, from coordinate 601,907 downwards.
TACCATGAAATTATGTACTGAGACTGACCTTGTAGTGTAGATTGTAGAAGCACAAAATTGGTGTGCAAGACGGCAAGGTTATTACAAGAACAATTAGGATTAGTACAAGCAATGCTGTAACCATTTCCAAAACCACCAAAAATAAGAAGAGTGAGGCGAGGCAAGAGTAAAATTATAATTCATCCTCGAGCTCCATGATCAAAAGTACAATGCTAAGGCCAGTCTCAACGGGAGTGTCATTGACACAGTTACCAAAACCAGAAACGAGGTAATCGTGCCTGATGACACTCCTCTCATATTCCATGACACTCTTCATCCTCTCTCTTTATAAAAAACGTTGCCACATCAACAAATTTAATGCTCATGACACTACTATGACACTCCCACTGAGACTGGCCTAAAGGTAGCAGAAGAAAAAAGTAGAACCATTAAATGAAATGGTGACAAAGACCTAACGGTCCAAATTCTGTACATACATTGATCATCATCCATTTTTGTTGTCATTTTAGACATTTGCAATAAAAATATTTTATAATTATACTATAATCATGGCATTGGCTCGCCAAAATTAGGGCATACCAAATTGCTGGTAAGAAATTAGGGCATGCCAAATTGTTGTTAAGAAAATTAGGGCATGCCAATACTTTTCCCCTCTTGTAAGGTTTAAAAATTTTCTAGTAACTTACCATGATTTTGATTACAAATATCGAAGTCACCAAATTTTAGACATGAACCAATTGATAGCCAAATTTTATTGGCATATCTTAATTTTGGCATGGCAAAAATTGGTAACAAACCAATCAGACTCTTGGTTCTTAACCAATGGTAAGCAGCACGTTTAATCAGCACAGGACCATTCTAACTTTGAATTGCACACCAATCAAAATGTTTGCAAATAAGATGTGAAAGTGGGAAACAACAAGCATGTCTCAACGATGATCTCTCATTGTAAGTTGTAACCAGTAGCGACGTCAATATAGATATGGCAATTATGATGTAATTGATCGAAAAAAAAACTAGATGGCTAACAACCCATAAGGTCGGTCATCATACAAATGCTAAATTGCTAACATTACAGCTCGAGAAGCCTAAAAGCAAAGCATTACAACAGAGTCGCCATTACACTAACCCTATACTAGTACAACACTCCCTTGTAACATAGGAGTAGATGGCTAACAACCCACTAGTAAATGAAATAGAAAATGGACAAAAGTAAAAAAAGTAACAAATAAGACAAAACTTTCAGTGAGTGATATCAAATTCGCCTGCGGTTATCTACTCTTGGTTTCTTGGATGCAGGTGCAGCATTGGAATTATCACCACCAGATTGTATCTGATATTTTTCAAGGAGCAAACTTTTAACTATCCGCATAATTATTGTATGCAAATGATAGACTCTAAGGATAGTCTTTACCTTATCAAGCTTCTCTCTGACAAGCTTTACAGTTGCGTTCATCGACTCAGATGGAAAATAATCCTACAAACAAAGTGTATAATCCTCCACATATTGGTAAAGTAGCATTAAACATAAGGAAATGAAACCACGGCCCACAAAAAAAGGATACTATTGCATATTAGCATTGCAGGATATCCACTAAAGTTACAGGTTGGTCCTTATCATATACTTTGCTTAATTGGGCTACTCCAAAGATGTTTGTGTTCTAGTATTACATTTGCATACCTTAGTTGATCAAAGTTGATTCATTAGCATTATGTAATAGTAGTATCCTTAAAAATATGGTCAAACTCCACAAGAAATGACTTCTGGATATTCAGATTAAACATCTTTTTACCAGATACCTTGTTAGAGGGCACGTGACTGAAACGAGGATCATCGATATGAGAAGCATGAATTGTCTTTACATACTCCCTGAAGATGAATGAAATGAGTTTAAAACACAGTCAAA